>NW_022631008.1:17516965-18266188 GCF_010015895.1 Lontra canadensis
GAAGGCAGAGGCTTTAACCCACTGAGCCACCCAGGCACCCTCCTTTCTTCTTTTTAAAGTTTCAAAGCTTGTCTTTAATTCTGATTTTTTTTTTTTCTCGCTTGTTCCAAGATCTGAACATTGAAAAACAGTCACTCAGTCATAGGTTATACTTGGCAAGTTTTCTAGAAGTTTAGGGATGTCATTAAACCATTTGGCAAAATTAGTAAGCAAATATAAGAAACTATAACACAGGTGTATTATGTCACTGACTCTTTCATTTTATACCATTGATAGGACTCAGGGGTATACATTGACAGTCAGAGGCTGGTTTCTCTAGATAGGTCTGTAAACCAGAATTATCCAAATCCTTAAGTGTATGTGTTTGGGAGTTGAGGAAGACAAAATAAATTCACTGAGTGCCTACATTTGCAGTCGCTATGGTTTATCCATGTAATCTTATTTAATACTCACTATTAATTACTGAGATAGATATTTAACATTTCTCTTTCAGATGAGAAAAATGACACATAGAAAGTCAAAGTAATTTTCTGTAACTGGGGCTCACTTAGTTGTGAATCAAAAGCCCAAACACGTTTTCACTGCACCACGTTCTGAGCCTTTCACCATCTCATATACGTCCATTTTATTCTCTCTTTTAGAGACTTCAGACATACAGAGTTACCATTTTAAGGTGTAATACAACAAGCTAACTTAATTGAATTGGACAGTGCCAAAAAGTGCAGTGGATTCTTGTGGGAGAAAATATGTCTAAACTCTACATTGGTGTTTTTTGATCTTAGAAGTAGTAGAGTATACCTGAAAAGCAAGATCTAGAGTCAGACAGCCTTAGGGTAACATCCCTGTTCTGCCATTTATTTCTTAGCTTGCAAATTTAGGCAAAATACTTCATCCATTTGGCCTTCAGTTATATTCATGCAACAAGAACAATAAAAGTTATATGAAGTAACAAGGACTGATGGTCAGAACACACAATGATTGGGTGGGCACAGGGCACCCGATGATTAGAACCAGCTGAAATCACCAGTAGAGGCTACTGGTATGTATAGAGGAACAACTTTTCTCACTTTGCCCATAGAGTCTTTGCCTATTTTCCCCACTGGTGGCAGTGTGGAAAGTCAGAGGTGCAGTCAAGGTTGAGACATAACATTCTAGGACTGCAATCACTGCAGTCTAAAGAAATCAAGAGGAAACATGGTGGGAAGGTTTGTCATTCTGCTTGTACACTATAAAGTTCTGAATGGTAAGTTTAACATAACCCTAAAATGAACTATAATTTACATTTTCTTGTATATCCTGGGTGAGACTTGCTTTTGACATAGTGATGTGAGGTAACTCTTACTCAGCTGGGCACAGGATGGAGAATCTTTACAGGTTTAAGTGAGTTATAGTGATTTATCAATGAAGATTTAATAATGGTAGAGAAAAGGAACATGCATATTTGTTTCCTGCACTATCAGGGAAAGTCCAGATTCTTTATCCTCTGAGAGCCTCCCCTCCAAATTAACATATCAGCCACATTCTCCTGATCTAATCTTTCATGATTCTGTGAAAGAGTGCTGCTCCAGTCAGCTGGATCAGCTCACCAGGACAGCCCACTGGAATCAGGCTGGTCGCCAGGCCCTGGAATGAGTCTACTGCTGTGAGTTACATTGCTCCTCAGAGCATCTGGTCAACCTAACACAAGGGATAGAGGACCAGGGAATGTGCTAAATGGGAGAACTGGAGCCAGAGTTCTAAGTAGAGCCGGGTCCTAAGTAGAGTTTGCAATACACTGCTTGGGTGACAGTGCCAGCCCTGGTTGGTCCCAAGGCCTGGAAAAATTCTTAAAAATTGTCAAAGAAGGCATTCTCAAAGTACAGGACCCCTTTATCTTGTGGCCTGGTGTGGGAGCCTACATGCTGAGGTCTAAGGGCGGTAATACCTCTATAATTGGTTTCCATGTCAGTGTTGGATATAAAAGGTAAAGTACTTAGCACAGTACCTACAAAGCAGTAAGAACTCAGTATATGTTCAATATCATCATCATCACACCAAATTGTCCTTTACTTAGGAAATGTTAATAGATACTCCAAGAATAAAAGAAGTGAGGTATCAAAACAAATGGCTTTAAAGAACAATTCAGTTTTCAGGTTAATGATGATGGGTTGAATCTCTGTTATTTCCATTCCTTCTCACTAAAACAAAAGTAAGGGATTTTTTTAAGCATAAACTTGTCAGACAAAGGGAATGGGTGAGAACTGAACAAAACCCTAATTTTAGAAGTTATAAAGCAGATGAATGAGTCGTTAGTGACTTGGGAGACTTAAGAAAACGGAATTCTAAATCAAGAGTGAGGAAAGCTGAGAAGCCACTCAGTTTTTGCTATACTTAGAAGCTGGAGGCAGCACTTCTGAAACTAGAAGTGAAGATGGGGCAGAAATCAAAGGTTGATTGAAAATTAGATTCTCAGACCTCCTCACTACTCCATGCAGAAAAGTGACTGACTATTCAATAACCCAACCAAGCCACCACCACGCCCAACCAAAAGCTAGATTATTTCTGGAGCACTGGTCTTTGGATTACAGAACCAGAATTATCCACATTTTTAAAAATAATAAATATGTAACAAATAAATAATAGTTAAATAAAATCAAATTTTAAAAAAGTAAATTATATCAAATTAAAATAATAAATAGTAATTGCATTAAATAAATAAATAAACCCAATCCCCACTACTACCACTATTGCTACCTTTGGGTTTTAGTTTAGTTTTATTTTGTTTTTGTTTGTTTGTTTATTTTGTTGTATTGTGTTGTTTTGTTTTTATTATTTATTTATTTATTTATTTACTTATTTATCTCATTCAATTCCCAGAACTCTGACAACCAGGGTTATAGCAGTTAATCAGGATTTTGGAAGAATCTTTTCTGGAAAGATTTGACCAGCCCAAGGGAGGTGCCCTAAAGACACTGACCACACCATCATCTTCTAGTTGTATCCTAATATTGATTCTCTCCTTCTTCGTTAGTAATATAATTCTTAATTTGTCATATGGCTACACAAATATTGTAAAAAGCCAATCTCCTTTGCCATGAGATGTGGCCAATAGTTCTGGCCAATGTGATGTAAGCACGTGTTCTATGTATAACTTATAGAGATAGGATATATATCTTTCCTTCCCTTTTTTCCATTTTATTATTATTAGAATATAAACATGGTGCTGAGCCTTTTTTATTTTTAAGATTTTATTTATTTATTTGACAGACAGAGATCACAAGCAGGCAGAGAGGCAGGCAGAGAGGGGGGAAGCAGGCTCCCTGCTGAGCAGAGAGCCTGATGCAGGCCTTGATCCCAGGACCCTGGGATCACGACCTGAACCAAAGGCAGAGACTTTAACCCACTGAGCCACCCAGGCATCCTGGCACTGGCGCTGAGCCTTCTTGTACCATGCAGTGTAACATCCACAAAATGATAAAGCAACAAGATAGAAGATTTCTTTGACCTAGAAATACTGGAGTGCTATGCTAAGCCCAACCTGCATTTGATACAAATAAGCTTTTGCTTGTTTAAACTACTCTTCCTTAAATTTTATGCTATATACAGCTGAATGTATATATTAAGCAATATAATAATGTAAGATGCTTCCTCGATGAAATGGCACAACCCAATAACCCTACAGTGAAGCACAAGTTTGAAAAGCTCTGCTCAAGACATGGAGGTAACAAACAGCTTTATAGAGCTTCACTCTCAAAGTTAAGAGGTCAGTCAAAACTACCAGAAATTTGAGAGATCTTTGAACTATCATAAAAGACAGAGATAACAACCACAATAATAAAAACAATGGAAAAGGAATTTGGATAAAAAAGAAACCCTGCAAGAAAAATAAAAACAAAATTTATCACTAACTCTTCAGATAGATAAGATAAATTTCTTGAGTTCCTAAAGCAAGAGAAGAATACTTTAAAAATGGAACAGAAACAATTATAGGCTTTGAGATTAAAAATATGATTACAGAAATAAAAAATTTAATGAAAGTTGGAAGATAAAATTGAAAAAAAAAATCTCCCAGAGCAAAAGGATAAAAGATGACAAATAAGAGAAAGATATTTTTTTAAAAAAAGGATCAATTCAAGAATTCAAACATCCAAGTTAATAGGAATTGCAGAGGGAAAGGAGAGAAGAAACATTAGGTATAAAATCCTCTAAAAAGTAATTCAAGGTTTTCCCCAAACTAAAGCCTGTAAGTGGAGAGATTGAAAGTGTTGTTGCATACTCAACCCAACGAACAGAAAGCAGACGAGCATCAACCCATATCACTGATGAAAAAAGGTAACAGAAAGAAGATTCAGGAATCAAGTCACCAGACTTTTCAACAACACGGGAAATTAGAAGGGATGAAAACTTGCCTCTAAAATTCTGATGGGAAATGATTTCCAATATAAAATTCTATACCAAGCCAGACTTAATAGTGTGAGAGAAGTAATATGTGAGAGTAGTCTACAATATTTTAAGTCGTTCAAGAACTAAAAACTTATCTCCCATGCAACTCTTCTCAGGAAATGGGACGCCTTTAACCAAGAAAAGAAACCAAGAGGGAGGAAGAAACAATTCCAGAAAATGAGAGAGAACAATGAAAAATTCAACTCAAGAGAAATGTGAAAGGACCTCTCAGGATGATGGTTGTCTTAGGTCAGGTTCCCAGAGCAGAGTCTGAAACAGGAATTCATGTGCCTGTGACTTATTGGGGGAGAGCTCTCAGGAGAAAGCCAGAGAGGGAAACAAGGTAGGGTGGTGGAAGGATACAAAGAAAGATGTGGACTTGGTTGGAGAACAGCTCAGCCTCATCCCGTGGGGAGCTCAGCTGCATAAGTTGCATCTAAAGGCAAGGAGACCAGACTTTTGTACTCCTGGGTCAGTCCAGCATTGACTGTGGGAGGGATGTAATCTCTTGGTGGAAGTGGCTTCTATTTGACTTCAGGTAATTCACTGAAGAAGGGGCATCTGTGAGACACTGGCAGACACAGCAACAGCAGGATAGGCGCCACAGCCCTGTAAGAGGAGGTGATCAGGGTAACAACAGCGACCACTACAGTGGTGAAAAACTAAGTCAGCAGTGTGAAAAAGGCATTGAGGGCAAGACATCCAGACTAGAGAAGAGCTGAAGGTTCTGGGAGAACTTCTTCAAGAAGATAAAGCCGAGGTAAGGCTTAATGTGTTTGAACATATTGAGAAGAAGGTTACACAACTGAGGGAGAGTTTGGGGATAAATTAGTCATAGGTACATAAAGAACTTTATAAACACAAAACAGTAAACTAACTCCAGGGAAAACTAGAAGTTGTACAGGAGGAGAAATTAATCAAAGGTATTATATGGCTCAACCATGAATGGCATTTCACATGGTGATAATAATGAACATATTGAATAATGATCGAACCAAAGTGTGACATAACTACCAGGGGGATAGGGCAGTGGAGTAAAAGAGTCCTACTGGATTGTCCATTGGTGAACCCAACAGTTTTCTCTGGTTACCTGGCAATGACTCAACTGGGACCAATGCTTCCCTCCCCCTAGGATCTATCAAGACTGGTATGTGACCAAGATTGGTATGTGACTACACTTATTTGCATAAAACTCACTGTCACGTTCCCCCCCAGCCAGAGCCCCCAAACAAAGAAAGCAGCGGGACAACGGAAGTGTCCCTCTCCAGAGCACATCCTTGGGTCTGGCTATGCTCACCCAAGCACACATCTTCATATGATGCTAAGAGACTGGGATCTGTGATCCTGCTAGTCCTTTCCACCTGTGAGTTCTAGCCTGCACTGTCTGATGCCTAAGCCCTTTTTCTTAACACTTCCATTGTCAAAGTCAATAGATAACACCTAAAACCAACATATCAAAAAGTAGGAGTACAAATAGTTGTTTAGGGTTATTTAGAGATATTGAGAGTAATACTAACAGAATCACTAGTGCCTCTGGGAAGTGGGAAATGTAAAGCTGGGGTGGCTTTTATTTGTTTATGGAAAATAAAAAGATTTTTATTTTCCATAACACGCACTGTGAAACTATGTGCATATATAACTTTCATAAAGATAAAAATATTTTAAAAAGTGGTTAAACAAGTTGCTTTACTGTTCTACTTTTCAAATGTTCCGTAAGTGGAAATTTTCTAAGGGCAAAATAAGGTAAGCAGCATTCCCCAAACTTATTTAGCCCTACAACTTTTATATGTATTTCTTTAATCACTTGTTAACATCTTCAAAGGCACAAATGTGGCCATTTGGTAACTGTTTTATAAAAAGAGCAAGAATTTATAGAAAGCAGAAAATCCTGAGGTCTCTAAGGAAGACATTTATTGAGCACTTACTGAGGGCCCATACTTATCCTGGGTTGGTGCTAGATGTCTTAACATGTGCTTGCTCCAGAATGGGATTCTGATCAGATGTGATAATGTAATTTTGATTCAGTCTCACGCTTCATTCATTCAGGAGAAGGTCACTGAATGCCTACTATGTGCCCAGCAGTGTTGGGGGAGAAATGTACAAGATACATAGAGCCCCTGACTTCACCTCAGAGACTGTGCAGCCCTCAAGAAGAAAAGGAGAATGGATCTATTTGGACCATCCATTTAATACCAATGATTGTGCATTTCATTTAATGGACCCATTTCTGTATGTTCAAAAGTGACTTCCACATTGGTTCTTCTGTTGGCATGTGATGAGCTCCAAAGCTAGCTCACCCCAGGTGATTTAGAGCCAGCCACCATTCCCTTAATTTGGGGGGCACACCCATTACATCCTGTGTCTAGGGCTGCAAACTTCTCCTGCTTTAGGTCTCTGAAGCATAGAAACCCCTGCCACCTGGTAATGCCTTGAATTGATTCTGCCACAGAAACTCACAAAGGTAACACGCTTACACTGAACTCCTGAAACCTAATGAAAGACAAACTGAGAATACGCATCCTAAAATTCCTTTTGCTTTGTTACAGTTTACCTTATATATATTGTTACCTATAAAGTCATATGTGTTCATTTTAGAACTATTAAATTATAGCCAATGTCAATTCAAAAAAAATCAACCATAGTCGCTCACCCAAAAATATCCATCCATCTTGGTGTATTTTCTTGCAAGATTTTTTAAAAAGAGCTTTTCCCATATATAGTCGCTTGTGGTGGTTTCTAACATATTAACAGAACAACGCCCGGTGAAGCCGCTGTAAGGCAACCTGCAGGGACACACTGGGCTGCTTTTCCACGCCCTGACTCACAAGCACGGGGAAAATGCAGGTTCCGCGTGCCTCATCACTGCGGTGTCAGAGGCTCTGAACCACTTTGTCGCTCTGAGCATCTTCCTTTTGGATCTAAGTATTGGAGGGAAACAAATCACTACAAAAGAGAGAGACAAGAAGATGTTAGCTTTGATTGCTAAAACACACAAAAGGCAAGGCAGAGAGAGCCTACATCAGCGGCGCGCTTTGCAGCAGGGAGAAAGGCTCTCTCCCAAACGCTGAGGGAGGTGCGGGGGCAGAGGCGCCAAGAACGCCAGCTGTCTGTCAAGTGGGGGAAGGGCAGGAAACTACACAGAGTCCTCAGCTAGGGGGCGCTAGGTGCCCTTCATATGTTGCAGGAAAGGCACCCTGAGCAATTGAAAACAGCTATGCTGGGAAACACGCCTTTCCATAGAGTTCTTTGGCTTTTCTCTTTTGTTTAAGGGTCCTAGCATGCTCTTTATGGTATTGATTTGTCAAAATCTTATCATTCTTCTTGTTCAAACCACAGGCCAAATGGTGTTAATTTACTGTTTTTGGCTAAAATAACTCCTCAGATATATCTTTTTTAAAATAAGGTGATGAGGGTTTATTTTTTTTACACTACACATTTAAAATTATTATAAATGTTATATATATATATATATATTGAAAAGCCAGTGGTGGTAATAAAATCACTCCTGGGGGAACTGCTTCACATTTTTTAAAAAATCAGCACCAATTTTCATTTGAGTACTTAAAACTGGACAAATCATCACTTCTTAGCCCTGGTTGTAATGGCATTCAGCTAAGTCTTAGCCCTCAAACTGCTTCACTTCTTATACTTCCTATATTCACTTCCTATACTTCTATACTACACTTCCTTGGTAAGAAAGCCAAGATGGAGAAGGGCAAATGATTTTGGCATGGTTACCATAGAGTTGGGAAGGATACTTAGAAAAATCCCCTTTGGAGGTACATGCTTAACATGTAAGAATGGCCTCCATCAAAATAGTGGAAAAGAGTTGAAGGATTAATTTTGCCTTTGTGGCCCACTTCCTGAATACTTAGTCACTTTCCCTACATGAATTCGGCCCCATACATGGAGAAGATCCAATGATCCCATCTCCAAGCACAGCCAGAGACAAAAGGACAAACACTGGTACAGTGCCTATGCTTTTGCACAGACCAAGATCTTTTGGCAGAAGTGCTGTTCTTCCACAGCCCTGGTGAAGCAGCCATTTCCACAGGGACACACAGGTTGCTGGTCAAAGCCCACACCCCCTTTTCCAACAGCAGTGGGCTCAGCGTTCCTCCTCAGAGTTGCCAGATAAAATACAGTACATCCAAATATTGCATGGGACACACGCTAAAAAAAAAAAAAAAAAAAAAAAAAAAAAAATTCATTCCTTATCTTAAACTCAAATTTAACTGAATGTCCTGTAGTTTTCTTTAGTACATCTGACAAATTTATTTCTGTAGTAAGGAGAAATTACTTCCTTCTTAGGATAGGAATCCTTCATTTTCTTCTCCACTGGGTTTAGGGAAGATAGGAAGGGATATAAGATTTTTTGCTTATGAGTCTGTGTTCTCCATGTGAATTTTCACTCATTTAAAAGAATAAAAATATTTAGTCAGAAAGGTCCAGAAATCTAAGAACTCAAAATAATTATCTTAGTCTTAAGGGTTATATATTCCCAGCATTTACTCCCATCCATGTAACTATTACTAAATATATCGGCATAATGGCTCATGCAAATTGGGAATCAGGAAGGTTCTGTCTTTTTTGATTTTTTCTATGAGAAATAACTTCCCCATGCTTCTATTTTATCTCCAGGGATTTTAATTGGGAAGGTTCTACCATATTGGATAACAGTGTAGGAATTGATTTTATTTTTAAAATCTGACCATGACTGAGCACCTCAAAGATAGGTAATCTTTAAATAAACATGTAATACTATGCATATTGTAAATGTTCTCCCCCCAATTTGTGTGAAGCACTTAGAACAGTCTTGACACATAAATGGTTGATAAGTTTTAGCTATTATCACAGTTAGTAATAGCCATTAGTCCCTTCAAAATCATTTTGATTTTAAAGAAAACGTTAAATTATATCAATATCCCTCATAAGTTCTTGTTGTAATTGGCATCTTTATGAAGATACGGTTATTTTTTGCTTCCTATTAATCATGTTCTACATAAACTTTTAAAAAAAGTAAAAATCACATTCATCAACATTAAGTTCTCAGAATTCAGAGGGAATAAAGACATCCTTTTCACAAATACTGTATTTAACAAACCAGAAAAAAAAATCTTAATTCCTCCTCCCAAGTAATCCCCATGTTGTGATACCTAACCATAAAACAGTCCTTAAGATACTGAACAAAATACAAAAGATCACACACATCTCCAAAGAAAAGAGTTTTGAAATAATTTTTGAAAGGCTAAGTTAAAATTTTTACCTCTCTAAACTGACCTTTAATAAAAGCATGCATAACTTAATGGAGTAGACTGTAGCAATCTATGGTGCGAACAAGAATTTCAACCAAACTTCCCTTTTTTCAAGCTTTACAAAACCTACTGTCTGCAGAAGGACACTTTTTCCTCTCCTGTTACCACTTATCTCCATCTCCGCATTCCTGGTGTTGTTCTTGAATTTATCAGTTACTCAAGCAATTTCCATTAACGTGAGTTTCCCCAGAAGCATATTAAATCATTTAAGATTGATTTAATCACGAAATCATTTATGATGCTAAACCTGTCCTGTGTTGTGACGCATTTTCATTTGTCTTATATGTATCTACCTTGATTGTTGCATTTGTATTACTTCATCTTCTCATTTTTTTTTCCTTTTCTTTTTGGAATGTAGAAACTGTTAGCTCTGGAAGTGGTTAATGTGACGAAAAAACACATTATATAGACAAAAATATCCACCTCAATCCAAAGTGATGGCATTAAATGGAATCTAGTGTCTCATGGAAAACCTAATGCACACAAGATGTGGAGCGTGTCCCTCGGTCAGAACTTTTAAATACTAAGTAGCAGTGAATGGGAGAAATAAATCAAATGGGAAGATGGCTGGAATAATAAACAGGGAAGATGCTTCAGACTCACATCCTGGCAAAGCAATATGAAAAAGTTATCCTGGCTGTCAGGAGCTATTACTGAGTGAAAAACTTCTTTTTAGCCCTTCTCACAAAAAAAAAAAAAAGGAAAAAAAGGGGGAAAAAAGTGCTGGAGGAAAATAACCTCCTTTATTTGAGCCCCTCAGAAAAGTTGTCAGTTAAACACACTGCTCTGTATCATCTGTTTAGTGACAGAAAAAATATATATTGAGATCAAAGATAATCAAGGTACACCTGGTTATTATTTGTTAAGACTTAACAGTAAGTTTTTAATGATTAATTTATCTGCCACATAACGCCTTAATAGATCATGTGTAACATCAAGGGAGGAATGCGGTTCTGCATTTCTAAAGCCTCTTTCTATGTCTCTGAATGATAATAGGCATGGAAGCCATCATTAGTCTTGTTAGATGATGGTTCCTTCAGGAATCTCCTATGTGTTACCTTTTAGAGGGAAGGTCAGGGAAGCCGCCCCCTGGGACTCCCCTGCAGGATACAACTAACACAAGCATAAACTGTATGGAAATGGCTAAATTATCTTCACTGAGACCTTGGCCTTTCACATCAATCAAGTCCTTCTGAACTAGTAAAACAGATAAGCACCCTGCTGGCCAAAGTGTTACTATCCTTATGCTTGTCATGACTGGCACTACAAATTTAACAATAAACAGGCAGTTATTTGTCTGACTTCTTTAAAAAACAAAATAAGCGTGCCGAGTGTGGCTGTTTTCCCTCCGTCCCTCCTCCAAAGGCCCTTTAGCCAGGAATCCAATTGTAGCTGCTCTCAGAACACATGGAGAAGGTAATACTCATCTGACAAGCCCCAACAAAGCCAACCCAGGCCGCCATGGCTGCTGGGTGGGAGGGGGCGGGCCCATTTATCCACCCTCACGTCTCAGCTTCCTCAGAGTGGAGCCTCTGTCAATGCCTCATCCTGACACCTAACTCTTGGGGGAATTATAAGTCATCAATACCAATGACTGTAAAACACTTTGTAAATAAAAATGGCTTAGAAGTTCCAATTAACAACAGAAAGTAACCCTCTGGGATGGACCAGGGAGAAATAACTAGAGCCATAAATAAGCAATGGTGGGTTTAGGCTTACCTCTTATTTCAGTGCCATTAAAAATGGACCTCCTTCCCATCTTCAGTCTGAAGACCCCACTATGATTTCTTCTCTTATCTACATTACAACATGTCACAGCTTAGGAGAGAAAGGAACACAGGGTTGAGCATGTCCTCCTGTTTTCACACGAGTTCCCCCCACTCCCCACCACCTCCACATACATATTCTGATCTCCCCTCATGAGAAACTACCACGACAGCCTATAATTTAACTGAAGTAGCCAACTGCTTGGCCACTACGGATGTGCAGGAAAGGGGTTCGGAAGCAAGAGGCCCAAGAAGTTGGTGAAGGGCACGCCTTTAGTGTACTGTCATGTGTGCCCCATCTAAACCTTTCATGAGCAGACACAGTGGTTAGAAGTGGGGCCCGGGGAAGTGTCCGCCCAGCCTATAGCATGTTTCAGGCTCTGTGCTGGTCACTTCCAGTGTGTTTCACTTGCACCTGTAAAGAAACAGAGGCTTTGGTAGCGATTCGATATGACCAGAGTAAAATTAAATTCATAGCCATGCAATCCTTCCATCTCCCAGACGTTATTCCAAGTAGCGTCATCAATACAAACTGGAATGACTCAGAATCACCTTGCAAAGCAGGGACTATTATCATCTACGTTTTTAAGATGGAGAAACCCAGGCAGAGAGAGATGGAATAACTTGCCCAAGGTTACGGCAAACTGACACTTGAACTCCAGGGTCCGTGCTTTTAACCACTTCTCTGAGTTAGGCCAAGAGCCCAAGCTCCCTGCTCCACAACTACCATCTAGGGTCCCTGCTGGATTACAGGAAATTAAAAATAAGCAGATAAGACAGGGAGACATCTTCTTCAGGTACTCACATGCCTGGGCAGTGACAGATAGGCAAACACTATCGGGTGACAGGAATCATAGGAATGTGCAGAATAGCTGGGAAATGTAAATAAGGGTGAGAGAAGTCTTTTTTTTTTTTTAAAGATAGTTTTGGTTTCCATTTCCTTAGAAAATCTTGCTATATGTCCCCTTGTTTTTCTGTTCTGTGTCTCCCTGTTTTACTGCGAGCATTCTTGTAATCTTTGGCATAAGTGTGCCCAACATGTCCACAAGGAGTCATTATTAAAGTCAAATCAAATCAAATTAACACCACCCTTAGTAGCAACCTGTTAAGGCTACTGCAAGATCAGGGCTCACAGCAGGAGAACATGGGTTTCCAGAGTTTGACCAGAAATCAGAGTCTACCCTGGGAAATTCAGGGCTGCTGCTGATGTGGCATAGCCATCAGGCATCTCTAAAGCAGCCTTGGCTGGGTGGTGGGCTTGGCTGGTGCTCTGATCTCCCTAGATATCCTAAAGGCAGAGGCACTGACTCTCCTGCCCTGAGGGACTGTGAAAGGAGGGCAGTGCCTGCTTCTCCTTGCACACATGGTCTCTAAAGTGAATGTCACCTCCAACCTGTGAGTAGGTGCACTTACAAGGAAAGCCATGCCTCCATGCCCAGGGTGAGGGGGTGTTTGGGAAGATGAGTTGGGGAGAGGAGGACTGGAGGTTAGCAGACCCAGACAGGGGGCTCAGCTTCTGATTGGTCCTTGATTTCCCTCTGCTGAGAACGGACCTCAGCAAGAGGTTCCCCAGCAACGGTTCCCCAGCAAGAACGGACCTCCCTCTACCCCTCCACCCCTGCAACACTGCCGTGCAACACTGCTGTGGGGTCTGTACAGGACCTGCCCCGCTACATACCTAACAAGAACACACAGAAGCCTGTTAAACACACCGCTCTTTACTGACTATATGTCTTGTGCCTTTTACTTTTTATTTTTTTATTTGACAGAGAGAGAACACAAATGGGGAGTGGTAGGCAGAGGGATGGGGAGAAGCAGGCTTCCCTGCTGAGCAGAGAACCTGATGCAGGGCTGGATCCCAGGACTCTGGGATGTCCTGGAATCATGACCAGATCTGAAGGCAGATACTTAACTGACTGAGCTACTCAGGTGTCCCATGTTTTGTACCTTTTAAAAGGTATGGCACAAGATTGCAATAAAAAAACAATGACACTATAGATGAGTGACATGGAAACATATTTGCTGTATATCACTGAGTGAAAAAAAATAGGTTATAAAATAGTTTGTACCAAATCCAATTTGATACATAGTCATATGCAAATAAAAATACGGGAGAAATATATATATCAAGAAATTTATAGGGATCAAGGGTAATGTTTTTCTCTCTTTTAACTTACTTGTAATCTCTATAATGAATGTGTTATTTAATTTCTTTTAAGAACTATTTTATATTTTCCTCAGAAAGTGGGAGATCACAGACTAGGTGGCACAGGTAAAGGTTATTGTCAGTCTTAGCGGTTTTTAAAAGTGCTGATTGGATTGAACTATTTCAGGTTGAGGAGCAAGACATTAACATCAGGGAGAGAAACAAGTTCATGAGCTAGATTTGCCAGCTCTCTCTGGATGGCCAAAATCACATGTGAAGTTGTCATTGTCATTCAGCATATCCCCAGAATTCAGATTTTATAACTTCCCTGCCACTTACCAAATCAAAATCAGAGTATCCTAAAGTAGATCTAAAGGGACATTGATAGATTTTAGAAGAAGAAAAACCAGAAAATTGAGTGGCCACGTTAATTTGGGAATGCTGAGCTCAATAAGCACTAACTAGGCTTCTTTACTGCGGGGCTTCTCAGAGCTTTCGTTATGCTAATGTGCAGGTTAAATTTCCTGAAAACTGTTGGAGTCTATGAAACATTTCCAAATCTCATATTTACCCATGATATCTTTTTTTTTTTTTTTCCACCAAAGCATCACATAGGGCTCGAGACCATACAATACACTAAGGACAGTATTGTTCTGAAATAGTATTCTAGAAACACCTATAAACACATGTACTGTTCCCCCCCAGGAGAATTAAAGAATGACTTGGCAAATACAAATCCATTATTTTCACCCAAACATTCTCTAATTTCAAGAACTGTGACATTGGTGAGGATATGAAATCAATTCTTCCAGGTTGCCCCATCAGAAGCACCAAAGAGTTCTCATACCAGTGAAAAAGCATCTGAACTTCAACCAAAATCTGTGAAATCACTTTCAAGTAAATGGGACCAGTCCGTACACAAAATAAAATGTACACCTGTCACTGCCATTCATTTCCATAATCACATTTTATAAATTTACATGCCATGAAAAGCTTTATTCATGTTCATATGGTGTGAAAGTTGCAGGAAAGACTTCAAATTAATTATCTTTCTTGAAACAAAGCAATTTAATTTTATCGCAGACAAAAAGGGGATTTGTTCATGAGCCATAAAACTTCTGGAAATATAGTCATGAAATAAGACCTAGGAAGAGTGGCTTGTGCTCGAACATGTCCTTAAGATGCAGAAGCAAAGTCATGGCTGTAGCTACAATCCATAGGCTTCCAACCTTGGATCAGGTCTATCCAGGTCAGCCTTTGGAAGATCTCAAAGGTAGACTTGATGCAATAATGTGATCCTTTCTCAGAGTTTACACAGAAGTTTCCCCCACAATCTATGTAAGTGACTTTTAGAACCAGAAGTTGAACAGCTGAGATAGCTCATTCCTAGTTTGCCTCACAACCTCCAAAGACACCAGTTGAACACATCTCAGAATCCATTTGGGTAGGGGTGGGAGGGACTCCAGGGACCCAGTCTTTTTTTTTTTTTTTTTTTTCTTGGAAGTATCCTTTTATTTCACACTGAAATAAGCTGATTAGTATGTAGAAAAGCAACAGTCTCTTGATTTCCACAAATGTGTTTTGATTTTTTATTCTGGGCCTCAAGTTCCTTCCTGCATACATTTAACCGCAACCCACTCCAACACTGGTACATTTCCCCGGGTCGAGGGGTTGTGGGGGTGTACTTCTCCTTGGAATCTTGCTTACATTTGCATGTGAAAAGAAAGAAATGCTTTTGAGTAATTAGTCATCTGAAATTCTGCACCATGAGGAAAAAATTTGCTTTTGGATATTTATGGGGAGAAAAATCCATATGGACAATGAATACAGTATTGACATGCTGGGGGGAAGGGCTGGGGGCACAGCACATTATACTGAATTTCAGCCAGACAATGGTAAAAGTAATATTGCTACTTTCTCATAAATAATAGCTAACTGTGGAAAAAAGCACAAAGCTGGGGGTTTTTTTCCCCCCACAAGTTAAATTTCTTTTATTCATTCCATGATTTTAAAAAGCCCTTTCTTTTTGTCCTGATATTTTCATGCCATATTGAAGAAACTCATGATCAATATGTATTGATTTGATCACTAATTGCATTAATTTTGCTTTAGAAATTAGAAAGGCTTTAATGAGAATGTGAAGTCACTTCAAGATAGTGCATTATGGGCAGGCTAATTTAGCTGGACTCTGTGCATCCGATTATTTCATTATGAACCACCAATTACCATACAAACGGATGAGATAAATAGCTTTTTTCTGAGCAGATTTACATTTTTGAATTCATTTATAAATTTCAAGAGCTTAAGTTAATTTATATCCCACAACCATACTTAATATCCAAATAGTTCAGTCATGAATGCATTATCTGCATAAACCCTTACTCCAACCTTTCATATTATGTTTTAAACAACACTGGAAACATTTTTTAAAAAAATATTTGTTCCTACTGCATTTGATCTCTTAAAGAAAAATATGAAATGAATATTTTTGTTAAAATCTTCCATACCATCACTTAGCAATTGGTAATAAAACCAAGAAAGCAAGATGTATAAATGTTGTTCAAGATTTATAAAATCATAAGAATATGAAATAGTCAAGCTGATTTTGAAATTGAGTGCTGATCTAAAATAACATCCCAAGAAACAAGAGGCCATAGAGGCTTTTAAATTTTGTGAGTGTATTTCTGCTGCTCTTAGAAACCTACCTGTTCAGTTGAATCAAATAAAAAGACTCCAGAAGGAGAGTTCTCCTCAGTAAAATTCCACCTAATTTGAGCTTGAGTAGAGTGGTGTTGTGGTATATGGGAGAAATGTAGCCAGAGGCAAGAGTGGAGAAAAAAATTGAAATGGCTTGAATTCTGGGGTATCTTGAAGAAAATCAATGCATCAAAATGAAATCCATGAAACATTTCAGAAATAAATATTTGAAAGCTCATTCTATTCTTGGAATTTATGTTTATCCACACTAAATGAACCCGCTAAACTAATGGGTACCCCATAGGGGAAATGAACCCGCTAACACTAATGGGTACTCCATAGGGCCCTGTGACGTTCCGAAGTGGTAATGATAATGAAGATGCTGTCTACTTTCCTGCTATTTAGTATTTAGTGATAAAGTCATAGGAACACAGCTTGGGCACCTAATTTCAACAGTTACAATTATTGTATATTTATGAAACTTTGGAAAACAGTCCAGGGTTAAATTTAGTCCCTCATTCGTGAACTTGTTCACTGACATTATAAGTTGATATAAAAAATATCAGTGAATTGTGAATGTATCACATAATCTAGGATAAAGTATATTTCATAAGCAGAGATCTTATGAGAGGATATCAGAGTTGAAGAGCTCACTCGAAATCAGCTAGCTCTTTGGTACTCAGTATATGGTCTTGGATCAATACCTGGGAGCCAAGGTGGACCTTCCATCATCATTATTGACTTACTGAGTCCAAATTGGAATGAATATAATACCCAGAAGATTCATGTGCACATTAAAATTTGAGAACACTGGTCTAGCCTTTCATTATCTATTTACGGACAAGGCAACTAAGGCAAAGAAAGCTCAAGAATTGTGCCAGGTGACAAAAATGAACTCTCTCAGGTCTCTAAGGCTGAAAGCTACAGAGGTTTAAAATATGATGTTAAATAGATCCCAGTAACGGATTACGTCTGTAACAGTCACAGTTAACTTTTTTGGTGGTTGGGTATTAGCTGAACTACCAGGCAGCCTTGAGAAGGACTTGCCATAGCTACAAAAGCATGTTTGAGAATACACTGATGCACTCCGGCATGATGACGCGGCATTTCTGCTCCTCAGAATCATTTCATCAGTCAAGTCCGTGAGCAGCTTCCAGTATCCCCTAACTCCAATCCACTCTCTCCACAGATAATTTGAAGGACGGGAGAATAGTTGCATCCCCAATTTACCTATTGACAGAACAAAGCGTGAAAGTCCAATGCGACGTAATTGTCAATATGTCACCACACAGAAATGAAAACAGAAAGCAAAGTAATAAATGGAGGAATTTTTAGTGTGGCTACCTACAGCTGAGTATGTGTAAGGCAAGTAAACAGTAGCCCAGTATAGACACAGCTGAGGGCACTTAATTAGTGACAATTACAACATTGTTCTAAGCTGCCTGCAGCCTTGCTCTTTCCCTTTAGATAAACTCTTTTAAGTAAATACGATGTCAAGAAAATGGACAAGCCCTTTGACTTGCCAGAGAACCATGAAAGTGGCATATTCTTTTATCAACTGAAACGTGCTTTTTTCAACTGGACTTGTTAAGGGCAATTAGACCTCAAATTTACTAGAATTCATACACCCCACAGTCCATACATTATTTATACTAGTTACTTAGTGTTAAATGTGCAGCAAATAGTCTTTTCTTAAAAAAAATTATACTAATAATTATCACATCCCAAATCTTACAATTAGAGCCTTTTAGAGAATAAATGCCTATAAATATGATTTGAGAAATAGTTTTCTGACCCACTGACATCTAATAATTATAAGGGAATAAACAGTCTGATGCTTTGCTAATTACCCTATGAAGTGATAATGGTGTCCAGGAAATGTTTTCACTGGAGTGTGGTTTTTACTAGCCCACCCTAACACATGCTGAACTAAGATCTGACTCACATGGATATGATCTCATGTAGAAGTTCTATCAGGTTATATATGCATTTTGTTTTTAAGATCTTTATTTATTTGAGAGAGAGAGCGCGAGTGAGAGAGATCACAGAGGGAGATGGAGAGGGAGAGGGAGAAGCAGACTTGCTGCTGAGTAGGGAGCCCAGTGCGGGGCTCAATCGCAGAACCCTGAGATGATGATCTGAGCTGAAGGCAGATGCTTAACCGACTGAGCCACCCACCGCTATATGCATTTATTTTTAAGGCAGTATTTGTCTCTGATATGAAAAAAGGCATGTTAAAAATAATACTAACAGGCAATTAAAGCTGTGGGCAGGAAAGAGTGTCTGAATAATTTGGAAATAGGGCAGTCAGATTTCACAGGCTTTACAAAAAAGAACTTCAAACATTTGTCAAAGGAGATACATATCATATATATGTCATAAAAATCCATTAGCATAATTTTAAACACAAAATAATGATAAATATGTCCCTTTCATTAAATCTGACAGAGAAAGGAAACACCAAACTCATAGCTAATTATCTTTAAAAACTACTTTTGAAAACTGTACCTTTTCTATTCTCCCAACTCTGAAGGTTTAAAGCGGTAGAAAGACTGTTCTCAAGAAACTGAGAGAGAAGCCACAGCAATTTTCTTTTTTTTTAACTTTGCAGTTTGGATTTACTGCTTCACAGTAGCCAAAAATAAATGTTAACATTTGCAATTTCATGCCATCCTGATAATTCTTTCTCTCAAAGACAAAGGCGTATTTGTGGTTGCCGTTCTTGTATTGGGATTGGCATTGGGATTAGCATGGAGAGATTCATTAGTTCTGTTCCATTTACCTGCCCTCCCTGGGTTCTTTTGAGACCAACAGCATGGGAGGGGCTTTGGTCCCTCTGCAAGGTATTCTAGCCAACTCCAGGAACCAGTTTCAATCAATTCACCAACATTCAACAATTCCTTATTTTGCCTTTAGCAAGACACTTTATGTTTAGTGATACGGATTTTTCGATGAAAAAAATGCCTCCTTATCTGTTAAAGCACTTATCTGTCCCTAGATTTCTTCAGTGTCCTTAAAAACTGTATACTGCCTTGCGTTCACCAAGGTTCTTGAAGAGTGAACTGAATGGAGAGTTTAGAGGAGCCGACTTCTGTGTCATGGACACATGTTCATTCTTCCCCATGCTAGCCTTCTGTCAATGTGTCTCTGCTCCCCCCGCTGCTTCCTCAGCTGCCCTTTAAAACACCTCTCAAATGTCTTCATCCGGGAGAAGGCTGCCTAGACCAGCCTCTGGTAGGGTTTTGGATTGCCGGCTCTAAGCTCCGGGGTGCCTTTTGCACACATCTAACTAAGCCCTTAGAATACTGGATTTTAATTCTAATGATTGACTCATTAGAGTTGAAGTGTCTCTACCATCTCTGTTTCTGCAGCACTTGACAACAAGATATTTTAATTAAATGAGTGAAAATGCTGTAAAAGTCCTTTCAGAAGCATTCCAGATGTTTGGATCCTTATACATCCAAAGATATCCATACTCTAATGGCTCATATGGTCCTTGATTGTTCTGTTTTGGAAAAGGGGGCTCAAAATAGTTTCAGGTTAGTAGAATGAGACCCCATTTTCCCATTACCACTGTCCCATGGAGCCACATCACTCCATAAGACAATAATCAAAGATGATGTCAATGGGTTGGGGCACAGTGCTTAGCTGGGTAACTTTGAGCAAGTAATTTAATCTCTTGATTAAATTAAATGATGAAAAACCTCATTGTTCTCCTCTGTGAAATGGAGATAAATCACCGGGACCTACTTGATTCCACTACATAAAATAAGCGAGAAAGTGTGTGTAAAGCACAGTCCATAACATATTATAAATGCTTAACAAATGGAGCTATTAATAATAATAATGTTATTGATTAAACGTAATCCATAGATTCTGGTATGTTTTAGAAAAGTCTCAAATGAATACGTTTATAAATTCTTTCCTTCAGCATACGTTGATTCAGAACCTAGTAAATAACTTAGTTTTTCAACCATCTCTTCTGGGAGACTAGTACGTCCTAGGTGGGATAAGGGATAAGACATTGTATCAGACTTTGGTGAGTTTACAATTGAGACATTCCATAAGAAAAGTAGATAAATAACTGTCATACAAGGAAAAAGGCAAACACACCATGTGACTGACTTACAAGACCAACATCATGACTCCTGTGGCCAGCAGTGTTCACAGGAAACAAGGACCAGGCATCTTCTCCTCCTCCACCTCCTACTCCTCCTCCACCTCCTACTCACCTGCCGGAGGGAGGAAGGAGGTGGGAGCTCCTCCAGCCCTCTGCCTCCTGCAGAGATAAGCAGAACCACAAACACTGTGCGAAGACCCTGACTGATGTCGGTCTTGTATTTGGTGACTTTTCCAGGAAATGTGATGTGCGTTAAATGGATCTGCTTTTATTTTTGGTCAAAACCATTGACTGTGAGGGAGTAGGAAATGTTTGACCTATTAAAACAATAAGTACACAAGTTAATTTCTTCCCGAACTATGTCCAAGCTTTTTATTGAACTTGGCACAGGACCTCAGGTCACACCAGGCACACACAAGACTTGAAAATAAATGCTTTGCTGGTGGTGATGACTTCCTTCTGGTCTCACAGAGGAAAGGCCTTAAAACCCAAGAAAGTCCTTAAGACTTTATTTTTATGGAACTACATTTTAAAAATCTAATTAGAGGGGTCATTAAATGAGTTCAGAGAATAACTGAAATGACTTTAAATTAGAATTTTATTGCCCTACTAACATACTAAAAAAACGAACATTAAGATAAGCCCCCCCAAACTCACACACCAGTTATTACTCTGAAATTAGGATCAGATCACAAGAAAGAGGTGCTCAGATAGGGCTATAGTATTTTGTTAACAACATGACCTCACTGTCCATGAAGTTTTCTTATTTATGATGAGCAGTGAGTGCATTTCTACAAGCCCTGATTCTGCCCGAAGTTTCGGGAGCCCTGAGGTTCCACATGATTCCACAGCTCTTTCATGAACAGGGCAGAGAATGAGTTTTCCCCTCGTGTGGTTGTCTGCCTACATGCACACTACTTGCTCGACTGTCTTTCTCCTCTGGCATAAACCATAGTAAAACCACATTTGGCAGGTTGCTCTTGACCTCTTCCGGCAGAACAATGTAGGAGTTGTGGTTTTCCACATTCCTCACAACCAGCAGAGGGAGCGAAAGTGCCCAGCAATTCAACTTCAACACAATAAAGAATATCTTTCCATTCTATTGCTTCAGTATAAAATCTGCTGGTATGTCTGGATGAAGAAACGTGATGTGTGTAGTATACTCGCTTGCTTGCTGTCCGTTCGTGTTTCTGTGTGGGAGGTCATTAAAAAGCCACAGGGGGAAAGAGAGAAAATCCACCTGCCCACAGTTTCTGGCATACAGAAATGAAGGAGGAGCCAAAGAATCCTGCGGTGGCGGGGAAGCAGAGGAGGGGTATCCTTGTCCTGCTTGGGAACAGAACTCACATCTCTTAACTGCACCCCTACTTTATTATTTCACTCATCCCCATGAAGGCAGATTTAGGGATA
Source organism: Lontra canadensis (assembly GCF_010015895.1). Classification (NCBI taxonomy): domain Eukaryota; kingdom Metazoa; phylum Chordata; class Mammalia; order Carnivora; family Mustelidae; genus Lontra; species Lontra canadensis. The sequence goes on from NW_022631008.1 coordinate 17,538,842, forward strand.
ATTGATAAGCTTTCAAGCAGAAGAAAACCAGATGAACCAGCCGTGATGTCTGCTGCCCTCCTCCCTAATTTTTCCCTCCAGCTAAGTGGCTCCTCCAGCCTGCCCCAGGCCAGCTGCTGTTTTCCATGATAGAACATGTTCCTCCAGCTCAGGGTGAAAGCAATAGCCTTTTAAGTAGTCTATACCGCCTAAGCATCACCCTTCTGTCCTCTTCTACGTCTCTGCTTCTCATTCTCCTCCAATCCTACTGGCCCCTTGGTGCCATTCCTCCCACACATCAAGTCTGTTACCTTCACAAGGTCTTTGCACCTGCTGTTCCTTCTACTGAGAACACTGCTCCCCAAGACATCTGCACGACACACTCCATCTCCTTCCATTCATCTCACACTTGCCTGCTCCCTTGACCTTATTTTATTATGCATCATCCCCTTTCCACTTTCTCTCCTGCTTTATTTTCCACATCTGACATGCTACATTATATGTCTTACTATCTGCTTGTTTGCTATCCTTGTAAGTATAGGGATTTCCCCTGTCATTTTGTTCACTGCTGTTGAATGCAAGAATATAAGAGCAAATGAATGAATACAAGAGTAAATGAGCCTTAAGTTTAATTACACATGCAGTATTCAAAGGAAAGGGAAGAAATGCAAGTTTACGCCAATGAAAGTGACATAATGTGCACATTACGGTGCTTTCAGCCTCACCTAAAAATAATTTGCTTCAGTCAGTAGCTCCAAGGTTGCAATATTGATTGAAGTTCTTATTGTTTGACTCTGAGAGCAAGCATGTCCATAACTTTGTCATATTGCCACAAATATCACTTCCTTTGTAAGATAATGTTCCAGTCACCTCCTTCTACCATAATGTCTAATTACCTCTCTTGGGGTCTCACATTCCTTTGTGAAAAGCTAACATTAGCTGATATATAACATCATAGTCTTTGCATGTTTGGTATGTGTGACCAAATGCCCTTTAATATGTTCCATACTAATATTATATGAATATTAGTGAATAGTATTAATTTCTATGGGACCTCTTAAGTAAATATGTATTTAGTTGGTTATGTTTTATGCATATTTTGAATTTGTTTGCATTATCCAACTTCACATGTATTATTTACCTGGTGGGAATATTTAGCTTTCTGGGACTCTATTTTATCCTATGGATAAATTCACATATGTTTTACAATATGCATAACATTTCCACTAAATCATCCTGATGTCTGACATATTTATCACTTTTTATGAGGCGCTTATCTACAGCTAGGCATTTAGTTAATCACTCATTCTTTGTTTGTTTGCTTTTTGCCTTTCCTCACTGAAGACAAGTATCTGTTGGGGGTGGGGGGGTTGTGTGAGAGTCTCCAGGAAAGCAAGCTCTACAAAGAAACTCATTGCAGATTTTTCCTGAAGGAAAATTAATGGGTTAAAAATAAGTAAAGCATAATTAATTTCTCAAAAATTATCTGTGTTCTTCCTAGCGTATAAAAAGAAAACTCTCTCAGATAGTGGTCATAGTGAAATCTAAGTTCATTATCTTCATTATTTTATTCTGAATTTTAATCGAAGCAATTAGAACGGTTAAGTGTTAAATTGCTTTCCATTTCACATTTAAAAATCTGGTCATTTATTTTTAAAATTAAGTCTGAAGGACTAAAATTGGGAATAATTTAGAAGCTAAAGGGGGTGATGAATAATTTGGTTATATCTTCCTGTTCAATCAGCATCTCGTGGGAGTTTAGGAATAATTCTATTTATTTATCTTTCTTATATGAGGCCAACATAGTTGACCTACCGCAAGCCATTACATCCAACTAGTTTGCTGATTTGTTTGCAGACTATTTGATTATGTTCTTATTTTTTTCATTAAAATTTTTATGAAAGCTAAGAGGCAATTTCAGGTTGGGGAAATAAAGCAGTGAAAATCACTATCATATATCCATCATTTAAACAGAGTACTTGAGATGTCATGTCCTAGTATCATAGCTTAGCATGTCAATGTTTCCAACTCATGTACAAATCTTTTAATAGGCACTTTGGACAGGACTTTCTCTACTATGTTTAACCTAAAGGAATACACATGATTGCTGTTAAAATTGCAGAACATTTTTATATCTGTTTAAAATCCAAAGAAATTTATTTTTATTGATTCTCTGTCTCAGAAGACAGATACTTAGGATGTTTTAAATTTTATTTTGAAATGACTGTAGCTCATAAGAAGTTGCTAAACAAAATAAAGAGGTCATGTGTATGTTTTATCCAATTTCTCCCACGGAAAAATCTTCTATAATTGTAGTACTTCAGTGGATTTTTAAAGTGAAGAGAATTTTGATGGACCTGTGCTTTAGGAGGCAGGACAGTTATAAAGTCATAAAATCAAGCCTTACTGCTGGTCTCAGAGACTCAGAAACCAAATACCGTGATTCTTTGGGTAACCTGAAGATTTTACCTGTAATGCTCTGTATTTCCATCTGATTTACCTAAATGAGTTCAGCCCATAATTTGATACCTTGGCAAAAGAGAAAGGCAGCAAGAAACTAGTAGTGGTGATTTTTTCTCCCAAAATCTTTTCACCTTACCAAAAACAGTATTCCAGGAGAGATGATAATGAGACCTGTGGTTTCTGAGGCTTATCAGGGACATTAATTTGTGAGTTTCTAGGTTCTTGTTTCCATGGTCCTTTAGAGTGATCATAAGTGTGAGGACCAAGTCTGTCACAGATCTCTCTGTCATGTAATTATTCTTCTGAATTGTATAGTCTAGTTTTTATGAAGTCATTTCTCTAGTTAAGGCTGTAGATTTCTTTTAAAATCTACTCTCATTTTTCTTGAATAGAACAGATATTAGATAATAGAATTCTTATTATAATATATATTAGATAATAGACTATTCTATCGAAAAGATGGGTTCTACCTTGTCTGATGAACTGCTGAGGAAAAGTGAGTTGATTCAAAAGTAACCTTATTGGCCTCTTTAATTTTTTCTCTTTAGTTTTGAATCCAAGAACCTTTAATCTTTCTGTCTTGGAATGAATTTGGTCTCTTGTCTCATTCTGTATATAATCCCTTGGGTAGCTCACTCCTGGCTTCAGCATCAGACATGACACCAAAATCCTGTGACTGCAGCAGTTCAAAACAAGGTAAGCTCAAGGAAATACAAATTAAATCGCATTCAATATATATCCACGAGTATGGCTAAAAATGGAAAAAAAAAAAAAACAACAGAAAATGCCAAATATTGGTGAAGAGGAACTGAAGCTCTCATGCATTGCTGGTGTGAGTGTAAGTACTTGTAACCACTCTGGAAACTGGCTTATCTACTAAATCTGAACATATGCACACCCTATGACCCAGAAATCCTGCTCTCAGCTCTATCTCCAACAGGAATGCATGTGTGTATGTGCATACTTTCATCAAAAGAGATGTATTAAAATGTTTATACCAGACTATTCAGAATAGTTCCCACCCCATTCTTCAAGAAAGGAAACTACTCAATTTCCTGTCAGCGTCAGAATGAACGGATTGTGTTGTGTTCATCAATGGAAGACCGCACAGCAGCAAGAATGAACCAACATAACACATGTCAAATGTGGACGAATCCCATAAACATGGGAGAGCACGAAAGAAGCCAGACACCAATAATACAGCTTGTGTAATTCCATTTACATAAAGAGTAATACCAAGCAAACCAGGAAAGTAGTTTTCCTTGGTGGGGAGGGTTCGCGACAGGGAGGGGCCCCAAGGAGAGCTTCTGGGGTACTAGTCATGTTCTGTTTCCAGATCTGGTACACAGGGGTGCTCAGTTTATAAAAGTTCGTGCTGTTATGTGCTTGGAACTTGTGAACTTTCTCTGAGACTATTACCCTTGAATAAAAGGTTGAAAAAAAAAAAAACAAAAACAAGGTATAGGCTCGTGCTGGCTTTCTCTGATTTCCAGCTCTCCTAGAAATCAGAGAAAGCCAGCACCAGACTATTCGACTGTAGACTATCAGACTATCAGACTATCAGACTGGAGATTTTAGTCTTCTCCAGCTTCCTTTTTTACTCGGAGTAAGTGCAGCTCAATGCTTGTTTTCTCTTTCCAAGTGGTACTTCCCAGCTCACCATGGCCACCTGCTGGCCCAGGAAGAGGGCAGTGTCATCAAGAAAGCAATCTGGAAAGGAGAGCTATGACCAAGCATCAAGGAGACCCCAGCCCTCCAAAGAGTGATGTGGACCTGACAAAGGGGAGGGAAAGGTCTTTCTGTGTGTAGGGTTTAAATTATGATTCGTGAGAATTTGCTTCAAAACGAAATTACCCCTGTGAAAGTTCAAAGGATAAAAATAATCTTTACTAAAAAAAAAAAAAATCATTTACAGTCTCCCTAAAATATGTCAACTCCTTAGCCATTTCAGCAATACCATCTTCCTTCTCATTTCCTCCTTCTCTTTTTAAAAATTATTATTTTTAGAAGCAGTTTTTCTCCATGTTTTTTTCAGGCAGACAGTTTTAATTAGTCTCCCCTTTTCCTCTGAAAGCAGGGACTACAGATAGGACAGGAAACTACTCTGCCCTTGCAGTGCCAAGTAAAGAATTATGCAGTATCATTAGCCTGGGAGAGGTCCCCTTCCTTCTAATTTCGTACCAGTTCCGTATCTTTTCTCTGTGACATTGGCCCCAACAGGAACTTAGAACATATGATCATTCAATACTTGTTTACTGCACGTCTCCCTGGTGCCAGACACCACTATAGGAACTGAGGACATAGTGATGACAGAAAAGGTAATTAAACAGAGCTTACACTGTAGCTGAGAACAGTCAATAAGGAAGCAAGATGCTCTCTGAAAGAAATTGGGATCACGAAGAAAATAAATCAGAGCCATACCAAAGAGCACATGGAGGCAGGGGACCAGAGACTCCTTTAGATGGATGCAGAGGGAAGGCCTCCCCAAGCAGGTAATGTCTGAGTTGAGTCCTACTTGACAAGATACAATGTCCATGAGAAGATTGTATCTGAGACAGCATCAGACACGGGCTGCAAAGAACATCAATGGTTCTACCTTCTTCAGACCAGCTATATATGTAAATGTATATGGAAATCATGTAGCAAGTGTATATGTGTGTGTGTGTGTGTGTGTGTGTGTGTGTGTGTGTCATTGAAAAATACTTCTGAGAGGCCAACATTTAGGATGGTAAGTTAAATTTAAGGAAAATACAGGGATGAATAAAATATGAGATTGCAGCAGAATTAAAATAACCTTAGCTGATTAACACTATTTCTATATTAAATGAAGAAAAAATATTCCCATTTATAACTATTAGGTACATATACATAAATATGTAGAAAGTTTTAAGCTATCCTTGATCTATTAACTAAGGGGAATTCTTTTTTTTTTTTTTAATTGACTCTATCTTCCATGCTGTACTTTTCATCTCTATGACTTACCTACTTTAGAACTGGAAGTTTGTACCTTCTAATCCCCTTCGCCCATTTCACCCATCCTCCCCACACCCTTCCCCTCTGGCAACCCCCAGTTCGTTCTCTATATTTAAGCATCTGTTTCTGTTTTCTGTCTGTTTGTTCATTTGTTCTGTTTTTTAGAATCCACATATAAGTAAAATCATATGGTATTTTCTTCCTAGGCAAAAATCCTGAGAGCTATATTTGGATAATAACACAAAATCATGAATTGGTAATTTTTATAATCCCAGTAAGTGCTAACTCAGCTGACCTACATGTGGCATTTGATAATCAAACTAAATACTCCTATTTTCAGATGTAAGAAATAATCAATTAGTTAACTGCTTTAAAAATTTAGGACTTGCCTGATGAATCACAGACCTCTACCCCTGGGGCAAATAATACATTATAGGTTAATAAAAATAATTTTTTAAAAAGATGCCATAAATAAGTCAAGCCTCAAACATTTTTACACTAACTTTAAAAAAAAACAACAACCAGGGAATTAAATGAAGCAAAGAAAAGTCAACCAAAAAAAAAAAATTTAGGCCTCATGATTTATTAAAATTCACTAGAAAATGAATAGATGAAGAAAAAGGAATGATGTTTCCAAAAATTTTTTCACTTTTCTGAAAAATACTTTCATTATCACTATCTTTAGCAAATTTAATATTTAAAAAATCACTTATTTTTTTCTAAGCTTTGAGTCAGAAACAATAAAATGCTGTAGAATCTGGGAGAATTTCCATGTTGACCAGGAGAATTTTGAAGCTGTGAAGTCTGATAAGAAAGGAAGTAAGAGGTGAGTGAAGGTCTCAAGCCAAATGGGGCAGAAGAAAGAACCCAACTAGTTGTGACAAATAGAGAGAGAGCAGCTGCTGACCAGTCTTGTGACCTTATTTATTACCTGGGGAGGAGAGCTGGCCAATGATGGAACAGGAAGAAAACCATATCCTCCCTTGGGGACAAGGTATAAAGATCAAGGGATCTGTGAAGTCTTGCATGTCCCGTGATGATGATGATGGTGATAATGACCACAGCAGTCCCTAGAGTGTGACACCAAAGTGAAGGGGAGGAAAAACATACCCACACGGAAATGAGGAACATTTTACAGCAGATGGAAAGCCTTCATTTGATTTCAAGTTCTTTTGACAGGAAACTCATGCCTCTCCCAGATTGGAATTGTCTCCCAACCCATCATGTTCCTTGGTTAGAACAAAAGTTAGGGAATACTCATAGGGTTTCCTTTAACGTTCCTTGTGCTGGGGACGATGAGGGGGCCATTGATACATCGGCAACTCTTCTCTTTCCCCTGTGAAAGTGTACCATTTCCCTCTTCTAAGGGGGAAAAAAAAAAGCAGAAGGGAGAAAAGAGATTAGGCTGAAGTTGTTACCATAATGCAAAAATTACTCTGAGTAAGAGGAAAGTCCACTCTAGAAGTATGCAGTATGCTCTCTCCTGACTCCACAAGGTGTCAGATGAAAAGATGTTCGTTACTCGGTCTTTTTTTTTTTTTTAACCTAAGTACCTTTATGTATTTATTTTAAATTTTATTTAGTTCTAGTTAGTTAACATACAGTGCGATATTTGTCTAAGGAGTTGAATTCAGTGATTCGTCGTTTATATACAACACCCAGTGCTCATCATAACAAGCGCCCACCTTAATACCCATCACCCATCTAGCCCATCTGTGGCTCAGTCTTATGTTCTCTTTCCTTGTCTTCCCCTCCATTATGTCTCAATCACAAATTAATTATAGCATTGACCACATTTTGCCATGTTTTGAATCCATTTTCATGGACCTACCTATCCATTTGAATGAAAAGTCTCTGATACATATTGTTTCACAAAGAAAATGTAAAATATTTTTTTCTTTCTAAAAATGTAAAATATTAAGCACAAGGTGAAGAAAAGCCTATGGAGAATTTGGGTTCCAGAAGTAAGGCTATTGTTATATATGCTTCTAAAAGAAGCTGAGGTCACACACCTCACAGGATAGATCTGGGTTTTGTTCATTTTGATTACTGCAGAAAGAATCATGAAATGAGGGGAAAATTTGTCTTTTATTTTGGAAGCAATACGAGAACTCATAAAAGAGGCTAAGTGTGGGTGGGGGGGGGGCCACCCATGCACTGATGTGGGATATGAAGTGAGGACGCCACAACAAGGTAGGAGCTCTGCATGCTGAAACCCCACCTCAATGTCAGAACATAAGTGAGGGCTGCTGGAAAAAAACCCTCTCTTATCAGCAAGGTTTTTAGGACAGAAGATATTACTGAAATGAAGAGTTTAAGAAAGGCACTCAGAGCCAGAGCTATATTGCACAGAGCAGCTGCTACGGAATCTCTGCTTATGGGGGGGTGTGAAAGCAAAGCTCACACATGGGTATCAATCAGCACAGCCGCCCCCCACCCCCCCGCCCCCGGAGGGCGGTGGCTGGCAGCAAGAGTCATCTGTGCAAATGAAGTGACTCACACTCAAAGACTCAGACAGCCAGGGCACGGAGCCCATGACTCATCACCAGGACCTCTCTGGTCCCCTGATCTCCTTCTTCCCCTCCCAAGGCAGACCATTTGGAAAAGTCTGGATGTTTTCTCAGTACAAATTAAACTCAAAAAGATGGAAATTTATTTATATTTCTCCTATCATCATTCCATTTACTTTTATAAACTGTTATTTTGGATGCTGCATTGCTGAAGAAACTAAAAGTTCCCAAATAGAGAAGATCTCTGGAGATAAGACATAATTCTGCTTAAGTACCATTTCATTTGGATATGAATCAGGTTTTGCTGTGTTCTCTGCCATAGCATTGGATTTGAGAAGTCGGAAAACATAGGCTTATTTTAAGATCGTGTATTAGACATACGACCTTGATCAAGTCATTTAACCCAAGTCTCTGTTTCCTAATTTGTAATACAGGAATCAATACACTTGCCCTGATTACCTAACAGGGTTGCTAGGGGAATCATATTGAATAATCACTGTCATTAAATCACTTGCCATTAATAAAACACTATTTAAAAATAAAGCTGTATTCTCAAAGTAAGTTCTTAGCTCAAACCTCAGTCATGCACATAACTTCTTAGACTGCTTCTTTCACCCAACCCGGTATGGATCCTCCCTCCTTCAGCAGCACCATCCTGAATGGAGCTGTACACCTAGCCAACCAGCTGAAGGTTACATCTCTGGTCTCCCTACTGGGGCTGTGAAACAAAGTTCTGACCAATGGTATGTGACCCCAGAGCTTCGAGGCACTTTCTGGTTGCTTGAAGGATAGCTCATGTCTTCCCCTTCCTCTTCTCCCCTCTTGCTCTCTTGATTGTAGTTGTTATAGAGTTGAAATGGCTACCTCAAACCACGAAAAGAGAAGCAACATGGCAAAGCAATAGGATGGAAAAAAACAGTCTGAAACACTGTGGAACTGCCATAGCACCCCCAGGCTGTGGAGGCTGACACAATTGAGTAAGAAAGAATAGACTTCACTTGGTTTATGCTGCTGGTATTTTGGCCTTTGTTATGGCAATATCCTCATGGATACATCCCCACTAATTTTAATTAATGTTATACCTAGTTTACTGTAACATTTATCACCATATAAGGAGTGGGGAAGGAAGGTTTGTTTAACAATAGGGAAAGGATAGTGTATCTACCGAACTGAATATTATTCTATTATTTAAATCTAATGTAAAGGAGCTGTTCTGACTCCTAAAACCAGGCTCTCTACTTGCACTTTGGGTTTGATCTTTTCTAATCCCTCAGAAACTTACATTACCAATTATACCCCCTCTCATAAATTCAACTGTTTCCTTTCAGATAGGTCCTTTCCTCAGCATCTCCTTTAGAAAAGTACTCCCAGACTCTCAACCATAAATTTCTTCACTTGAAAAACAAGGTAAATTAAAGAATTACAGCCGGAAGGGTTCTTAAGGAATATCCTTCTCTGTCTCATTTGGTGGGATAATGGATGCCTGCGTTCAATACTGGCCACATCTTCTGAGTCTCTTGTGTGCTCAACCGTTAGAACCACACTTTGCGTGATCTCATCTAGTCCTCATGGCTTTAAATAACATCTAAATGTTGATGATTTCCAGGTTTGTGTAGCCAGTTTCAGCCTCCCTTTTTAGTTCTGGAAGTGTGTATTCAGTTGCCTACTTGACAGCTTTTGATTGGTGTTCCAGACTTTTGAAACTTAATGTGTCCAAAACTGAACTCTTGATTTTCTTCCCCAAACCTGCTTCTCCTACGGGAAATGTCAACTCCATCCTTCTAGTTGATGTAGTAAAACAAAATCTTGGCCTTATTTCTGATCCCTTCTCACAGTTGCATCTCTGTTGACCTGGTCCAGGCTACTGTCTTATCTCTTGCCACACTGTTGCAATGATCTTTTAACTGGTCTCCCTGTTTCTGCACTCTTGCCTCTACCTCCTTCAATCTAGTCTCCAGACAGCAGTCACATCAAAACAAAATTCATATCACAACATTCCTCTGCTCAAAATCTTTCAACGGCTTCTATCTCATTTGGAATAAAATCTAAAATCTTTCTCTACAAGTCTGTATGTGTTATGGCTATTGGACACTTTGATTTTATCTGTCACTAACTCTGCCTTGGTCATTCTGACCTTCCTGCTATTCTTTGAAAACAAAACAATTATGCTCCTGCTTCTAGATCTTTGCATTTGTTAATTCTGTTTCCCAGAATCTTCTCCCAGATATTAGCATGGCTCACATCTTCATTTCCTGCAGAGCTCTGCTAAACCCCATGTAAAGTATCGCATACGTATCCCCATTACTCTCTGGCACCCATCTCCGTTGGTTTCATGATATGCATCATTACATGATATGCTCTCTATATAATTTATTTGCGTATGTATTGCTTGTCTTCTCTCCAGGAAAACAAGGTCTTTCTTTGCTTTTGTCTCCCTGCTGTATCTTCAGTTTTTAGAATAACCCAGCACATGAATATTTGTGAATGAATGAAAGAATGAATGAAATGAATGAATGAAAGAACAAATTAGTGCATTTCTATTCAGGGATCTCCTATACATTGTCTCATTTGGAAGTCTGTTTTACATTTAATTATCTTAACATGTAAATATATTCATCTTATTTCTAACTATAGAAGAGTGGGCAAACAATACCTTAACATAGCTGGTGTAAGAATTCCTTTGAAGGAAGTGTTTTGGAAATGTTTTATAAACTGATTGAGTTGAAAAGCATAACCACGTCAGCAAGAGTTGGCAGAAGACGAAAAACAAAAGGCATTAAACTGCTCTGCATTTGAAACTTGGAACAATAGAAAGACAAAAAAACAGGAGAAGAGGGGAGAGTGTAAATAAGAAACAGGTGAGTCAATTGGCAGGGCACGGCAAAGGGTTTATGGCATCGAAAAGTCAAGCTGAAGTGGTTTGAGTTTCTGTTATATAAGCCACTCTCTTTCTGCCCAAAATCTTCAATAAAGTCTGCTAATTCCAAAAGCCACTTTTGTCTGTAGATGGTATGTGCGTATGCATGTACACATGCCCTGAAACAAGGAAACAGACTGTGTTCTGTGTTTGGGCTGACACTACGCTCTAGAAGAATAGAGCACGGAAGATCAGCAAGAAGGCGGCCGAGGCAGAACTTACATGCCAAAGGTCACCCGGTGTGAGTGAGCCCTGTTGGAACTGACAAGCATCTTTGTGAGGAGGCTGGGGCCCAAGGCAGTCTTCCATTGTACTTACAGGGTAAAGAGGCCCCGCTGGTCCTCTGTGGTACTTGACCAAACTGTCTTTCCATGTAGAGCCTCTTTCAATGCAAACCTTTACAGAAATGTAGTGACCTGAAAATAGATAATCAGTTAGTCTTGAATCTTTCCAGACTAAAATAAAAACAACCCCCTCCCCCCAAAACAATGTCATCATTGTCATTTAGAAAGTTATTTATTCCTTTGGTATATATTCCTCTGTATTTGTTTCAATGCCTTCCGTTTCCTTTGATTTTCCTTAAAAACAGAAGAAAGCCAGACTTAATGTGCGAAAGTGGTCTAAAACCTAGTAGATGAAAAATGTTCTTCACTGGGGCGCCTGGGTGGCTCAGTGAGTTAAAGCCTCTGCCTTCGGTTCAGGTCATGGTCCCAGGGTCCTGGAATCAAGCCCCACATTGGGCTCTCTGCTTAGCAGGGAGCCTGCTTCCCACCACCCCCTCTCTCTGCCTGCCTCTCTGCCTACTTGTGATCTCTGTCTGTCAAATAAATAAATAAAATCTTAAAAAAAAAATGTTCCTCATTGTCTACATATATTCTTTCTATTTAAATGGTAACAATAAACTTTATGTATTTTAAGCATGGACTTACCTGGCCAGTTGACATGTAAATTTTAGTACTACTAAAATTATTAGTATTATAATAGTAATAGTAATAGTAAAAAAATAGTAAATAATAGTAAAAAAATGGTAAAAATTATTAGTATTATAATAATTATTAGATTATTAGAACTTTAATTATAAGTTCAAATAATTACTTTTATAAAAAATAGAAAGTTCAAACAATATTATTTTTGCTACCCAATCCACAACATTTTTCCCTTGCTAAGAGCTTCATGTTAACTGCATACGAAATTTATGGGTAATTCAAACCTCATTGCAGAAAACTCTGAGTTACTGTCCAAAGCCCTTCTATAGAAATATGGTAGGAAACATTTGAAACAAGCTTGCCATTGTCTGGATATCAAAAATCTACTTTGAAACAATTGATTTTGATGTAAAACAATCTGATACCCTAACAGAGTTAAAGTCATAGTTAAATACACTGAACACATCACACATCTCAGAATTAGCCACTGGTGCATACACTATGGTTATGCTATTGTTTAAAAATAAATAATGCAACTTGCAAATCTAAGACGGTGCCTACAGGAGAGCCTCTTATTTTGGCACTGAGCATGTTGTTGATTGCTGCTTCTTTGAGCCTGGAAGAGTCATCAATTCATGAAACAAACTTCAGAGCTTCAGGAAGATTTGCTGCTTGCACTATCCTGTGTTCTGGGAAGCCAAACTTGTGCCCTGTTGGAGCTGTGGCCACCTGTCCTGTTTCCTCATGCATTTTGGAAATAAATAGGAGACGGAGACTGTGGAAGAAATGCTGGGCTCAGAGAGCAGCTCTCACCTTCATCAACCCCCGTGAGGGATTTTTCCTTCTGCCCCTTTCTTGTAATGAATGACTCATGTCCATGATTACTTGTCTGCCACTGCTACCCATTGATCCTTCTCTTTCATCCTCTTTTACATGGCCCTCTAATTCAAGAAATGAAACATTTAGAAAAATGCCACAATCCCCACTTTCATCAAACTTTCCACTTCATGCAATGTTACCCATTAGCAGCCTCTAAACCAAAGAAAAGTGATAATTTGGATTACTCAAAGCAGCATCTTGATTTTTCTCATTTGTCTTCATTCTGTAACTGGATTCTTCCCTGATCTGTAGTCTGATGTTGGACTAGAACCTCCTGCCCACCAAATAAGTCCAGTTTCAACCACCAAATTACGTCCTGTGGTCATGGAAATTAGCACATGTGGTTTCACAGACAGGCTCTCAAGTTTTTAAATCTAAATTTTGCTAAGTTTTATCTTTTTAATAAATGTTTATTGATTTGTTTTAAAGTAAATGAGGAAAGGCAAATGGTCTTTTGCTTACTGTTACCATCTGTAAATTATTTATTCTATAACCAAGAGGAAAACAAAGAAGACATACATTCCTCGTTCTTTTACCGGTTATTTGAGGGCAGAATTTTGATTATTATTACCTTTATTATTTCCAAATAGAAAGACTTGAGTTAAACCATACAAATACATTTAATAGCTCAAATAGAAATTAATAGGGGCAAAAAGCCTTCAAAAGCTGAAGTTAAAATCTGACTCTGAAGATCTTCTAAGTTCAAAGAAAAACTTTGTGAACATTAGAAGCACAAAGAGTATTGCTTTTGCTCCCTGAAGTTAATTCTTTCAGAGACACAAAAGGATGAACAATCACGCCTATAAACATGGCCAATTATTTTTTGAAATGTTTTTAAATTATGAGAGGAGAGGATATATTTTAAAAATGGGGTACTGAATTCAAACAAAGAGTACTGTAACTGTAGCAACCCAGAGATATTTGTGTTTTAAAGTAGTGGTTTTGGGGTGGGAGGTTTTCTTCTGAAAATATGCAGTGGAGTTGGCCAGAATATGCCAACCTGGGGAATAAAATTAAAAGATGGCACAACAATAGTTATGATTTTTAAAATTTATAATAATTTCCATACTTGTCAGCCTGACAAGTGAAATCACTAAGGCTTCAGACCCCCCCATGCCTGCCTTACTTATGAGCAGATTAGCAGGGATCACCTGCTATCCCCCACCTCCCCCGACCTTGGGTGCCCTGGGAACTTGTAGTGTGGCTTTCCTGGGCATCACTTCTTCAGCAGGTGACATGGTCCTCTGGTCCTGATTTTAATCCCTCTCTTCAGGAATGGTCCTAGAGGCCCTTCCTCTCTTTTGGCGCTATGCCAAGGTAAGGATAGGGCCTTTCCCCACCAGAGAACATGGAGAAGCTGAGAGCCTTCAGTCTACCATGGGGACCACATCATTAAAACTTCTTTTTTTTTTTTAATGCTTTTTTTTTTTTTTAAATTCTTTCTATTATTACAGCAAGATAATTTGCCTAGGAAATTTATACAGTTTTCTGCAAGGGTTATATCAGAGCATCATTCATTCATTCATTGTTTATACATCATTTATGAACTTATTATGCACCAAGGTCTTGCTCATTTATGTAGAACCTACTATGTACAAAGCTCTTGCTCATGCCATTGAACAGGACACACATGGCCTCTCCTCTAAAGCTGGTTTTCTTTTTCTTTTCTTTTCTTTTCTTTTCTTTTTTTTTTTTTTTTTTGGAGAGAGAGAGAGAGAGGTGGGGAGAGAGGCAGAGGGAGAGAAAGACTTCCAGTACTATGTTAAACAGTAAAGTTGAGAATGGACATACTTGTCTTGTTCCTGACCATAGGAGAAAGTCTCTCAGTTTTTCCCCACTGAAGGGGATACTAGCTGTGGATCTTTCATATATGGCCTTTATGATGTTGAAATATTCCTTCTATCTCTATGTTTTTGAGGGTTATTATCAGGAAAGGATACTGCATTTTGTCAAATGCTTTTTCTGCGTCTATTGACAAAGCCATTGTTCCCTTGTTGATTTTCTGCTTAGATTATCTGTCCATTGCTGTAAGGGGGTTGTTAAAGTCCCCTACACAATAATAATTGTGTAATCATCAATGAGTTTCTTTATGTTTATTAATAATTGATTTATCTATTTGGTGCTTCTAAGTTGGGGGCATAAATATTTACAGTTGTTAGATCTTCTTGATGGACAGACCCTTAATTATGATATAATGTGCTTCTTCATCTCTTGTTACAGTTTTTATTTTAAAATCCCAGTTTGTCTGATATAAGTATGGCAACTGAGGCTTTCTTTTGATGTCCATTAACATGATAGATGGTTCTCTATCCCCTCCTTTCAATCTGCAATGTCTTTAGGAATAAAATGAGTCTCTTGGAGGCAGCATATAGATGGATCTTAATTTTTTAATCCATTCTGATACCCTAGGTTTTTTGATTAGCACATTTAGTCTATTTACATTTCAGAATGTAAATTCACTCTGTAATATTCAGTGAATATGAGTGATTATTGAGAGATATGAATTTAGTGTCCTTGTGTTACCTGTAGAATTGGTGCTTCTGGTGATGTTCTCTGATCTTTTCTAGTCTTTGTTGCTTTTAGTCTTTTTTTCTCTACTCAGAGTCCACTTTAAAATTTCTTGCAGAACTGGTTTAGTGGTCACGAGCTCCTTTAGATTTTGTTTGTCTGGAAAACTCTTTATCTCTCTTTCTATTTTGAATGACAGCCTTGCTGAATCATGAATTCTTGGCTGCATATTTTTCCCATTCAGCATGTTGAATATCTCCTTCCACTTCTTTCCGGCCTGCCAAGTCTCTTTGGACAGAGACACTGCAAATCTGATCTGTCTTTCCTTGTAGGTTAAGGACCTTTTTTCCTTTACTGCTTTCAGGATTCTTTCCTTGTCTATGCATTTTGTGAATTTGACTGTGCTATACATTGGTGATGGCTGGCTTTGTTGAATTTAATGGGAGTTCTCTTTTCTTCTTGGATTTTGACATCTGTGTCTTCTTCAAATTAGGGAAGTTTTGGGCTATAATTTATTTGACTAAGCCTTCTGCCCCCTTATCTTTCTCTTCATCTTCTGGGACTCCTATGATATGAATATTACTGCATTTTACTAAGTCACATAGTTCTCTAATTCTACCTTTGTGGTCCATTACCTTTCTTCCAACTTCAATATTTTCCATAATTTTATCTTCTGCATCATTGACTTGCTCTTTTGCTTCAACCATTCTCATTTTTATAGTTTTCTTTTATGTTTGTATCTCAGTTATAGCATTTTAAATTTCAGCCTGACTAGATTTTAGTTATTTTACCTCTGTAGTAAGGGATTCTCTAGTGTCTTCTATGCTTTTTTCAAGTCCAGTATTATCCTTATAATTGTTTTAAATTCTAGTTCAGACATCTTACTTATGTCTGTACCGATTAAATCCCTGGCTGTGAGTTCTACCTCATGTTCTTTCTCCTGGGGTGAATTCCTCCATCTCATCATTTTGTCCAGAAAAGAAAAAAAGAGAAAAAGAACAACAAACGAACAAAACAAAAAGCGAAAAGCAAAGAAAAAGAAAAAAAAAACAAAACAAAACACAAAACAAGAAAGCTAAAAACGCCACTAGATCCTGCGTGTGTTTTGGTCTGCTTATTAAAAGAATCTAGATCCCCCCCAAAAATAAAATAAAATAAAATAGATGAAAGTAGACAAAAATGAAAATCACATACATATAAATTTTTTAATAATAAAAATTTAAAAAGGAATTGGAAAGTAAAAGAAAATAAATGAAAAAAAAAAAAAAAGAATAAGAGTAGAAAGGAAGCTCAATCTTATTTCCCCTAGAGCTGAAGCATTGCAGCCTACCATCAGTAGGCTTGCTGTGAGCTAGCTGTTTGTGTTGGTCTTCTGGGGGAGGAGCCTGGGGGCTCTGATTCTCAGTGGAATTGCGTCTCCCCGGCACAGGAGGCGGGGCTTGGTGTAAGCAGCTCCGGGATTCCACTAGGTGGTGCTGGTTTGCTCGCTGAAGGCTCTCAGCTCTAGTTGGCAAAAGGGATGAAAATCCTGTCCTCTAGGCCCATAGCTGAAAATCTGTGACCCCACTTTTCAGTGAGCCCTCAGAAAACCAGTCGATCACCCTATTTGTTTCCCTGGTTTATGTCTGAACCCTGAGTTCATCTTTCCCATGTCGGAGGCTTTTTGTCTCAGGCGCATGACCGAGTTTCAAAACTCCGGATGTCCAGGACGCCCTGGCGCGGACCCACACTATTCCTCCGGGGAGGATATCGCCATGCTTGCCCGCATTCCAGGAACACCTCACACCACTGCCTGGTGGTTCGCATTTAATAGCAGAAAGCTCGCACCAAAACCTGCTACTCTCTATGAACCTCCCGGCTCCTCTGCCTGGGAACAGTGTAGTACCTTGATGCCACCCATTCTTCCTGTGACTCAGGGGATCCTCGGACCTCCCTGTCGCTCCTGGGATTCTGTCTTTGCTACCTGAACACCTAGATTCAAGGTACATCCCCCATGGTAGTGAACTTAAAAGTTCAGATTTTGCCCTCTGCTGTGCCTCTGTTGCTTCTAATACTTTGCAATAGCCTCCCTAAGCAGGATCCCTCCCCTCATCCATGGGGAAGGCTATGACTTCCCCACGTGAACTTCGTGAACTTCCCATCTCCTACCTCTGAAAAGGTGGTCACTTTTCTACCTGTAGACTTGTAGTTTTTGTTCTCCCAGATCTCTGATTGATTTCTTGGGTGTTCATAATAATTTGACTTGTAGACCTGCAGTTTTTGTTCTCCCAGATCCTTTTGATCTCTGATTGATTTCTTGGGTGTTCACAATAATTTGATAACTATCCAGCTGTGTTTAAGGAATGAGACAAGCTCAGGGTCCTCCGACTCCTCCATAATCTTAACTCCTCCCCCCTTGTAAGATTTTTATTAGCTTTGTTTCTTTGAAGCAAAAAGTTCTATTTAAAGGATAAACAAAACTTAAAGGCACATCTACTTTAACAACAGCAACAAAAAAGCCCGAATAAACAACAAAGGCAAAAATCCATTCATTAGCATGATGAAAATGTCTCATTATTGAACTTTCTCAAATTGTGCATAGCATTCCAAAAGGAGAAAATAGAGCCATTTGAGGACTGTGCACATTGGCAATTCTCTTGAGTTTTGAAACAGGTACAGCTTGCTAGTCAATCACATCTCATTCACTCATTTGTAATTTGATGGGTAAGACATGGAACAGAAACTTACTGTTAAATTCCAACATTTAAGTGATCCACTCCCCTCCATCCCCACACCCCCACGAACAACCACAAAACTCCTTTCAGACCTTGCTATGATCTTCGACCATCACAGTAAGTCTAAGAAATTTGAGAGCCAGCATTAAATTTCCCTGATCAGCTATGTAGTAAAAATTAAGTTGTTCTTTCCTTTAAACTAAGTGAAACAAAGTAGAAAGTATTAACTTCATTAAGCATGGGACTTCATAAGAGACGGACTTAACCAACCCTAAAATGTAATAATCTTGTGACCAGTTACAAATGGGAGGAACATCTTATAGTTTGGTTCTTAAACCTGGACAAAGAAACAAATACAGGGATATAAAATATATAAGTCCGTTCAATCTTTTTCAAATATAAAAAACATGATTGCCAAATGTTTCATGACTCAACCTTTGGAATTTAATAATTATATATGTTTTTGGTGAAGGATTAATGTGAGACTTCACATCAACTGTCCTTATATTTTTAAAATAATGTATATGAAAATGTTTTAAGACCAAAAACTTTACTATACATGTTGAAAGTATTTGCAACCCATGAAACGTCTAAAAATACCATTTTCAAAAATTATTTTAGAACAAGTTCTAGGTCTGGGAGCTTGTCCATGCCCCACCCCCAGCACTCTCGTGGTCACCCTCTGAGTCCACCTTTGGGTCTTCCCTTTGTCTGCTACCATCATGATGCTTTGAAAGAGGCACAGTTCTAATTTGCAGCTGTGTCCAGAATTCTTCCTCTGGCCTTTTACATTCTCTGGTTATTGCCAGCCACGGACAGCCCATGGAGACCTGACCCTTCTCTGTTTTAACCTGGCCATGTTGCCATTTCTACTCTCCTATTGGCATAGGACACTTAGCAATCGCTTGAAAGGGTAGCAAATGAAAAACAGAATGCATGCATTGGTTTCCTGTTCAAAACACCCCCTTTGGAGAACAGTGTGGAAATTCCTTAAGAAATTAGAAATAGAGCTTCCCTATGACCCTGCAATTGCACTACTGTGTATTTACCCCAAAGATACAGATGTAGTGAAAAGAAGGGCCACCTGTACCCCAATATTCATAGCAGCAATGGCCACAGTCACCAAACTGTGGAAAGAACCAACAAGATGCCCTTCAATGGACGAATGGATAAGGAAGATGTGGTCCATATATACTATGGAGTATGATGCCTCCATCAGAAAGGATGAATACCCAAATTTTGTATCGACATGGATGGGACTGGAAGAGATTATGCTGAGTGAAATAAATCATGCAGAGAGAGTAATTTATTATATGGTTTTGCTTAATTGTGGAGCATAAGAAATAACATGGAGGACATGGAGAGATGAAGAGGAGAAGGGAGTTGGGGGAAATTGGATGGGGAGACGAACCATGAGAGACTATGGACTCTGAAAAACAATCTGAGGGTTTTGGAGGGGTGGGGGGAGGGAGGTTGGGTGAGTCTGGTGGTGGGTATCATGGAGGGCACAGTACTGCATGGAGCACTGGGTGTGGTGCATAAACAATGAATTCTGGAACACTGAAAAGAAATTAAAAAATAAATAAAAATTAAAAGAAAAAAAAAACAACACCCCCTTTCTGTGATGTTCAAACCTGAAGAGTGGAAACAAGGACATTGACATTTGACTCCATGCCTTCCCTCTCTTTTCTCTGGTTTCTTCTCTCTTGCCCCAGGAAAGGCTTACATAGTAATCTAGATTTTTTTCCTGCTTTATCATCTATTCTGTGGTAACTCTTTTAAGCTCTGACTCATTTGAAATGTACAAACTTTTCCCATTTCTCATTAAAGTCTGGCTTTTGAAAATCAAAAGTACTTGCTTTTAGCCTTTTAATTCACAATGGATTCACAACCTCTGTTGTGAAATTTAAAGTCAAGCAATGATTCCCTTATTCTTGGCAGCTTCCCACCCCACTTCCACAAGGCAATGAATTCCACTGATCCATTGCATGGGTCAGCTGCCAAATTGCTCTAAAAGGGGGATTGCCACATAAAACGTTGGTTTGATGTCTCAAAAATGCATCTCTGATACCACTAGAAGTGGAATTATTGAATTGAAAGGAATGCATTTTTTAATCTACTCCTTATAAACTTGAAAGTGTTCTAATTCTAAACATTTCCATCATAGTCTTAGCCATTATTCCTTAAGGACTTTTAATACATGTTACTAAATTAATACATGTTACTAAATTATCCTCCAGGAGCATAGGATGAATATGCCCCAAATCATGGTGGCTCAGTCTGTTAAGCATCTGTCTTTGGCTCAGATCATGGTCTCTGGGTCCTGAGATGGAGCCCTAAGTAGGGCTTCCTGCTCAGCAGGGAGACCACTTCTCTCTCTCTCTCTCTCTCTCTCCTTTTGCCCCTCCCCACCATTCATTCTCTCTCCCTGTCTCTCTCTAAAATAAATAAATAATATCTTAAAAAAAATAAAACCCTAACACATGTTAATGTAAAATATGGATATATGTCTTAATATTTGCCAATTGATAAATAATAAATAGTATCTCATTGCTTTAATTGCTAAAAACTATGAACAAATTTGATAGATAATCTGGCAGTTACATTCATTCATTCATTTATTTGTTAAACATCTGTAGGTTTCTATGTGTGTTAAACAATGGGGGAAAATCCACAAAACGTGATTTTATGACTCCCATTCAAGAGGCTCATATTTAAATGGGAAACAGCTTGTAAATAAATAATTACTTCTGAGAATCAAAATGAATGGCAGACATGGAGGAAAAGACATGAAATGTTTCTTAAAAGTTTATGAATCCAAACTGATACTTTAAAAGCTTTTTTTTTTCTTGAAAGAGGAGAAAATAAAAAAAGCTTTCTTATTACAATAAAAAAAAACCACCTAATAAATGTAGAAGGAATGATGAAAACGGAAAGTCATCATTTTACTAGCACTATAAAAATAATTTATTCAATTAAGATCATCCTTGGATACTAGAATATTGAATGAAACCTTGTTGGGAGCAATATATGGAGAAATTGAGTTGAGAAATACTCTTGTACTAGATTACCAAATTTAACAACAATAGGAAAAACTGACACCAGGTGCCTTTGATGTGATTCAATGAGGAATATACAACATCATCTATGTAATAGTCTTGCTAAAAATGTTTAACCTAAATTAATCATAAAGAAACTCAGGTGAGACAAATTAAAATGGCAGACATTCTGAAAACAACTGTCCAGAATTCTAAAAAAACAAAAACACAAAAGCTTCCTGTCTATACTTCCCTATTCCCCCACCAAAAGACTAGGAAATTATTCTAAATTAAATAAGACAAAAGTGATATAAAAACTAAATACAAGTGATTTTTGACTGGATACTAAAACCAAAAAATAAACAACCAAAAACTATAAAATAAATTATTTACCAGTGTTGGGATATTTGGATAGGGACAAGCATATTTGATAATAGTGTCAATATTCAATTTTCTGATTGTGGTTGTAAAGGAAATATCCTTATCGTTAGGAGATGCATGTTGAAGTATCTAGGAGTGAAACACAGTGATGCTCACGAATAATTCTCAAATAGGGCAGAGAGAGAGAGAGAGGGATGGGGAGAGCACTGGGGTGGAAGGAGAGGGAAAGCCCATACGATGAAGTGCTAACAACACACCAATGTAGCGATGTAGGGAAAGGGTATATGGCTATCCATAGTACTATTTGGCAACCTTTCCATAGGTTTGAATTATTTTGAAATAAATACTGGAGAATTTCTAAAAGTGATTATACAGAGAAAAATCAATAATTTTACCACATAGCATGAAAATGCCATGAGAAAAGCAGTGGTAATGAACAGTGATTGTAAAACAAAAACAAAAACAAAAACCAGGAGGACTTCTCCCTTTTCCTCCATGCACACTCTGTCTCTTGGTGACACTTCCCCATCTGGTGGCTTAAATGCCATCTGATGCTAATGACTGTCAAATATATATATCCCCGGTTCTGTACATTTCCCTAAACTTTTCACTGCTGCATCCTCACTGCCTAGCACCTACTAGATCCTCAGTAAATGTCTGAGAATGAATGAATGCATTTTTTTTTTTTCATGGAGAAGAGCAAGTCAATGTCATAGAGCAGAAGTTTCTTGATCTAGGTCTTTAAAAAGGAGCAGCTATTAGTAATCAGGCCATTGGGAATATGACCTGGCACATCCTTGCCCCACTCTTTTGCCAATGTCTTTTGGTCTAAACAGTGACCTGGATCATCAATGCCAGCTGGATTGGAAAAGAAGGGCAGGTGGTGAAATGGAACATGTCCACGCCATGTCATGGTAATGATAGAACTACAGCTGATGATTGTCTATGATGAAGCAGACTAATGCCCAGCTCTGATTTTGCAGAAGTAACTAGAAATCCACAGCTTTTTGTGGAACTTCCCAATTTTTAAAAGTCTTCAAAAACCAGATGAAATAGGAGCATCTTGATGGCTCAGTCAGTTAAGCATCTGACTTCTGATTTTATTATTTTTTTAAGATTTTATTTATTTATTTGAAAGACAGAGATCACAAGTAGGCATAGAGGCAGGCAGAGAGAGAGGAAGGGAAGCAGGCTCCCTGCTGAGCAGGAAGCCCTACTTAGGGCTCAATCCCAGGACCCTGAGATCATGACCTGAGCTGAAGACAGAGGCTTTAATCCACTGAGCCACCCAGGCACCCCTGACTCTTGATTTTAGCTCAGGTCATGATCCCAAGGTCCTGAGATGCAGCCCCACCTTGGGCTCTGCACTGGGAATAGAGCCTGCTTAAGATTCTCTCTCTCCTCTCCCTCTGCCCTTCCCCTCTCCACACTCTTTCTCTTAAAAAAAAAAAAGAAAGAAAAGAAATGCATCTGCTGGCTGAATTATGAAGTTTGAGGTCCAAGACCCACTACATGATATGGCAATAAGAGATGAGAACTGGGGCCATAGGAAATGGCCTTCTCTTGGAGAAGTCCTGTGCAAGATTTG
The DNA here is from genome assembly GCF_010015895.1 of Lontra canadensis. Classification (NCBI taxonomy): domain Eukaryota; kingdom Metazoa; phylum Chordata; class Mammalia; order Carnivora; family Mustelidae; genus Lontra; species Lontra canadensis. Next base: position 17,561,718 of record NW_022631008.1, read on the forward strand.
CTAAAGAAATCAAGAAAAAAAGAAAAAAAGAAATAGAATCAGGTTTAAGTGGAAGATTAAATATGTCTGATAGGAATAAAAGAAGAAATGATCATGGGTCAAATAAGAATAAGGGAAACAGTCCTTCCTAAGTAAGAGGTAAAAAATATAACTTAGACACACACACACACACACACACACACACACACACACACACACTCACACAGAGTTCGCCCCTTTAAAAACAAGCACAGGGAGTTTTTAGCGTTCTGGAGTGCTCTGCACTGAATGTTCCTGGGAACATCATGTGGACTGGCAGAAAAAGTGCTAGTGGGGAAGACTGGATCGGGGAACCTACTCAAGTGGGGCTGGAGCAGAACTGTCCTGCTCATACTCTCTGGGTTCTCACAATGTGTTTAAGGAGTCCTGCCTTAGTATGTGAGAGCAACAGTGTAAAAGCAGAGGTCGTAGATGCTAGGGACCAGTACTGATGGCACATTCTCAACTCTGTCATCTTCACTTACCCATTTCATCCTTCTTCCCATCTTTTTCTTTCTAAGAAACAAAAGAATTTTGCTAATTTGAGGAAATCCTGGTAGCACCCATACTTGACATCATTTTATTTCCCATGTGTTTTTGTCTCCATATTTGTAATTGTTCAACAACTGTTTCCTTGTGCCTACTCTGGGCCAGGGACTATCCCAGGTGCCAGAGATATAGAGAACAAAGGAAACAAAATCAAATTCTATCCTTTGGCCCATGCCTACTCTTGTAGAACTTGCATTCCACCAGAAAGAGACAGACAATATAACAAATAAGTGAATGACATTTTGGAAAGTGGTAAGTGTTATGAAGAGAAATCCAGGCAGAAACGGAAGCAAGTGTGTGCTGGAGTTGGGGAATGATACTACCCACCTCTCCCAGGCTGCACAGTCTCACTTTATTAGTGGAGTGCTTCCTAGTTGTTTGATAAGTCCAGGGATGTAAGTTTAATTTCAATAAATGTATTCCCTTATTTATTCTTTCTAGAGTTTGAAGGCCAATATCAAATTTTTCTCAAAATAAGTAACTAATTTTTGCAAATATTTAATGTGTAATATTTGAACCTTTTTGTTCTCTCTTGTCTCTCTGTTCACTAATGACTGATCAGTTGCTTTTCAGGGATATTTACTAAGATCATGTTAAACACATAAGTCTATAGAAAGACAGAGAAGCAAAATTAAAGTAGAGGCTACAGGGAAGTCCTAGGCTAGAGAGCACACAACCTGGTCATAGTGCTTAGCGTAGAAAGCTGGATGACAGGGATAGGTAAGATTCTGAAATCCATGGGCTCTTTGCCTGATCTCATTCCAACACTTTTACAACCAAAGCTTTTTCGAAGGGTGCTAAGAAGAAACACAACAGCTTGATTTGTACTTGATGCTCTCTTCTTTCTCTAATGGTTGTGTGACGGACACGGTGAGAAGTGGAAATAGGGGGGCGCCTGGGTGGCTCAGTGGGTTGAGGCCTCTGCCTTTGGCTCAGGTCATGATCTCAGGGTCCTGGGATCGAGCCCCGCATCGGGGTCTCTGCTCAGTGGGGAGCCTGCTTCCCTTCCTCTCTCTGCCTGCCTCTCTGCCTACTTGTGATCTCTCTCTCTGTGAAAATAAAGAAATAAAATCTTTTTTTAAAAAAGTGGAAATGGGCATAAAAATGAGATGTAAAGAATAAAAGGAACAAAGAGTCCAGAAATGCCATGAAGAAGGTCATTCATTTGGGAGAACTTGGCAAAGGACCAGTTCAGGGTCACCTTGGCACATAGCAGTCCAGTGGATGGTTTTTCTATTCTTTTCCCTTTTCTTCTTGAGTAACTGAAAAAAGAAGGAGAGAGAGAGAGAGAGAAAGAAAGAACAAACCAAAGATACTATCTTTGTGACTTATAAGTGATAATCTTAGCCTAGGTTATCCAAAGCAAAAACTACCCCCAAGACCCGCCACTAATAAAGACTTTTCTTCTCCTATGGCTTAACTGATTACACAGTTGTTAATCAAATTTTCTTAAATATAATTTTATTCTTTACTTTCATTACCTTGAAATAATCAAATCCCTTCTCTATGAATGACTTGGTAAAAGCATCCAGCTTAAAATCAACAACTTTTACCAAAATATACTATTTCCTATCCTACCCCTTATTTTCATTATTTGATTGAGACTGCTGCAGAATGAAGACTTTTCACTTTCACTGACATTTTTTTAATTGTTATAATAGCAGGTGTGCAGTAGATGTTTTTATTACCAAAAACTAAGATTCAGAAAGGTTAAATAACTAGTTTAAGATCACACTGCTAGTATTATCTGACTTTAAACCTCATCTCAACATTAGTCACTGAAAGGTTTAACCTAGATAAGAAGTTAGGTTTCTATTACTTTTTTGTCTTCTCTTACATTCCCTCTCTTTCTATATCAATTTTGTCATGTTCACTCCTAATAACCTTACACTTAGAAGATTGCTATAATTCCTAATGGGCCTCCATGATTTTAGATTTTCTCTCCCCTCCTTTCTAATTCACAGACCAATGTTACTAAAACATTGTTTTCTTCTGATCACCCTCTTAAAAAAATATAAAATATGTAAGAACAAATTCAACCACCTCATTTGATTTAAGATCCTCCAAAATCCAAGCCCATTTTATAGAGTTCTTTATTTGGTGAATAGCATTCCTTTCCTACCAAGCCATACTCATTTTTTATGTACAGTTCTAATCATATTTATCCCATAAAGCTTTGTTCCTAGTCTCTGTCAAGAGCTGTAAAGTTCCCAAGACATTACCCTACTTGCAAGCTTACAAATTAGCCTGTCATAATTTCATAGGTGCTGGCAGAGGACATGAGACTCTGGGATCAGAGATGAAGGACTGTATTACTCATGGCACAGCAAGCATCCCGAGTATCATTATACTTGCATTACATTTCCTCGTTCCCAAGTTCCACAGAGAGAAAGAAATCGATGCCTAAACATGCAGTGGATTGTGTTACATGAGAGAAATCCTGAGCAGAGGTAACCCTAATCTTTTATAATGGCTATAAACAAGCCTGTTCTTTGCCCCAGAGGAAGACACTATCTTTATCTTCCAGTCTGTTCACAATACAAACACCTTTGAAAGGATAATTTAGAACAAAGGCAGTCAGTGCCTCTGCTTGCAAGACATGCAGAAACTTCGCAGACCCATAGAGAATCTTCTCCCAATACTCCCTAGCCCAAGCTAGTACAAAGAGCCTGTATTACATGATTTAATACTACTCTACATCCCTGCATTATTTTCAGATAATTCCCTACATATGCCATATCTCCCTGCAAAAGATCATTAGCCTCATGAAACCATCATGTCATATAGTGTTTCTGTATTTCTTAGCATTGAAGTGGGTACTATATTCATAGTTGTTTCTTGCAGGAAATTTTTCAATGATGACAAGCAATCAAGTATATCATGAAGAACTGTAATTATCTAGCTTTGCGCTTTCTACTGAAGTGTATTATCAGAGAAATCCAAAACATCTGTCAATGAAATAAGCAAGGCCTATCAACAAAGAATATGAATTAAAAAAACATGATCTCACATTCAAATGCATTGTGTCTTAAATAGTGTTGAGAGAGTACGTGTTTTCTTATCCAGATGAGCCAACAATATAGTCTGTTATCTTCTGGTCAATTTGACTCTCTGATTCCTTCTTGAACCACCAGTTGTTATTATTTGGTTTCAAAAGCCTGAAATGGCTTGTATCCGTTAGTATCATGTTGGGTGCTATGCTACACCCCTGACGGCCAAGCTGTCTGATGGTCAGGGACTTGACAATTCTGACCTAAGTGCAGGTAAAGGTGTGGAATATTTACATAATAAGACAAAAATTATTGCCTGGAAATATGATGTTATTAATTAAATATAAGTCAATGTATGATTTTCGGGGGGAAGAAAAGGAGTGTATATTTGGAAAAAATCTATAGGATGTGAAGATTGTGGTGAGTTGGTCTTAGACAAGACCAACTTAAATCTTCATTTATTCATTATTCAAAATAATTGATTATCACTAACTCCATCTCAAGCAGTACAAGATGTTGGAGAGAGAGGAAAAAGGTTTCCTGTTCTATAGTTCACATGCTAAGGGAAAAATAAAAAAAAAATACATATAAGAAATCATTATGGCATTTATGGTAATAACTACAATTAGAGGTGTCAGAAAAAAAAAAGAAAAGAAAAACTGTTTGGTATCTCAGTGAGGGAAGGAGTTAATTCTACCCAGGGATCTGGGAAAGCTTCTCTGAAAAGTAGAGTGACCAATATGTATTTGTTCAATGAAATTTGGATTTGATGGATTTGTTGAATGTACAAAGAAGCTAATATAAATTATAAATATAGAATACTATAGTCAAATGGAGCAACAGAAAATACATTGGAGAGAACTGCAAAAATTAACTGTAGAGAGGTGGTCCTGTGATGAGGTGGGAAGAGGATCTGTGCTTTGCTGGGAAAGTGAAAAAAATATGATTAAGAAACTATACAGAAAGAGGGTTGCTGGCCTTACCATTCAATCACATGTGAGATCCATGGGACAAAAAGAAAAGAGTTGAGGAATTGGAAGTATTGATACCAATTATGTCCCAATAATTTGGGAAACAATTTGCATCTACTATATTAAGATCCCTATAATTTTCTTGCTGATTGGGTTAAGAATCCTCAAGACATTTCACACTTCAAGAGCGTGGTGGGAAGAAACTGCGTGATGGAGGCAGCCCTCAGCACACTCAGTATCCAGGGCAGGAGGAGAAATGATCAGCCCTAGGCACTGGAAATTAGGAGGCTTATCGGGGGGGCGGTTATTATAAAGAATTTTTTTTTTAAATAATAAAGCCAACAAAAAAATTAGTCCACTTTTCATTATTACCTCAAATGGAGAATTCTTAACATCAGTGATAAAAACACTTCTCCCTCAAATCTGTTGTTTAAGTTCCAAACAACTGTGGTTGGTGTTGACCTTTCGTGATACATGTGAAAGCTTTAAATGAATGAATTTTTGTTACTTAGCCTTCAATAAGCATTGTTTCCTACATGGAAGTTGACACAGAGAGTTCCCAGTTTTAGAGCTATCCTTTAACCTCCACAGACTTAGTTATGCATGTAAGCTCAACTTACGGGTGAAATTTACCAACAGGTTCAAATCCTTTGAGCTCATTTCCAGTGTAATAGGTGTTTGCAGCCCCTAGAATGCTACACAGTCCTCTAATTAAGCATAAATATGAAATAAACAGCAATGGCTGTATAAGTTTTTCTTTTCTGAAAAATTTTTTTCTATCATAAAGTTATAAATGAGGTTAATCAAATGCAAAGAAATATATACAAGCAGCTGGTATTTGCCTTGAACAATAAACAGTAAAAACATCAAGCTTTAAAATCATTCCTCGATTGGTCCACAGAAATTATAAAATAAGGCATAAATTATTTCATAGAAAAAAGAATCAAATTTTGAAGAAGAGTGGCAGGACAGATGATAGAAGATGCTTCTATTTCATCATCATCAGAAATCAAAGAGCCACATTGAATGTCTCAACGATTTTTATCAGACTTGGACACTCATTCCAAGGTGATGGATCAAATAATGTCAGCCATTTTCTCTGACTCTCATAGGAGAAAAACCTTGGAAGCTTTTACCAACAGTAACAGAATTTTTTTATTAGTTTTCTGATGAAAATATTTTCATGGAAGTTTTCAACTACAGAGACATTTGAATACTATTTGAACCAATCTTACAGAAATATAATTTCTGGAATTTACTGTAAATTTTTGTGTGATTTTTCTGAAATTCTTTCTGGGATTTTTGTGAATCTTTGCCAAACATATATATAAGACTTTTCAAACACACACACTCCCACGTTCCATCCTCACAGGAACATTTTTCAGCCATGAGAAAGAAGGAAATCTTGCCATTTGCAACAACATGGTTGGACCTTGAAAACACTATGCTAAGTGTAATAAACCAGACAGAGAAAGACAAATACTGCATAGTGTCACTTACACATGGAATTAAAAGAAAAAAGTTAAACTCCTAGAATCAGAGGCCAGAGTCTGGGGGTGGTTAAGAAAAGGGCAGAGGTTGGTAAAAAGGTACAAACTGTCAGTTGTTAAGATGAATGAGGTTTGAAGACCTAATGTAAAACATAATGACTAGAGGGGTACCTGGCTCACTCAGTTGGAAGAACATCTGACTTTGGATCTCAGTGTTGTGAGTTCAAGCCCCATGTTAGGTGTAGAGGCTACTTAAATAAAAACTTTAAAAAAAAGAAACAACGTAAAAAGTAACTCTGTATGATGGTCATACAGAGTTACATATCTGTACTGGGAAAGTATTACTTAAAGGTTTTGAATATTAAATGGTGAAATGTAAAAAAACAAATCTAAAAAAAACAAAGATGGTTGACAACACTGTATTATATAATTGAAATTTGCTATGAGTGTAAAACTTAAATGTTCTCACCAAAAAAAGAAAGAAAGAAAGAAAAATATAAATACGTGAGGTGATGGATATTTTCATTAACAAGATGGTCAAGATGGTGTAAATCCTTTGACCATGTATTTGTATATCAAATCACCCTGATGTGAACTCTAAACACTTCACAATTTTATTTGTCAATTACAGTACAATAAAATTGGTGGAAAAGAGAGAATGTGAAGCACATTAATCCCTGCTTGCAAACTTCCCTAGTAAAGAGCTAAAAGCAACTGCATACCCGGGAGAGTGGGCAGAAAAAGCAAACTCCAGCTCTTCCCAAATGGGAGTGTCTTCAGACAAGTTGGTTTCCTAGAACTCACAGACTCAAATATGAGCATGATTAAGCAAACTTATAAGAATCAGCAGAGTTTTAGTGTAAATTGAGTGTTAAAAAATTTTTAAGCACCTGAAACTCCCATTATAAAATTCTCACATGTAGACATTCCATAAATAAAAGATATTAGGATACTCCCTTAAATAACTCAAGCTATGATGATGATATAACTCGAGTTATATTTCATGGTGATTTTAGGTACTTTCTAATCACAGAAGGGAATTCAGAAATCTTTCACATCGGCGGGAATGCTTAAGGAAATCAGTCATGTGAATTAACATATCAGTAGAGAAACAGACTCCTGATGTAACAGATTGAAGGGACAAGGAGGGAAGACAAAATCTTGGATGTTCAGTTCCATTTTATTCTCAGTAAAAGCTATCTAGAAAGAAAATCTTGAAAGCTCTGTGTGCCACACTTCTCCTCAGGACTTGCAATGCCCCTGGACTTGTAGCTGTGTCATCATGTCTAGCCACTCTGAGCAGACTTCGAGTATATTAGTCAACTCAAAACCCAGCTGAATTCATAGTTCAAGTTTTCAAGACGTTCTTTCAGAATTCACCTTTCTAACGGAAAGAAGAAGCAGGACCAATGAACAATTGTCTATGGTGTTACTTAAGAGCTATTTTCTGTCATTAGTTACATTCAGCCTTGCTTTGACATCTTAATTTTGTCAGTGCATTCTGTGATTTAGGTGCCCACATTCTACTTGAAGAAATAGAGTTAAATATTGGCAAACAAGCTAATCTGATTTTTTCATCCCTATCACTTCTAAACCATACCTAATTTGAGTCTGGGTTGTTGTTTGAGCTGATGTTACTACTACTACTACTACTGAGAATAATAATGACAATAATGTGCACCACAACTTTGGATAGTTTTTAAAGTATTTATGTAACTAGCCTTCTCCCCTAAGTTCTCTAAAATAGAACAGGAAGTGATATATAAGATAATCAGATCTGGAAATACACATGTTTAGCACTCACACCACTTGTCTTCCCACGCCAATGGCAGATATTACCAATCACACTTTCCCACTAAGCACAGATAGCCCCTCAGAGTCATTCTCAATGTTCAGTGGATGTGTACGCAGCCACTACCGACCTATCATCGTCGGCATCACAAGAGAATATTTGTTATCCCTGATACAGCACGACCTTCCTTTCACAGACGAAGAAATGCTCACAAAATGATTGCACAGCAAATTAGCAGCAGAATTAAGGTAACAATACGTTCAGTTCCCCCCTTCTCAGCCCAGTGCTCTTTCCATCGCCCCATGTGTAATTTACCAGAATATACCATCCAAAGGACTCATCAGATTCTGGTTTCAAAATTAAAAATTTCACAATGGCTTTTAAATGTCATTCTTCAAAAAGCTGTTCTCATAAAGAGACTTTGGTCCAATATATTTACTACCTCATCTGGACACCATTCTTTACACAGCAAGTATAATCAGTTTTCCCCGGGGGACAGAGGGTGATTTCAGCAGGTGCCGAAATACATGCACGTGTAAAGACTGCTATCGTGTTCACATCCTGCACACAATCAATTTCAAAATATCACCAGCTCTTCAACTAGGAGGATTCCCACTACACGTGAAGGGTAACTGATCAAAGTCAGCTAAGACTAATAAACATGAAAAAGAAGAACCAAAGAGAAAGACAGATGCCTATGAGTACTTCTTACCATTGAAGGCAACTTATAATTCTAACCATTCTGCTAAAAACAGACAACGGACTGATTGCTATTGTTTTACTGATTAACTATTCTCTCTGCTTTTTCCCAAAAGGCACCCTGGCAAACTTTGCTTAGTAAATATTGACACCTGTAAACCAAGCTGGCTAAGGCCGTTGGCTCTCCAGCTATCTTCCCATCTGTTGCCTGAGAATTTTAAGCAACGCATTTTGGGACTCTTGCTCTCTTTCCATTGTAAACTGTAAAAAATGCTACCCAGAAGCTAATCCAAGAGCCACATGGCCCTAGAGGGGCCTGTGGTAAGTAAAGGGAAATGTAGTCTAATATGTAAAATGCGTATTCCACTGGCCTGCTCGGCCACCCCGTGTCTTTAGTTAATAGCATGCCGGGGTAATCTGCTTAGTTACCAAGTGGAGCTTTTTTCCCTCTTCCCCATGAGATCACCCAGACCACGATCAAAGCCCAAACACACTCTCTGCCAGCTCTGTTGTTCCCCAGAGTGGGATTAATGACTAATTATGTCAGGTCACTCATCCAGATGGCCTCTCAGATGTTCCTTTGTCATTGTCTGACCTTCCATATGCCCCTTTGACCTTGAGGTTTATTTCCATGGAAACATGAAGCCTCAGTTTCCTTGCTGAGATTGCCAAGAATTGGCCAAAAGGAGGGATATGGGATAATCTACCCACACTTTGTATTCTGCTTCCATCTCATGCCTTGTTAAATCCAATGAATAGATAAAAAATGCTATCTGGTCCCAGCTGAGTGATGACCATGGTCATGATTCTATGTTACATGCTATGTTTTTTAAATTAGCAGACAGCTTTGTACATGGAAACGTGCATTCAATTTGAAGAACATCAATTGCCATAATGTGATCTTTTTATCTCATTAATGTTAAGCAAGGGTAATAGAATGGAATTACAAAATATCACTGTGAAAGGAATACAATTCAGAGAATTATAGATATCCCCCATTAAAGCCCCAGAGATGTTTGGATAAGTCAACTTGTTCAGTTTCATAAATTAAAGATTCTTTACTTACTACCTTTTCTGGGGTTTAAATCGAGCCTCAGATGTTGATCTTAATCTGAAGAAGGATTTTAAAGTGGTTAGTAAAATGGAGAAATTTCCTCAAAACTACCAAATAAGTAAATAAAAATAGAATAGGAGACTGACTCATGCACTCAATTAAATAAAAAAGGTTGAATATGTATTTGCATGGGATGAAACGTATTTCCCTTTATATTATAAAGAAGACTGAAGAATAATTCATATGCCTGAAATGTGGAGGCAAATTCACCCCTCCCGAGTTCATCCAAGAATGAAATGTCTCTCTGCTGCTCTATACAGGAATTCATACAAGCACGGAAGTCTCACGGGGAATGCAAGCAGAGTGGAAAGTAGTCACATGTGCCTAAGGTTTCCTGGCAAGGTGGCAATTTATGACATCTTCCCTCACAAAAGATCAGGAATCTGCTGATTCCACCTGAGAGTTACCAGGTTATTTAAGAAGAAAATTAGGGAGCTAAGTGAACAAAGGATTTTGTTCCTTGTATTGTGCTTGTTGGGCCATTTTGCCTTCTGAATCCAGGAAGAAAGACTTGGGTCCAAAGGAAGAACTCGCCAGGGTCAATGGCAGCCAACCGCCTCCACTCCTCACTCCTGGGACTCCAGTGTCCTTTGGGAGCAGTGATGGTGCCTTGCTCACTGCCCACCTCAGTCTCCAGTGTCCAGCACAGTGCCTGGTGTAATCCAGGTTTCTAAAAATCTCGCCCGAGTGAATGAATGTAGAATGAATGTTCGTGCTAGCTTATGTGTGCCAGGAAACGTGACCTTTCTCTTCTTTTGCTTTCTTCCAATGATACGGTCAGGAATTGCTTATTTAAGAAAGGATTCTGTGCAAATTCAGCCACAAGGAACACAATTTAACATAAAATAGAGAAATCCTTTCCTTCCATTAAAAGAGAGACAATTTTATTTAAAGGAGGGCAGCAACACAGTAGACTTCCACAAAGCATAAAAGAACAACATGTTCCCAATCTTTTGAGAAGAAAACCCTTACCACATTTCAATAGCGTTCCAGGCCTTTTGCAATGGCTTTATGCCCCACGAGGTACTCATTCCATCTTTTGAGTTTACCATCACCACTCCCAGACAAAGATCCTCTCACTTCTCAGATGGCATTGCTCAGAGACATGGCAAATTGATGGCAAATTTGAACTCTGAAATCATTGGTGGCAGAGTTCAGTCACCGACAGCACAAGTTCACTGAATCACTTTCAAGAGCGGAATGATTTCAAAAGCCCTGGTCTCAGGAGAAGATTAAACTTTAATACTAGGGCAGTGGTTCACTTTAAAACACAAAACAAAAATTTTTTTTAATCCTAAGAATTAACTAATACCCAAAATGCTGTCTTGAATCATGAGATCCATCAGTTCTTGACATCGTCTAGACCTGCATTCTAGAACTCCATTGTAAAATCTTTTTAGGCATGTGTTAGGTTTCTGTGGAAACTTTGTTTAAATGTAAACTTCATACCACATTGTCGGTTTTTGTAATAATAAAACTATAGATTTATAAAAAAAAAAACCCACGGGGGGGGGGGCAAGACGGACATTTCCCCTAGGAATATAGCTACTTAATTTCTAGAATTTCCAGTAAGTGCTTTGTCATACATAAGACTTACAGACACAGAATCATCTTAATTAACAACATACCTGAAAAGTTGACATTCTAAATCAGTAGGAATATAATTGAACAGAAGTTCAAATCTTCCATTAATGAGGCTCATCATAACAGCATGTGACACTTGTCTAGGTCCCAGATTTCACACCTGCAAATCACACCATTATTTGTACTCTGCAAGCCCTTGCAATAACTGTGAGTGGAAATAATTCTCCCAATAGGAGGGACCTAAAATTCTCATGTACTAGAACTAATATTCTCATAGTTGCCTAATAGAGTCACAAGAGTCAGCTAGAATATTTGAATATTGCATCAAAAGGAAAATTACTGTATCAAAGAATCTTAGAGAACTGGAAATCAATGTCATCTGAGTCTACCTGTTTGATTTTTATGGTCTTGGTAAATTGTGTTGTGAGTAGGTTTATTATCAGTGAAAAATTATTTGTTAAGTGTCTGCAGTGTGCTGATTCTGGCTAGTTTCTGGATAGACAATGTTGATGGCCTCGAATGGCTCTTAGCCTAGGAAGGAGACTGAGGAGCACCCCCTTGGGAAAATCTAGAACAATTTCCTGGAGGAAGTGGATAGCCAGGTTAAGATCTCAATAAGAGCAAACCCAGAAAACAGGAGAAGAGGGCGGCAAAATATCCCAATGGGGGAATAATTTATGCCAAGTTCTATGTGGGAAAACGGACAGACCAAATTCAGAGATTTGTAGTAGTTCAGCCTGACTGAGGTATGGGGGATGAAGGTGAGGTTGGACAGGTGAGCAGGAGCCTCATCATCAAAGACCTCGTGTTCCATGTTACAGGATCTGCAAGCCCAAGGGATCCAAACAGAAAATGCCAGGAGACTTGCAGTGAACACTGTTTGCCAGGTACCGGAGCCCCAGATTCCTAGCTGGAGTTCAAGGATAGGTTTCCAGTTTCAGAAGGACCAGAGTACTAGACAATCCAGGTACAACTTGGGCACTGGCTACAAGAGGGCAGAAATGATCATGTGGGGACCGATTGTGGGGACAAGAAAGAAACCCAGAACTCTGATTTCTCCCAGACTTGCATTGGAGGTAACCCTGGAACGGAGTTTCAGAGCATGACACTAGTGTTTCTTAACTCTCTCCTTTCTAGAGAGAGGAGTTGGTGAATGGAGGTGGGGGGCTTGGAAGGTACATGCTGAGCTGTTAAGAATCAGGGTCTGGGCTGGAGAAAGAAGAGAAAAACAGGCAGGAACTCACTAGGTCTTTCCCTCGCAGCAGTGTGAGACCCTGGATCTAGAGCTGAGTACCTCTAAGACTTCTAGAAAATTTTCTTCTTAACCTCTCTGAGCTGCCATTTCCGCTTATAAAATGAGGACAGTGATGCTTTCCATGCTGGACCGTTGTGTGAACTGGAAAATAGAAGCAAAGTACCTGGCTTGTAGAAGGTACTTGGCAAAGCAGTGAATAACTAGTAATTTTATTGAAGAGGTATATTGATAGTCACTGTGCGGGTCATGTGTATTAGCCACAGCAGGAAATAACTAATAATTACCCGTACACTAACTTTATCTGAATCTCCTTTACAGACTTTTCTTTCCACTTTGTTAGTACTTATGCAGATTTTATGATAATTTGGTTATCAGTTTGTATTATATTATGATTTATCCATTTTAGTATTCCCTAGAGTGGATATTACAGCTTTACATGGGCTAGGTGCCTAGTAAATAATTGTTGAATGACTAAATGACCCCTTTGGGAATAAAATATGAATCACAGGACCATTCCTAAAAGTTGCTGACGTTATTGGTAATTGTTACTCTTCCACTCATTTGACACATATTTGTCAAGTACCAATTTGTACCAGGCACTATGCCAGGCCACCCCATCCATCACCAATCCCTAATTCTTTTACCAAAGCAGTCAGGATCTGTTTTATTTTATTTTGCTTTCCATTACTGTTATGGGTCCAAGGATAGATCAGTTTGTGGATTTTGCCAATATGCAGTTGTTAGAAAAAGCCATGAAAACATCCCTAATCTTATCTGTTCAAAAGGAAAGAAAGAACAAAAAAGGATTTCCCCTGGGTGCTATCATATGAACCCCAATGGCATGAGAAACCAGGGATGGAGATAACCCACCACAAGTCATAGCCAGTGAACCCCTCCTAATACACAGCTCATTGACTCTGTGTCAGACTATTGTCTTTGCTTTAGATTCTTTAAATTTGTTCTATTAGAGGCTCAGACCACAGACCAGAATAATTGTTTAATGAACTGACTTTCCAAAGGGTCAGTGCAAGAACGAGAGACCCTGCAAGACACATCTAGAGATACACATTTCTAGAAACATCTGTGAGATGTTTCTTTCTTGGGTGAGAGACGTTTTAAAGATTTGGTAAAATTATATAAAAATATTTTTGTTAGTAACATAAAAATTAAGTAGGTTAAGTCTAATCTAATAACAAATTTACTGAGTTAAAAAAATAATACAGTATCCAGGATGATTTTACGTTTGATGTAGTAGGCAAAATACGGAAGGAAATAGACTACATATTGCCAAGGCATTACTTTTATTAGTCTATTTTCCTATCTTCAACAGCAGGGTAACTTCCAACTCTCCTTGGCTATTCAGACCCTTATTTGGTGCTTTATTTGATCGGCTGTCTAATCTAAATAAACAGATTAACTTGTATTTGAGAAAAGAGGAGATGGAGAGACAGCAGAGAGAATGATCCAAAAATAAGCTTCAAATATACAAATGACATAGTTCTTTTATGGGAACATTTCCATTCATAGCTTTGCTAAAGCCCATGGGCAAAGACACCCAAAACTCCTCATATGATGAGTTTCTAGCTGCTATGTATAGAATCAACTAACTGGTTTGTTTTCTCTGTAACAGTTGTAGATACCCAACGGAACCAAATACAGCTGGATTTCTGTTTAACGAAGTCTGCCTCTTTGACACAGAAACAACTAAGAATCTAATTCTGAATAATGCTTTTATTTTTGAAGTTCTTATTTTTTTGAGATCTCATTATTTGCTTAGGGAAAGATAAATGCCACGTTTTAACGGTAACTCTTTTTGTGAAATATAAACATTCAACAGAAAAGAAGAAATGTACGAATGAATGGTCATCAAATCCTCAAGTCAAGAAGAATTCGTGAATTTAATATTCTAGGCTCCAGAGATAAGTAACACATGACTAGCATATTTAAAATAAACAGCCTGATAAATACTACCACAGTCAGTGCTGCAGGAAAAACAAAACAAAACTTAGAATGTATTTTTTAAAAAAGGGAAATTTCAAAGGAAAAGAAATATACACTGGACAAAAGAAATTATTTGGTGAATTTGTCATCACACTCCCCCCATTTAAATATACAAAACTTGCATATAATTTTTTCTTTCGGGAATAAAAATATCAGACCTAATTAGCTATTGATCACCAGGAAATTTTAATACCTTGTAAGATAAGCCAAGAAAACGTGCTGCAATTAAAAATGTGCTTGCGGAAGGAGAGCTCCTTCTTTATCACCCCGTTGTCCCTGTTCCTTAAGTCACATCTGCTTTCCTTACTAAAGAAATAAGCCTGTGGAACAGAGGAGCTTATACAGCTGAGGAGGAAAAGTGCATTCCTTTTTGTCTGGTGCATCATCAACCAACCTGTCAGCTACATTCCAAATGCAGAATCTTTATTTTGCATGATGATTCTAGGAGGCAGAAAGCACAGCTTGGCTGACTGATCCCAGGTGGAGTTTGAAGTGCTGACAGCAAGAGAACTGATGTTTAGATTTATAAACTGAGTGAAGTTGATGTGGAAATCATTGCAAATGAATAAATATAGAGCCTTGCATTATCATTTTTATCAACTCACTTTGCTCACTATAACCCTTTCTATGTAATTACTTGCGATGAATGTGAGTTGTACCTACAGCAGACATATGTACCTACAACTGCCACAGATGTATGAAATATGTAGCCTCTTCAAGGGAAAGAAACACACCAATTTATTCAGCATACAGATTGCAAATACAAAAGGCAAGCCAGCATCCAAGTAATAGGGAAGGAAGAGTCCGTGGCTTGTATAATTCATATCCTTAAATGAGTCAAGGAGTATTCATACCCAGGAGTGAAGATAAAACTGGTATTTTATTGATGACATCATATAAATGTTAAAATGTATATATTTTATATACTAAAAAAAGGAAAAAAGCTAAATCAAAGAAAAAATGGGTCGTTGGTACAGCACTTTATCTTTCATATTGACTAGAGTGTATATTAAGCTGAGCTATTGGGATAACATTGCCATAATTACTAAAAGTGGATACATTTGGTCAAAAATATGTATTTATTAATTTTTTTATCCATTGATGGCTATCAGTCTTTTCTCCTTTATATCTTTTGTTTCTATGAATCAATGTTTTATACTTCAAAATTTCCTTATGAAAAGCTCTGTATTTTTTTACACTGGATAAAGCCACTGGTGGCCATATTTTGGTGTGAGAACAGAATCCAGCCACAGAGGACAATGCCACTCATCTGCCATTCGATTGGGTTCCTAGGTGGCTCAGTTGGTTGAGCATCTGCCTTTGGCTTAGGTCACAATCCCAGGGTCCTAGGGTCGAGTCCCATGTTAGGGTTCCCCTCTGCCTCTCTCTCTGCCTCTCATGAATAAAGAGTCTTTAAAAAAATATTTTAAAAAAAATGTGCTATGGGATCACTGCCCTTTACATCACGCCCTTTTTGTTGCTCTTCCTTGGCAACTGCTGGTTTGGAACATTATGGTCAGAGTGCCTGACGGCTTGTACACTGCAGTTAGGGGCAGATGCTAAGTGACCCTAATTTTGCTTAAAAGGATGCTTTTAGATTGTTCAAAGGTATATCTGAGGACACATTTTACACTATCATCACTAGGTGTACACATAAATGCATGTGTAAAAAGTCATTTATGGGGCGCCTGACTGGCTCCGTTGGAAGAGTATGCAACTCTTGATATCGGGATTGTAAATTCAAGCCCTATGTTGGGTGTAGAGATAACTTAAAAAAAGTAAACTTTTAAAAAATAAAATAAAATAAAAGCCAACACTAAAAAAATCATTTCTGGGTCACCTAGATGGCTCAGTCAGTTAACCAGCTGACTCTTGATTTAGGCTCAGGTCATGATCTCAGGGTTGTGAGATCGAACCCCATGCCAGCTCCATGCTCAGTGGGCAGTCGGCTTGAAGATTGTCTCCCTCTGTCCCTCTCCTGCTCTCGCTCTATCTCAAAAATAAATAAATCTTTAAAAAAATAATTTCTTTTTTTCCTAATTGTGTTAAAATTAAGTAGTAATGTTAATAACATTCTTAATATAAAACTATGTCACTCAGGATGATATAAGATTTTTACAGTTAGATAGCACCTTATATATAAAGTACATAGGCTTTTTTCTGGCACACTATCAAAGAAGCTCAATACTTCATGAAGGTATAAAAGATGTTTAGAGGTCTTCCTCCTTAACTCTAATTAATTAAAACAAAATGCAATTACATGTTGTTTCCTGGGCATCACTTATGATTTTTTTTAATAGATACTATTATTCGGGGCGCCTGGGTGGCTCAGTGGGTTAAAGCCTCTGCCTTTGGCTCAGGTCATGATCCCAGGGTCCTGGGATCAAGCCCCACATCGGGCTCTCACCTCAGCAGGGAGCCTGCTTCCTCCTCTCTCTCTCTCTCTGCCTGCCTCTCTGCCTACTTGTGATCTCTGTCTGCCAAATAAATAAATAAAATCTTTAAAAAAATAGATACTATTATTCTATACTTCTAATATAGTAAGCTTTTTAAAAAGATTTTATTTATTTATCTGACAGAGATCACAAGTAGACAGAGAGGCAGGCAGAGAGGTGGGGGAAGCAGGCTCCCTACTGAGAAGAGAGCCTGATGCGGGGCTCAATCCCAGGACCCTGAGATCATGACTTGAGCTGAAGGCAGAGGCTCAACCCACTGAGCCACCCAGGCACCCCATAATATAATAAGTTTCACAAAATTTGTACTTACTAAGAAACTGTCATCACCACTAATCTGTTAATATAAATAAGATCAGAGGTTATTTATTTGAAAGTCATGGGACACTTAATACTCACTTTCTAAATAATGAGAATTTTTTTTATTTTTTTAACTAAATTAATGTCTTTCCCAGTTTTCAAGCTATAAAATCCTACTGGATTTCATGCTGTTGTTTCAAAAAAAAAATAATGTGGTATCTTAAATAATGTTATCTCTTCCAATCTGAAAAACTACGATGAATGGAAACAGCATTTAATCTATCTAATGCAACCTGGGGCTAGACCAAAATCTAGAATGGTTTCCATTTCTAAGACTTTAAAAAAAAAAAAATGATTCAGTGAGTCCTCCCTAACTTCTGTTTGATTCTAGAGATATAAGTCCAAGATGGATTAGGGATGACAATAGTGAAATGTAGTAGAAAAAAGCTCTACTGGCCTGAATTGGAAGACATTACAGTCCTTCTCCAAGTTTATTTAAGAATGTGGCTTGAACCTTTGGTGTCTTAGTTGCCCTTGTATAAACCAAAAAGCTGATAAAACTATGACTTCTTTCACAAGGTCTTAACAACATTTGAATCAAAATGCTACATTGTTATGAAGCATATATAAGTTCTCCACCAAAACTCTGTGTAATAAACAATTGGGGAACAATAATTTAACATCATTAAATATGTGTTCACTGTGCATAAATTGAGTATTAATACAAATACACACTATAAAATTATGGGTACACTTTTTCTTCTAAATAGGGAAAGAAAAAAACTTAAAATGAATTTTAAAAACTTAGTTTATAAACCTAAATTTTAAATTATACATCTCTACTTTAAATTATGTCTTACCTTTCATCTTTTTTTTTAAGGTTTTATTTAATTATTTTAGAGAGATGGAGCATGAGTAGGGACAGGGGTGGAGTGGGAAGGAGAAGGAGAGAAAGAATCCCAAGCAGACACCCCTGCTGGACACTGGGCTTGATCTCAAACCCTGAGACCATGACCTGAGCCCAAACTGAGAGTCTGAGGTTTAACTGACTGAACCACCCAGACGCCCCCTGCCTTTTATCTTTGAACAAAGTATGTATATGTATGTTATGTCATTTCACTTTAGTTAAAAAAAAAAACAAAAACAAAAAACAAAAACAAAACAAAACAAAACAAAAACACCCATCAGGACTATTGAGATATAATTCTTCACATTGCAATGTGAATCATATTTACAAATTACATCTTGGAAAAATATGTGGTTCATGTGCACGGTTTTTTATTTTTTATTTTATTAAATTTTTTTTTAGATTTTATTTATTTATTTGACAGACAGAGATCACAAGTATGCAGAGAGGCAGGCAGAGAGAGAGAGATGGGAAAGCAGGTTCCCTGCTGAGCAGAGAGCCCTAAGCGGGGCTCGATCCCAAGACCCTGGGATCATGACCTGAGCTGAAGGCAGAGGCTTTAACTCACTGAGCCACCCAGGTGCCCCTGCACTGTTTTTTAAAAATTTTATTTATTTATTTGAGATAGAGAGTGAGCAAGAGAGCAGGAGAAGAGGAGCAGAGGGAGAGGGAACAGACTTACCACTGAACAGGGAGCCCACCGTGGGTCTCAATCCCAGGGCGCTGGGGTCATGACCTCAGCAAAGACAGACACTTAACCGACTGAGCTGCCCATGAGCCTCTATGTGCACTGTTTTGAAATGCAAGCTGCTTAAATTTCTCCAGGAACTTTTACCCAGAACCCAACAGATAGGAATATTTGCTATATTTTGGTCCTGAGCAAAAAGTCAACAAGTGGCTTCGGTGTTTGGTGTTAATTATTTAGTTACTTTGAAACTCGATTATTTTTTTACTTGACAAATAGCAATAAAAAATGGGCATATTCTTGGGAGATAATACTATTATATTGCTAATTTTACATTCCAAATCTATCTCTTTGCGGGTGACCATGGAGATTACAAAATAAGGAGACGTGGGTCTCTGGATTGATGGGCAATGTTGAGGGTGTACCCGTCGGGAGCAGCGATGTTGCAGCGCTGGTGCAGAGGAGAGAGAGAGAGAGAGCAGGAAGCGGAGACCATGATGCTGTGAAATGATCTTAACGTGGTCCCTGCCCCAGAGGGTTTCCAGGCAGATCAGGGGAGTAAACCCGTTTAGTAACGATGAGCGGTGTCCGCAAGAATAGGCAGCAAAATGCCAGGAAAGCTCATTGGAAGGAGAGAGATTTGCCTGTGGAGAGATCAGGGACCCACACTGCGGATGGCGCTGGAGGCGCAGAGGGAAGGTTTTAGACCAAAACAGCTGGGGACTGTGAAGCAGGCTGAGAAAAAGATGAAGCAAATTTATCAAAGACAAATATCGACTGCTACTACGATTTCCCCGAGCGATGTGCTCTCTCTCCTTGTCGCACCAGTTACTGTATGATTCTGTTTCTTTTCTACTAGCCCCAGAGTAGAACCCTTTTCCTTGCTTTCTGTTTAGTTACCGGGCAATAAATACGCCAGAAATCTGAAAGTTTCCTTCACTGGTTCCTCATCTTCACCTTCTTGTCCTAATTTCAGTTTCTAAAACTCTCCAGCCTTCATCCCTCCACCCACCTCCTCGGCCAAGCCGCATCCTCTCTCACCGCAATAGAACTCTTAGTGGACTCTCCACTCCCAACAACTGCACCCCTTTAATATACTTTTCATATAGCTACTAGACAATAGATTTAAAATATTAACTTCATCAGCTCATTCTGCTGACCTTAGGGGGAAAAAGCCAAGGTATTTCATTGTTCTTGAACACAAGTAATCCCTGCTTATCTCTTCAGTCCACCTTCTCAAAATCCTCTCACCCTTCACTCTTCTAGCTCTTTAGGGCTTTGTGTGACTGCTCCTTCCACCTGCTGCCCTAGACCCTTCTAACCTGGATGACCGTTCCGCATCCCGCTGCTAATCTCATCTGAGTGAACTTTCTTGGGAAAGCCTGCTTGGCCCCTACTCCTTGTACCTGCTGACATGGTTGGTTCCCCGCCCCCCCGTCACATGACACTGTCTTAAAACACTTCTCACTTCCTCTCTTCCTCTCGAAGCCAATCACATTTAGTTATTACCTATGTTCTAGAGCGTGCCTGCTTTCTTCACTGCTCTGTTCCCAGTAGTTAGTTCAGTGCCCATCCCAGACAGAACTGAGTTGATTAAATGAATGAAAAACCTAACTGAAATACTGATGCTTTAAACTCTTGTCTAGAATATTAGCAGAATTAGCAGAATATTGCACTAAATATACTTGTGTATTTCTTTTTTAAATTTAAATTCAGTTTAGATAACATATAGTGTATTATTAGTTTCAGGGGTAGAATTTAGTGATTCATCAGTTACGTATAACACCCCGTGCTCATTACATCAAGTGCCCTCCTTAATGCCCATCATCCTGTTACCCTGTCCCCCCACACACCCACTCCAGCAACCCTCAGTTTGCTTCCTAAAGAGTCTCTTATGATTTGCTTCCTTTTCTGTTTTTATTTTATTTTTCCTTCCCTTCCCCTATGTTCATCTGTTTTGTTTCTTAAATTGTGCATATGAGTGAAATCATAAGGTATTTGCCTTTCTCTGGCTGACTTAGCATAATACTCTCTAGACTTCATTCTTTTTGATGACTGAGTAATATCCCATGGTGTATATTATACCGCATCTTCTTTATCCATGTATCTGTTGATGGATATCTGGGCTCTTCCCATATTTTAGCTATTCAACTAATCTTTAACAAAGCAGGAAAGAATATCCTGTGAAGGGGCATCTGGGTGGCTCAGTGGGTTAAGCCTCTGCTTTTGGCTCAGGTCATGATCTCAGGGTCCTGGGACCAAGCCCCGCATCAGGCTCTCTGCTCACCAGGGAGCCTGCTTTCCCCCCTTCTCTGCCTGCCGCTCTGCCTACTTGTGGTCTCTCTTTCTCTGTCAAATAAATAAATAAAATCTTAAAAAAAAACACCTTAAAAAAAATATCCAGTAGAAAAAAAACAATCTCTTCAACACATGATGTTGGGGAAATTGGACAGCTACACCCCAAAGAATGAAACTGGACTACTTTCTTATACCATGCACAAAAATAAATTCAAAGTAGATGAAAGACCTCAATGTGAGACAGGAATCCATCAAAATCCTAGAGGAGAACATAGGTAGAAACCTACCTGAACTTGGTAGTAACAACCTACCTTTGACCTCGGCTGTAACAACTTCTTCCTATACCTACATATTTCCAAATTATTTACTTTTCTAGGTATTAATTATATTCAGTATAAGTACTATAGTAGTACACAACAGTTGGAATTAATTACTTCTTTAAAAAAAATGGAAATATTCAATTGACAAGTTTTGAAATAGTTGGAGATTAGGAGCAGAGGACAGAAATTGCCTTCAGTTGCACTTAAAGAGCAACCAGAAATGTACAATCTGAGGAGGTAGAACTCATTTATGGGAAAAACAAAAATTAGGATGGAAAAGCCATTTCTTTGGAGTAAAGTGAGGCACTGCAGTTTATAAGAGGCAAGTTAAAGGAGATGTAAATTTTAAAAACTAGGAAAACAGAGTAGAAGTGGTGCATATGTGGAGATTAGATGTCAACTTCCACTAGTTTTATCTTTTTTAAAAAATAGGTAACCGACACTAAAACATCCTACAATCTGGCATTTTCTTTTCCGACCTTAGAAAAAGTTTGCATTTTAGAAAATATTTTTTGGAGAAAAACTTCTAGAAAAACTTGTGCACCAACAGGCATGCACAAGACTGTTCATAGCATCAATGTTTACAGTAACAAATGAAAAAAAAACTGCTGGAGACAACCTAAATTTCCATCAACAGGAGATTGGATAAACCCATTGTGGTGTATTCATATAATA
This sequence comes from Lontra canadensis, assembly GCF_010015895.1. Taxonomy (NCBI): domain Eukaryota; kingdom Metazoa; phylum Chordata; class Mammalia; order Carnivora; family Mustelidae; genus Lontra; species Lontra canadensis. The sequence goes on from NW_022631008.1 coordinate 17,583,819, forward strand.
GAATACCACACGTCAGTGAAAATGAATGGAATAATAGCTCTCCAAGTCAAAGGAACGATTTCAGAAACATAATATGAATGAGAAAACTAAATCTCAGACAATGTATGTAACACAGTTCCATTTCAAATATTCAAAACAAAAGAAAAACAATACATTGCTTAAGGATATATACTTACATAGTAGAAAAGAAAGAGAATGATTTTTCTAAATTATGTTAGAGTTATCTCTTGAGAGTTTACATGGCATCCAAGAGAAGTAAGAAGGTTGTTCAAACGATATTGGTATGTTCTACGCCTTAACATGGATGGTCAGTTCATAGGTATTTATTTCATTATTATGCTTCATAATTTACACATACATTATGTATATTCTTTTGAGCATATCAAATACTTCATACTTTTAAAATGAGATAAAAAGCAAGAAACTCAAGTGTATAAAGATTGAACCCAAATCTCTGTATTAAAATATATGAGAAAGAAAAACAAATCTCAAAATATATGGGATGGTAGTTTGGAATATAGTCTATGTAAACCACAGGTGCTTTACACACCAAAGAAGTAATGTTTGCCATGATCATTCCATACTATTCCTGAACTAGTGAAACTTTTGCTACCCTATAAGTCCAAGGCAAAAAATTTAAATGGGATTTAAAAGCCTTAGGAATCTCAGAACTAACTGACCAGTGCCATGTCTTAAAAGACACTGTCTTGTTGGGGTTACAGCCTTACTGCTGAGATAGATGAAAACCATTATCCATTATTCATTATCCATTATCATGGGTGATCTATATGAAGAGTATTGAACAAGGGCTGGCATGACCATGACTTGTACTGAAGATGTAGGACTTGTTTTTGAGTCAAGTGGCACCTTAGTAAATATCTAGTGAATAATAGTAAAAAAGCGAAAGCTGCCAGTCTTCTCACTGTGGTCCCCTGATGCAGTAGAGGAAGCTCCTAGCAGGGAGTCCACCAATGTGATTATCAGCCTTATTCCAGGAAACAGACTGAGCTGAGCACGACTAGTTCAACTCTCCGTTCAGCATTACCTTCAAACCTCACTCCCCGGCAATCAAAGGCAGCACACCCGAAAAGCACAATGAAAAATATTGTCCTCTCGCCTGAGCTCTCAGTAGAAGGGAAAAATGCAACATGCACTTGGGCTTCTTTCCTCTTCTCAAAAAAACAGGGAGGAGATGTAGGAAGGTCACAGATGTCTCTGTGTGTTATCTCCTAACTAGTATTTTTGAATTGTGGTAACCTAGAACCATTTTAACCATTTTTAAGAGTACAGTTGAGGGACATTAGAGACATTCCCAATGTTGTGCGTCGGTTACCACTATCCGTCTCCAGAACTTTTCTCACATTCCCAAACTGAGACTCAGCTCCCAGGAAACAACAATACTCCACTTCCCCCTCCTTTGAGCCCCTGGCACTACCATTCTACTTTCTGTCTCTGTGAATCTGATCACTCTAGATAGCTCATAGAAGTGAAATCATACAATACTTGCCCTTTCGTGACTGATTTATTCCACTTAGTATAATGTCCTCTATGTTGATCCCTGTTGTAGCCTGGGTCGGAATATCTTCCTTTTTAAGGCTGAATAACACTTCATTGTATCTATATGTCACATTTTGTTTCCCCATTCACTCATCAATACATCTGGCTTGCTTATATCTTTTGGCTATTGTGACTAATGCTGCTATGAACATCAGTGTACAAATATCTCTTCAAGGCAGACCTTTAATTCTTTGGGGTATACACCCAGCAGTGGAATTCCTGGATCATGTGGCAATTATTTTTCTTATCGAGGACCATCATACTGTCTTTTGTAGTGTCTGCACCATTTTCCTTTCCCCTCAGCAGTGCACAAGGGCTCCAATTTCTCCATATCCTTGCCAATACCTGTCATTTTCTGGTAAATTTTTAATAGCCATCCGATGGGTGTGAAGTGGTTAGTCTTTCTTGAATAATAACCACCGACTGGGTGTGAAAACCCCCAACTAGCATTTTGTAGCATTTTTTTTTAACAATTATATCCTTTCCTGTAAACCACTTCACTCATATGCTTCAGCTCACCCCCAATCCCTGCCTTTTCATTTTGATTAACTTTCAGTCCTTCACAGGATCACACTTGAGCTATCTGCTGGAACCAAATCACAGCCCAGCCTTCTGGACCTTTCAAGAATGTAACCAGTTATGTCTGCAGAAGATGAATCCTCTGTGGGTGAAGGTAGGCAAAAGAACATCTTTTTATCCCCACACGGACGAGGGCCACATTGGACTCTGGAAGATTTCGTTAAAGCCAAAGGAAACTGTAAGATTCTGAAACACTGTAATCTTGGATTGATGGAAAACAGAACATTAAATCTTTAGTATTGACTGTCATTAAACTTAACCCGGATATAGGTAAAAGGAGACAGTTTAGAAACCAAACAGATATTTTTTAAAAAGAAACTATTGATTAGAAGACGTAATATATTTTAGGGGATGTTCCAGGTGTAATACGTTCTGTTGAACATATTTATCAAGTCACTTAAGATTTTGTGTTTTTTTTCATCAAGTGAAATAATCACAGATTCCTAAATGAATTACTAAAAATCAGCATATTTTAATTTTTTGGCCTGTTACCATTCACTCTTCCATCTCAGTTCTTCCTGCAAGCCAGCATATTAACAAAATCAAACACCGTGACGAGTAAGAAGCTTGGCCTCCGAAGGTTTCTATCTTAAATAACCATTATCATCCAGAACCCCGCAGCTGGTTCTTCCTGCAGAAACACTTACGAGGCTGTCCCTTAAAGCTTCAAATTTCTAGCACCACAGAAGGAGAAAAGTAGAATAATGCAAGAAGCGTTAAGCAACAACACTGCGATAAGGGGTTTATAGAATTATAGTCACCTGTTCTGCATTTATGAGATGTGGGATATTCTTTACTGCTCTCTTTAAGGTTTCTAATGAACGTGGAGTTTAATTAGATGGGCTTTTACTGCTTGGTTCAAAGTATTTGTCTCTTACTATGGACGTAATTTTTGATGACTAAAAGAATTAATTTTGTAGCATAGACTATTATATCATTACACCATATGTCACTGCACATGGGCTTTGTCAGATCCCAGAGATTTCTCATTTGGTTACAAAATCTCACTCTGGCGAAGTGCTGGGTGAGAACCTATGAAGAGCAGGTGTGATGACTGCCTTGTTTCATGCGCCGACATACTGAAAGAGAGCTAAGTTCTCTAACCGTATATTGCTGGCTTCCTGTAAGTTACGCTTTGGTTGGCACCAGAAAATAAAACAAGTATTCTAAAACACAGAACAGGGCTTTCCACGCAAGACAGACAAACGCCATGAAGGAAGGGGTCTAAGAGGATTGTCATCGCTGCGATCACAGCATATCCGCAGTTCTATTCAAATGGAAAGATTGTTCTCCTAAAAATGTCATGAGACATTCTTGATGGCACTGAATCAGCTACTTGGGTATAGAAGCTAACTGATAAAGGTGTAAAGATTGAAACCCACCAAACGCATGTCAGATGGGAAAATCTGCTCATAGCTTCCAGTGCCCAAACTGAGAACCTGGGTACCAGGCATTTCAGCCTCAGGCAAACCAACCACCGTTGACCTTAAAGTCTTGGAACTGATAGGGCTCCGTGGGCTATTAGGTTCCCTGCCCGCCTGCCCGGCTGGGATGGGATGCTGACTGACAGCCTCTCCCCTCCCACCCCCGACTCTGGCGGGCCAGGCCAGGCCGGCTGTTCTGTCAGCTGCCTCCCGCCTGGGCCTGGGGCAGGCGGCCCACTGGTCGGTCTGTGGCTGGAGGCTCCACACCTCGACAGCCCGCCCCTCCTGCCTCGCTGTGGCTGCCGCTGCTCGGGCTGCCGCTCTCAGGCCCGGGGAGACCTTTCTAGTCTGCAGATAACACTGGAGAATTCACACTAATCAGTTCAGCTTCCCTAAGGCAAAGGGGAAAAAAAGGTTTCTTAAAAGGAAAAGGATTAAGAGGGAAAGTGAGCAAAGGCTTGCCTGGTCTCCACTTAGGGAATCAGAAAGAGCACAATCAATCGAATAAATGGTTCGCCTAATCATGGGGACAGCAGGGTAGAGGAGAAGCTCTGCTTTGTGGCTTTTTCCTCCTGGAAGGTTGCTTATAGAATCATCTAATAGTGACAAGTTCCTCAGTTTGAAAATGAAGACCTCTTCGTCGCTCCTCCACATCCCAGGCCATCGTTTTCCCTTTTTTGTTCTCTTTACTTTCTTTTGAGAAGGCATTTTGTGCTGTTGGCCACAACCCCTAGCTCCATGCATACACGCGTGTGCACACATGCACACACACACCCAGAGGTGTCATTGTTCGCCTGTTTTGAGGTTGGAACAGTTAACAGGTCACCTTAAAACAAAAACGGGTGCTCAGAAGAAGACTAGATGATTCTGAGAAAAGTCACCGTTAGATTCTATGATGATGGAATTCTCTATCTCCATACTGGGAATCCAGTTACCAAAATTGTATTGGGGAGATATTAGTGACTGTTCTGGCATTTTTTTGTGTTTGCCCTTTTTGCTATTTACCTGGGTTTTCCTTAAAGTTCTCCAGGCTATTATATCTTGACTTCCCAAGCCCTCTTCCTCCTGAATGATATCTGCTTCGAAATTAGGTGTCCCAGTGCAACTGCTTGCTAATTGTAATTTAATTTGGATCCCACTTAAGAAAGCATTTTCTTTGGTGGGGGAGAAATCTTCAAGGTAAAAATACTTTCAGGTCTTGATTTGTATAACTAACCCCTTGCACTGGGCGGGTCATTAGATCTCACTAGTTCGTAATGCAATCAGAGTCAGCATTCTGCTCTTAAGGGCTGCTCAGTAATTTGCTTGTTAATATATTAGCACACAGCATTGATCAAATGGCTAATCCAATCACACGCTTGTTATTGATCCCTCATTGATTACCCAGCCTGGTGATCACTTTTGTTGGGTTCAGTCAATAGCAGATGCCAAGTAGCCTTTCACACACCTAATTAGCTTATGAAATAAACCAAACATTTTGCTTGGCCCCGAAGGCAAAGATCAATGGAAAGCTTTGGGGCTGAATTCAGATGATTTTTTCATCAACTTTTCCTCGTCTCTTCTGCAGCCACTCAAGTTCACATTAACACTCTCCCTCTGGTTTGAGGACATCTGAAAAGCAGCTGCCACGTCTGAGACACTGAAGCAGCTGTAAGCCATAAATCACGAGGCTGAGGGATTTTGAGTTGCACACTGGCATGTGGTCTGTCAGGCCAGAAAAATAGAGACATAAAAGAGCCAAAGGTCAGAGGTACGTAGAGTTTAGAAGCCTGAACTTGTGCTATATTTCACGCAAGAAAACCTTGGCATTGGTGGTTTTTTCCAAATGCTCTTTAACTTTACCTTGCTGATATGGCACGGATTAGCTCTTCACTCCTGTGAATGAGCGACTCTAGCTTCCTGCTCTCCACCCTGCCACTATTCCTTCGATCATGTACATGCATGAAGACCTGCCGTCTTCCGCAACTCAAGATCCAAGGGAAATTGGACTAAATAACAAGTTTCCAGTTGCAACAAAAACTCTGACCCTTCTGAAACAATTTATGCTAACTTAAGGTTTAAAATGAAAGCACTATTCGGGATCATTTGGCCACGTGCGCACGTGACTCTAAAGAACTATCCACTCCCTAGCTCCAACACTAGGGGCTAGACCCCATCATTGAGGAATGGCCCAGGGGCCCATGTAAGAACAGACCTGTTTATTGATTCAGAGCAGGAAAAAGAGTAGAATAGCTTTCCTGGAAACTACCAACAGCGAGGCAGTTGATCCCAGAGCAATATATGATAATGACTCCCAATGATAGAAGTTCCAAGCTCCAAAATACACCACCAGGCTGGAAGAGTGTGACCAATTTCTACGGGCAAAATGAAGGATAGAAGTGAAGCATGATTCTCAAATCAATCCCGGGGCGCCTGGGTGGCTCAGTCAGTTAAGCCACTGCCTTCAGCTCAGTTCCTGATCCTGGAGTCCCAGGATTGAGTCCCATATCTGGCTCCCTGCTCAGCGAGGAGTCTATTTCTCCCTCTGATCCTTCCCCCTCTTGTTCTCTCTCTCATTCTCTGTCTCTCAAATAAATAAATAAAATCTTTAAGAAAAATAAATACAAATAAAATAAAATCAATCCCAGAATGTTTCTGCCTAAATGGCTGCTTTTAGAACAGAGAAGTCACCTAATGTCTTTCAATTTAAAGAGAAAAGCAAATTTCCAGAAACTGCTGTTCATTTATATGCTCATGGCAATTTTCCTGAGGATTTAGGAGAACAGCAAAAAGCAATTAATCAATCAATCAATGGAAGAAACCCATATACAGGATAGGCCAAACTAACCGTACTTGTTCTTATTTGTCAGGACATATGGACACAAGTTATCTTTCCTCAGGAATTACCTAGAAAATTTCAACAACTTTTCACTTTGCCTTGGAGATAAGATCTATGAATACATTAAAAATCAAAATGATTATTTAATAGTTACCTGTTTTAAAAGGAGTTTTTTATTTCCTTTTCCAAAGGCTTTTTATTTGGAATAGTTTTATTTGTACTACCTAGCATTTTGCATTGTTTCCATATTGAACAAAAACACTTATCAAAACCAATGGCATGTACATTATATAGAATGATTACTTCAAACTTAAAAGTATTTATGTGCTTTCATTTTCTTTTATAGAACCAATCTATTTATTTGTAAATTAATCTGAGATGCAAGGAAAAGATATATGTATCCAAAGTTGCATGGCTTAACAAAGCTGACATAAAACACAGATTCCTAGTTCTGGGAGAGATCATGGGATGAAGGCTGTCTTCATCCCTGAACAGATTATGGAAACTAATCTGAAGCAAAATCAAAATTTATGATTTAGCTGGTGAGGCTCCTACTCCTCTGATGGGCTCTCTGTCCCTTCTAGGTTCTCACCCGCAAATCTTCACTGGTGTTTGTAAGGAACCAGGTGATCCTTAAGTTAAGACAGTGATCCTTAAGCTCTAGAGCCAAGCTAGCTGAGGTCAAATCCCCATGCGATTATTTACTTGGGACCTTGGGGTTATTTGACTTCGCCTCAGTTATATCATCAGTATAAGGGGGATACTTGTAGAATCTACTTCTTAAGATTTTTTTTGTGTGTGTGTGAGAATTAAATGAGCCAGTATATATATGAAAAGCCTTAGGACAGTGTTTGGCACATAGTAAGCCCTCTAGAAGCTCTGACTGTTCTGGGCATTATGATCTGCCTAAAAATGATCTCCTCCTGACAGTTCTTCAACCCCTCATGTCACTCACCTCAGGGACCCTTCAAAGTAGATTGTCCCAATCCAGTACCACTAACAGGGTTTCAAATGATCTGATAGTTTATCCCAGAATCTCCACATTTAGCAGTAGGCCACAAGTACCTTTGCAGGTAAGGGAAAGAGGACCTATGTCAGCTCAGGGTGTCATCCAGGGTTAATTGCATTTAACAATAAGCTGCTCAAAGGCAGTGGTGAAGTCCCTCTACATTCCCACATTTAACAGCTTTGGATTCAACTCTTCAATGCCTGGCTTTGAACCTGACCATTGTCGGGACTCAAATTGACGTCCAAGTAGTAGGGGGCTGGGATGAGATACTGAGTGAGTTTAGCAGACTGGATAGCCTGCCTCAAGTTAGTGCTGTGTCCCTGTGAAAGATGGCAACCACTGGAGACACTGTTGGAGGGGAAGAGAAAGTAATGGGTGTAAGAAAGTGATGGGTTTTCACTCCTCCAAAAACAGGCTTTTTAAAAAGATTTTATTTATTTATTTTACGGAGAGAGAAAGAGACAGTGAGAGAGGGTAAACAAGTAGGGGGAGTGGAAAAGGGAGCACAGGCTTCCCACAGAGCAGGGAGCCCAATGCAGGGCTCAATCCCAGGACCTTGGGATCATGACCTGAGCCAAAGGCAGATGTTTAACAACTGAGCCACCCTGGCACCCCTCTCCAAAAATAGTCTTATGGGGAGATTGGTGTCCTTCACCCAGACTGGGGCAGCCAGGTGAAAAAGACAGGCTTGTGAGCTTGCCACTCAGGTAATACTTGATGTATGAGCTAGGGATGGTTCTGTATCTAGTTTCTTCCACACTGAAACTGGAAAGGACATAAGCAAGTCAGATGTAATTGATCTTGTAAATACTTTAGTTTTAATCAGTGTAACTAAAAAATAGAAAGTCATATAATACCTTTCTGTGGGGATCTGTAGAAATAGGACAGAGCACTACCTTTGGGAGCGTTATGTAGCTACAACATGGCTGAAAAAACAGTTTCTGGAGACGCACCCTCTCTGCCCTGTGCTGTAAGTCTATGGTTTTGTCATTTCAAGATTTTGTTTTTCCAATTTTTCATTCACTGCACTGGTGAATTCAAGCGAGGGGGGGAAAAAACCACACTATCTTTTACAACTGTTTACAATGTTTAATCACCCAGCACTAGCCATCAGTAAATTTATAAGGGTGTTTCATCTTGTAAAATAATTACAGCCTGCCTACCACTGGAAATATTTGCTGATCCTTGGATAAATTATATATTAGCCCCCTTACATCTAAATGACATTCCCATAGGCCACGAGCTGCTAGAGTGTAAGAACTGCCAGGAATGTATAAAAATATCAACAAAATTTAGTGAACCCATCATAGCTAGCAGGATTGTAAAAATCTGTTTTCTGATTTGTAGAATCAAATATATTGTGGGTCTTCAACTGTTCTTTTAAACCTAAAAGGAGTGTGCAGGTTTTTTGTTACTATTTCCAAATTGGGGCTCCATTTTCAAAAAAAATGTAACTACCAAAGAATTTTAATTAATTTCATCAGTTATAAATTTTGATAGTAACTTAAATATACTCAGAGAAATCCATAGGCTTGAAAAGAGTGTACATTTAAAAAATGTGAATAAATAGTTATAATCCCAATGCCAAAAATTATTAGTTTTTGAATAAATATTTCTTTTAAAATGACATAATTCACAGATGTGAAGTTATATATATTCAGCCTACATGAGGATAACTGTGGCACAGAACAAAATAATGATTTGAAGAACATATAAAATATGCTTAGACACTAGTTGTCAAATGGTAACTCCAATCATCTTTTAAAAATTAAGAATGTGAATGTCTTTTTCCTCCGTAATTATAAATGAAAAGTAAACCATAAAAATTATGCATGTATGAAATGCTTTGGTATCCCATTGGAGGTTTTTGGTAGAGTGGAGGAGGTGACTTGTTTTTGTTGTCTTATCAATAAACTAGCTTTGAAGTTAAAGGATGCAAAAGTGTTTTAATATACTAATGAAAATATGAAGAAATAAGCACTAAAATGTTTTAAAAGTTAAATGTAAACATATTTATTCATTTTAGTGAAGACTAATTTGTGAGCAATATGTCATTATTATATATTTAATAAAATTAAAGCAAGCACTTTTAAAGCAATAAAAACTAGCCTTTAAGTGGGCAAAGCATAAACTTGATGTTTATACTCTCTAATCAAATTGCAGACTTCTACACAATGAAATTCAAATATGTCTCCTAAAAGAGGTCATTACAAGAAAGTTTCATGAACTGTACCTTGTTTTAGTGAATATTATTATGTGAATATAATATGCCAATCAGGAGTTAACCACTATATTCTAGGTTCTTGCTGTGGTACTGTATTTTGGATATACTTTCAATTTTTAAGGAAGAAATAAAGAAAGTTCTTGCAATAAAGCTTGAAACATACTTTTATCCATCAACAGTTTACTTTTAAGGAGCACACATTTTAGCCAAAAAGAAGGTGGCATACAACACCAGGTTTGCCAGACCAAAAGTTCATAAAAGTGACACATGATCTGGTGGCACTTTCTGGAAAAGTGATTTGGCAGCAAGGTCAGAGTGTTTATTGTAGGGGCCCTGGAAGGTGACCTTTGTACATCGACCTTCCACCATGGAAAGGATGGCGAAAGAGAGGGACAAGAGAGTGGACAAATAAGCCTTTTCCTATTTCTCTTTGTCATGCTCAGCTAGGGGAAGGAAGAAAGGGAAGAAGGAAAGGAGGGAGGAAAATACAGACCCTCTAATTAGGTGCAAACTTCTGACATCAGCTACTTCACTCTGGAAAGCCATGAAAGTAACAATGCCAATAAGTAAGGATTTTTGTTAATACAAAATAGGAATTTGAAATTCATCTTTGTGGGTCAGCCGACCAATCTGTCTTCAGGTTACATAGGCATTCATCAAACTTAAACAAGTTATTTTTGGTCCCTATAAAATACCTATTACATCAGTAAGATGTCACACAACATTTTATAACCCCTCAATCCAGATCCAGGGGATATGGTTGTTTTAACGTTCCTACAACTAAACTCTCTTTCAGAAGAAGTAAATGGCAAGAAAACTATTTGATTTGTGTAGTATTTACCCAAAGAAAAGCAATTTTCAAAGTATGTGTTGAGATTAGCCGGTTAGAGAAGGCGTGTCAATGACAACCAAGACCTATCTCAGCCCATATACTCCACCAGACATTGTGCAAGATGTTAATATGAATTAACACTCAATCTTCACAGCATCCTTTTGAGGCAGTAGTTATTCTTCTTACAAATGATAAAACTGAGGCTCAGGGAAAATTAAGAACTTGCCCAAGATCATATAGTATCTAAAAAGGAGGAATCTGAACCCAATAGGAAGGACTCAGAGAAAACGAGTAATAGGTCCACTGGACATCAATTTGTACAATGCTCTCCAGGAACTAAATTCAGATTACAAATTCAGACTCTGAGGAATGCACCTCAGCCAGGAACCATTGCATTATGTTTACGAATCACTTTTTAAAAAAACAATTGTTCAGGGGCACATGGAGGGCTCACTTGATTGTCTGCCTTCTGCTCAGGTCATGATCCCGGAGTCCCTGGCATCAAGAACCGGGTAGGGCTCCCTGCTCAGGGGGAGTCTACTTCTCTGTCTCCCTCTGTGCTCTCTCTCTCACTCTCTCTCTCTCTCAAGCAGATAAATAAAATCTAAAAAAAAAAAAAAAAAAAAAAGATTGCTTAAAGACTTAACCAAAAAGACTTTCACATTAAATCTAAAGTCATCAGAATGTTGGCTTAATCAGAAGACAAACTTCCTTAACTGTTTCTACTGAACAAGATTGTTGCCTAAGAATTACACGGGAAGAAAGAATACTTTCTGCGTTTGGAATACTTCAAAACTTGTAAGCGAAGAGTTTCAGCAGATGGAGTATAATTACCTTAGCTATATTTAATTGCCACAAGCATTCCCCCAGATAAAATAGGACAAAATGCTTTGCAAATAGAAGTGCTGATAATTACAGGTGGAAGAAAACACCACCGGCATCTGTCAGCACTGTGCCCTCAGTCCTGTGACAGCTTGAGAAAGAGGGGGCCACTGGGACAGCCGCTTATGCTGTCATCTGTTACAAAGGAGTGATTCTTTATGAAATCAAATGCAGTTGAGATCGGAGCACAAAACAGTTTGTTCTTTCTGAGGCCAAAAAAAAAAAAAAATTAAAGATGGCTCTAAGTTGGGGGACAGGAATAAGAAGGGGGTATGGTCGACCAAGAGATTTTCAGATTTTAAACAAAATTTCTATGTCTTTAACCACAGCTCTTCCAGTTTGTAAAGGATAAAGTGCTGGAAAGTTGATCCTTGCTCAGTAATGAGATGCAGGCATAGTCAAGCGGGGTGCTTGCAGACATAGAAGTGGGGCTTGGCGGGGAGAGGAGAGTGCTATTCTAAGATCCTTCTCACAGTGCTACTCTGACTTGAGCCAGCCCCTCTGGGGCCCTCAGCATGGCTTGACTGACTAACATAGGGCAAATTTCATGCTGGCTTGAACCTACAACCGCTCTGTTTCTATTGCATTTTTTTTTTTTAATTTACAAAGAGATTTGCACAAAAAACCCTAGAATAAGATTTCAAAGTTTTTTGCGGGGGGGTGAGGGTTTGGCTACAAGTTGTCAGGGGAACATAAAACCAAAAACACAAGACTTGGCCTCATTCTGAGTAATTTCAGAAGAAAACAAGCCTTTTTGGAAATGTATGCTCCTAACAGAGCGGATTGCAATGCCGGTGACAAAGCATTTGCAAGACGGACTGGAATCAGGCAAACCTGGGTTCATGTCACATTTCTGCTATTTATTAGTTGTTTGGCTTTGGATAAACAAATTTCTGTATTTTAATTTTAATTTCTTTTCTGTATTTTTCTTTTAATTTCTGTATTTTTTCACTTCTTCCACCTTATGATGGGTGAGGCCGCTTACTTCATAGAAGAGGGATAATTAAATAAGATAAATTACGGAAAGCATTTTCTGCAGCGCCTACCATGTAGTAACTGTTCAATAAAAGCCGAGTGTTGTTGCTATAATTGTTTTATAAGGTTTGCAATTTGGCTGAACTTCATTAAGATTCCAAAGGATTCTCTTCCTTCCTCTCTCTCCTTCCCCCTTTCTCCTTTCTGTCTTTCTCACCTATGACGACTCAATTCTTTGCGACCATATTGAGAATTTGACTATGCTGATTCCAAAATGCTTCACAAAAGGATACATAAATGATTCTGGGAAGCTAACATGGTAATCCCATTAGAATTGGCATGTTCACTGGAAAAAAGTAAGGACTAAAACACAAGAGATTCGAGGAAAACATGCGGTGGAATTTGACTTCTTACTGCATCAAGTCATTCCAAATGTTTTCATATGGATACGTTCAGAGTAGCTTGGAAAAAAAGTAAAGACAAATATAAGAAAGTTATGCATAAAATGTGCCATTCACAAAAAAAATCTTTTTTACTTCAAAACATTTAAAATGACCCCATGCAAAGATTTTGGGGTTTTTACATTAAATTATTGTTTACTAATTTGCAAGGTAAAAGGGACATAGGATGAAAATATAATTTTCTTTAGGGTGAAAATGAATACAAATTAAAGAGTTAAAGTCTTAGGTTAATAATCGTGCTTGACTTCAAAAAGAATTGTGGGAATCACTCATATGCCCACATTTATTTAATGAAATGGAACATGCTACTGAAACATTGCTTTTCACCAATACTTTATGCCATAGTCTAAGAAAAGCTGAGGATTAATAGCAGAGAAAACAGCTCTGTTTGGCTGAATAAACATTGCACAAATACTGAACTCTGTATGGGATCATTAGTTTTTTTCATCACGCTATTTCTAGAATTGAAAAATCACAAATCCCTCTCCAGCCTAGTTCTTTTATGCAACAAAAGCATTACCCAGACCCGCGAAGATGTATTCTTCAGGATTCTGACATCTCTGGAATGTCAAACAGGTTCAGTAGACACCAAATACAGATTCTCTCTTTCATATGGAAAGGTTAAGTAAGAAAAGACTTCATGTGAGGAAACTGTCCCATAATTCACGGTTATTTTAATTTAATCTGAGTGTGTTTCAATTTACATATAGACTGGAATGCAGTCTCAGAGGGGGAAAAATCTATTTTGAGTAAATCAACATTTGGGGGGAATAAAACTGACCATTTTAAAGAACGATGCACATTTTGAAGCTCTATATGTATTTTAGAGAAGCCAGCATCAATATAATATAAGATTGGCATTATTTAAAATGAAGTATCCATAAAAACATTATGAGTGTATTCCTTGATTAAAAAATTGGCTCTACAGCCTTCTGAAAATTCGAAAGACTTACGGTCTTTAAGACACCATAGCTTTTAACGAGACAAGCACATTTTTCTGGAAGATATTCCTTCAGTAGAATATAAATTAACCACAGACGCGATGAAATGGCCAGAGTTGGCAACAATGGGAGAGAGCTGGATGATATTAGAAGTTAAATGAATAAAATATGGTGATCCATTATCAACAAATATTTAAACATCAAGTTATTTTTATCGTAACCTTGAAAGAAGAGAGTAAGATTGATACACAATATTTGTATATCTGCTCTTCCTTAATTACAATTATTTAGACTTAATTTTATTGACTTGTAAACATGAATATAACACTATGATTTTCTTGCATCTCTTCAAGAAATGATTGTAGTCAGTTTACTTAGAATTTTAATTCAAATCATGACTAATTATTTCAGTACCCCTGAGAGGTTATCAAATAACTGTATTTAATTTAATCTTTAGCACAATTTGTGCCCATTAACCTTTACCGTAAGTTTAAAGATGCACTATAATTAACATTTAGGACACAGATCTATAGAAGCAGAAGACTTGAGTTATGTTTTGTTGTTACTGATGTTGTTTGTTTGTTTGTTTTTTCCACAGGGTCTGAAGTCAACTTCATGCACAAATTAATTTAGTGCCTACTTGCACAAATCACACCTGTTTGACACCTTTCCGATGTCTCTTCTGGGACTTCTTTTATGTCTGAAATTCCATCATTAAAACTTTATTTCTTTTTCTATGTTTGCAGATGACTTGTCTATGTGGAAAATTCTAGAGAACGTACTAAAAATCTATTAAAACTAATAAGTGAATTTAGCAAGCTCGCATGATCCAGAGTCTATAGATAAATCAGTTGTATTTCTATATATTTACAATGAACTGTTGGTAATTGGAACAAAGAAACAATACTATTGATGATGACATCATAAAATATGAACTACTTAGGAAATATTTTTTTTAAATGTCTACAAGACACATATATTAAAAAAATATAAAACATTGCCGAAAACATTAGGTAACAACTTAATAAATGGAAAGCTATACCATGTATTTGAAACTCAATTTTGTTAAGATGTCACTTCCTCCTGGATTAGTGTGCAGATTTAATCCATTTCTAATTAAAATCATTATAAGTTTTGTTTTGTTTTGTTTTAAGTGATAAACTGATTCTACAGTTTATGTGGGAAAAAATAACCCTAAAATAACCTAAATAACTTTAGGATGGGAATGAGAGGACAAAATTGGAAAACTTACATTGTCTGGTTTCAAAAATTACTTCAGTAAGCAAGCTAATGTGAAAGCATAATATGTAGATCAATAGAACAGAATAGGGAATCCAGAAATAAACCAGACCAACATGGGAAATGGGTTTGCAACAAAAGTATCAAGGTAATTCAATGAGGAATGATAAAATTTTCAAAAATGGTGCCAGAACAAAATCAAAAGATAAATAAATGCAAAAATAAATATAATTCACATAACAAAAATTATATCAAAATATATTGCAAAACTACAAGGCTTTAAAAGAAAGTACAGAACAAAATCTTTTTGACTTTGAATTACACAAGGATTTCTTAGGACCCAAAAGTATGAATCAAAAAAACTAATACATTGGATTTTTTTTAATACTAAAATTTACTGCTTTTCAAAGGGCACTGCTAAGAAAATAATAAGACAATCCAGAGACCAGGAGGAAATATTTGTAAAGCATATGTCTGATAAAGGATTTCTATTTAGAATACATGAAAACTCTTTCAATTCGATAAAAAAAGGTACAACCTGATTTTGATTCGTAGGCAAAACATTTAAACAGATATTTGACCAAAAAGGAGATACTATTACAAAGAAAAAGATGTGAAAAGAAGCTCAAAATCATTAGCCACTAAGGAAATGTGAAATAAACCAGAATGAGATACTACTATACACCTATTAAAATAGCTAAGTTCTAACAGTAAGAAAAGACCAAGATCTGATGAGAACCCAGAGTAACTGGAACTCTCATATATTGTTCATGGAATGGAAAATGATAAAGCCACTCTGGAAAACAATTAAACATACACTTACCCTGTGACCCAACCATTATACTCTTAAGTATTTATTCAAGAGAAATGAAACATGAGTTTTTTGTAAGAGCTGAAAACCAGGAACAACCCAAATGTTCAACAACAGATAAATGAGACAGGTAAGTTGTTATATATACATATAGTGGGATAATATTTAGCAATCGGGGCTCCTGGGTGGCTCAGTGGGTTAAGCCTCTGCCTTCAGCTCAGGTAATGATCCCAGGGTCCTGGGATCAAGCCCCGCATCAGGCTCTCTGCTTGGCAGGGAGCCTGCTTCCCTTCCTTTCTCTCTGCCTGCCTCTCTGCCTGCTTGTGATCTCTGTCTGTCAAATAAATAAATAAAATCTTTTAAAAAATATTTAGCCATCAAAAGGAATTAACATGCAAAATCCTGGGTGAATCTCATTAACATTAGATAAGTAAAAGAAACCAGACACAAAGATTCATGCTGTATGATTCCATTTACATGGAATTCCAGAGAAGGCAAAACTAAGCTATTGTGCTCTTTGCAAAAAGAAGATAAACACATAATTATAAAAGTACAAATGAATACCTAGTTCTTTATTGAAGTTATTAATACTAAGTGCCATAATGGATGATCCCTGAAATTTCAGTGCATCAGCACAGGAAAAGTTTATTTTTCCCTCATACAAAGTCTAACACAGCCCATGAGGGCTCCTATCTACTCTGTGTTGCAAAGTTTCAGATTCTCTCCCTCTGGGATGTTGCCATCTCCACAAGTTCTGAGGTCACTGGAGCTGGGGAGAAAAGAAGTAAAGGAAACACATCAGCTCTTAACTGTTCTTAGCTGTGTTCATTCAGAAGTCACAAGTGTCACTTCCATTTATATTCCATTGGAGAGCTTTAGTCATTTGGCTGTAAACTCCATGGAAGACTGGCAAACTTGGGGGACAAATGGAATATTTGGTGAGCACTGGATGTGCCCCATAATTTTTACCAAGTTCAAGAGATAGAGGAAAGGTGAAGAAAACTTAAAACCCAAGGCAAAAACAAAAACAAAAACAAAAACAAAAAGAGAGAGAGAGAGAGAGAGAGATCCAGATGCTAGGCTGGAAGAGGAGAGTGGGTAGGACAGTGCTGAAGGCAAACTATCTCAAAATTTTCCACTGCTGTTATCATCTCTTCTTGGATAGTTATTGACCATCTGTCTGCTCTGTTTCCTCACCTGCAATATGGAGGCAACTCATTATTCCACTAAGATACTGAGTGAACATAGTAGTAGGGATAAAATTATCATGAACCTTACCATACTACTATAACTGAAACCTACTATAACTGAACCTTACCATACTACTATAACTGAAAAATCCAGTCGTGTAAAGTTTGGTGTCATTGTTGCAAGATTAAATATCTGATAAGGATAAGCCTGCTGTGGAGGACAGGACCCAAATACCATTTGATTCAAAGCCAAATTTGTGTTATCACAGGAGAGATTATCATAGGGTTTCTTTGCATGTAAATGAAGTCATCACCATTAATTTTTGTGGATAAAAAGCTGGTCTACGAAAGGTTATTTTCTAGTGTCATATTTTTGGATTTATTTACTTAGAACAAACTATGAAATATGCCAAAATACAAAAGTATTTCCATGCAAGTTGAACCCAAATACTTAATTCTCCCCAGATGTCTATTGAATGATGAATGGATAAAGATGTGGGGTGTGTGTGTGTGTGTGTGTGTGTGTGTATGCGCACACACACACACACACACACGCGCGCGAGCGCGCTGGAATATTACTCAGCCATCAAGAAGAATGAAGTCTTATCATTTGCAATGAATGGATGGAACTAGAGGGCCTTATGCTAAGCAAAATAGTCAGAAAAAGAAAAATAGTATATGATTTTACTCCTGTGTGGAATTTAAGAAACAAATGAACATAGGGGAAGGGAAGGAAAAATAAAATAAGGTGAAAAGAGTGTGAAAAACCATAAGATGCTGAACTCTAGGAAACAAACTGAAGGTTGCTGGAGGGCAAGTCGGAGGAGGGATGGGGTAATTGAGTGATGGACATTAAGGAGGGCACTTGATGTAATGAGCACCGGCTATTATATACAACTGATGAATCACTAGATTCTACTTCTGAAACAAGAAAGAAAGAAAAGAAAGAAAAGAAAGAAAGAAAAGAAGAAAGAAAGAGAAAGAAAGAAAGAAAGAAAGAAAGAAAGAAAGAAAGAAAGAAAGAAAGGGAAAATGCTAAGAGGTGATCCTGTTATTGTATTTACAAAAACAACTCGTGGATTTGCAAATTAAAGTGTAAAATATCTTCCCCTCCCAAAAAATAATAATTAACTCTCAATAAGCTTAGTGTTTAATTCAATGACAAGCATTTATTACACATTTACCAAAGGCCAATCATCTTTCTAAATGTTCATGTGTTATCTCATGTAAGTTCTAAAACTCTGTAAGTTAGATGTAACTGTTTCTTTTCTTCTCCTTCTCCTACCCCTTCTCCTTCTTCTTCTTTTCCTCCTCCTCCTTCCTCCACTTCTTCTTCTTCCTCTCCTCCTCCTCCTCCTTCTTTTCTCCTCCTCCTCCTACTCCTCCTTCTTCTTATTTGCCAGGAGCTCAAAACACAAGGTCTGAAGCCAGGTCTTCTGACACCTGCACTCTTTCTGCTATGACTCCAGCCTCAGCTGAGGTGATTCAAAGGTCTTTCTCCTTTAATTCCTTCTTTTAACCTTATTGTTGTG
Organism: Lontra canadensis; assembly: GCF_010015895.1. Classification (NCBI taxonomy): domain Eukaryota; kingdom Metazoa; phylum Chordata; class Mammalia; order Carnivora; family Mustelidae; genus Lontra; species Lontra canadensis. Next base: position 17,602,293 of record NW_022631008.1, read on the forward strand.
TCCCCATGTTTTACTTAATATGACATATCTGTAAATGGCTACTAAATAGCTGAAGATGTGTTGGGGTGCACTAAACCAGGTAATCACTGTATGGTACATCCCTCACAAAGCAGGTTTGTTGGCACAGTTTGCAGAGGAAGAACCAAGACCCAGGGAATTTCAGTGACTGACCTGAGGGGACATATGTTACTACTGAGCCAGAATTTGAACTCAATCTGTCTGATCCAATTCCATTTCATGGTACCCAAACCCTCTCTATTTGTGGATGAAGAGAAAGGCAGCAGACCAAAAAGGTTCTACTTACATATGTGATAGAATTATCTCTGGAAAAAATTGAATTTTCTAACATAATTAGCTAATGACTCAGTCTCATGCAAGAAATTTTATAACCTTCATCCCTTACACCATGACATTGGAATACAACACTAGGACACAAACAAAAAAAATAGGTGAGTGAGAGAAAAAATATTCTTAATACTGTAAAAATATTGACATAATTATTATAATAAAAAGAAAAATATCTTTAATGGATCAATAGTAGCAGAGTATTCTATTAGCATTCATCAAATGTTCCTAAAACATGTAAGGTTATAGACATTTTACAAAAGGATACCATCCAGAGATGAGGTCAGCTGCCAGCAATTGACTTCCCTTCATGTCAGGCTGAGCTGGCCTTAGCTATAATTTCTGATGAAGGGGCCAGAATGATACCTAGTCACTTAGGTATTTGGCAATCCTGTCTGGTCACTAAAGAAAATCAAGGCGGCTAGATGGATGCTCGGCAAGATACCTCAGAGAAATTCACTCTAGTCTTTATCTTGCTCAGCATCCCATGAAGTCTTGCTGGCTTTATTAGGGGAGCCAGCCAGGACAACTCCAGATTTTCCATGCAGGAGGGTTTATGGGCAAGAGGGGTCTTGCTCTGCTGCATTGGCATGTGCTTACATTTCATATTCAATTGAGGAAATATTAATTATTCACATCAAAGGAGGGGTGGAGGGGGGGAACCAAGAATTGTGGAAATAATTAAAAGGATAGGGGTGAGTTTTCCTACAAGAGGACAATTCCCCTGTATCTGAGACCAAAGATACCCACCCAACACACCACCAGATTTTGTGACACCCCAATACAGAAGCAAGTGAGTCTGTATCTTCTGAGGACATTGATGAGAGCAGCAGGAACCTTGTGTCTGGGAACAAAAGACATTAAGGGACCAATTGGAGATCTCTGGAGAACAAACTAGACTGAACATAACCCAGCAGACACCACTGGGAGAAAACAGACCCACACCAGATCCCCATACCCCCTTCCCCCCCACCCTGTTTTCCCTGAATTGATTGAGATGTTTAGCCATGGGGCAGGTGATCATCATAGAAATGTAAATTATATTAAAAAAAAAAAGAAATGTAAATTATATTAAATATCATTTATAAAAAATAATGAAGTTATCTTTCATGCACATTTCAGTCTGTAGAGTAAGTGTAGACCGCACACATCTGTGTTAACTGGGTAGCCTGTCAACCAAACCACTGAAGATGATGTATCTGGGTTCTGCCTACTTCTGTCCCATTCATAGGAATAGTGCCAATGTGTTCACTTCTTGCTTTGCCATTTCTGTAAATCCAACCCACCACTCTATCACTTACATGCTGTGTGACTGACAACTGGAGTCAGTCTCCCTTAGTCTGTTTTATTTAAATCTTACACTGTTTTATTTATTTACTTAAAATCTAAGTAGTATTATATCCCCTATCATCCTGAAAAATCAAATGCCAATGTTAACCCTGTTTTCAGCTTTAATCAGTCCTACCTATCCACACATAATGAACCCAGCTCCAGGAAAACAAGTACAGACTTCCATTATGATTGTAAGAACTCATCCTAAGCCTCACCCACCAGCCCTCAATCTTAACCTCCTTGCCCCTGGCCTGCCTTTGCTCCAATCTCATCCCCATCTGGTCTCAAACTCTTGATCTCTGACCTTGCCCTCGATCCTACCTTTGGCACTGTGGACTTGATGTTTATACAGAGTCTCCCTAGGTGTGACCTTTGACATTTTCCTGTGGACTTTGACTAGACTTGTATTCCCTACTCTCAGGGTCTTATTCTACCCCAGGCATAAAATTCCCTACTCCAAGTTCAGTCCTACTGAATGCAAGTCCTCATTCTGACAGTTCAAAAAATATCTAGTCTGGCCAGGGCTGGCCTCACTGTAAATGATGAATTTTGACAGACAAAATGGAGAAGAAAGCTCTTTGGGAGGTTTCAAATATAAAGGTACACTCTTAGGGATTACCATTTCTCTAGTAAATATCTAATACCTAAAAACAGCATACTGCCTGCTCCTTCCTACTGCCGCCTAGAAACCCTCTCACTGCCATCACATTTGATTCTTTTTCATTCTGTCTATTTATAAGCAAGTCTCTATATAGTATCCCCCAAAGCCCGAGAAGTTATTTTAGGCTTGGACAATATAGGATGGCTATGGGCTCATATGGAGTTCAAATATTTTCTCCACAACTTAGCAAGTACGGACAGTGGTTTCCTCATCTAGCAAACAGGGATAATAACATGTCACTCACAATAGGCTAATTCTGAGGATTAACATACATAAAACACCTAGCACCATATATGTTACAAAATAGGTGCTCAATATTTGTTTTCCCTTACTTCCACCTTCCCTTACTTGGTTGTAAGAGTTGTGTTACTTGGTCGCTGAAGGTCTTACTCTGAAACATTACTTTGGAGAGAACAGAGCTAGATGGGTCACCTCAGTGAGCTGATAAAGACCCCCACGTCTCAGTGCTTCCTTGTATCCTCTTATCAATCCACTACTCTCTGTCTACAGTGCTGGCCACAGGCTACTGACCAGGATGTTATGGGAGGCAAAGACCAAATATCACTCAATTGCAAAGACAAAATATCACCCACTAGTATACTCCAATTCTGGGATAATTATTTGAGAAACAAATACTCACTTCAAACCTCCTTGTCTGTATTTTTAGCACAGATTTAATTGGCTGACAGCTTGTCCTCTTACTTTCCAAAGTGAACCTAACACCCAAATCTCACGAGCTTTTAGGTCACTGCCACACGCAGAAAGCAGGATAGAGAGAATGGGCCTAATGCTTTTCTGAGGTCAGGTTAACAATGTACCTACTGAGCAGGTGTAAGGTGATTCATTGTATTTATGGGACCAAAAATGCAGTAGATGGAGAAAGGCAAAGGTTGGCCTATCAGCCCAAAAGAGATTAAGGGGCAGCCATTGTGTTCCTGAAGATTCGAAGTGAAGCCTTCTTTCTAGTTTCTCCAGTTAGGGGCCAGGAGGTCAATCTCTCTTCCTCACCTCTTGGGGCTGGAGTGTTTGCCTTTAGTCAACACAAAGAATCACCTCGAGGTGATTATTATCACATTCTTATCACCTCCACAGCTGCCTGCTACTTAAGGAACAGGAACCTCCAGGGATGACAAGGAGCAAGACCATCACAGGAAAGGAATGTGAGATGTTTGGAAGAGAAAATTAAAATGACTTCCACACCTCTATTAGTTAAACTAAGAGAAAACTCGGAAATACTTCCCTGCTACTCTTGTTCTAACACAGTGCATCCAATATATTTCGTGTGTGATTATTTTAAAAAATACTCTTGAAGATGGAAGGAACACAGAATATAAGTATATAATACCTGAACCTGAGCATGGGAAGGGAGGAAGGAAGGAAGAAAGGAAGGAAGGAAGGAAGGAAGGAAGGAAGGAAGGAAGGAAGAAGAAAGGAAGGAAGTAGGAAGAGAGAGAAAGAGAGAGAGAAGGAGGGAGAGAGCGAGGGAAGGAAGAAAGAAGGAGGGAAGGAAAGAAGGAAAAGGAAGAAAGAACTCAGTACATGGGCACCTGGGTGGCCCAGTCAGCTAATTGACTGACTCTTGATTTCAGCTCAGATCCTGATCTCATGGTCCTGGGATTGAGCCCCATGTCTGGATCCACACTCAGCACAGAATCTGCTCGAGTTTCTCTCCCCCTTTCCCTTGGCCCCTCCCTTTCATGCTCTCTCTCTCTCTCTTGCTTGCTCTAAAACAAACAAATAAATCTTTAAAAAAAGGGAAATTCGGTATAAAGTATCTTTTAAAATATGCTAATTATAACCAAAAAAATAGTGTAAAGTGTTGAAAAGTTTCTGTAGCCATGTCCTGGACAGTTGAAATAACTTAAATTATAAAGTGATAGAGGTCCCTATTGAGAGTCGATAATTTACGGTGTTTGTACAGGGAAAGACATTAGCCAACTACAATTCATGCTAAGAAGGATTTTGAACAAAGTCCAGATGGTGTTTCAGCAGTAAAATGCAGTTATCCTGGGACTATCTGGTGAACAACAAAATCACTAAAGTCAAGCTCACTGTTCCTTATAAGAATCAAACTCAACAGAAGCAGAACCAAAAACAATGGAAAACAGTTGTACAATATTTTTATGTTAGGAATGGCACTATTATCTTTATTTTATTGCCTAATTTTTATTTAATGTACAAATTATATTAGTACTGCAGCAAATGGGGAAAAAGGGCAAAAAGTCCACATTCTCACCATCCTAATACACATAATTACAAGCACACACAATTTAACACAACTGAAATCAAAGCACAGCTTCAATTCACATTTTTTCCCATTTAACTAAATACGAAATAATCATTATGTACCATCATTTTTGACAGCTCCATAACATTGTAATTTATGTACCATAATATACTATTCAAGTGTCTTACAAACTTGCCAGTTAGGATACCCTCAGATTTTTTTATTCTTAGAAATAAAACTACAAAGCATATTTCAAGCAAACAACCACCATCCCTTTCTGAATTTTCTTAAGCACCATAGTCTTTTTAAAAATGTGACAATTTAGTTCCAATATTTCTTTCAAATGAATTTTGGAACTTTTAAAGAAAGACAAATTATTGTTTTTATGTTTAGTGTCTCTTCACATCTGTGCTAATATCCTCACCTTAAAATTTTCCATTTCATAAAGCTGTCACCAAATTCTACTGAGCTCAGGTGACTGCTCACAGTAAGTTCTATTTTACTTGGCTCCAATCAATTACAGGAATATAGATGATTTACAATCCAAATCATCTGAGCTCATACATTTCACATAGGGTAAAATGGAGTTGACAACCTCACTTGAAAATGTTAAAAGGATAGTCCATGTTTTCATGCACTAGTAAGTGATTTCTCAGTTAAATCTGAATGAATTTGAATATGTAATAGAGCCAAAATAGCACACAAGTCTGGATTTTGTGGAAAGCACAGCATGGGACCATTTCTATACCGAGATTAAACATTTCATTAATCAGCAAAGGCTCAAATCTGTTTTTCCTTTTTATTCTTGATTCAGTAGCTCCCTTCATGCTAACACTTCCTTTCTAGAAATAGAAAGAAATAAGAAGGCTTTTCTTAGAAAAACTATGAAAGTTTTTTTTAATTATTAACAGAAATCTGCTTGTGACAATATTATATGATTTCTAAATTATCTAGAACTTCATTATATACTTAAATTACATACTTAAATTATATACGTAAATTGTTTTCCCTCTGTCCTCCTCAGTGATTTTTTACTGAAAGAGGGTGAGGGCAGGCAGACCTCACCTAGCTACACAGGTCGAGGACAGTAGGACTACACTGGAAGAAAACAAGACACCGGAAACAGCTTTGACTCTTCCTCTTCTACAGCAATTGATAAGTTGATTCAATTCATATGGACATTAAGGAGGAACTGGTACTGATAACCTTATCAGAAAAATTCATGTTTGAGTCATTATAAAGCTAAAGTCCTCAATTTCCTTAGCAAAGTCTGATGTGGGAATGATAAAAATGAGTTTAAATACTTAAAAAACATCCTATAAGACATGCTTCCAGGAATGTGGGGTAGTGGGAGAGAGACCAAGGGTTTTAATTTGGAGCTACAAACAACAAAGGAATTCAATTCCATGTTCACAAATAATAAATTTATAGTTCAGAATCCATCACTTGAATAAAATTCACTAGAATGAGAGGAAGAAAAAAAGAAACACATTATCCCACACATCCCACAGCTAGATGAGGCCCCCATTTACTCATGTGACTGATGTTAGTCTAATCTCTTGGTTTTAGTCTTTATGATGCTATCTCACATGAAATAGAAGAAGAAACAAAGTCAGATCCAGGAAAGAAATGTGCCAGACTAATCACTTTAGGAAAGTAATATTATTTCATATTGAAAACATAATTCTGGCAGATTTCATAGAAACATAAAAAGGAAACAATTGGCTTCACTAAGGAGCAAGTTAACAAGTACCAGGAGGGCATTACAGATAGCAAAGTGCTTTAGAAAAGACTAAAAAACACTACTGCACTCTGAAAAAGGAGGGACCTTATCACATGCCACTGAAGGATGTCAATCTGATGAGTAAAATTTTTGCTCCCTGTCTGATATTCCATATTTTTCAAAGAAAGGATCATGGAAAACTTCTTTCAGTTATATCTAAGTATGGGAATACAATGATTTCTAAGAATATTCAAATTATGCTATATATTATATTATACTCAACTTATATATTATATTCAAATTATATTCTGATATTATGGTACCAAGCTAAGTTCTCTCTTTCCTTTCTTTTCCTTTTCTTCTTAAAAACTTTATATTCCCTGGCTTTCTGTTAGTGTATTCTTTAAACTGCCTTTTTTTTTTTAAATGAAATAGTAGGGTATAATTCATAAATAAATATATCAGAGAAAGGTGACAATGCCTAAACTGATCTCAAAAGTTCATCTTGGTCTGTAGAGTTCCAACAAACTTAATGACATTCAATATGAATTAAAGATGAATATGTGTTTATTAATTTCCAAGCACATGTGTGAAAAAGAATAGTTCTGGTTCTAGGGGAAATGGAGAAGTTAAGACACAATCCCTATCTCAAGCTGACAATTGAACTCTTCGAGCTTTCTAGAAAGGGGGATAACACTTGGAAAGGCAGAATGGACATTTTGGTTGACACAGTGGTTGGGGTGCTACTGACATTTACATCCCAGAAGCCAGAGACACCCTATGTCCTCAATATCCAAATGATTCTAGACACCAAAGAACAGTTCAATACAAAATGCCAACTTCTCTTTAAATTCAACTGAGAAACCCTTGGGGAGTTTGAATTTGATACTGTAGACCCTAATGCATTCACTCATTAACAAATGACTATTGAGCACCCACTGGGAGTTAGTTAACCCACTGTGTTAACCTATCAGAGATGCACAGTTGAACAAGGTTCAAGCCTACAATCTATTGGGGGAAAATAATATGAAAATCAACAATCATACTATTTAAAAATTGTTAAGGTAGAGTATTGAAGGAAGGAATGAGTTCCAAGAGGACTCCTTCTTTCAGCATAATTCACCTGAAAACCTGAACCCTTAATTCCTGTGGGCACTATTAGGAAATGTTTCCAAAAGAGATTAACACCTAAAATGCATGCTTTTCAAGTGTTCATTTATTTCTTCACAAATACATATTGAGGTTAGGCACTGTACTACATTATAGTACTGGACCAAGCAGACATGGGCCCTGTCTTCATAGAGCAAATATTCTAGTAAGGTTGATAGTAAATAAAACACTGATAGTGTGATAAATGCCACAAGAGAGATTGGTTGTTCTAGTAGAAAATATTAGGGATGTGTGGAACTATGAAAAATACGGTTAGAGAAGTCCTGTCTAAAACGGTGACATTTCATGAAACAATGTTCAACATCACTAGCCATCAAGGAAATTCAAATCAAAAGCACAAGGAGATACCACCTTACACCAGTTAGAATGGCAAAAATTAACAAGGCAGGAAACAACAAATGTTGGCGAGGATGTGGAGGAAGGGGAACCCTCTTAGACTGTTGGTGGTAATGCAAGCTGGTACAGCCACTCTGGAAAACAGTATGGAAGTTAATCAAGACATTAAAAATAGAACTACTGTATGACCCAGCAATTGTACTACTAGGTATTTACCTCAAAGATACAGATGTGGTGAAAGAAGGGGCACATGTACCCACCCCCACGTTTATAGCAACAATGTCCACAATAGCCAAACTGTAGAAGAGCTGAAATGCCCTTCAACAGATGAATGAATAAAGAAGATGCGGTCCATACATACAATAGAATATTACTCAACAATCAGAAAGGATGACTACCTACCATTTACATCAACATGGATGGAAATGGAGGGGATTATGCTAAGTGAAATAAGTCAAGCAGAAAAAGACAATTACTGTATGGTTTCACTCATATATGGAACATAAGGAATAACACAGAGGACCAAAGGGGAAGGGAGGGAAAACTGAAGGGGAAGAAATCAGAGAGGGAGAGACTATGAGATTCCGGGAATCTCATGAGAGACTATGGATTCCGGGAAATAAACTGAGGGTTTCAGAAGGGAGGGAGGTGTGAGGATGGGGTAACCAGGTGATGGGTATTAAGGAGGGTGTGTGTTGTGATGAGCAGTGGGTGTTATATGCAAATGAATTGTTGAACACTACAACAAAAACTGATGATGTACTATATGTCACCTAACTGAACATAATAAGATATAAATAAATAAATAATAAAAATGAAATGGTGACATTTATGGTGCCTGGGTGGCTGAGTAGGTTAAGCATCTGACACTTGGTGTTGGCTCAGGTCAGAATCTCATGAGTTGTGAAATCAAGCCCTGCCTCAGACTCTCCTCTCAGTGTGGAGTCTGCTTGAGATTCTCTCTCTCTCACTCTCTCTCTTTGTGCCCCTCCCCTCACTCACGTTCTCTCTCTCTCTCAAATAAATAAATCTTAAAATAAAATAGAATGGTGACATTTGAGTTATGACATGAAGGATGAGAAGGAGGGAGTCATGTGAGATGGTAGAGAGCAAAGAGGATTCCAGGAGAAGCAAGCAGGTACCCGAAACAAGATGGCCTGCTTTAGAAAATGAAGGAAGGGCACTGTGACAGAGTGTATTGCACAAGTGGGACAGCAGCAGTGTGAGGTGACCTCGGGAAGGGAGGCAGTAGCCAGGGCCTTCAGAACACTCATGTCCAGTGCAAGAATTTGGGACTTTATCAAAAGTGTAAAGAGAAGGGGCACCTGGGTGTTTCAGTTGGTTAAGCATCTGCCTTTGGCTAAGGTCAGGATCCCAGGGTCTGGGACGGGAGTCCTGCATCGGGCTCCCTGCTCAGTGGGGAGTGTGCTTACCTCTACTCTTACCTCCTGCTTATGATCTCTCCCTCCCTCTCACTCTCTTTCTCCATCTCTCAAATAAAGAAATAAAATATTAAATCTTCTTCTTTTTTTTTTAAGTGTAAAGAGAAGCCACATAGGGTTTGTTTGTTTGTTTTGCTACCAAGGGATTTTAAACAGGAAAATAACTTGATTGAGCTTACTTTTCTAAAATGTTTTGGTGGCTATTTGGAGACTCAGTTATAAAAAAGCATAAATGCAAACAAGGAAACAAGGCAGGAGACTACCTCATGAATGCATGAGAAAGATGATGGGGGTTGAACTAGGATGATGGTGGTGGAATTGTGGACAACAGAGGCCTGAGATGTACTGAGAAAGTATAACAGATGGGACCTAAGAATGGGTCAGAAATAAGAGAAGGCTCAAAACCTTGTTTATTTCCACTCAAATCTAGGTAGTGGTGCCAGTTACTGAGATGGGGAAGAAAGAAGGAGTACGGAGAACAGGGAAGGAATTTCAGATGTTCCACTTTGGGTAGATTAAATTTAGGAAGCTAGAGACATCCAGGTGGAGTATGCAAAGGAAACTTCCACTGGAGACAAGTTTAGAAGGCATGGACACATGAGTCCATGACAGAAAGCTATGGAACTAGATGAGATCTCTTAAAGAAAGACTTTAATGAGAGAACAGTCTGGGATCATGCCTTGAAGAGCACCAATCCTTAGGAGTTCATTAGAAGGGGAAGAGGGAACAAGGAAGGCTGAGAAGCAGTAGTCAGAGAAGTCAGGAAAAACTGTGAGGAGCCAAGAATAGACAAGAACCGTTTATCCAGATGAGAAAGGTTGAGAGGGTAGGGAAGGGGAAAGAAAACTTCAGACAGAAATGGGAGACTTGAATGAGAGTGCACTGGAAGATTTAGGGACCCAAGTTAGCCCAACAGAGCTGAAGGAAAGAGTCCAACTGAGGAATGCTGGAGATATTTTAGGAAAGGTGGAAAGACATCAGATTATGACAGACTGTACTTCCCATTCTAAAGAGTGTAAATTTTGTCATGAAGGTATTAGGAGTCTAGTAGAGGATTTTAGGCAAGGAGGTGACACAGATTGGTACATGTTGTAGAACAAACCCTCTAGAAGCTCTGACAAAAAGGGAGAGGAAAAGAGAGGAAGGAAGCCCAATTTTAGGAATTCAGTCACCCTTTAGGAAGACACCTAATTAGGATGCTGGGAATGGGTCAGAGAAGAGAGAACAGATTGGTGATGTATTTCGGAGGTAGAAAGAACAGTATTTGGAAATGGAGGGTGATGAGGGAGGTCTAGGAGGATTTCAGATTTAACCTTCCAGATGATTCCAAGAGTTCTCATGCAATTGACCAAAGTGAGGAAAACAAGAATAGGTGCAGGTCTGAGGGAGGAGGGCGATAATGTTTGCACATATTGAGTTAGAGGTGCCTGTGGCATATCCACCTGGAAATATGGTCCTGAAGCAAAGGCAAGTGGCATAAGGTTGATATCTATTTAAGAGTTCTGGGCTCCTGCGTGGTAGTTGAAAGCCCTGGGAAGAGGATGTGGAAGGAGAAGACCCAGAACTCAGCATTAGGGAATCCTGCATTCAAAGGTCAAGTTAAGGAAAGACTGATTAGTAAAGTTGGAGAAAAATCAAGAAAATGGTGTACTAGAAGTTAAGGAAAGAGAGAAAGAAGACAAGGCCAAGAGTATCAAATGTTACAGAGGTTGGGAAAGAAAGTGTACGAATGTATGTGGATACATACATAATAGAGATAAATAGATATTATTAGTATGTAAATCTACACCCTGTTGGCACTGAATGTTTGTGCTTCTCCCCCCACAAATTTGTATGTTGAAAGCCTATTCCTGGATATGATCACTTCAGATGAGGTTTGGGAAAGGTAATTAGGATTAGATGAGTTCATGAGTGTGGAACCTTCATAAATGGGATTAGTGCCCTTGTAAGAGTCACAAGAAAGTTTGTTTCCTCTCTCTGCTCTCTGCCAGGGGAGGACTAGTGAAAGACAGCCATCTGTGAAGTAGGAAATGGCCCTCACTAGACACTGAATCTGCCAGCATCTTAATTTTGAACTTCTCAGCCTCCAGAACTGTGAAAAATGAACTGTTTATAAGCTACCCATTCTATGGCATTTTGCATAACACCCCTTGCATGTGCACGCGCACGCGTGTGCGCGCGCGCACACACACACACACACACACACACACACACATTTCCATTGTTCCATTAAGATGTCAGAGGAATTAAGTAAATGACTTTCCAGCTTTTAGAAAATAAAGTAGGAGCTGAGAACAGAAAATTTCAATCATGGACAAGAGGAAATAAAGATACCACTTGGCAGTCAGCTTTTTGTATTGTTGTCATTTTATCTATGAGTGTGGAAGTCTTTTAGTGTGTGATATCAATATTATATGATATATAGCATCAAGGAAAATCAAACATTGATGTCTATGGAAGTACTGGATAAATAACAAAGAAAAAGAGGGAAACTATGGAATATACATTCATTGTGATCTGCTGACCACCTCATCTATAAAACAAAATTATTTTGAGTAACTATTTTGTAATAATCAGTAATCATTGTTTTTGAGTTGCTCTTTAATTTCAAAGCAAATGATTTTTAAAAATAGACTTTAATTTAAAATATATTATTCAAATTCAGTAAAATATTGTATGTACAAGATAAAATTTTCACCAAACAAAAATATCACACTTTGTAGTTCATATTTTGCTATCCTCTTTAACAAAAATACAAACTCCAGTGGGGCACTCAGTATGATAGAATGGAAATGACTCAAGCTCTGTCTTACAGTCACTTGCTCATTTTGAACCTTCTGCTTAAATTCAGGAGTATGGGGTATCACAGGGATTGGAGACAAGAACTGCTCCTGAAGTGAGCTCGAAAGTTTCACACAATCTTGAACTAATTCTTGGAAGGAACATATATAGTAGCTGACTCCCACTGTGTTAGAGCAACTGTATTAAAAGGGAATTGCTTCAAATTAACTTTCACATAGAATTGGATGCTCATTAAATTGTTCTAATTTGAAAGTTGCATATACAGTTAAAACTCAACAGTAATCACGGCAGTTATTTAAAATGTAGATGAACAAAAGACATTTTTCAAGGAAGAGGAATTTCTTATTGACACTGTTCGGAATCGCTGGCACTCAGTGATAATAAAAAACAGATCAACTTCAAGTCAGTTTTATTATTGTTTTTAAATTCTATACTGAAAATGCACACCCTTACTGCTTGCGCCCAGGGCAGTTCACTCATGCCTACTATACCCCTGGTGAGCCACTGGGGAGAGGATCTGCAGTCCATAGTTTGGTAAAGCTCCCTGACCGCCACCACAGCCATGTAGCTACATAGGCCCTGCTGAGAACCAACACGTGTCATGGTTTCAGAGAATGAAATAACTACATTAAGAACCTAGGAAGAACATTGGGGTATTTCCTGATTTCTGCGCCTGGAATACATTGGCATCTGGAATGCCATGGAGTGGGTAAGGGCTGGAATGTAAAGAGTTAATCAGCATAGGGGTCGTATTTTTCAAAAAGCAGTATGTTCTCCAAGGGAAAAAGGATAAGGAGACAAAGGCAGCAACCTGTTTCTGAGGTTTAGGTAAAGCCCCAGGTAAGAAAGGAAAAAATAAGAGAAGACAACCAACGAATGAGTTATCCAAGGAACGAACTAACTAACTAACTAACTAACTAACTAACTAACTAACAAGAAACAGAAAACAATGGCTTTACGAAAGTCAAGGGAGATGGGCATTGGAAGAGGAGTGTCTGCACTGTTGGATGCTACAGAAACCCCAGGAGAGTGGGGACCGAAGGGAGCCATTGTGTTTGTCCAGGAGCTCACTAGCAATTTTTGAGAGACAAGTTTTAAAAAATGAATGGAGGCAGAAACTTGCTTCTAAGTGGAATCAGGGAATGAAATAAATGGTACCAAAATGAAAGGCAGAGGATTTGGATCACTCATTAGAAAGTCTGACACCAAAAAGAAAGAAATCAATTGAGTAGTGGTTAACCCTATGACAGTACAAAGGAGAGGTTTTTTTGTTTGTTGCCTTTGATTTTTTTTAGGATGAGAAGACATGGGCAAACTAGGAAAAAGTGAGGAGACATGCAGAGAATACGCTGGGAATGACCTAGGTTAACACCGCGCCATGGTCGGCGGGGAGTGGGTGAGCAAGTCAAAGGAAAAGGAGCAGAGCCCTGGAGTCTAAACTGAGGCATTTAGACAAAATGGTTTCCAAGGGAGATGCTAGTGACAAGTTGGGTAAAGTTGAAGGAGTCAAATACCTGGAGACTTGGTGTAAATGGAGAGAAGATATAATAGTTATGGAAACTGGAAATAAGCAGGTTGTGGTCACAGATTAATTTCAAGATTATGGAATAGAGGCAACATCAGCTGATCTTCAGGACAGAAGGGATTCCAAGCCCTAAGAAACATCTGCATTTAAAGACTATGATTAAGTAAGTAAATAAACAAGTGTTCTAGAGATGCCCTGATGAATCAGAAGAGTAGATAGCGCCTAGAGTTACTTCTGATATTCTTCTGAAGAGTGTGTGTTTTGGAGCACTTTTTTGACACATGCTAAACCACAGATGGGATTTTGAATCTGGGTGTCTTTCTATCTTAAATAAGGGATATGTAAGGTTCAAGATAGTTTTCATTGAGATTCAGGTAGCAAAGTCCTTAACGCTTTCTCCTTATTATCTCTAACATAACTACTCATTTTGCTGGAGATGAGATTTACTAGATTTTCAGGATGCAATAACACCCAGAGGCTGGCTAGAATTTATGAAGCCTAGCAGGAAGGCATTTACCATAATTATCTTTACCAAGAAGTTTTTCCTTATATGTTTTAATTATAAAAATAAGACAATCTCAATGAATACACTTTGGTAAAAATATAAAACTTCATTAAGAAGAAAACAAAACTCTTCCTTAACCCCAAGATTCACAGCCCAACATTACTCATCTTTTTCTGTAGACGTATGTATGTATTTGTGTGTGTGTGTTGGTGTGTGTGTCTATGTATTTTAAAGAGATGACAGTTTTGGAAAGCTGTAGCAGTTTGTCAGGACATTAAAACTTTCTCTAAATACAAAAATATGAAAGAAATTGGAAAGGGAAACAGTAATTCTGGCCCTTTCCTCGTCATCCATTTCTGGATTTCAATTTAATTAAACACTTTGCATATTTAATGTCTATAATTGCAATGAAAATCTTGGGCATCTAATAGGGCTTTTGATGTGTGGGCATTAAGAATCTAAGTGATATTTTATGTTTAAACTATTGAAAGATGAATCAACTTTTAAAAACCCTTAAAAACTACTGAAATTTATTAAATAGATGGTTCCCCCCCGAAAGAATTAATGTAGATTTTCAAAGAGCCCAACTTAATGTTGATTTTTCTTGTTGCTGTTCATAAGAAGGGAGATGTCATTAAAACAATAATAAAAGGGCACCTGAGTGGCTCAGTTGGTTAAGTATCTGACTCTTGGTTTCAGCTCAGGTTATGATGTCATGGGTGGTGAGATCAAGCCCCGCTTTGGGCTCCAGGCTCAGCGGGGAGTCTGCTTCAAGATTTCCTCCTTCTGTCCCTCCCCCAACTCATGCACTCTCTCCCCTTTTCTCTCTCTAAAAACAAACAAACAAACAATAATGAATAGAAGTCTTCACTTAGAAATCAGGAAGACCCAAAAAGGAAGCTGAAATAGATAAAAAATAAGGCCAAAGATCCTCAACTCATCAAGGACCTGGAATTAAACATTAAGCATAATACTTTGTTTTTGGTTAATGATGTACAGTGGGTAAATTCACAATAAAGAAAACCCATTACTTTTCAATTCCTCCCGTTTTAAGTTGACAAGAATGAATATGTCCCATAAAGAAAATGGATAAACAGTGCAGTTACCTGAATGATTCAGGAAAGGAAAATTAGATAGAAAATTTTGAACCAAATAGCTCCAAAAACAGAGACAAAAGAGGGATTTTGTCAAAATGGTTGTCTAAATGGTTATACAAACCTGTCATATCAGAATTAACATTCAACATTTTATTTTTAATCTATTATTCCAAATCCTACATCAAAATAACATCAGACTTTTTTTTTTTTTTTTTTTTTTTTTTTTGCTATTTTGATGAAGTGCTAAAACTGAGTACATGGAAAATTGTCTCTAAATAAAACCTTTTAACTCAAATTGGAAGAAGTGGACTGACCTTCATTTTATTTCATGTTAACCACGCTAGCTAGTAAAATTTATAGTAATAGAAATTGGCTTGTTCCTTCGAGCAGCATCTCACCATCACTGGAATAAAGCTAACATCGAATGTGCTGGCAGGGCTGCCTGACTTCAGCTGTTTATTTTACAGGTAATTAGTACAGATCTTTTATATGCTGCTAAAAGGGTCATTCCAAGAAAAGATAGAAAACACTGGACAAAGAAAATATGAGTTGATCTTGTCAGCATCAAGGATTTCTCTGCAGGAGATCTTGCTGTGGCTTTCATTATTACAACAACCAATAGGTGTTGCTATAGAAACTATACTGTTAACAAGCTAATGGAACAAGGCAGAGGCAGAAAAATGATGAAACTGGAGGGGGAAAAAAAAGAGGAAAAAGAAAAAGCTCCAACGTTTGGTTCTTGTAAATGAGTCTCCTGCTTTAAAACCTTACTTATCTCTCCTGGTTTTCCCCTTAATACTGCATGGATAATGTATGACCAGTAATAGGAACCATATAATAAATTCACACAGCCTTCTTCAATAAGGTCTCAGAGAGCTTGATAATTCAAAATTAAATTAAAAGCAACAATAAGCCAATACCTTTAAAAATTAGGACTTTAAAGTCCAAAGTGACCCAGACCAGTAATGAGATATCTCAAGGAGAGAAATCCTACATATTCATCATCTATGTATGACGAATGTATGTGAGAAATCTGTCAATGCAGTCAAACATAAAATATATCATCTCGGTTCAAATAATAATTAGGTTATCAAAAAAGAAAATTATTCAAAGATATTTTTACAGTATACACTTAGATTAAAATGTTATAAAAAGCTATGTGAAACCTCAACCACAAATAGTGTAAAGGGGTTTGAATCTGACCTTTCCTACCCGCTTCCCCAAACTCTTCACATTCAGTTTAGACAAAAGGGTAGGGAATTAAATCCAAAATATATATGAAGTACATTTATATCTCAACTCCTTTGAGGTTGCCAGCTCAAAATCTTTTCCCATTTCTATTCTATAATTGCCTCCTTTACAAGCCTAAAATCATCCCTGTAAAATTCACCACTTTCCAAAGGATTTCTGTGCATAAGGACAGGAGGAAACCTAGCCATCTCTTTAAAACACTGCTCTTCAAAAGAAAAAAGAACACAGCTATACAGCTTCCCTTCCTTACCAGCACAGGTTTGTAAACGGTCTGTGACTATCACTAAGGTTGAATTAATGTTCAATGTTCAAATTACAATGTCTCTTCACCTGATTGATTTCTGTGCCCCTAGAAAATGTCTCCCAATTATTCCTGGAAGTCCCCAAAGAGGTGATTGTGTGTGCTAACCAAAGGTTCTCCCCTGTCACAACCAGAGGGCTGCCTCTGTCCTCTTATTTCTCTTTCTCTGGGATCCCTGCTCTCTTGCTCACAAGCCACAAGGAATCCTTACTACAGCTTCTGTTAATGGATCTCCTCTTCATAGGACCCCAGAATCCATGAGGAAGTGGAAAGAATGTCCTGCAACCCAAAAAACCCTCCTTTCATTTATTCAATAATAAATGAATAATTCATTTATTCAAATATTATCTTTTGGCAGCTCTGCCCCAAAGTTGCCATGTTAGCGGGCAGTGTTGCACAAAGTGCTTTCTGGCAACAACTCTTTTAGCTTCTATGTCTAAGCTCCAACTAGACAGTATCTGTTTAAAAAAAAAAAAAGTAATCCATGTCCACAAGTAGTAATGACATTACTCAGGCATAGAACATTCTCAAAACTGCTTAGAAAAAATTTTTAAAAGACCCAAGGAAGCAGAATTTGCAAACATGTGACTCTATTTACCATTCAGAGGATATGGAATATTTCTATCTGGAGTTCCTTGGAGCCACTGACCACAAACATCTTGTTTAATTGTAGTTATTTTAAGTTTGGCAAATTATGTGTGTCATTCGAAAGCTTGTCCCAGACAAAGACTATCTATCTACTCCAACCTGTGGCCAACTCTCCATCCCACTTCTGAGAAGAGGGAAAATAGCAGCTTTTGAATAATGTTTTGTCCTACTTCTAAACTTGTCACCAAGATTTCAAAGGTTTAAGGGCTAAATTTCAATCCAGACTCAAATTCAGGTACCTTATTCCCTTTGTACAACATTTCTGTAAGATGGAAGGATCAGAGCATTTCATGGTCTTGATGATGGAGAGAGCACTTGGGGAGAGCCCCAAGAAGAAGGAAAAGCCAGACATTGGGGCAGAAAGTTGCTTAAGTGCATCAAATTTGACAACAGCGATCTGATAGGAATGTCTACCCCAAGAATTCTGGGGGTCAGGGCAGTCCATTAGTAGTTCTCTCTGCATGAAGGAAGTAGTAGGATGGGCATGTGCTTATGTAAGCTTATAATAACATGCACGTTGGATCTGGATTGCTTTCAGTTGCGAACAACCCAACTGTTCTCCAGTAGGGAAATAGATATATAAATTATGGTAGTCATATAGAAATACTATAGAGGAGTTAAAATGATAGAGCAAGATCTGTATATAAGATGAAAATATTTCAAAAATACAATATTGAATTGAAAAAGCAACTCCAAAAAGGATTCTCTTGATAGATATAAATTCTCAAAGATTCCCAAAGATACTATAAATTATATATGTATACAAACATACGTGATCTTTCCACCCTAGTTTCTCTCTCTCCCTTCTCTCTTCAGAAACCCTTGAGCAGCAACACCATCCTGCTCCCTCCTTATGCCCCCTGTTTTTCTTACCTCCTTATTTCCCTCTGATTCTGCAGAGGGAAATTCCAAGATCCAAGAGTGGTTTGTCTGTGGAGGACAAGATAGAAACAGAATGGATGTAGGACAAAGGAAAGGAAGACCTGGACTCTTAAATGTAATATATTGAGCCCCATCCCTCCTTAAGGTAAGCAATGGTAGTCCTGAATCTACTTTTTAAAACTGTGATTAAAAAACACATAACATAAAATTTACCATCTTAACCACTTTGAATGTGCAATACAAGTGTTAATGATATGCACACTGTTGGGCCACAGATATTTAGAACTTTTTCATTTTGCCAAACTGAAACTCTATACCAATTAAATAACAACTACCCCTTCCCTCCTCTCCATAGCCCCTGGCAACCACCATTCTACTTTCTATTTCTATGAGTTTGACTGCTTGAGATACCTCCTATAAGTGAAATCATGCCTTACATTTCTTTTTGTGACTGGTTTATTTTTCTTAGCATATGTCCTCAAATTTCATCCAGGTTGTAGCAAAAAACAGGGTTTCCTTCTTTTTTTAAGGCTGAGCAGTATTACATTGTATGTATATACCACATTTTCCTTATTCATCATCCATCAATATGTATTTGGGTTGCTTGCACCTCTTAGCTATTGGGAACGATACCAAAATGAATATGGAAGTGCGGATATCTTTTTAATACCCTGTTTTCATTTCCTTTGATTAGCTACCCAGAACTGGGATTGTTGGATCACATGGTAGTTTTATTTTTAATTTTTTTGAAAACATTCTCTACTCTTTTCCATAGCAGCTGCACCACTTTACCTTCCCACCTGAAAGCTATTTTTAAGGTCCTAAAAAAAACAGAGCTTTTAAAAGGAGTGAAATTCTCCTCCCTGGGCAGGAGTGACCAAAGAGAACTTAGCACCTACAAGCCCAACCTTGTAGAGGAAAAGGCAGGAAGAGGAGTAGCAAGAAAGCCACAGGAGCAGCTGCACACAGATTCCAGCATTCTAAGAAGAGGGAGAGAATTATATCCCTAACCTGACAGAGTCCGGTTTCCATCAGCCCTGGGCCAGAGCATTACAGTTCCCTTCACATCCCCACTCTGAGTACCAAACTTTAATTGGCCACACTCCAGAGCTCAGTTCCACAGCCAGCCTTAACCTACCAGTCTACTCGGGACAATGTCCATACTATGATCAGGTGACTCCGGGAGGACCAGGGCATGGATGCTGCGGAGGATTCCTTTACTGCCTTCCTCCTCCTGACCATTTAACAATCTTAATCTGTGCTGAGGAAATTTGACCAATGGTGGAAACACCATTATATATTTTACCTCCAAATACTCTTCCATTGAAACAACAGCAAAAATTTTATGTGGCAAAATTCTATCCAGAAAAAAATATATATATATTAGAGTTATAAAACACCTGCTTATGTGTGCTGAGTTTTAGACTACCATGTAGGAAGAAATGGCTTGATTTATCGTATCCATCAGTACTTGGGTTGCTGAGGCTGGAAATTCATAAATCCTAGGCTGAAGAGGAAGGGAGGAAAGGAAAGAAAGGAGGAACAGGGAAAAGGAAGAGAGAAAAGAAATCAACTGACATAACCAAAAAGAAAAGACAACGGTAGCCCTGAGTTCAAGACATCCACTCCTCAGCAACCGGTTAGCGTCATCTGGGCTTCCCTCTCCCTCTGCAGGCCTGCTTTCTCCACATGGTGGGAAGCAGGCTTAGGGCTGCTCCCACGTTTGCATTCTTGAAGCTCCATGGACAAACAGAGAAGCTCTCTTTCCTCAATTGCTGATTTAAAAAAATCTCAGGGAAGAACTTTGACCTAATTAACCAATCAGGCAGATAAAATGTTATAACTGGCCTGGGTTGAGTTGGGGACAATTGCTATGACAAATCACAGTGGTCAAAGAATGAGAGTGATTTAATAGAGTATCAGAGGAAAACATTGGAATAGAGGGAAAAAGGAGTGGATTCTTAAAGATTGGGGCCCAGATAAACTCATTGCAGAATCCCTGTGGGCCAATCAGCCAGCACAACTTGGGTCTACTCTACACAAATTATTTCTTTGTAGTACACAGCATATTATATAAAAAATGTAAATGTAGAAGGCCTATAAGGAAAGTGTGAGGAAAGCTCATAAACCATTGGTTATTTAACAATACATCTGTTTTTGGCACCGGGGAGAAAGGCAGGGTTACTTAAAACATAGTTTTAGACCTATCTTTCTTTAAAGCTGACCACTTCAAACATAAAAAAACAACCAACCAACCAACCAAACAAAAAACCACAAATGAATTCTCCCCCACACAAAATACAGAATGCAGTCTGCTTTCTATGAAAATGCAATTTTCTTTGCATTACCCCTTTCTATCTCTTAGTGATATATATGCGGTCCTCTACACCTGATGCTCTGAACATAAGAATCCACATCTCGGGAGGAACATTTGAAGAGTAGATTATGAGTTGTGGAAATTAGACTGCTTCCCACAAAAGCATATCTGAATTTTTCTTATCATAAACTTTGAAGAAAGATCAAAATTACTTGGAAAGTTTCTTGGAGTCATCACGTCATTAGATCCACAATCACCCCAATAGCACCCTCGCTGCAAAAGAAGAAGTAAGCTTGTTGTTCAGAGTCCCCCTCTATACCCCACCCACACCTTATTTTTATGGAAGTAAAAATCTGAAATAAGCACGAATGCATGATCATTTTCTTTTGGTTCTTCTTTCTCAAGTTTTATCCCTGAATTATAGCAAAAGAACATGGGCTAAGAAATAGAACAGATAAGTTCTCATTCTGATTGGGACAGACCACTCTACCTCACTTGACAAAGTATTATAGAAAAGCAAATTTTAAGTTCTTTTCAACTTTTTATTTAATAATTCTTTATGGTAGGAGACCAAAGTTGTGATTAGTGCCTATGAAGAGAGTCAGGTTTCTTGTTCCAAGAGTACATCCATATTAGCACAGGATTTCAGTCTTTGCTAAGACTTTATGGGACTCATAGATCAAGCTATGCCTCTCTCCAGGGCTGTGGGGATGGAGAGATGCAGATAGATGTTGGGTAGGAGAACCAAGCAGCAGCAAGAAGTCTGAAATAGTCAAGTGCAACATAAATAAATTCATTGTACGTTCAAAGGACACATTTATCAGAAACAGTCTTTTAAGTGACCTGGAAAGTTGGAAATGGAGCCTTGCTTACTCATGGGCTGCTTTAGATGGCCTAATTTTTAATGAGACTTCATTTCCTCACTCTTTGATTATGATTAAGTTTTCTCCTTTTCCTTGGCTATCTCCTCACCTTTACCCCCATCACCTTCCCTGCAAGCAATTTTCCCATTTTGCTTTCTGAAAGCCGAAATGTAAC
Organism: Lontra canadensis; assembly: GCF_010015895.1. Taxonomy (NCBI): domain Eukaryota; kingdom Metazoa; phylum Chordata; class Mammalia; order Carnivora; family Mustelidae; genus Lontra; species Lontra canadensis. The sequence continues at coordinate 17,623,895 of NW_022631008.1, forward strand.
ATGGATATAATCATTTGACCAGTTTGTTTGCATCCACAGAATAAAACATATATGACTTAGAAATAAAAAATACAACACAACAAAACAGACAAGCCATTGATTGTTTTCATTCACTCAATAAGGATCAACATGTCACATACTTTTCTCACACTTAGGAATACCCTGGCAGCAAAGAAGTCCCTCTCACCCTGGAGGTTTATATCCTAGTCAGTTGAGTTAAATGACAAACAGTAGACAAGTAAGTGGATAATACTGAAATTTTACAGTATATAATATCATAAGTGCTGTGGAGAAACTTAAGATCCAAAGGAATTGAGAGAAACAGGGTACCGGGGAGAGGTCTGTAATCTTGAAAGGGGTGATCACAGAGCTGGATTTACTGTGAAGCTAATGGAACTGATGCCCTCAGTGATATGCATCCTTCCCAATACGCTTTTGTAAAATTTGCAAATATAGGGGCTCCTGGGTGGCTCAGTGGGTTAAAGTCTCTGCTTTCAGCTCAGGTCATGTTCCCAGGGTCTTGGGATCGAGCCCTGCATTGGGCTCTCTGCTCAGCGGGAAGCCTGCTTCCTCCTCTCTCTCTGCCTGCCTCTCTGCCTACTTGTGATCTCTACCTGTCAAATAAATAAATAATCTTATTTTTAAAAATTTGCAAATATATGAAGTTTTAACTGAAACTGGTTACATTACCATCTTCTTCCTCTCATGTCCCTTCCATCAGACTTTGTCTCATGTGGAGTGGTGTTGGTAGGTCTTGGGCATATTTAGGGAACAGCTAAGGGAGGTTTGAACTAGAAATCCTTTTAGTTTGGGCTTGGTGAGATATAGTTATGTAACTCACTATCATTACTGCTTATAATACTGCCAGGAAGGTTTCATAGACCAGTAAGCATTAGAACTAGGATTTAAATCAAGCATTTGATCCAACTCTGATACCAATTACCACACAATGCTTATCACTTTTCATGTGCTTAATTTTCCATTAAGAAGTTTTCCATCCCTTAACTTAAAAGAGTCACAACTCAAAATATTCCTCAGCAATGCCAGCATTTGACAATCATCCCATCTGGTTCCAACATATCTTCATAGTCTTATTTCCTGCAGCGCTCCACCTGTACACTGCAGCCCCCAAATTGGGCTCCTTGGCTTCACTGGACCCCACATCTGCCCATGACCTTCTCTCAGTCTGAAATAGTCTTGGTGTTACTAATCACCTGACAAATCGGACACAAAAAGCTGATGTCAGCAAAGACAACATAAAGTTGTATATAGTACTTCTCCTTACCCACAGGAGATATGTTCCAAGACCTCCCCCACCCAGTGGACACCTCACTCTGCAGAAGGTATGAAACCCTGTATATACTCTGCTTTCTCCTAGACAAACATTCCTATGATAAAGTTGAATTTATAAATTGGAAACAAAAATAAATTAACAACAAAAATAACAATAACAACAATTACTAATTATAAAATAGAACAATTATAACAGTAAACTGTAATAAAAGTTATGCAAATGTGCTGTCTCTCTCAAGACATCTTATTGTACTGTACTCACCCTTCTTCTTCTTGTAATGAACTGAGATGATAAAATGCCTAGGGTATGAAGTAAGGTGAAATAAATGACGTAGGCATTGTGACATGGCGTTAGGCTACTACAGAACTTCTGACCATACATCAGTAGGAAAATTTCCTGTTTCTTTTCTTTTCTTCTTTTTTAAATTTTTTTTAGGAGGGAGAGGGACAGAGGGAAAGAGAGAATCCCAAGGAGGCTTCACGCCCAGCATGGAGGCTGACCAGGCAGATGATCTCATATTCCTGAGATCATGACCTGAACCAAAATCAAGAGTCAGATGCCTAACAGACTGAGCCACCTAGGCGCCCCTTACCTGCTTTTTTTTTTCTTTAAATTCCTAGATCTCATATAAGATTTAGAGATTTTTTTTTTAATTTATTTAACAGAGAGAGAGAGAGATCACAAGCAGGGAGAGAGACAGGCAGAGAGAGAGGGGGAAGCAGACTCCTCCACGAGCAGAGAGCCTGATGCGGGGCTCGATACCAGGACCCTGAGATCATGACTTGAGCCGAAGGCAGAGGCTTTAACCCGCTGAGCTACCCAAGGGCTCCCCCTCACCTGCTTCTTGACGGCAGCTGGCCATGGATAATTGAAACCATGGAAACTGAAACCACAGATAAGGGAGACTACTATGTAACTCACCACTAAAATAAGAACATCAACAAGAAACAAGTTAATGAGTCTCAGTCAAAGACTATTTAAGATCAGTCAATGCATAAGAAAATTTGGTATTTCCTAAAATCTTAAAGTTTATATATCAAAAAAACTTGATGGAGGTTTCCCCAAATTTGACAGTTCTAAAAATTTACACAATATTTCTAATCACAAATCATTTAAAGGCTGAAAGGAATTTTTATAATCTATCAATGATAACAATGCTACAGAAAAGCCTAGAATATCTATCTTCTTTATAGAAAATATAAAATTATTGTTATGTAAAGAAGGGATTAAAGGATATATAGTCAAAATATGGGGGAAATGAGTCTTAATGGGGTGTATTTGGTCATTAATTAATAAAACTTACTGTGCTGTTCTTTTGCTCTTTGTGATATGGGTAGTGGTTATAAGCTTCTTAATTGTGTAAAGGACATTTCTCATTCTAAATCAACACTCACTTTCAAATGCAAGTATCTAATTTGATATTTGCAATTTTCTTTCTGTCTCCCAAATGGTGTAAGCTTCAGATCCTGCAAAACCGGGATCCATTCCCAGATGTCAGGGAAAATCTCAGTGATGAGGTAAAATTTAAGCAGAGACTTGAATAAAGTATAAAGCTCTGCAACTCTGTGAGAAGTGTTTTTCAGGCAAAGGGAATAGAAAAGGCAAATGTTTTTACAAGGAAGCATGTTGGGCATGCATGTCCTATGAGAGTAGAAGTTTAAATTACCTTAAAAAAGACCCCTATTTGCGTAATATTTTACCCTATGGACTTGGCATTGTACATGTCATTTGTGCCTGGCAAACCACAGCTGTGGCAAACAGCACTACTTGCTTATTCAAGGGTTTGTACTCACATAACACTGATATTTGGGGCTTCAACGTGCCTAGCTAAAAATCTATTTTTCCCAGCCTCCTTTGCAGCAGGTCATATGAGAAAGTTCTTGTCAATGAGATCTAAATGGAAGGCCATGGGTGGGGCCGCTGGGGAAGCCCTTAGAGGTGTTGACTCAAGTGGAATTCTTTTCTTGGCCTCCATATTCTCACCGGAAACTGAGGTGTGAGGCTGGAGCACAGGCAGCCATCCTGAGCGTATGAGACAAGGGTTATACCCATCATAAGTATGGCAGAGCCAAAAGCTAGAAAGATCCTGGATCTTTGATAACACTGTGAAGCCACCGTGCTAGCCAGAACTTCAAATGTCAGGATTTCTTTCAGAAAACCATATCCCCCGATGTGTTTAATTCACTCTTCTGTTCAGATCCTAGTTACAAGTGGCTAGATGCAATTTCTGACTGAAATGCTGAGATTACAAACAACATCAACAAAAAGGTTATATATATTACAGGCATATATAAATATTAAGGTTTTATATATTTATATGAAAACACACGTAAAATGCAGTGCAAACTTGTGATCCGAGGTCTCACACAACCATAAATGAAAACCATTTTCTTCTGCACCTGCTTGTTGAGAATAGTCCACACAGAATCCACATAAGCTTCTGTTTTGAACCCTTAGTTGGATATTTTTTTAAGTAAGCAGTGAAGATATCTTCATTAAAGTCTGCTGAATAGAAAAATGTCAGTAATCAAGGCACATAAGCATCAGACCCCTTTCTCAAAACAGGCACAGTATTTATCATTATATCACCTTAGACAGCAGCATTATCCAAAAAGAAATGACCCGCATTTTATCCACTTAGTTGTTAATAAACAGTTCTCGCTGTTCACAATTTAATTATTGATGATTTAAAAATCCGGCTACCAAAAAGTGTCCTTTTTACTCACAAGCAGAGCTAACATTAAATACATTTCTATGGAACAATCTTAAATAGGGAACACACAGAGAGAGAACAAATCCTGTGAATGCTTAAGCATTTCTGGCTGCTGATTCAAGCAAAAATGAAGAACAGATCTCACGCACACACGGAAGAGAACAAGACAGTAACCAAAATCAGATTGTTTTCGTCCACCGCTGATTAGTAACATAACAGGGAAGAGAATCAGAGGTAGTATGTAGCGTATCAGATGCCTTCTCCAGTACCACAGACCAAAGCACCTGTATGGCCGAAAATGTCTCCCCAGCTCAACGTTTGAAGTAACCAAATGCAGTTTATTGTCAAGCTAAGGAGCTCACCAGCAGCACGCCTTTGGCTGCCGTACAAGGTACCCCTCTCGCTGCCGAAGAGAGCCCTCCGCGGGAGCAATTCCCAGGCCGCTGAGCCTCTCACATATGGTGCTCTGAAACAGTTAAGGAAAATGAGAAGCGCCGTGAAAGTACATTTTTGGCTCAGCATAAACCATTCATTGATTTGTGGGCCGCAAGTCCTCCAGGGGGTGTTACGAATCCATATGATAGCTAGATTTTTACATTTGGATCTCTTCTTTAGCTGATGGATGTGTAAAATTTCATGTTAGCCTGGCTACCCCCTATTGGCTACACATCTGAGGAGGTTCAAGTGTATGAGTTATTTCTTCCAAAGTCAATTGTAATTTACACTCACTAAATTGCCTCCAGATCCACCTTTTAAAGATAGTAGACTCAAAATTGCATTCATTTTGGCCCGCACTGCCCATTTGTGTTTCAACCACAGCCCTACTTTGGAGAGCCGCCATCGCTAATGGAAGGACATTATGTGGCTGAAGATCCACATTTTCCACAGGAGAGCAGGATGCTGGCAAGTCAAACGGCCAATGTACAAGCAGTTTTCAGCCCAGCGAAAACTCAACTTTAATAGTGGACCGTCAGACCAGGGGGATGTAGGGGTGGAGATACAGGATATCAGTTCTTCAGTCCAGAAAATCAAAAGCACCGGATTCACACTCGGAAACATTTGCCCTTGGCCTGAAAATAGTTTCAAAATGAAGGCGTATTTTACTTTCTTCTTTTTGTCTTTTCCCATGGTTTAGTATACATACACGTCTCTCCGTGCAAAGCACTCTTGAGCTTAATTCCCCTGTTTGGTTTAATTCATCTTCCTGATTGGCTTTTAAAATTAGCATTGTAAATGGTTCTGCGGGTCTTTTCAGTGACAACCAAAAAATAACCCAAGCAGCACACCTTCCTTCCCACAAAAGCCTAAATAGCAAACTACCACCGTGAGGCCCATTTATAATTCTCAGTTCCTCTTGCCAATTGCCTTAGTGTGGTTTTAGTGGAATCTTAAGTAGAAGTTTAGAGGGCTTGTTAGAAAGGACGGTTTGTTTCAAGACCTAAATAAATAAATAAATAAAATAAAAACTATGAAAACAGCCACGGATTAATAAGCCATCAGTCTAAAACAACCGTATTAAGCTCAGATGTAAGCCAGAGTGTACTTGAGGAGATTAATTCATTCCATGGCATTGACCTCAAAGCCCACATACCACTAATATGTGATGAGTCTGTGAAAGGATTGTTTTTCAAAAGTTCTGTTTCTGTCAATGGCCTTTTAAGTAGGCTCTTTCATTTTAAAACCAGCTCTTGCTGACCGAGCTCCAAATGCACATTTGGGATGTTGAGCGGAGTAAATGAGATAAACAATGAGCTTCATCAAACCAAACACCTGATGACTCTCTCCACCAGCCTTCCTTTTTCTCTCCAGGCAGAATCTCTATTAGGCATCCTCTTTAACCCAATTAGGTGCCATCAGTTTTCTACTTCAATCTCCCCATAACCTCCTTCTCATCCCTGTCCAGTTTTAAAAATCACAATGGGAACGCACCCGGTGTGTTCATCAGTCAGAGCTCAGTGCAAAAATTCACATGTTCCATTTACAGCATCAGATCAGTATAGCTGTCTTTCAACCTAGGCTATGTGTTCTAAGTGTACTTTTATTTCTGACTGCTAGCACTGGCCATGCAAGGTGATTCTCTGCATCTGGGAGACCCTTCTGCTCCAAGCGACCCACGCTGAAATTTTTGGCAATGCCACACGGTTAAAATTTTGTTCCCAACATGAAGGGGACAGGGTCTACCACTCAACCATGCTGACACTTGCTCCTGGGAGGTCCAATAGTCTTAAACAAAAAGAAGTAGAAACATCTGGAATCTCATGGTCAGCTTGTTTGTTATGTTCAACAGCGGGGGAGTCTAGAGTCCATATCCAACCCCACAGTCAAAGGACCTAGCAGTCAAAATCACTGTTCAGTGCAGGATTGGAGGAGGGGAGACATCCCATGTTAGATCAAAAGCATTGTATGAAAAGAGGAAAAATTACAGCCAAAGTTATCATGTTATTTCAGTGAAATTCAGAAATCAAAACTGTACTTTCACTTTGGAAATACAATTTAAACAATTATTTCCTTCTAACGTTCATTATTAAATTTAGCTTTAATTAGTATTCAGAGTTCCCAAGATATAGTTCACTTGAAATACCTGTAAACAGACCCATAGCCCTCCTATATCACATGAAACCCTATTTTGAAGAGTCAGTTGGAATTATATTGTGAATGGAAGTACTTGGAAAATTTTAAAGTACATTATAAATACACATTTAATTTTTATTATTATTTTGTTATTATTATTAAGAATTACAGTACAAAATTTAATTCTTTTTTTTTTAAGATTTTATTTATTTGACACAGAGAGAGAAAGAGATCACAAGTAGGCAGAGAGGCAGTCAGAGAAAGAGGGGGAAGCAGGCTCCCTGCTGAGCAGGAACCTGATGTGGGGCTCCATCCCAGGACCCTGAGATCCTGACCTGAGCTGAAGGCCGAGGCTTAACCCACCGAGCCACCCAGGCACCCCTAAAATTTAATTCTTATTCTACATGATGTATCACTGTTCTTACCTAGCCAAATGACTGCATAGCTATACTAAGCAGTTCACTCAAACAGCTAAAATGAATGGAGATGCTATGTAGTCTATAGCTTTTCTTTTCTTTTTTTTTTTTAGCACAGGCTGAGAATTTGGTCATGTCCAAATGAGTAAATAGAAATGGGAGAATTGGGGAGAATGAGGCAGGAAGATGTCCTGGGAGTTGTTTTTACCTTTTAGACTGATGAGCTGGAAATGATCAAATTACCCAAATTTGCCATCCGTCAGTTAATTATTCAAAGTCTACCTCACTTGGCATGTAAAGATCCTGTTTAAATTCTTCAGAATCTGAGTAACAACACTGCTCTTACCAAATGGGGTTTAGCCTCAAAGGAGGAGGAAAGTGGCTATAGTGCATAAGAATGTCAAGTATGAGATCTTGAAGAGCCAAGATAAACACAGAAATCAGTGCAGCCATAGCAAACTGGAGACTGCAATTAGGTTGGGAAAGGGCAATGTAGAAAGAAAGAAAAACAAAAATACTCAAATTTTTTTTTCTTCTGGGCTTGCTCCACTTGATACCAAAATATACTCTAAACTTACACTAATTAAAATAGTGTGATGCAGTCACAGAAAAGATGAATATATCAATGGTATTGAGAGTCCAGAAAAAGACCCATGAATATATGTGAACATATAAACATAAAAGTGGCTTCTTAAAATGTGGACATAATATTGATTGACTCAATTATCTGAGTTGAAAGTATGGTTGTTTAGTAAGAACAAATAAATGTAAATTCCCTACCTCAAAGAAACACAAAATAAATTCTAGCCAGATGAAACTGCCAAACCAAAATAAATCCAAGGGTGTTCTAGATAAAACCCTAGGTATTTTTTTAGACTGTTTCTGGTAAGGAAAGACCCAAATCTTAGAATTCATAAAGAAAAAGATCAATGATTTAATCATGTAAATATTTTAAGCTGCTATATATGGAAAGGTACAAAGATAAAGAACAGACTGAAATATTTTGTAACCCACTTAATCAGCAAAGGGATACAATTTAATACATAAAAACTCAAGAAAAAGCAAATAATCTATTAGAAAAAATAGGAAACCACTCAGTTTATCAAATAGATGGACATAACTGTACTCATATATAAAACACTCAATTTAACTAACAACCAGGAAACACTAAGTAAAGGGGAAAACTACTTTTCCCATAAAATTGGCAAGGAGTGAAACAAGGGCCTACAAGTGTGGAAAAACAAGCAGGCTCTGGCGATGTCTGAAGGGGTGAAAACGGGGACAAGCTCTTCGAGCACATGCTGGGAGACTATTTAAAATCTTAAGTGTACATACTTTCGAAGAACTGTCTGTGGAAGTACTAGGACAAACACCTACATCCTTACATTCCAAGTATGCATCGCATCATTGTTTTTAAGAGAAAAGTATTTGATGTAGCGTCAATGCCCATCAACAAACTAGCACACAGAATCAAAAATATACATTCATTCCAAAGAAAAACCAAAGCACTGACTTGGAAAGATGAACAAGCTCTATTAAGTGACATCAAATATAGACATTCGAATATGTATATTTGAGGAATCGAAGAGAAACATGAGGAAGAAAGCATATCAAACTATTTCCAGGGATTATCTCCAGGGATATGTGTGAGGATGACAGGCAGATGTTCTCTCCTTATTTTGTACATCTCTGCTTGGTTTGATTTTGCTGCTGTAGTTGATGTTACTTTTATAATAAGAAATACAAATGGGGATTTTTTTAACATTTTTAATGTTAAGATACTATTTTAATCAGGCATAAAGATGCATTCTCACAGACATTCATGTGGTCATCAAACTGTATTGAAGCATTTGAGGTGCGTTGGGAAGCAAAGTGGACACAAATCCTTGCCTTCATGGACTCTAAGCTCTTATTAAAAAAAAAAGCAAAAATGAAAAATACAGTAAGAAAAGGAAATTATAACTATGTAAGAAAGTAGTAAGTACTATGGAAAAAAATAGAGTGAGGCAAGGAGATGCACTGTGTAGGACATGGTGGATGGGGTTTTGTTGAAATTTGAAGTGGGATGGTCAGCGTAGGCTCACTGAGGAAACGTCGGGGTAAAGACTTGAAGAAGTTGAGAGCATTGGCCTTGTGGATACCTGGGAGAAGACAATTCCAGGTGGACAAGAGGAGAGGACAAAGGCCCATGGTAAATGTGTTCCTCATGCCCTTTGGAGGAACCATAGGGAGGCAAAGATGAGAGCCAGGAGGAGATAAGGAGCAGATGGGGGTCAACAGGTAAGAGGTCATGGTCGGGGCTGGGTCAGACAGAAACATAGACATCACTCTTAAGACTTGATAAAAGACCTGATATATTCCTAAGAGCATATCTCAATAGAGACTTTTGATCTGTCTTCTTGATTAGCACTTAAAACAATAATTCACCAACAATATTATCCCTACCTATCTCCCCAAAAATGTAGTATTGGAAGGGTCTGTGTAATTTGAAAATTTCCTTCCCTGTAAAAATTTCTTTATGTTTTCTGGGAAGTTTTATGAACATTTATTTCCACATTTAATAATCTCCTTTGAGAGATTAAAGTATCAGAACTTGGACTATTTGCAAGAAAGCTCTTAGGTATCTTAGACATGACCCACTGCAAAAACAAAGTCTGCCACCAGGTATGGTGTCTTCTCAGAACCAAGAAAGGAGATAATTATCCACAGGCCTCCTCCTAGTCACCCTGACATGCAAGCTTGTGTAATGCCAATAGAATGAACTTGAAAGGAGCTTTTAAGACAATGACCCCAGGTCCTTGCCAGGTGAGGGGATCAAATAAAGAGAGACAGATGAACCTGCTCCTTCAGCAGTTACCAGATGATGAATGTTAGTTCTTAAGCAAGGGAGATTTGGGGCTCCTGAAGAAATTGTTTATTCTGGTCAAGTTTGCAGAATGTTTCTCTTTCTGTAAAAAGTTCTTTTTCCAGTTTTATCGAAAAATCATTTAAAAAAATAAAAAATAAATTTAAAAAATCATTGACATGTAACATTGCATGAGTTTAAGGTGTAATGATTTTTTTCCTCATGATGAAAACTTTTAAAATCTACTCTCTTAGCAACATTCAAATATATAATACGGTATCTTTTAAAGCATATTCTTAGTTTTTAAAGTCCTCCCCACCTTTGTTAGGCTCTGATACATGTGTGTTGTTTGTTTATTGATTGATCAATTGTACTGTAATAAAAAAAGAAAATCAGGAACTGTGTGCTGCTCCTAGCTCTTGCTTCTAATATCTGATATCATAACTCTGAATCTCAGTTTCTCAGCAATAATAATGGGAAAACATCCTGCCTACCCTGTAATCTTGGCGTAAGAATAAAAAGGTAACTGGAAAAGCTCTCTAAAATCTACCACACAGAACTAGAGAATGCTAACCATTAATTTCATTATTCCATAACACATTATAAATATTTTCCACATAAATGGCCTATTTAGAACCTATGGAGGCAGCCAGTAGCTGATCTATCTTATTTTCCTTTTAATTTTTAAAAAATTCTTTTAGTGGCACCTGGATGGCACAGTTGGCTAAGCATCAACTCCTGGTTCCGGCTCAGGTTGTGATCTCAGGGTCGTGTGATCAAGCCCTGTGTCCGGTTACCCTCTCAGCTCAGAGTCTCCCTCTCCCTCTCCCCCTCCTACTCATGCTTGCATGCTTATGCTCTCTCTCTCTCTCTAAAATAAATAAATAAATATTTTTAAGAAATTCTTTTGATTTTCTTTTTATTTGGTCTTTTATGTTTCATCTCAATATGGGTTTGTCATAAGACCTTAAGTGAAAGTATATTGTACATTATTGTGTAACCTGTTTACCTAAAGTTTTTACAAATTTAAGTATATACAGCAAAATCTTGAAAAATGTGATGAAGCTATAGGCAGATCCATTTTATTTTATTTTATTTTATTTTTTTAAGATATATTTATTTATTTGAGAGAGAGAGCAAGTACACAAGTGGTGGGAGGGGTAGAAGGAGAGGGAGAGGGAAAGCAGACCCCCTCTGAGCATGGAGCCAACAGGGGGCTCAAAGGATCTCAGAACCCTGAGATCATGACTTGAGACTGAGCCACCAAGACACCCCCAGGCAGCCCCATTTTAAAATGAAAGGATGTGATGCACAAAGGGAGACTAACTCATCCTGGTTCACCCAGAACATTCCTAATTTTCAACCTGAAAGTCCCTCATCTCAGGAAGCTCACTGGTCCTGGGGAAACTGGAATGGTTGGTTACCCAAGATGGACAAATTATGAAGAAAATCTCATGGCATTTTGGAGACGAATAAAAATAATTTCTCTTGAAGATTTAAGAAGAATCCAGTCTGTTGAAAACTGTGAATGACACATATAATAGGATTAAAAATGCTTATTTCTTGGAACATTGCTTTGTGTCATAGAGAAAGAAAGCATACAAAGACTGATGGGGTCATGTCAAAAATGTAGGGGAGTCAGCCCCACTGGTCTTTCACTGGCCGGATTTGGGACAATTTGAACATCACAGATAATAATGATGTTAATGGATTATAACACATTTGCTTTTGTAATCATGCTGTATAGGATAATAACAAAACATAATGGGGGTGGTGGGGAGGAGAAGTTATGTGAGGACATATGAAGAATGCCAGCCAGCTAAGAAATTAGAAGGAATGATAGAATTTCTGAAATTACTAATTTATAACCACTCATGCAATAATTGATTTGGGCAAGTATTACTACTGAGTGCTAAAAAATTAGGTGCAAATTTTCTGGGAAAGTCTCTTCATAAAGCCTGGTATCACACCATGTATTACTTACTAATAATTACAGAGGGAAAAGATCATCACAATACACAGTCACCACCTTAACCAAGTGATCAAACTTAGCACAACTAACAAGTGCACAAACTAATACTTTGTGCCTCCTATGGAAATGCATAAACATTTACATAGTATTCTCACTGAAAATGTTTAATCTGAATCTAGTCATGAGAAAATAGAGAAATCCAGATTGTGAAAATTCTACAAGACAGTTGGTCTGGGCTCTTCAAAAATGGCAATGTCCTGAAAGACAATTTAAAAGAAAAGGAAAAGGGGCACCTGGGTTGCTCAGTGAGTTAAGCATCTGACTTCCGGTTTTGCCTCAGGTCATGGTCTCAGGGTCGTGAGACCCAGCACAGGTGGGGCACAGTCTTGGGCGTGGAGCCAGCTTAAGATGCTCCCACTCCCTCTCCCTCAGCCCCTCCCCCACTTCTCTCTCTTTCTCCCCCTCTCTAAAAAAGAAAAAGAAAGGAAAAGAATTGCAGAGTATAGTCTCCAAGGATGGTCGCCAATAATTGCTGCTCCCTGTACATACGCGTTATTCCTAATCAAGAGGTAAAGTCTATTTCTTCTCCTTGAACCTGGGCTGGCTTTTGGACCTGTGATCCATAAGAGGCAACAGATGCTGTGTAAGTTCCAGTACTAGCCCTTAAGAGGCCTGGGAGGATGGGCTCTCACTCTGAACCCAGCTGCCATGTTATAATAGGGGCCAGGGTAACCCACTGGAGCAAGAGTTCATGGTTGGAGAACATATAGGTGAGATGTCACATAGAAAGGAAGAATACAGGGGAAAGAATTGAGGCACCCAGCTGACAGCACCCAAATCCCATGCGTGTAAGGAGGGCTTCTTGGACCATCCAGCCCATCCAACCCAGCTGCCAGCTGGATGTAGTTAAATGAGTGACCCCGTTGGTACCATGTGAGGAAGAACTGTCTTGTCAGCCCACAGAAATCAAATAAGTAAGTAAATAAACAAGTAAATAAGTTAATAAATAGGTATAGTTGTAAGCCACCAATTTTCAGGTTGATTCGTTACACGTTAGTAGGTAACAAAGCTAAATGCAACACCTATAAAGGTCATGCTTGGGACAATTAGGGGCCTTTGAAAGGGGCTGTATATTAGATAATGTATCACTGTTAAATTTCCTGGGGTGGTTAAGTGTCCTACTCTGATTTTGCCTCATCTCATGATCTCAGGATCGTGAGATCCATCCCCGCCCCAGGCTCCACACTGGGTGTGGAGTCTGCTGAAGATTCTCTTTCCCTCTGCCCCTCCACCATGTCTCTCTCTCTCTATCTATCCCCCCTCTTAAAAAAAATACAACATTTTTTTATGTGAAATTGTTTAGCTATAGTAATGGTATTGGGGTATGTAAGACAGTGTGCTTATTTTTAGGACATGCCTACTAAATACGTGGGGGAGGAGTGTCACAATATTTGCAACTTTCAAATGGTTCAGAAAGAAAAGCATTCTAGTCTCTCTTTCCCTCTGTACCCATACATACATAACTGTGTGTTTTATATACTATAACAGCCAATGTGGCAAAAACAACAACTGATCCATCTAGGCAAAGGACTATCCAGGTTTATTGCACTGGTCATTCAAGTTTTATGTAGGTTTGATATTTTTCAAAATAAAAAACTGAGGAAGGGAAAATAAATGATTTAAAGATTAATAGTGACATTTGTACTTTTAAATAAATGTTTTAAAGATTTTATGTATTTATTTGTCAGAGAGAGAGCACCCAGGGGGGGCAGCCGGCAGAGGGAGAAGCAGGGTCCCTGCTTCCCCGATGTGGGGCTCGATCCCAGGACCCCAGGATCATGATCTGAGGCAAAGGCAGATCTTTAACCCACTGAGCCACCCAGGCATCCCCTAAATGAATCTTGGGTACAGAATTCTAAATGTCCTGTGTATATAAGAATAATAGTTTGGAACAAATGAATGTAGCTCAGTAGAAGGCAATTAAGATGGAGTGGCAACATAGGCGGTCAGGAACACAGGGACATAAACTAGCTGTGGGAATTTGAGCAACTTTTTCCTCCTTTCTGGCCCTCAGTTTCCTTGTCTTTAAAATAAAAGCTAATTGATGTCTATAGTTGTTTTAGTTTTATGGATCACCCAGGTGATGTAGCCTAATTTACTTAAGCATATGCCACAAAAGGGATAAGACTACAAAAAGAGTTGCAAAAAAAAATCAAGAATGAGGAATTTAAGAATAAAGAAGAGAGAAAATTTTTCAACACAATTTTCCTAACACGAGTTTCCTTGGAAGGGTGAAGTGTTATGCAGAGGCAATTTGTGGATAAAGCAGTACATACTTACGGGAAACACCATGATAAACGTGACATAGTGGGGTCTGAGTCCGTACAGGGCGTTGAAGTGGAATTGAACACACCCAGAGAGGAGCCTCATTGAGATTCACCGCTCAGATCCAATACAAACCACCTTCTTATAGGTGGACTTCATTCAAAAGCTTCCTGACAAAATGTCTATAAGTCAAAGTTGATTTGAAGTTCCATAACAACTCTAAAAGAAAGCAAAGAATGACCCTAGATATATCATATACCTGCTTTATATCAATGCAGTGTTTCATATGACAGCTTTGCCTTAAAAGAAAATAAAGCCTGGTTCCTGGCATTTATAGGATGCCATGCTTTACAACAGGCACTCTCGCATGTTCTTTTACTTCAGCTTTATAACCTCGAGAGGTGGCTACCATTTACCTCGTTTGTAGTCCTAAAGAAATAGAAAATGAGGAATGACTTGTCAGTCATCAAAACTAATCATACAAGAGACTCTATGTCTTTATGAAGGAAATACGATAAAACAAGCAAAGAAACAAATAAGAAGCAGGCTTTAATTGTGACCCAAGAGAGTTGGTTACACTGTACATCTAACAGATTTTCCATCAGAATCCCTAAGTCCTGGAATGCTTCTACAGAGGTTGCAGGATTCTTCCTTCAGGTCTTTTTAGACAGGCTAGCAAAGTTCAAAGGGTAGTATGAGAGTGGTGGGTAGGATAAAAGGTTCACTGGACTGAGTTAAGTCCAGTGCTCCTGGGTCCTCCTTGTGACTCCCTCTCACCTATTAACTGTGGGATCCAGAGCATGTCAGGTGACCTCACTGAACCTATTTCCTCATTCCTACAAGATTGAGTTCGGCCCTTTGTCCTTCATCTTCCTTCCACGTCTAATTAATTCCAGCACCTGTTGGGCTTGGTGCACACCTATCCTTTATGAGCCATTGGTATTTCACTTTTGCTTTCATAATTTTTTTAATGACATCTATGTTTTGCGAGTCTGAACAGGTTAAATAAAATAAACATTGGCAATTATATTATCTTACAGGGCATTTAAAATTCCAATCCCAAAGAAAGGAGAAAGCCTGTA
The DNA here is from genome assembly GCF_010015895.1 of Lontra canadensis. NCBI lineage: Eukaryota > Metazoa > Chordata > Mammalia > Carnivora > Mustelidae > Lontra > Lontra canadensis. The sequence goes on from NW_022631008.1 coordinate 17,639,113, forward strand.
TGTAGGAAAAAATGGTTTTGAAGAACCATACTAAATTACTGAAATCAAGTCCTGAAAACAAGTCCTCATTAAGTCCACAAATTAACCTCCCTTCTCTCTCTTCAGAGACCCTTTCCCAGTGAAGTAAAGGGACAAGGATAGAATAAACTCATAAGGTCAAGAGAACTAAAGAGGAGTCTTCTGTATATGAGGGATTTTAATGCACATTCGGGAGATGAAAAGCAGAGCAAAGGGCCTATCAATGGGAAATCAATCAATTCACCTAGGGACCCCAGGAGGCTCAGGGTTTGGAGGTAGGATGAGAGATGTCAATTGAAAGCCTGCATGTACACAGAGTAGTTGGACCCCAAGTGCCCTCTGGTGCCCCACACATCTTCAGCCTCAAAAGGGAATCAACTGAGAAACTGAATGGCATGCGATCCAGGATATAGGGGCTCTGACACAGAGGTACACTGAAAGAATGTTCCAGTAAGAAAGCCACATAATAGATTTGAGGGTAACCATCCAGATTAGAGCAGAAGGAAAGAAGACCCATAAGAAAGATTTCCAGAAGGGGAAAAAAATTTTGTCTGATATATTTGAGCATTAGAGAGAAAAAAATCACTAACGGTTGAATATCAGATCTAAAGGAACATATAGGAAAAAAAAATAAGGATGGAAAAAAAAGAAAACTATACAAGTAAAAACAAATAATACATGAATATTCATAGCAGCATTATTCAAAATAGCCCCAAAGTGGAAACAACCCAAATGTCTTTCAGCTGATGCATGGATACCTATGTCTACGGACACAGTGGTATGTTATTTGTCCATAGAAAGAAATGAAGTGCTAATACATGCCACAACATGGATGCTTTGAAAAGTGAAAGTAGCCAGACTCAAAAAGCCACATATCATACATGAAATGTCAAGAATAGGTAAATTTATAGGGATAAGATACAGATTAGTGTGTGCCTACAGCTGGGCAGGGTGAGAGGCAAGAACAGACAGTGTCTGTCAATTGAGTTTTAACTTTCTTTCTTTCTTTTTTTTTTTTTTTAAGGTTTTATTTATTTATTTGAGAGAGATATAGAGAGAAAGCATGAGAGGGGTGGGGGTCAGAGGGAGAAGCAGACTCCCTGCTGAGCAGGCAGCCTGATTTGGGACTCGACCCCAGGATTCCAGTATCACGACCTGAGCCGAAGGCAGTCGTTTAATCAACTGAGCCACCAAGGTGCCCGAGTTTTAGCTTTCTTTTGGGGGTAATGAAAGTGTTACAAAACCTGTTAACAAAATCTGTTAAAAACCATTAAACCACATCTTCTTTATCCATTCATCTATTGATGGACATCTGAGGAATACTATGCAGCCATCAAAAGAAATGAAATCTTGCCATTCGCAATGACATGGATGGAACTAGAGGGTATTATGCTCAGTGAAATAAGTCAGTGGGAGAAAGACAACTATCGTATGGTCTCCCTGATATGAGGAAGTGGAGATGCAACGTGGGGAGTATGGGGGGTAGGAAAAGAATAAATGAAACAAGATGTGATTGGGAGGGAGACAAACCATCAGAGACCCTTAATCTGAGTAAACAAACTGAGGATTGCTGGGGGAAGGGGGGTCAGGAGAGGGTGGTGGAGTTATGGATATTGGAGAGGGTATGTGCTATGTGAGTGCTATGAAGTGTGTAAACCTGGCGAGTCACAGACCTGTACCCCTGGGGCTAAAATTACATTATATGTTTATAAAATTTTTTTTAATTATTTAAAAGAAAAAAAAACCATTAAACCACTCATTTTGGATGAACTTTGTGTGATATCTAAATTAGTCTATTACAAACAAATAAATGGAAGAATCAGGAAAATCTTGATTCCATGTTAAAAAAAATGTTCAAGAGAACAAAAATAATTGTATCACATGATATGGGTGAACTTGCATAGTATTACCATGTGCATTATTGATTTAACCAAAAATGTCTATACACTAGTAGTATGGAGGGTTGGGATGGGGAAGTTAGGAGAGTTATAGGATAGTTCCTCATATCACATTTAACAAGAAATTAATAATAGGTTGTGCTAAGATTAACAAATCAATAAATATTAGAGAAATAAATCTATTACTTACAAATTGAAGGTAACTGTGCCAAAGAAGCTCTAAAAATAGCGAATGGTTTCCTTTGGAAAACAGGAATTAGGGCAGGGTAGGGTGTGGTAGGAGCTACAACTATTAATAGGAGCTTCTTAGTGCTATCTTCTGCTCTGTTAACCCCGTGCATTTATTACCTTACTAAAAATAAAAATTAAATATAAGACAAGTTCATTTTTTACTGCCGGCTTCTCCTGTAAAAAGTCACCCTGCCTCCAGCCCTTGCCTGGGAAAAAGCAGCCACCTCTCTCTACATTAGCCCAAGACACTCAGCAAGCTGCTTCCTAGTTCCTGATTCCAAAACTGACTCCTATTAGTAGGGCAATTCTGACCAGGATTATTTGCTAAATCTGCCTCGAGGGCAGAATTTCGGAGGATCTGATTTCTCTGGGGTTTTGAATAGAAATTGACCATGACACAAGCCACAAAATTATATACGCCCTCCCCCCAAAAAGAGATTAAACTTGTGAACAAAGTGGTTTGTCCTTTTCATCAGACATCCTCAGGATGATGTTGCCTGTGGATCATACTCAGTCTTACACCTTTTTAAGATGAGGACAGTGAGGCTGAGGAATGGGGAAGGGTTTTTCCAAACTCACAAAGTCAGGCAGAGGAAGAACTCAGATGTAACAACTCTAAAGACTGAAAATATTGCCACGGGAGCACAGCTACCGCTATGAGCCCCTAGGTTTGGGCACCATAAAATGCACACCACGGGCTCCCAGACTGAAAAGTAACTGAAACCAAGTGCATTGCACTCTCCAAACCCTGCATATCTTAAAATATTTAGTGGAATGTTTTCTAGATCCTCCCCAAATTTGAAATAAAATACCTGAAAAAAAATTAAGCCAGTCCTAAATCTTTTTATATATCTTCTCATTTCTTTATCCCTTCCCCTAATTATTTTTCAACCACCATGTCATGTAAAATCACATTTGTGTAAATTAGATACATATGTGGAGAATCTGACACCAAAAACAGAGTTATTAAGTGATACTTTTAAAGCAATGTTTTGGCTTAGAAAACCTCACATCAGATCAATTCCCTTAGTTCCAAGGTCCTGCCTGATACATTACTGTATCAATTTCATAATTAAACACACTTTTGATATTGCTATAATGGCTCTTATTATCCACAGAATATTATTCAGTCTGGGTCACATGAGAAATGCCAGATACACAGATGTGGGTGAGGCTATGGACACATATATATCAGCCACATAGATAAGGACAAAAATATGGCTATAGACGCAGATTCAGATAATCACATTTCTTCTCATATGATTGTCATTTAACAGAAGAACAGTCACAGGAAGGTGTTGGTTAAATACAGACTCCAGCAGAGGCACCTCTAATTAGTTTTCTCCGTCCTCTCTACGCAGTCTGGATTTACATGTTTTTATTAAAGGCAGCCTTCGGATTGATGCAGAAAAATGCTGCACAAACCAAATGTTTTGAAATGTCTTTTATCAACAACACATGTACATTTACACCCCTGACAGCAACAACTCAATTTTAGATCATAACTCCGTGAGCATCGGCGGCGATAACTACCTTTTCTATGTTGACAGGTGGCTGATTAAGAAGGAGGAATGTATCTTTAGGTTTGCCATCATGGGAAAAAAAAAAAAAAATATATATATATATATGCCACCCTCTCCAGTGGTTCCGCACCTTGTGATTCCTCGTGGTCCTTTTCCTTCTGAGCAGTTCAATTAGCGGGAAATCTCTCTCTGATGGACTGAAGCAGCTTGAGTGAACGCCCGAGCGCTCAGCCAATTAGGCTCATTTGAAGTTGCAGAATTGCCTTCTTTGGTGTTAAAACCCCATGTCAAACACTGGGTCTAAGATCATTTGTGCTTCAAAATGAGATTGACAGAGCAGCTGCAACAGGGGGCATGCCTGCTGGACGACTTAATTGTGGAGCCTGAAGGGCCATCATGAACCGGCGTGCGGAGACCGTCTCGCCACTGCTGCATTACAAATGCTCTTTATTAACAGCGATCTGTAATCAATGGGCTCAGGCTTTTTGCCAGAGCCCCCAAATCAGGCGGGCCTCTGCGTCAGGGTGGGCGGAGCCACGGGGCCTGGCTATCGAACTGGGAAGAGAAAGCTGTGTTGTCCTGCCTGACTCTTGGGTGTGATGCTAAATCAGAAAGGGACCGTCGTGATCATTCCAGGGGCGCCCTTCTCTCACTCCTGGTTGAATATTCATTAGCCTGGGTGAGCACGGCTCACTGTACATACAATTACATATTATTGATGTGAATGAAGCGAATTGCTTTTGTTTCAACAAAGGCAAATGTTCTAAATTAGTTCAGCGTTCTGTGCAGGGGTAACTTTTGATCCGAAACACAAAGGCTTACAAATACATATCTATTTGTAGAAACATAGAGACACCCAATTCCAGTAGGTGCTAGGACGAAGTAGGAGTTAGGAAGGCTTTTGTTAAATACACAATAGGTTAATTTCAGAAATTTAAAATCTATTTATTTGGAAGCAATCTGTAAATTTCTAATGCACGATTTCCCTTTCTTGAAGAGAAATCATTACATGACGTTCTTTCTGACAGTGTCTAATGGAAAAAGCATTGAACTGGGAGTCAGAGACCTATGAGCGAGACCAAGCTCCATTGCCAGGGAGCTGCGTAACCTTGGGCAAATCATTTAACCTCTCTGGCCTGCGTAGCCTTATCTGTAATACCTGAAGGACAGATGAGTTGTAACGTGCATGAAGTTCATTTTCCACCCATCTTCTCTTAAATGTGCTTAGTGCTATTTCTTTCACTCTGTAGGTCAAGAAAGCCATTTATTCTACTATTAGGAGCACGAGAAAGCAAGAGTACAGATGGGATGATCAAACTATGCTACCTCAGCCCCCTTGCCCTAGTCTCAAACAAATATCATTTGCAAATATTTTTGCTCCAAAATCCTGTGTTTTTAGTGCTATGCATGATAGGGCAGGGCCAGCACCACGTGGACCCTGCTTGTCAAGAATTCAGAGCCTCTCAGAGGAAAACAGACCAATAGACAAAGAAGTCAGCAGTCCTTGTGTAAGATTGCTTTCCAGTTCAATGATGGGTCTGCCTCCTATCCAGGGCCAATGTGTATGACCACCCCATCTGTGCACAACACAACTTCAGGGGGCACCATACACGTAGGCCACCAGTTGGACTGATACCCTCTGAAGTTGTACAACATGACAGCCCTGATCCTATTAGATCAAATCAACAAGCATCACATTCTATCAAGTTCTGGGAGGGATAGCATAATCTCCCTGATCTCTGGTCATTCTACTCTAGAAATAAACTCATGGAAAGTATATGAATTAAGAAATGCAAAAAATATTATGTAAACAAGATGCAAACTATAAAAGAAGTAACTGACAACATCAATTGAAAATCACAGCAATAATTTGTTAAAACTATACTATGGTCTAAATTAAATGAAATTATACATGCGAAGTGTTTAAATTGTGCTCGGTACATACCGAACTTTCAGTAAATGTCAGTTTTTGGCCCATTTATTTTTGCAATATTGTGCACAATGGTAACATTTACTAGAAGGGAAATAATTATTTCAGTTTGGGATGCCCAAGCAAGCATTTACAGAGGAAGCAGGCCTTTTTTTTTTTTTTTTTTTTTTTGAGGAAGCTGATTTTTGAACTGAATCTTTAAGGGTAGATAAAACCCAAATAAGCAAAATATTAAGTTATGACTTTAATTCAGATTCCCACAAAGTGTACCTAGAATGGTGGGCCATCAAGGTGGAGCACCAGGGGACACTCAATGGTCTGGCCATTTCTCACCAGGATTCAGAAGAGTTCAAATCACCAGCTGTGTGACAATTCATCCAGCTGCCAGTTGGAGCAGCTGGTCACAAGTCTACAAGTCACCCTCATGTCCCCAATTTTTCTCTTCCACCAGGCAATTCCAGTCCTTCAAAGCAGGAGGGCTTCACCAAGCTGATTCTACATTCCTGAGGCCACCTACAAGCTTCCCTCAAGCTAAGCTGGCTGCTAGTGCCTGTTCTTAAAAGCAGATAACACAGTTTTGAGTTGAAGATGAGAATATTCCACTTTCTTTCTTTCTTTTTTTTTTTAAGATTTTATTTATTTATTTGACAGAAACAGACAGATCACAAGTAGGCAGAGAAGCAGGCAGAGAGAGAAGGAAGCAGGCTCCCTGCTGAGCAGAGAGCCTGATGCGGGGCTGTATCCCAGGACCCTGAGCTATGATCTGAGCCGAAGGCAGAGGCTTAACCCACTGAGTCACTCAGGCGCCCCGAGAATATTCCACTTTCTACTGGGACCTCTGTCACCATGGCTGATTCTTAACAGATCCCTCAGGTGCAACTGGAACAAAATTAAACCGTCACATTGCAACCCAATGAACCGGGAGATTCCAATGTGAGCTCTTAGAAGAATAACAAAGATAATTATTAATGATGATAATAACAACTTATAAGTCCCAAATACTTTACATGTGAATAAAAGATAAACATTGTTGAAACTTAGTTAGTCCTCACAACAACCCTTTGAGGTCAGTACTTTTCTAATCCACATTTCACAGTGGAAGATACTGAGGCACAGAAAATAATCTGTCCAGGGTCATAGAACTGCCTTGGGTCATAAGCAGGAAAGCCAGGATCTAAACCCAGGCCATTGACTCCTTTCTCAACACCCATACTGCACTGCTTCTCTCCTCACAGTTGGGATTCCCTGCTCAAAATGGCTGAGATATCATACCGGCTTACATGTTCTCCAGTTATGGTCATTTTCGTGACTTTCCCACTTATATTAGCATTTCAGTCTAGCTCCATACTGAATCCTGACCAGTATATATAATTGCCTACTAGAAGATGATCCTTCCTACTCCTGCCATCTCAGCAATTCTTTTTTTTTTTTAAGATTTATTTATTTATTTGAGAGAGAGAGAGAGAGCACACACACAAGTGGGGGAGGGGAAGAAGGAAAGAAACTCCAAAAGACTCCCCAATGAGTGGGAAGCCTGAGTGGGTCTTGATCTCAGGACCCTGAAATCATGACCTGAGCGGAAATCAGGAAGTCAAGAGTCGGAGGTTTAACTGACTGAGCCGTCCAGGTGCCCCTCAGCATATTCAAATATACCTCACCGTCTCCCTTTCTGTCCCCCACTCCACCCTTCTAAACCAACCCCTCCTGAACTCCCAAGATAAGGGAATGACACCAGAATCAACTTGAGCCAGAACCCAGAGTTATTCAAGATGTTTTCTTCCCCTCCATTCTCCAAACAGGTGACAGAAAGGTACATTCAGATGTCAGGATGTTACTCCTTTGCTCAAAATTCAAAGCTCTCTCTTCACCTACTGGATTTAGTCTAATCTCCTTGCAGAGTGTACAAGATTTTGCATGATTTGATCCCAGCTTGAGCCAGTCCCTCCTTACATCAGACTCTGCGTTCCTGACCAGAATGAACTTTGTGTAGTCCCCAGCTTGCCGCCTTTGCTCAGAGCCCTGCCCTTCAGCTTCCCTGTCTAGTCTGCCCTATCCTCATTGGTGTACTGACCAGTGCTCCCTAGTCCTTCACTATCAGCCTCCTGCCTGAAGTCTCCCTGCATGGACCAACTTCTACCAAGCAGATTAGTTGTCCTGCTGCCCTTTGTAAGTGATCCCCTTGTAGACCTATGATAGTATATCGTCATTTTCCTGTCTTCATCAACGTGATGCGCTTTCATCTTCAACATCTAACCCACCTAACCCCTTTATGTGCTTAGTTGTTCTTCTCAAAAAGCTTTGCTTAATGAATAAATTGACATTTCTAGGATTTTAAATTGTGATTAATCGTTCTGTCCTGAGGAATAAAAATAATATAGGTCATAGTACTCTGTCAACTGCAAAAGCATAATAATAAAGTATTGCTACTGCATCCCTCTGTTGAATATATTCTAGCTATTCCACAAAGTATTGGGGGAAAGACCTGTGGTCCTATTCCTAAAATTAGGGTAAGAAATTTGAATCCAGGAGAAAACCAATTGTATGGGATTTTCTTCTATTCAAACTAAATTTTCTCTTGAAAGTTTATATTTAACACAGCTTCTAGAAACAGGCAATGTAAATCAGAATATCTTTTTTAAAAATAATTTTTAAATAATTTTCATTTTAACTCCTAATTCCTTAGAAGTCTCCCAAGTGTATATTGGATTTCTTTTTTTGTCATCCTACAAGGCAACATCATTTGTACTAAATATATATGTCTTCTAAGGAATGAAGGTACCTATGCTTCTTTGGAAATAAATGCCTTAAGCCTATGATCCCGAAAGTGAACAAACTTGTTTTGTAACCCTCATGCAACAATTTTAAATGTTATATTCTGATTTTATTCAACAGCTACATTCTCTGTAAACTTGCACAAGGGGAAGTCTATGATTGATGTATATCTATCATCTTTCTAGAACTTTCTAGAACTTTCACCTCTCCAAGGACATATCTTTGCTGATCACACAGCCGTTTTTCAATCTCTAGCATCTATCACTTAAAATAGTTGAATGATTGCTGTCCTTAAATAATGTCACAGTAGTAAAGGAATTAGCATCGATACTTGACACTGTTCATGCTAATATTTTACGCTCTGGATTTTTCCACAGTATGAAATCAAATTGCACATCCTGAGAGAAATGCACATGCCATATTGTCATGCACAGTAGATCAAACTAATGTAGTAAAAACACTAAATGGAAAACTTCTAAGGAATTTTAAATACACAAGCTACATCTGCAAGATATTTAACTATTGTGCTCTCACTAAAAATTAATGAGATTTAAATTCAGCTTGAAAGATAGAACAACCAAAATTTAAAGTGCATGTTAAATTTGTATCCTGGGTTGGTCCCTCAGGGCTCTCCACAGCCTGCTTTGGACAAAGTATTTCAAGTTCAGAACAATAGTTGGTGGGGATAGAGACTCTCACTTCACCCTTCTATTTGTCCATGATCTCAACACAATTCCGTATGCCTTTGGATCAATGTATTAAATATCTTGGCTTATTTGTAAGGCATACATAAAAAGGGAAATTAGGGAGAATAGCTACAGTGTGCTGGTCTACTCTCACGTGGATGATTCACACTTAGAATTTGTCAGATGAGAGAAAGCACTGGCAAGATAACTGTAACTGACAAACTAGTGATCACTTCCGGCCAACATACCACCAGGTCATACAACTCTGCTGCTGTAGTTGATTCCATATGGCCGCCAAAAATACTTTATAGTCCCAGAATCCTAGAAATTAAAGGAATAACTTCTTTTTTTTAAAGATTTTATTTATTTGTCAGAGAGAGAGAGAAGGCACAAACGGGGGTGGGGGCAGCAGGCAGAGAGAGAAGCAGATTCCCCGCTGAGTCCAAAGGAGTCCAAAGCAGGACTCGATCTCAGCACCCTGGGATCATGACCTGAGTCGAAGGAAGATGCTTAACCGACTGAGCCACCCAGGCATCCCTGAAGGAATAATTTCTAAATAGACACACAAAATGACATGTATATCTATTTTAGAAAAGAGAGCCAAATACATCTGATTCATTCCACTCGCTACACAACATCTTCTCTATTCTTGGAGGCAGCCACTTAAATAACACTCATCCCTTGCGGAGAATCCCTGTAAATGCAGCTAAACTCTAAAGAACACACAGGCTCACCAACAAATCCACAAAAATATTCAGTAGCACTATTAGTTCTTTAGCAGCTTGTGTTTAATAATTTAATTCAATTCCAGTAACACTTTTTTTTTTTTTAACCAGTAAACTGTGTGACTGTGACATGAAAGTCATAATGGACTTTGAGTTTGCATGCTGAGGTATCATTTTCATAAAATAGCATTTTCACTAGGGGCACACAGTGAAAAAGCAGAATCTTCAGATCTGATACTGAATGGTCATCAGCCATTAATTCGTTACAATACTATTTTTCCGTCTAGGCAATTTGTGATCTGTTGGAAATACAGACAAGTAGTTTACCTTTTTTTTTTAAAGACTGTTAAACAGGAGCACTCAAAGTTAAAAGCTACTGATATACCAAATAAATACCATTTGCAGGCAAAGCACCCCCTTGAAATATCCACAGGTGCAAGCCTTTTCAGTTACTGAGGTTTTTTTTAAGACAAGACAATGAAGCCACAGGCAGTGAAAATGCAATACGGTTTTAAAAATTCTGTTTTGGCCCATTTCTATTTGATATAAAAATACCTAGCCATAAAGTCAAAAAGAGCATGGTTCATTTACTTACCAACTTACTAAATCTGGATCTTACCTGTTATGATAAGCTTGGAATAAAACAGATAATCACTTAATGGAAAAATCTTTTTGAATTCCTTACATGTAACATAGCCAAAAGAACAAGATTGAATGATCGTTCTTTTTAAACCATTTGCAATCCCCGGACTCTGAAGGAGACATCTACATTGTGAGGACTTCAGTCCTATGGACCAGAGAAAACTCCGGCGGTGCATCCAGCCGCATCTACCCCTGGGCCCACTGTGTCTGCTGCACTTTACTCCCTGTTTTCCCCCATTGGACGTCACCTGGCAGTGCCGGCTGGCCTCCCTTCTGACCCAAATCTCAACCTTGCCAAGGCAGCGATGGCAAATGTATCCACGTTAGGGAAGCCTCTAGGAGAGGGCTGTAGAGGGGAGAAGGGGAAAAAAAAAGACTGTTCCCCAGATTATTTGAACGCATGCCCTGACATTTGCTGCTGAATGGAAGTATCTTAAAGCAACTAATGGTCACTCGGATTTGTTTTGTTTTGTTTTAATGATTTACATATGCTTTGCATCCCAGTGTACCACCTCCGATTTGCCTGTGGGATATAAAGAATGCCCAGGTCTTTTAAAAATGCTAAGCTTGTATCTGGGAGAACTACCCGTTTGTTGAGATGGTAATTGTTTTAACTTTGATGTCCCTCGCTCTGCACATCTGTTTCAGCTCTTCCAACAGACACACTCATGAATTTATCATCTCTGCATATGTTCCTGGGTTCGGACGCCTTAGTGGCAGAGTGCATCGGTAAATTCCACTGCTGTATTAAGTTTGTTATTCTTGGATTTGTCCTGAAAGTACAGTGTTTATTACCTGACCGGTTCACGCTTACAGAATGAAGAGGTACTCATATTGCAAAATTGTGTTACCTGATCTGACCCATAGAGCCAGCGCTGCATTCCTGAGTTACATAGTTTACTGTGTGATCAAACAGATTTTTTATTACTTTTTACTTGGAAGCCTCTGCCTTTCTGCCGGACCACACTACTTCCATAAAATAACAGGTTCGCACCCTGATTCTGTTAATTACTGCTTGGGTAGCCTGAAGTAGGACACAGTTTTTTTCACTTGTAAAATGCATAAAAATTGGTACCAATCCCTCGAAAGTTTTGTCGAGAAATTAAGGATCTCCTAACACCTAACAAGAGCGTTCTTTATAAAACATTTCAGTGTTAATATGCATGACTTGGATCTCATCTGGGCTTTTATTGTACCTAGTGAGATTTGAAGAGTACTAATTTAATCCACAGTAGAGATGAATTTATACAATAATGAATCATAATCTGAAATGCGTTAGCCATATCTTACACAGCTGACCCTTGAACAGCATGGGTTGTTCAACATGTGGTTAGGGGCACGCACCCCTGTCCTTCAGTCAAAAATCTGCATATAACTTTTCACACACCTAAAATTTAACTACTAATAGCCTACAGTTGACCAGAAGCCTTATCAATAATGTAAACAGTCAATTGACACAGATTTCTTATGTTAAATGTATTATACACTGTATGTACTGTATTCTTATAATAAAATAAGCTAGACAAAAGGAAATGTTATTAAAGTCAGCTAGAGAAAAGGAAATGTTAAGAAAATCATAAGGAAGAGAAAATAGACTTACAAATATACTTACTGTATTTATCAAAAAAAAAACCCAAAACACATATAAGTGGACCCACATAGTTCAAACCCACATTGTTCAATGGACACTTGTATAACCAAGCTAGGTCTTAAACCACAAACATGGGGCACTGCCCACTGCTGGGCCAGAGGTCTCTACGTAACTCAGATAAGGATGGAGTTGGCACGAAGGTATTATTATATGCCCCATATCCTCTGCATCAAAGCAAATCATTTCAGATGAGGTGTCTAGTAACAAATTGTGTTTATTATTGTCTAGTAACAATTATGTCCATATTGAAAATCTGAAAATCTTTGAGCCCTTTAATGAAACAAAAAAAACCAAACTGTAACATGATAGTTATAATGGAACATGAGTTTATATGCTAACAGCAGTTTCATAAAACGACACTTTCACCAGGACTATATAGGGAAAAATCAGAGCCTTCGTTGTCAAAAATAATACAAATACAGAAGGGCATAACATAAAAAATTCCTCCTCCCTGATGTCATTTTCCAGTTTGCCACTGTTACGATATTTATCTTTCTGGACATTTCCTATGCTTTCAAAGTCTTTCAAATATATATATATATATGTTTATAAAAACATGTTTTATAATTTTATAAAAATTGAACATTTTTGGTCATTCACTCTATTGTGGACATCTCTTTGTGTTATCATATTTAGCTAGATCTACATTATTTATATAATAATGGAATCATAATGTACCTAAACAATCTGCCACACAGACAGACATGCAGTTTGTTTTCATATTCTGCTGTTACAAAAGATGTTGCTTTCATGCATGGACATCTCTGAATACTTACACCAACATTCTGTACCACAAATTCCTAAAGTTACAATTGCAGATCAAAGGGTAAGTGTGGTTTTATTTTTATAAATACTGTCAAAATCCAATGTAAAAAAATTGTAGCAATTTATATTCTTTGAAACAATGCATGACCACCTGTTTGCCCAAACAGTAGCCAATACTCAGGACCATCAAACTTCTAAACTTCTGTGCATTTGATAAGTAAAACAATACTTGCATTATCATCATTTTAATTTGCACAATCGCTATTGAGTGAAAACATCTTTTCAAGTGTATTCATTTTCAAGTGTATTCAAGTTTATTCATTTTATAAATGAACCATTTATATTACCAAAGTGTAACCGACCCTATTTTAGGAAACAGTAGTAGAAAACCAGTTCTAATCTACAGATTCAACAGAATAAGATTCTATAGGATAAGAGTGTTTTACTTAGTCCTTTGGCACCAACTTAATGAAATAACTGTCACACAAAAACTGATTTTTATGCTCAATTTACTTTGTTTTTGCCATAATATTGTAACCCAAAATGCTTAAAATGGGACCAGTGGAGGACAACTCTGTGGTATTTCTTGCAGAAGTGTGTATACGCACCTCCCACATGAAAGCTTCGGGGTGGGTGCTTGGGGGACACAGAGAGGAAGACAACCCCATTCTTCTCTTCAAAGGCACTTGCTCTCTAGTGGAGCAAACATACATGCACAAAGAAGAAGTGATATTTTATGGGCAGGGCTGCATGAAACGTAGCCAGCTCAGGTTCCAAATTATAATTGCATGAAGATGTGATCTTCTTTAAATCTCCTATCGATGTCAGAAGCCTAAATGGAAAGCTTCACAGCTGACTATGAACTACAGATGTGGTTTGTCAAGCATGGTGTTTTTTAAACTTTTGATTTGGTTACCAACATTCTAAATTTCAGAGATTTTACACTAAAATATTAAAATTTCAGGCTTGTCCAGATAAAAATGGGAGGATCTGGCAACATCGGGTTATCCTTATAACTTGATAATAGATCAGATGGTGCTGGGTATTAGCTTTCCCTTTTAGACTGGTTGTGTACCCTCCAGCTGACCACAGTCTGCACCACTCCCCATTGTATAACCTGCTTGGTGCATGTCTGTTACCTGCCAGCTCCTTATAGTCATTTCCGTGTGGGACCCTTGAAATACAGGGAAGGGTTTGTGCCGGAGGCATGGCTTGGGGGACAAAGAAAGAAACCATCTACGGAATAGAATCAAGTCAAATGTACAAATTAAATCCGTTTTTAACAGAACATTAATTGAAATGATCTCAACCAATGTGTTCTGTGATGGCTTAGCAGAACTCGGAATATAATTTTCTGGGCAAAAAAGTTACAGGAGCATATAAAACAGCGTATTTTGAGTGGTGCCCCTTTCCATCAAATATGCACCGTTGCCAATTAGACCATTTTCTGATAATAGGTCATGACGAAGGATTAGGCCTGAAATTCTTATAATAAAGCTGCGGTCTCCGTTCCTGTGCAGAAGAAAGCTTTGAACTGTGATGAAATCATACCAGAGGCCTCAGCCTATTTCGGTGGAGTTCTGGTGCTGGGATGGCTTTCCAGGATTTTACTATCTTGAGACAAAAGGGCTTGGATTTTATAAAAATTTGTTTACCAGTCACTGAATGCGGGCTACCCCCAAGTATGACCTTGGCCACAGGACTGTCCTCCTGAAGGCTGTTCCACGAGAGTGACTCAACTGAGAGCTGCCCGCCCCTTGCCTCCCCCTGAAGCTGGGGGAGCATGTGTCTAGGACACGAGGGAGGGTCTGGGGGACACAGCACAATATCCTCCACAGCCGCTACTTTTCGGGGAGGCCTCCCTTAGCCCCTCTCACTACATTTTAGCCATCTCCCCTCCCTGACACATTCTGTAGTTCTTTGCTATTTTTTCTCTTCAGCTCTTAACACTAACACGTTATGTAGTTTTCTTATTTATTTACTTTGTGGTGTCTCCTCCATTAGAAAATCAGCTCCTTGTGGGAATGAATTCCTGCCCATTTTATTCTCTGATACATATGCCCAGTGATTAGAATGTGGACGGCTTTGCGCAGAGTAGAATTATGGAATGATGCCCCTGACCTTGGTAGCACAGTGTGCAGAGCTTTGGTTTGGAAGGCTTCTGCCTTCACGGAGCTCTTCGAAATCTGTGTGGGATGCCTGCTTGAGAAGGGATCCCCAGCTGGGTCGTAACTGGGAACTTGGGCAGTTGAGCCCTCTTCCACCACTGGAAAGTCAGGAGCGGCAGAGGGAATTCCTGTGCTTTGAAGGAAAGCCACGGTCATGAAGGATCTATCCCAGGTCCTCTCAGTGGAAAGGCAGATTGTATTCTGATTATCTAGTAACCAGAAATGACGAGGCTAATGAACTACAGAGACAATTAGAAGGGATTGTAAGTGGCTTTACGTTTCAAATATCTTTATGAGTGTGCTTAGCAATGCACTCCTCTAACAAAAGAGGTATTGAAATGAAGGCACATGAGACTCAAATAATACATTTGCAGTCACCATATCTTACATTTACAGGGAGAAATACCTTCATGGACATCAGATTGGATCTTTCAATAATGCAGAGGCAAGAAATCTGAGGAGTTGGAGGGCCCTGGCAGGTGTCTTCACAGCTGTACAGCTAAAATCTGTGTTACGTGTCGTCTGCAAGTGTTAGATGACATTACATCTTGGGCCAAATTCTTAATTGGGCCTCAACCTTACTTTCCAGATTTGTGACAGTCTGGGTAGAAGCAAACATATTCTCATGTTTTTATCCTTGATGCACCACCCAAATTTTTAAATATTTTCTTTTCTTGCCTTGTTTTTTCTCCTTCTTCCTTCTCCTCTCCCAAGACCCGTGCTGTTCAAATGAGAACAGCCTGATTGGCATGAAAGAATGGAAACCACTTGAGGAATTTTCTTTCTCCTATCTCAGATAAATAAACGACTTTTCTCAGTTGCTACATGTCATAACTTTTTTAAATTGTCAAAACATCCTATAA
The DNA here is from genome assembly GCF_010015895.1 of Lontra canadensis. NCBI lineage: Eukaryota > Metazoa > Chordata > Mammalia > Carnivora > Mustelidae > Lontra > Lontra canadensis. The sequence goes on from NW_022631008.1 coordinate 17,654,985, forward strand.
TTCACATACGTGTCCCCAGTGGAAAGCTATCAGCATTCATAATAAAGCCTCCTCTTTAACTGAAATATATTATTCATTAGACAAAATTGATTTATATCAACAATTTCAATGCTAATATTTTAATCTGCTTAGTCACTCCTAATATTCTTAGATGTTACACATTTTAATGAGGAATTTGAAAATATAATGAATGTTAAATGGTTTTCAAACCCCCTTACTACTTCATAAATAGAAAAAAAAAGCATTGAATTTGGTGGATCATATTCTAATACTGTTGTTGTATTTTGAAGCTGTAATCACAGAAATTATTTTATTTAATTTCTCTTAGGTAGTATTTCTCTCTGTGTCTCTTTCTCTCTGTGTCTCTTTCTCCCTCTGTCTCTGTCTCTGTCTCTCTCACACACATACACACACTCACTCATATCAGATGTGACCATGCTATCCTTGGCTCTATAGCAATCCACTTTTTTTTTTTTGAAAAAGATAGAAACTTTATCTATGATTAAATCTAATATGGAGGTTACAATCAATCTTCTAGCATCTCTGAATCAAGCAGATTACCCACTCAGTCACAGTACAACCCAATGAGAGTATCTGTCACCCTATTCAGGATCAGAGTCCACACCTGTGAGAAACTCATACCCAAGGGAAAGAAGGATATAGCAGTACTAATCAAGCATTGCCTTTTAATCATTTCCAAGTTTCCTTTGGTACAGCTAGTTAAAGGGGGTCTTAGAGGGAGTAAGAAGAGTTATGAGAAGAGATTTTTTTTTATTATTATTTGGAAAAAACTATCAAGAAGAGAAAATAAATAATGCCCCCATGATCATCCACAAGCTGTTTTTTTCTTAACCCATTGGGTTTAACCATGATCTACAAAGATGAGGTTATTCATCTTATAGGTGATTAACAGTTTACCAGCATTAGCTTGGGCTATCTGGGTGCCTTCATTGGTTAGGCATCTGCCTTCAGCTCAGGTCATGATCCCAGAGTCCTGTCTCATTCTTTCTCTGTTTCTCTGTGACAAATAAATAAATAAAATCTTAAAACACACACACACACACACACACACACACACACACACAAGAACAAAACAGTCTATGAGCATAAGCCTTATAGCAATCCGCTTTTTTTTTCTTTTTTTTTTCAAAGATTTTATTTATTTATTTGACAGAGAGAGATCACAAGTAGGCGGAGAGGCAAGCAGAGAGAGAGAAAGAGGGAAGCAGGCTTCCTGCTGAGTAGAGAGCCCGACACGGGACTCGATCCCAGGACCCTGAAATCATGACCTGAGCTGAAGGCAGCGGCCCAACCCACTGAGCCACCCAGGCGCCCCTCTTTTTTTTTTTTTTAAGAGAGGGAAAGAGTGGGAAGGAAGGGTAGAGGAAGACAGAGAATCCCAAGCAGAACCCAATGACCTTACCAAGAGCAGAGCCTGACGTGGGGCTGGATCTCACGACCCTGAGATCATGACCTGAGCCAAAAACCAAGTCAGATGCTTGACCAACTGAGCCACCCAGGCAACCCTATAGCAATCCACTTTTATCTCAACTTTAATTTTTTGTGCTTTTGAACTAACTCTTAAAGCCTCAAAACGTACTTACATCAAGTAGTTTCTCATTTCTCCAGATATTATTTTCTCAGAACCCTATAACCAGATGAAACAACCCAAGATATGCACTTTTCTTGGTTAGCTCATTTTCAAACTACAAGAATCAGCAACATGTTGTTGACAAGTCATCAAAACTGTAGTGCATGCGGTAAAACCAAGGAGCCTTCATATTCAGTGGAGTGTTTGACATCGGGTCACAGATGTGTGTTGGAGTCGTTAGAGTCATACTACCTAAGTAGACTTAGGTGTCTGCTGAATGGTTTCCAGTTCTCCAGTTTCCCTTACATTTCAATAGTCAGCCCCAGGAAGAGGACACGGGGTGTCCTTTTTCCGGATTTCTGGATTTCTTTCGATGCACATTAACATCAAGTTCCTCTCCTTCTCTGGGAATGACTCTTTCATTTAAGCTCCAGATTTACAGATGTTCAAAAGTTATTTGAAACATTGAAACAGGAGCAGGCACAGAGAAGATTTTCCCTACCTCTCGGAGGTCAATGACATATTGAAATAATTTTTAAAAATTAATTTATATCTCTTTTTCTTAGAAAAATATAAAACATTCAGCTCATCTGCTTTTTAAATTAAGGGCAGGGAAACTGAAGATTTATTCAACAAGTGAAACAAATATTTTTAAAAGATCTCCCAGGTCCATTTTATGTCCAGTTTGGGACAAAGAATAAGGGAGGGAGGAGTGATAATGAAGAAAAAGGTTAGAGGGGAAAGAAGCTGCATGAAGAGAAAGTGAAATGCAGGTGGAGAAAGACAAAAGGAAAAGGAGACACGATAAAGCAAAATAGTCAAGGAGTCAAGGGAGGGCAGAAGGCTTTAGTAGGTTGTGAAGTTTAGGTTAAAAGCTGCAATTCACTTGGACCATAGATTCCAGAATGTTATTGTCATGCACTGAGTAGTAACTCAGTCATTGAACATCTACTATCATCAGTCCTTCCTCTAGGCATGGGGTATAGAGTGTTGAACAAAACTTAAAAGTATCTCTCTTTTGAAACTTATAGATAATAGATAAGAAAATATGCGGTAGACATGCTCTATTAAGATAAAAACAAGGGGCACATGGGAGGCTCAGTGTGTTAAAGGCTCTACCTTCTGCTCAGGTCATGATCCCAGGGTCCTGGGATCAAGCCCCGCACTGGGCTCTCTGCTCAGCAGGGAACCTGCTTCCCTTCCTCTCTCTCTGCCTGCCTCGCTGCCTACTTGTGATCTCCGTCTGTCAAATTATTAAATAAAATCTTTAAAAAAAAGATAAAAACAAAACAAAATATTTAGCAACTGAACCAGCTATTTTAGATTATGTGGTCAGGAAAGTTCTCTGCGGAGGTGAAATTTAAGCTGAGATCTAAATGGCAAGGAGGGGCCAATTAATTATGCGGCAGTATGACAACCATTCCACCACAGGGGAAGAGAGGTGCAACGTCCCTAAGGCAAGAGGGGGCTTATCAAATTTCCAAAAACAGACCAAAGGTGAGCGTGCCTGAGGCATCTGGAACAAGGAAGAGCCATCTGATGTAAAGTCAGAGGCGTAGGCAAAGGTTGCATTGTGAAATAGTGCAGAAGAGTCAATTAGCTTGCTAGGGGATTGCAGGTGAATGATGAGGGAAAGAGAAGGACCAGAGATGTTTACTGGGATTCAGGATCCAGGACGAAGTGGTTGAAGATGTCATTTACTAAGCTGAGGGAGAGCTGGGAGAGGAGAACTTTTCAGGTTTTGACAAATGTTGAAACGTTTGTTAAATGTGGTATGGGGGGGGTGGGAGAATTGGAGGGTCTCTTTGGACATGTTCAATCTATCATGCCTGTTAGACATCTAAGTGACTGTGTGGAAGAGATAAATGCATATAAAACTTTAGAGTTATTATTAAAACTCTTGATTACTGGACTCGACTTCCCTACAGATTTTTTAGCACTCAGATACTTCAATCTGTGAAAAATAAACAGGGAAATTGGTGAAAAAGATTCACTGCCCTATTATATTGTATATGGTACTACCAGCCAGAAGATTCAGATGAAATAAAATTCAGGGTGAAACCAATCACTGAATCCTGAGTTCCCGCATCCTACCAAAAAGGAAGCACATTTTGCATTTGGGAAGTTGAGACACTGGGACCCTGGAATTGCCATGATACCTTGTCTGTGAATACAAATTCAACTAATAAAGGAAAACAGGGAGAGGGGTAGGCTTAATTTGAATAAATTAACTTGATGGGAAATTCTCTTTTCAGGGATAAATATTTTCTGTATTGTCTCAGGATTGGTAACATTAATTACAAGTTACAAAACGTGTAGACGTCAAGTGCATTTGTCGTTTTGCTTATGTTGGTGTATAAGCATGTTGGTGTGTGTTTCTGATGAACTATTTTATTAATATAAAATATTAAAAATGTGGGAAAAAATTCAAAACCACAACATTTTATTGTGCAAGAATGGCCTATATCTCATTTGTACCATATTTCATATCAATAGTATCTGATTTCTACAAAGTCAATTACAGGTGTGGCTTACTGATACAATCTGTCCAATGTGCAATGTCCAACTCAAGATAAAATCTTTCACTAGTGTCACATTTTCTTCATGGTGAAAATAAAATACAGTGAATAAATATTAACATGGTAACAGCAGGTAAAAATGGCCTATTTCATTTCTATGCTGAAAGAATTGCTCCATGCAATTGTATTTAAATTTTTTCAATACTTTGAAATACGTCTTAAGAATTTCTCCCTTGAACATTCTGCTTCATTGAGAAGCTCCACAACTGGAAGAAATGGAAGATCTTGCAACTTGAATGTATTGTTTAAAATCTGTATGAAAACAAAACAAAACAACGAATGGGCAATTTTTGCCCACATACATGCATATAGTAAGAAATAATTACCTTAAAAGCAAGAACAAATGCGTTTCAAAGTATTTGAGGTGATGTTATTTTTAAAAGTTGAGTTAGAAATAAGTAATTCAGTAAGTTTATTTTATTGCATTTAAATCTCTTCCACTGGTTGTTCCTGAACTGCCTCCTTTATAATAGACCAGTAAATGTAAAGTGTTTACATAAAACAAAGTGTTTCCTGAGTCCTATGAGCTGTGCTAGGGACTTATCTGAGGAGGGGACTGTGGGAAACCCCTCAAATTTGTAGTCAGATGGGCTATAGGGTGGGCGATGGGACACACCATTACCAGCTGGCATCTGTAGTGAGGACAGTTACATGGGACTGAAACCTTAACCTGTGGAGTCCGTGCTAACTCCAGTTAATCAGTGGCAGAAGTGAATTAAGTTGCTGGTTACTTAGTTGGTTTCAGAGACTAGAATAGTCTTTTATATTTATTTCATTGATACAGACTTAATGTTGGCAGAGGAGATTCAAGTATGTGTTCCTGACACCTCCTAAATCTAGAATTGATTTTTCCTGCATATACTTTGATATAATTTTATTTCTTTTTAATGAAAATACATTTGTAAGTTACTGACAGAAATGAATGATGGACCAATCAGTGCATTTTCAAATTTTTTAGTTGTAGCTCTGGTTTGTAAAAGCCAAAATTAGAAATCAACCCAATAATATACATATATATGTATACAGGCACACATACATACATGCCATCCTTATCTAAAATCTGCATTTAAAACTAAAGGAAACGGCAAAAATATGCCTTTGCCTTCACTAACCCCCATTCTCCTCTCCTCAAATAACTACTATTATTACTATGGTATCTGTCATTCCAGACTTTTTTTTTTTTAAATATGCTTACATGCTTCTCATTGACTGATGAGAGAGAAAGAGATTAGATAGAGATATAGATGATAAAACCTAGAAACAGAGAGCCTTGTTTTATGACGAGAGTGTAGATGGAATACATTCATACTATATGGCTTATTCCAGAGCTGTCTTTAATAAAATATATGTCTTGATGTTCTCTTCAGGATGCTATTATCCCATCCTTTTTAACTGCTGACTCCTATTTCATAATATGGTGATACCATATTTGTTTAGCCACTACCTCATTAATGGAAATTTAGGTTGTGACCAAATAGTTTGGTCTTATAAATAAACCTTTAAGTATCCTTTAAAGGTTATTTAATTTGCCTTTTTGGAAACAATATCTCTAATTCACATTGGTGGATTATGAAAATGATTTCCAAAAATGACTATCCCAGTTTACACATCCAACAAAGTTCATGGAAGAAATGAATATCAGTCTTCGAAAATTTTTGCCAAATTAATGCAGGTAAAATATACTTCCATTTTTCAATTGCAATTCCTTAACTGCTCTTGTCTGGGCATATTGAATTTATTCATTAGTCATTTTTTTTTAAGATTTTATTTATTTATTTGACAGAGATCACAAGTAGGCAGAAAGGCAGGCAGAGAGAGAGGAGGAAGCAGGCTCCCCGTGGAGCAGAAAACCTGATGCGGGGCTTCATCCCAGGAACCTGGGATCATGACCAGAGCCGAAGGCAGAGGCTTTAACCCACTGAGCCACCCAGGCGCCCCTGATTAGTCATTTTTAAAAGATTTTTTTTTATTTATTTGAGAGAGAGAAAAGAGCATGGAGAGGAGGGACAGAGGGAGAGAATCTCAAGCAGACTCCCCACTGAGCGTAGAGCCCCACAGGGGTCTTGAGCTCATGACCCTGAAATCACAAACTGAGCCAAAACCAAGAATCCAATGTTTATCCGAATATGCCAACCAGGCACTCCCATTCATTAGTCATTTTTATTTGTTCTTCTATAAATCGCCTATTCTTAACTTTGGCCCATTTTTCTGTTCGGTTATCTTTTTCATTGATTCCTGAAAGTACTTCCTGTATTCTGGGTATTAAATCTTTGTATTATACATTACTGTATGTTCTTTCAGTTTTTTTCTTGGTTTTTAACTTGAACATCTTTCCTTATGCCAAAGTGTTTTTAATTTTGATGATAAAATTTGTTTAATTTAAAAAGACTTTGCAGGCCTTTACTGATACTTCAGAACATGTTAAGCATGCTGATTAGCAGTCAGTAAAACACCAAAATAAATTTGTTCCTGTTTTAGGAGGACTAAATCATATATTTTCTAAACATTACAAAGAGGCATTTAAATTATTTTCAATTATAGCAATAGTTAAATTGGTGTATATTACATCAAAATATTTTAAGACAAAGAGGTACCAGGACTCAGTTGGAAAGACAAGGACAGTGATGTGCCATTCAGAAAAAAGTTCTGTTTAGATCCTCACCTCATATTGTATATAAACAGAAGTTCAGACAAATTAACAAATTAAAAGTTTTTAAAATGGTCAAACCATAGAAAAGTTATAAGACAGATGAGTATTTATCTGATTTTGGAATAGGGTAGGATTTTCTAGGATTAAATACTATGGAACAAATTACAGAAAAATAGAAAGATTGATAAATTTGATTTATAAATGACTCTTAAAATGTTAAAGTAAACTAAAAATTTAAATAAATACACAGATAAAATACTAACGTTTTTGGCTTACAAGAACCCCAGGTAAACTGATAAGAAAATAATAAGAATAAGAATAAGAAAAGAAGCCCAAGGGACAAGTGGGTAAAGAACTTAGACAATTCACAAGGGGGAAACACAGATAATGAAAGAAGTCAACTTACAGTAATCAAAGACATTAAATTAAAACTGCATCATCCCTATTTTTGCAGCATTTGGTTTAAAAATGAGCCAGTCCTGGTTGCAGTGAGAACTGTAATTGAGATCAGGGTTAGAAGAGCACACTCCTTCATGGTTGATACTAACAGTACAAGCTTTCACAAAAGCCAGTTGGCGTGAGTTAAGAATGTTAAGATGTTCAGGCTCAGGAATCCTGGGTGGCTCAGTGGGTTAAAGCCTCTGCCTTCCGCTCAGGTCATGATCCTAGGGTCCTGGGATTGAGCCCCACATGGGGCTCTCTGCTCAGCAGGGAGCCTGCTTCCTCCTCTCTCTCTGCCTGCCTCTCTGCCTACTTGTGATCTCTCTCTGTCAAATAAATAAATAAAATCTTTTTTAAAAAATTACTTAAAAAAAAAAGATGCTCAGGCTCTTTGGCCTGTAAGTTTTCATTCTAATAATCAATTTCAAGGAGATAATTCAAAATGCAGATAAAAATTTAAGCACAATATTTTTGTGCTTAAATTAAGAACAAATTTTTTTATAATATTAATAAAATTAAGCACAATTTTTTATAATATTATTAATAAAAGCCCAAAAAAGGTAAAGAGGAATAACTTAAAGGTTTGATATTATTAATTCATTCAATAAATATGTACTGATTACCTACAATGTCCCAGACCCATTAGAGGGGCTAGAGATTTAACGCTGAACCAGACAGACAGCTCTTGTTCCAGTAGGACCAAGACCAACAGTGAATGAATGATTCCATCAGTCGTCCCCCCCAGAGCTTTCCTAGGGCCTATCTCTGCAAATCTGGCAGAAGAGTCCTGTTACGAAGAGGGGATGGCAATACAAACTTTCTGAGTTTCGGGAAGAAACTTGATTTTTGAGTATTTGCAAAAAAAAAAAAAAAAAAGAAGGAAGGAGGGAAAGAAGAAAGAGAAGAAAAAAGAAAAGAAAAGAGGGAGGGCAGCAAAAAAAGGAAAGATAAGAAAAGTTAAAGTAAAAACTAAAGCCCATGTGACAGAGCATAACATTAAGGCTCTTCCACTGTAAGAGAATGACTTAACAATGACGTAACACTTCACGCGTGCTATAAAACATTGCTCAGCATTAGAAAGGATGTACATTTACAAAGAGTGTTTGTAATATGAGAAATGCTTATGATATACTATCAGGTGGAAAAAAACCCACAAAAATTGTATATATTCTATTGTCGCAATGATGGCAAATATGCATAGACGACCCACTAGGGGAAAAAAAAACTACAGTGTTGAGAGTAACAGTCTGTCTCTAAGAGAGGATGGTAGCATTATTGTTTCTCTTTTGGGGGGAGTATATTCTTTTCAAATTCTCTATAAGTAGTCCATATCAATTTAATAAACCAGGAATGCTTAAAGCTGGGGAATAGAGAAAATATATCCAGTTAGTGTTTCACTCAGCTCACTGAAAAAAATCAGCTTAAACCTACGTAACTTAGCATTCCTTCCCAGAGACGATAGGGATCTCTCATTACCTTGTGCTAGCAGAGCGCCATTTTACTATTTCTATTCTGCAGTCCTGCTGATGCATTTCACTAAAGTCAGATTTACAGAGGTTCTAGAACAACCCATAAAAGCAGGCTTCACCCGGCCATGTCCCGGCTCGCTCCGATCCGTCCCACTCCCACCCCACTAAATTTAAGATGCTGAAATATGAGAGATTTTGAATGCCAGCTCAGCTCAGATGATGGCAGACCTTGACAGCAACTCCATCCCCTTGTACAAACTTTCAGTCAGCATGAGCCCTACTTCATATAATAAACACCACAGCATGAACTATTTTTGCAGGTGAGTTGTCCTGTGGGCAGCCCACCCATAAATTAAGAGGGACAGACTGGAACAAGAAAAGTGGTTCCAACAAGAAGTTGGGGAAGTGGAGTGGAGCCTCGAACCCCCTACTGACTGAAGGTCAGAGGCCTGTTGAGACTGACAATTCATTATAATTTATTAGTGAGAGCATTTTTCCTTAAACCAGCAGGAACATTAGAACCTGACACATTACTTTTAAAAATTCAATAAAAACTAAGTATTTCAGAGGACAGGAAATATATGAAGGACCAGAAAGGGAGGGAAGGTTTATGGCTTGTCACCCAGCTTAGATCTTCTTGTGGGCAAAAGGACATTCAAAATGCTATTAGTGGAAGGTATGATAGTGAAATTATAAGCCATCAGGAAATTTATTCTAACTTTAGTTGATATTCAGAGTTCCTAGCATTCTTTATAAAATATTCAGCAAGGATTAACAGCTACACAATTATTAATGGGAGTGAGTTCTAATTCTACTTTGAACTCCCAGCTTGAAAATAACTTTGCTGTAATTTGATGTTAATCTTGCATCTATTCAATAAGTCTTCAAAAGAGAATTTTAGAAAGTGTATCCCATATAATATGAATATCTGGATGACATTCTGTTGATGAAAAAAAAGAGAATTCTGTGGTCAAATAAGTTTGGGGAACTGCTGAGAGCAATTTCTTCTCCCCACGCTTACCCCTCAGATTCTCAATGCACAAGCATAAAAAAGACTTTGGAAAACCCAGATGGAAAGAAAACTTTAACTTTGTTTAAACCAGCACCAACTTTTGAATGTTTTCGTACAAGGTATCTTTTTAACACTAACGCCCCCAGAGACATTTCCTTAGAACAATTTTGCCCGCCTATCTGTATCACAGTGAAGAAAAATTTTTTCTAAGCCATGAATGGCCCAGACATCAGGTGCTGATAAGAAAACTGGGATATCCGGACCAGTATTGGGTGCCATTTATTTCTTCTTCTAGAGACTCTAAAGTTTTGGTTCTAAACATGAGTGGGAATTCAATATAAGCCAGAGGAGGCCCAAGTAGCTCATCCAGCAACTCCCCTCTCCCTGCTATACCTCACTTTTCTCTTTCTCCTTGGCTTCTGTAATAGGTCACATGATGGAAAAGGGCATTCCAACATGTTATAGTAGCCGCCATGATAGTCAACATGTGTTTCTCTGCCTAGGGTACACTTGGTATCCACTCAGCAAGACCAAGAACCAAATCATTACATTGTTAAATTCTAGAGTTTGTACAAAATGCAAAATCCAATAAAAACATCATAAAATAGTGAATATTTTAGTTCCCCTGGCTGATTTCAAGCTGATTTGGCCCACATGACATTGGAGCGTTTACCAGGGTTGACTAATGTTCTTTGTTCTTTCTGAATCAAAATTGAAATGTAGCTACAATGATACAGAGCAGAAATAGAAACTGAATCCAAGAATGAGCATCATTCCTAATAGGGGAATAGTCAGCTTGTGACTCAAGTCAGCTACACTTTTCCTAGTTCCACCTTCAATGTTTTCTGATGAAAGATTCTAAATATGTGAACAGAGTATACTGCCTACAAGTTTAGAGTGAAGGGAATGGAGGAAGAACACACAAAAGTATTCAAATGCATGATTATTACACTTAGCTGCTCAGCTACCTAGAATAGTTGTTCATTTTCTAGTTTGCTGTCTGTTGTCATTTCCAGGTTTAACACATCATCACAATTTCAAAGGTATTTTCCTCCTTAAAACTGTGAATAGACCCATGGGCTTCCTCTTAAAGTGGGCATGCTAACTATGTGTAATAGTTTAGAGGAAAGTAGTATCTAGGACTCGTTCTAGAATGTAATATAGTTTTCCTGATGACAAAGGAAGAAGAAAAAACTATATTTCTGAATCAGCAAAACGTTTGATAGTTTCACTCAGTGAGGGAGGCAGAGAATAGAGCCCAAAGACAGCTGACTAATGGCTTGATTTTGTACACAGCAGGAGGGGCATGCTTGGCTCTCTCCCGTTCAATGCTGTTCACCCACAACCTGCTGGAGAAGGGCCTCGAGCCAGACAAATAATAATGAGCATGGATGACAGAGAAAGGATGGGAAAAAGTGATGAAGACCTTGCTAATCGCTTGAAGACCAGCTGATCACCTGGGTAACCAACTGACAGGAGGTACTGCTACCTAAGAGGAAAAAGAAAGAAGAAAAAAGTAAGGTGAGAGCAATGGTAACAGTGTGGGCTTTGGCATGAGCCTGAGTTCAAACCCTGATTTAGCCTCTTTCCAGCTGTGTGGCCATGGGCAAGTCACCTAATTAGTCTAAGTTTCAACTAATGAGGACATTAACAGGAATTATCTAATATTCAATAAATTATCAATAAGATTACAGTGATTGGATGTGACCATTCATGTAAGCATAGAATGGAGCCTGGCATGTGGTTGGTCTTCACTCCCTTATTATTAAGACAATGCAGCCTTTCTTTGTATGTTCTATGAAAAGTGTAGATTCTGCTATGTACCTACAAAGGGCAAAACTAGGACTAATAAAGGGGGTTACAAAGAAACAGGTAAGTTCAAAAGAAGGAAGAAATCAATAAAGCTTGAAAGTGAAGCTGTGAATGAAATGTAGGATGTGCCTTTTCTGTACTATGGAATGGAGTGTGATGCCGTGTGATGACGGTATCAAAGTGGAAGATAGGGTGTACATTAATGGTTGTGAAGGAACTTTCTCTGTAGTTAGTCAATCAATTCTGTGCTCTACTTTAAATTTTTATGGCCAATCAATATCTCTGCATATTTTTACAACAAAACACTCCTAAAAATGAATACATATAGATTCCTCAGATGGGAAACAAAGCATAAAAATGTATTAGCACGCAGGTTTGATGTGATTCTCTAACAAATGTAACACACCAATGCCCGCACATCAGGACTCTGATGACACAGGAACGTGTTTCTCTTTCACTCATGGTCCCACGAGTAGGCATTCAGAGCTGCTCCACTTGCTCCTTCTCCCCTGTTGCTCTGCCATCCACACAACCTCTTCCATCTCCTGGTCCCAGTCCCTCACCAGAGCTCAGCATGACTTTGCAGCCAAAGCCATAGCAAGACCTTTTGAATTCAAACTCTTTCAATAGCGCTAAAATGCTGAGCATTCTGCAGAGACATCACCCTAAATGACCATCTTGTGTTTTCCCCCTGTCCCAACATTTCTATTCTTTTTTGAGGTAGAAGCAGGATGACCGAGATTGGTGGCAGAAGGGAAGTAGAAGGTTCAGAAGAGGATGAATAATTAGTCCACGAAGCACAGTATGTGGGGTCAGGATTGGAATCTGCTGCTTTAGAATCACTCTGCCATCAGGAAAGTCCTCTCAAAGCCTCAAAGCTGCTTGGGTTCTCTCATTGTCGTCATTGTGGAGACACCTACCACCCATGGTCTAAATTTTGAGAAGCACAAGCCCTCACCAAAAGACTATAATGGATAAAACCGTCTCCAGGCAGCTGTAAGCAGCTGCCTACTTGACATAAAGTAAGACATGTGGCAGCTGGGAAGACTGACTAGCCAAAATAATGCATTTGACTTTCATTGCAAGAGGTACCTCTCCATCAAGAGGGATTATGCAATAGGGGCCCATTTCGTGCCCAGAGCCAAGGCAAAGCCTAATATGGAAGTCCGTTTGGTCTATAAACTATTGCATAGGTTTCCCAGGTTCTTCTCAGAACACCCAGGGTGTCATGTAAATGAGATTCTGCAGTAATCTGTATTGACTGTCCTTGAAATCCCAGCTCGAAGCGTTACACACATTCTGGCAGAGGATGCAAAGGGAAGCAGGTGTGTTCTCAGTTCAAAAGCAGGCCACTGGCCTGGATGGTTATTACCCAGGATTAAACTTAACTACATTACTTCTTTTTATTCTGACACACTTAAATATTTACTATCCTGTATTGATTCAACCAGACTGTATTCCTACCTCCAACCCATATTTCTAAATGTCCAAGAAAATAACAAAGACACTCTCTGAAATTGCTTTAATACTCAGTATGGCTTAAATCCACTTCTAGAAATTGAATCATTAATTCCACATGACATTATCCTAGATCTTCATAGGGGCAGATTTCTGATGTAATGAAATTGTATCACTTAATTTTACACAGATATGAAACAGAAGACCAAGACCGATGCATGATTACAATAATTTGACTTCAATTTAATCCAAGTGATACTAATATTTGTCAATGTGATTTGTATCTTCTTTTATTCCCTAAGGAAATGACAAGGGAAAAAAATCAGGTATTTAACTGTTCCTTACAGAAAAATCATATTGGAAAAAAATTAAAGCTGTTTTGTATGACTTTCCATTGAGGCTAGACATCCCCCCAAATTTTTCTAATGTCTTTTAGGGAAAAAGATTGAGAATTTCTCAGTAACAAGGCATTTCGGGGAGAAGGAATACATAAAATTCCAGATAATTTTTATGAACACATTTCTTCTTATTTAATATAAGGAAAGATTTATAATATATACAATGAAACCTCCCCTCGAAATTGGATTTGCTAAAATATTTGAAGTCACTAATAACAGCATAAAAGTATAAACAGTTGGAACAAAAACCACTGCTCACCAACAACATTGGCTGTGACTTTCACTGACATCTGACATTTCCAAATGGTGTTTTTCATGGTGTTGCCTCTGGTCAGCCCCTTTATCCCATGTCACAACAAAGCCTTTTTTTCTTCCAGTTAGTTTTATCTGTTTTAGGTTATGAGGTTAGTTACCTAGTTAGTTACCAGTTAGTTTTATCTGTTTTAGGTTATGAGGTTAGTTACCTAGGCACCGAAAACACAATTTTGAGAATGTAGTTTGAAATCCAAAATTTGCATTCAACTTTTAAAATACTTGAAATACTGAGTGACTGCTTTCCAAAAAATCACACAGTTGCATTTGGGGACCGATTTTACAAATCTATTTCAGAATGAAAAGTTCCGATTTGTACACTTGCCATATTCGAGCAGATACATTATAATGGCATTTGGGAGCTCTGGGGTACCTGCTGCCAAAGCATAAAGACACAGTCAAAGAAGGTAAATGTAAAAAACTTACACTTTTAGAACCATTCAAAGGTAAACATAGAAGTCAACTTTTGAAAACTTTTAGGTAGGAAGAAAAGGAGATTATATAAAGAAGGGATTTCTCAAGACTCAAAATTTTCAAACCATAAAGAAAAAGATGGATGAGTTTGGCTAAGGAAATCTAACAATATCTTTTCATCAAAAGACACCACAAATAGAGTGGGAAAAGGAAAAAAAAAAAAAGCAAGTAACAAACTGGTCAAAGGTTTGCAACACATACAACAAAGCAGAAGAGAGAAGGATATATCCTGAAAATATATTTAAAAAAAAATAACTCACACTAGTGAGTAATCAACACATAACTTATAAAAAATGAGCACAAGTCATGAACAAGCATTTGACAGGTGAGACAATCTAGATGTCTAATAAATACATAAAATATACTAAAATATATATTAAAAGGTAGTAAAAGATATTACTTTACTAGAATTAAAGCCAAAATAGGGTACTATTTTACACCCACAGATCTAGCAAAACTTTAAAAGACTGAGTATATGTAGAGCAAGGAGGATGCGATTTCACTTCCGGTGGGAGATAAGCAGGTGCAATCGCTTTAGAGAACAATTTGGCATCATCTCATAAAGCTGAATTTTACATAACCACCCAAAGTCACACAGTCAAAATCCCCGCTGATTGATATGACGTAGTGTCTGGACCAGTCTTTTCAAATATCTCTTGATTGAGAAGATGTTTTATCTGTTTTAGGTCATTAACCGCAACAACATCTGTTTGTGTTTGCGGCTTATCAGTACACGTTTGTGAATGGATCTGGCCATCCGGCGAGCCTGAGTGTGCGTGTGGCCTCAGTCCCTTTCCACAGATCTGCAGCTCCTCTCAGGGGCCTTCTGGCTACAGTTAAGGAACTCTGACTGTCCCAGCCTTTGTGAAAGCTGACGTCAAGTAAAGTCATTGTTTCCCTACTCTCTCTGAAAGGAACGGAAGGAAGAAGAGTGAGAGATCATTCACTCACTAGAATAACTTAATTTACCTGATCAATTCACACTTTATATGCAATTAAGTCAAATGAGAACAGATGTCAAAAAAAAGTGTTTCTTTTCATGTTCCCTCTCTAGTTGATCTTGTAACTATGCACTTGATTTTCCATATTGTACGAAGCTTCCAATAAGCTATACCTTCCTCTGAGCTCCAAAAATGTCCTTGGTCAGGGCGATCGTATCTACCTAATATTTATTTGTTCTACTCTGTGCCAGTTTTACTATGTGTAAGTTCCACCAATACATTGTGAACATATATTGGAGGTATTTTCTAAATTTTTTAGGAAAGTTAAAATTTAGAATTTTAAATTTAGAAAAGTTAAAATTTAAATTTAGAAAAGTTGCAATTAATGTTCTTGCTCTAAAGCTTTCAGTGGGAAGTTAGATAAGTAGATAACTCCATGTATACCTAATATAAAGTGTAATGAGTTTCATAAAACAAGCTGTGGGTACAGTGATGAAGGTACATTATGCTTGAGAACGGCCATGTCCACATGGGTGAGGCGGTCTCTGAGGACAAGCCCTTTAAGCTGAGATCTAAAGAACAGTGAGGAACCCGCTGGCTCAGGGGGCTGTCCAGAAAACCTGCAGTTCCGCTCCAGTTCTTGGTCTCCTAAATAAACCTATCACGTTGTCACTCACAGTGCTTGCTGTGCAATTCAAACTTGGTGCTTCTCTCTGTAAGGAAAACATTAGGAATGCAATATTAGCCTATCTCTTTTTTAAGCATAGTAAAATACAGAATTTTCCTAAAAAAATTAAAGACCAATTATTTTATTAACCAAAACTGAAATCCCGTTTCCCCACAGATACACCTCCCTTCCGAACCACCCTCAACTCCTTCGGAATGCTTCCTGCATCGGCACAGATGCCAAAGCTCATGGAACTCTCTTCCCAGATTTCTGACATCCACCCTCCCCATCATTCCGCCACCAAGCCAGCTCTCTCCCTGACTCCTGAAGTTGTCTCTTCACTGGCCCCCTGTCCCCTGTCTCTTGCCTCTCCAGGAATCCATGTGGTTTCCACAGCTCTTATCCTGCCATTCCTCCAATGACCTTTACTGAATCTCTACGACATGTCGAAGGAAAAGCAAACTCTGTACCGTAGTGTTCAAGGAGGTCGTTGGTGACCTGGCCCCAGCATCTCACAGAGGCTGAGGTCACTTTGGCATAGTCTTCTTTCCCCAGATGGGTCCGCATTTACCTCCTCCATGATTGCTGGTTGGTTCTTACAACTTCCTCCACACTCACCATCTCTTCTACTTGCTCTTCAAGACTAGGCTCAGATGCCTCCTCTGTTCAGATGCTGAAACCAAAAGAGGTTCTCCTTGGTTGGAACCTCTAGGGCACTCAGTTTGTGCCTTTATTGTACCATTGATCACATTCTGCCTTGCAATTCACTTATCTATGTTGGGGTCCGTTATCAAAGGAACGAGACTGAGACAAAGTGAAAGTTATGCAAAGCTCTATTTTATGCCAAGCATTAGAAGTCAGACTGAGCGGCCAGGGCCGCTTCCAAAGAGAGCGACCCCTCGCAGCCTCACAGACTAAGTTTTATAGAGCAAAGGCCATGTGGTTAAGCCTGGCCACACACAGGTGGCCAGTGAGATAGTAACATACACAGAAAGTTGCATAGTCATGTTAGGCCACACGCCGGTGGCCAATTGAATTATAATTTACCCCATAGTAGCTGTTTGAACTAACCTATTACTCAGGTCAGAATTGGTGCTCAAGTTTGCAGCCCAAAAGGCGGGGTTTACATTCTTTGGTGATTAGGGAGAGAGTATGTGTGCTTTACTGATTGTATGTCTCCACCTGGCCTGACTCATCCTTGTATTCTGGGCTCTGTTGTCTCCACCTGACCTGACCCGTCCTTGTATTTGGGCTCTGTTTCCCAGACTTGCTTCTAAGTAAGTTCCTCGGTGGCAGGGGGTGGGGGGGCAGGATCAGTTTAAGTTTTACTGCACAAACAATAAAATAGCTTTTTAACCGAGATGGAGTCACTCTGGCTAAGTAGGCCCTTACATCTATACATACAACTCTGGTGCATGGTGATATCCAAGGGAGGAGCGATGATGCCTCCTCACCTCACCACCACAGCACCATTTCTGTGACTTTCTTGTTGCCGGCATATAAATACCAGTTGACTGAATCAAGGTTATAGGTTTAAATAATGTAATTGTCTTTCTCAGTTTCAAGATTCCAGTGAACTTTAAAAGGGACCAATTTCAAATATAAAATCTATCTCAAGATTTTTATAATCAAATGTATCATTTGAATGTTAAAAAAGACTACCTTTTCTCTGAGAATTTTCCTCTACGATTTTGAAGCTAAAACTTCTCAGTAACTATCCTTATCTATGAGAAATGTGCATCTATCCTTCTGCATGGTAAATATTCAATAAATGTTGCTAACTTCTGGTGTCTATGCATTAAATATTGATGTTGTGTTCTTTTTCAATGCCATAAAAATGCAAGTCAGACAAAAGGTCAAACAAAAAATACAGGACAGAAAATGACTTAAGGGTGGGGTGATGGATTTCATGTTTACTTCTTACACATTCTTCTAAAAATGTGGTCGGTGCAGTGTCTTGATGCATCTCCAGTGTCCCCTACACTTATGACACACAAGCACCCTGGAAATAGTAGGTTACCATTCAATTACTCACGAATTTCAGTTTGTTAACAGACTACCCCAAAGGTATATGAGTGAGATATTTCAAGGAGAAATAAGAAACAAAAGTGAGCAAAAACACATAGCGATAAAAATACAGACATTTGTATGTCTGTATACATACATATGTGAGAACGGAAATGGAAAGATGTGGAAAGAGAATAAAATCTGAAGGGAAATAAGGGGTCTTTCAGCCTCTCATCCCCTCAGTAATCCTCTTTCATATCTTAGACTCAGGGGATAAGCTATTTTCATTTCCCCTCTCCCTTTCCTTCTATCACCACTGTGCCCAGAGCTCAGGGTCATTGTCAGGTTTCTTTATTCTTTTCAAAACTGGTGTCAGACATCATCGGCAATGAGCAACCTAACCTGCCCCAAGAAGTTCCTTTCCGCAGGGTGTTTGCTCTGGGCTCCTGTTAATGCCAAAGGGGCTGCTGCTCAGCCTCTCCCATCACATCAGTCCTTCCCCACTGAAGTGTGCAATCAAGCTAGCTCCCCTTTTCTGCCGCCCAATCCCTCCTCCTTGCAACGGAGCATGTTTTCACCGTTGATATTTCTGACATGCTCAGAATGTATATGCCACGTTCCTATATATAAAAAGGAGCTCTTTTCAAGCATCTACTATGCATGGAGTCCTGCACTCTATGAGTATCTCTCAAAAATTAGGTCTCTTTGGAGTAAGGATAGGTCTTCCTGGGCTAAGAGATGTTACAGTATCAGTGATGTAGACAAGGTGACCACCAAAATACACTAACCCATGCTGGTCAGTGGCTACAATCCCTGAGATTATTTGACTGGTTTCTCTATTCATCACTAGATGGCAAACAAAATGAGAACAGAGATAAAGTCCATTTTGCTCATCATGATGTGTTTCCAGCATCTAATATATTGATTGTCATGTAAAAACTACTTGATAAGAAATGTGTCAGATGGGGCACCTGGGTGGCTCAGTGGTTAAGTGTCTGCCTTTGGCTCAGGTCATGATCCCAGAGTTCTGGGATCGAGCCCCGCATCGGGCTCTCTGCTCCACGGGAAGCCTGCTTCTCCCTCACCCACTCCCCCTGCTGTGTTCCCTCTCTCACTGTGTCTCTCTCTGTCGAATAAATAAATAAAATCTTTAAAAAAATGTATCAGATGGATGAATAAATGAATGAATGACAGAAAGCTTGCAATGCACATTGTCCTGAGACATAGAAAGCATTGATTTATAGACCTGGATGATGGCTAACAGAGAACCTTATCACAGCTGACTTTGGTAGGGAGGGCAAGGAGAATGCAAAAAGTCTTTTGAAGGTTGATTAAAAGAAAGAAATAACACAGAAAGCTGACTCCAAGGGAAATGAAGTCAAACTCAATAGGGTTTTAACATGTAATTGGGAGTCAACTATGCACTATGAATACCCGTGTAATAAATATTATTTTGTGAGTAGACTATAAAGAAGGTGGTTTATGAAAGAAAAATAAGTCCTCCTCACTGAGAACCGTCATGGCCTTGGTGTTAGAATATTTAACTGGGCTTATAACTTCCCCACACAGACTCTATATTGATTTTCCAAAAAGGTTATTAAAACTTTCTGCCTTTCCAAGACTTAGTTTAATTTTTCAGGTAACTGACTTCCTGCATTTCTCTCAAACTTTATTTGAGACTAAGTCAATATAACTTAGTTATTTCACAGTTTCTTAAAGAATTCTATTAGATGTTTTTTCCACTTTCAGGAAAATACTACTAACAGTATTACTTCTATTTGTGGCAAGCTAATTTGCTGAGCCATTAATTTCTATTTTGCTACCTCTAGACTTTTTCCCATTTCCAAGGAGGTGGTGAGATCTTTTGAGACCATTAGGGAGAGATGGTAGAACAGGCTATCCTGGGAGTAGCTAGAACAATTCAACTACTATATGGGTTCTCTCTGCAGCATAACAAACTGCCATCAACACAGTGGCTTAAAACAACACACACTTACCAACTCCAAGTTGCTGTCAGCAGGATTCCCGAGCACACTCATCTGGAGGTTCAACTTAGAAAGAAATCACCTTGAAGATAATTCAGATTACTGGAGAATTCATTTCCTTGCACTCTGGTGGAAAGCCTCAGCTTCTTACTAGTTTTTGACAAGAGGTGTCCCTCAGATCCTAGAGACTTGTCCCAGTTCCTGTCATGTGACCCTCTCACATCCCCTCACACAACAAGGCACCTTACTGCTGCAGGGCCAGCAGGAAAACATCTCTTTCTCCAGTCCACTGAGTTGGTGTTATACAACTAAACATACTTATGGGAGTGACATACATGAATAACTTTTGCCACTGGTTAGAAGTAAATAACAAGTTCCCTTTGCATTCAGGGTGGTAGTGGGGGATTATACAAGGGTATCACTCACTGGAGGTCAACTTATGGCATGTCTGCTATAACCACCTAGTTTCACCTCATGCCCAATTTTCAAGCTGAGCATACAAACTTCTCTGGGGCAAAATGTTCCTGAAGTCATTGATGATCATTATGCTGACTTTAAACTCCAATCCTAAAATTCCCAAGTTATTATTAGAATTTTTGGCAAATTCCAGCATTTCTTTACATCTTCAGAATTAAGAAAATATCTAGGAAAAGGATGACAGCATAAAGACAATTTGGTAAATTGACTAGGAGCAGCAATTGTGACAGATGGGGATAATCAATGACAACCTTTTACAAAGTAACGAAGATTATACTGCTGCATTCTGTAAGTAGCTTATCATTAATAACAGTTTTTCATTTTCAGATTACTCATAACCTCTGTTTTAAATTTTTTTTTGTATGGATCCCTTCTGTGAGGCTTCTTCTATAACTATTTTCTCTGAAGTTGAACAACAAGGAAAACCAATTACTATCTTCTCTTCCCATGAAATTTATCCAAATGAAAAATGTCCTTTGGCATCCATGAAACAAGAAATAAAGCAGTGGCCTTAAACCCAAGAAACAGGCAAGCACTTTAAAATCCCACCCCATTATCTGACCACTACCACCAGCTTCTCTAATTTTTTCTTTCTCTTTCTAATGCCAAAAAAGCTTTTACAAATGTCTCACTAGTCTTATCCCATTGTTTGGATACCATTTTGCCCGTTCTTTCCTTTAAAATGTGAGCAACAGACAGGGAGGGTGAGAGAGGACATACTGGGTAAAATCAAAAGTAGAAAAGGGATTACTAGTTCATCAAACATCTTGGACTTGTTTCCAGATTTTTTAAAGTTGTTGAAATCTAGAATGTATTTTTTCAAATGTCCTTCTCTTAATTAGAATCAAGATCTGTATTCTTAAAAATGAATTCCATATATTTTCATTCACTTATACTTAGTTTCATAAAGACACTGTAAAGATTATTTGAGGTCAAGTTTTGTTGGAGACTTTTTTAAATTTATTAAACTTTTAGGCCATGGGTTAAAAGGAGGACTAGAAAAGAAAACCTCTTTCCTCCTGAATACTGTTATCCATCTATTCTGCACAGAACTATTGGATTCTTCACAAAACTAAACACATTGGTTCGCTGAATAATCATCGAGGCAGAAAGTATTTCAATAAAACTCATTGTCTTAATTTAATATTATAATTTTAAAACAGTACAGAAATAGACTTAGGAAACTGTTTTGTATAAGGCTTCTCCGCAAATCCAGAGCAAAAAGCACATTGTTTCAATATGATGCTTCCGTGAAAGAGTTCCAGGCTTTGTAAAAATCTTCGAGAAACACACATTTCCTCCTCTTACTCCTCCTCTACACCAAGGTTCAGAGAAACGTGGCAATTGTCAGAAGCGTGCTTGATAATTTTGATCATATATGCTTGGGACTTCAACTCCCCCAAGAAGTACAGTGGTATCAGATCACCCTGCAGTGGGGAAACGTCAGTCTGTATGTCTGTGACACTCCTTTGCCTCTATTTGAAATGAGTGCTCTGGAAAGGAGGCCAACAGTGGGCACCCTAGAGAAGAGACATGTTAGCAAGCCAGCTACAGTTCTTAACCCACATCTTCTTGGAGAACCCCCTTCTTAGGTTCCTGAAGCCTTCACCATCACTGTAGACTTCCATGTGAAGCAGATCTGTGCAAATCTCAGTGACATAAATCTCTCAGTAGTAAATATTCTGAAAGCAAAGGGGAGGTGATTCCTATAGGGACTAACCCACCATAAATTAATTCAGTTCTTCTTCTGGTAATTAGAACTTTATAGCTTTACAATTTCTCAGACAGAAATATGCTCCAATGTGGGAAGAGATCCTATGAAACATTTTAACTCCCAGCTCTTTCCTGGTATTTACTATGGGTGTCACAAAGACAACTGTGGAAAACAAAGATCTGTTCTAGTTTTACCTCTGATCTCAGAAAGTGAAAACTATCACTCATTATTGCTTCTTTACTTATGTCCTACTTGTGCTTGAAGGGGATTTGAGAGGTAAGTTTACAAAAGTGCAGGTTAAAATATTTAAATCAAGTCAGTCAATTTGACTCTTCATCTTCCTAGAAATCCAGTAAATAAGAAAAACATGATTACTTATAAGATGTATAATATCTTTAAGTAAAAGTAAACTACCATGACTCTCAACAGAAGTGGAGATCTTCAAGACCTTGGTACACTTGGTTCTTAGATGTGGCTTCTAACAACCACAAAATGTAAAGGAGAAAGTTCAGCAAATTTGATTCTACGTTTCTGCCAAATGTTCCAGATTTTTAAGGCTTGATTTGAGTTATTTATTCCTTCAACAAATATTTTTATGACCACTTTTGCCAGGCACTGTGCTGGCCACTGGCAAATCAATGGTGGATGACATAGCTGCATTCTCTGTCCTCATGTAGTACATCCTCATCACTTACCCAGCCTGTAGGTGATCAGGAAGACAAAAAATTAAGTAAATGTTAATAGAAAATTAACACATCTTGTGGTAAGCCCATGAAACAAAGTACAGAGCCCTATATTTAAAAGAGGCACTAACCTGTTGGTTAAGTCAAGGAAAGCTTTCCTGAAAAAGTGATGTTCGTGCTGAAACACAAAAGATGAACAGACAGTAACTAGTTTATGAAGAGATATGAGGAAAAGAGGGACAATGCAGGCAGGGGGAAGAGCACACATGAAGGCTTTGGGGGTCTTTAAAACTATTTTAAGGACATACACGCACATACTAAATTGTCATTATATTGTATTAGAATACGATATTATATGGGAACATTCCAGAGAGAAAAGGTACTATTGTTGTCAATGGTTGTTTTAGCCTTGCCCAACATTGTCTTTCGGTAACAGGACCTTACTTTTCCTTTGCGGTACCTCCCCTTCTTCAGACCATGTAGTCTGGGTGGGGTGGACTACACCATGATCTCCTACCCTGTCCAGACATAGCCCATCATAGAGTTTCCTCCCTCTAGCAGCATTCAGAGATAGGCTCGTGACTCAAACAGGTGAATCCAAGTCACCCTAGGAATTTCCATCAGAGTCGCCAAGAGACTCACTGGGTTAGCCTGGAGTTTCTGGGGTCCATCTTACCACCTTCTGGACAGAGCCTGCCTAAGGGGAAAAAGCAATATGAAGACAAGAGTCTGGGATGGAGAGAGACTAAGTCATCTTAGTCCCTAAATCTATATACACCAAACTTTAGTTTAGTGAATAGATTATTTTCACTCTCTACTTTTTTTTTCTTAAGCCTCTTTGAGTTATCACTTGCGACTAAAATAATTTTACATTAAAACTGTACAAACAAAGCATTTATTTTTCTCTTAATGGATTCCACATGTAAGTATAAAAGAACCATTGGCTTACCACCTCTGCTCTTTTTCTTTCCTAGTTTGGTTATTATTTATTCTAAGATATCCATATTTGGTGTATGTTTTCTCATCTCCATCAGGTCCCAGAATAATAAAAACATGCTTGGCTCTGCCAATTTACAATTAATCCTTGCTTTAAATAGGCACCTCTGCCTCACCTTCTCCAGGAAATTCTCCCTGATTCTATACTCACCCATTTCTGTTCTCCACTCTGCAGTGCATTCTTTGTCCTCTTTGCTTTTCCACACCACCGACCTGACTCTCCGCTCATCTCCTACCAGACTAGTAGCAACTTGGTGCTAATACTTCATTTCATCTTACCTTTTTACTCTTCAGTAAGTACCATATACCCTGTGCCTGAAGGCTACATATGAATGTATATTAATTAACTCAAAATCTTTAGAAGGTTTATTTTTGCTTATTGTTTGTTCATTCTTTTTTGCTTATTTGTTTTTGTTTTGCTTCCTAGATTCCACATATAAGTGAAATCATATGGTATTTGTTTTTCTCTGACTTATTTCATTTAGCCTAATACCCTCTGGGCCCATCCATGTTGTTACAAATGGCAAGATTTCATTCATTTTTAGTGGCTGAGTAATATTCCATCGTGTATATGTACCACATCTTCAAATTGTTGCATTATGGGATAAAGCAAATAAAAGGAATTTAAAAATCCCAGTGTTTTTTATTTGTTTATTAAAGAGTTTGTGGGAGGAGGTAACTTTTCAAGTAACTTTTCCAAATTTACCATTTGAATCAATAAAATCATTCAACTTTTTGTAAGGGCCTGCCCCTCCCAGAGGAACTGGCTTGTGGACCCTGGATGTAGGGGCGGGACAGACCGGGTGGAGACGTGCAATCAGTGGGGCGCGCGTATATCCACTGGGGTGAATTGGGATTCAGTTGGCCGCCTGTGTAGGGGCAGGGCTCAACCACCCCCATAAAGGTTGGTCTCCGAGGCTGTCGAGAGGGAGAAGAAGGAAGAAGAAGAAGCAGAAGGAAAAGGAGAAGAGTCGGTGCGAGCAGCAGCTGCAGAAGAGTCAGCAGGAGCAGAAGAAGAGCTGTAACAGCTCTTGTAAGAACTATAAGCGCTGCTAGCGGTCCGCTGCCGGCGGCCCCAAGACGCCAGCGGCCCCAAGACGCCAGCGGTTCCGCCCCGGCAGTCCAAATGCCAGCGGTCCCCACGCTTGCGGTCCCGCCCACACACCGCGGCCCTCGGAAGTGGTGAGCAGCCAAGCCGCCAGAGGCCCCAACGCTAGCGGCCTCGAGCTGCCAGCGGTCCCAGCAGCCCCGAGACGCCAGCAACCTCGCCATGAACCTCGCCGCTGCCTCGCCAGAGCTGCGTCATTCTGGGGAGCAGCTTCATCTGGGAAGAGGCCTCCTTGGTGAGCGGCCCTGCGGGAGCAGCATGGTCAGGGAAGAGGCTTCCTCTACAGCGGCCTCGCCGGAGCAGCCTTGTCCAGGGAGTGGCCTCGCCGGAGCAGCCCCTATCTGGGGAGCAGCCTCGTCCGGATCGGCCTTCTTGGGAGTGACCTCGTCGGAATCATCGTCGTCGTCTTTTTGTAAGAGACAGCCCTGACCGGTCAGTTTGATTCTTGATGCTTGGCGCGAAATAAAGCTTTGCTTGACCTTCGTTTTGTATCAGTCTCGTTCCTTTGATCACGGACCCTAACACTTATACTGCTTGTTATTTCAAATTTTATTCACTATTTTTAACCGTCATAGGTATCATATAAATTATCTCAAGTAAGCATCTCCACTGAGGCCAAGCTTGGGTTTTGTAGCTTGTGCTAAGAAAAGTCCTAAAAACAGCATTTCCCGCTTCCAGCAACAGTTTCCTCCCTTAGCAAAAGCACTTAAAATGAATTCAACAAATCTCAGGGTAAGGCAGACTTCTGAGTTTGAACTCCAGCCCTGCCGTTTACCACCATAAGTAAGTTACTTACCCCCTCTGGGCCACAGCTTCTGTCCTGTCAAATGGAGAAAAGAATGGCACCTATCTCAAGGGGGTTTATGGGTGCTCAGTGAATCCTCAACAAGGTGCCAAGCCCTGTGCTCTGTGCCTTATGAAGGTATCCAGTACAGGTTGAGTTTCTATGCCTGTCCTTGGGAACTTTACCCTCTAGCCAGCCCAGCATCAAGCTCTCATAGAGTTGAGGAGAAGCAGAATGAGACTCTCCCACTACAAAATCCCAGAGCTTTGGAGAGCATCTAAAGATGTACCTGGGGTTTCTGATTAAATTCCCACTTCACAATAAAGCCTCAACGGTTGGCCATAGCAGTTAGAAGAACCCAGGAGGTCCTGTGACGCATGCCCTTGGCCCTGAAGCAGGACACTGCCATAAGTTAGCAAGGAACTTCTACAACCAACCTAGAGCCCTGGAGAGAGGGGTCCTTACATAAGAGTGCCCCTGAAGTATTCTTAATACTTTGGAACTCACTCTTCTCCAGTCACTTCCCCTATACCACAGACCCACCTCTGCCTGGCCTATGGATCTCAGTCTTGAGCAAGCAAACTGGGATCAAGCCCTTCTCTCTATGAAATACTTTATCTACCATTTGTTTCATCTGACCACCTTCCAAATATGAGGGAATTTGGAACTTACCTGGTTATTACTCAGTGCAAACCCTTTCTGCACACATTTGCTCATCCATGACTTAGTCATTTAAACAAGTCACAAATCCCTCATGAGATTTCTTGTTAGTGCATGCTACCAAACACTCACAGCATTTCCTAGCTTTAAAGACATGCCAAACAATAAATAAGTAATAGAGGAAGATACATTTAGAGAGAATGGTGGAAAAAAATTCTAACTTGCTAGATATTCCCCACAGCACTTTTTCTTCAACCACACCACTTAGTAATGACTACGTCCCTGATAGATTTGTTGTGGAAAAGTTTTTATGAGTATGGATTGTTGTAGGTGGAGCTTATACAGAAAAGATTATTTGCTAAATTAGATATATTCATATATATTTGTTCATATATATTCATATATATTTGTGTGTGTGTGTATATATATATATATAAATACATATAAATTTCATCTCAATATACTACCTATAAGGATGATAAAAGTATTAACTAAAGATGTTAAATATAATTTAAGGGTTAAAATAGTGCTCAGAGAGAAAATCATCTATAGAGCTAAATTAAAAACTATCTGTAACACAAGAGGCCTGGTTTTCTTAGGAAGATAGTTGGGAATCTCCCCAGTCACATGGGTTAGCAGAGCAGTGAGGGGATAGGAGACAAATAACCTTTTAAAGAAGATTTTGGCTTTTTGTCCCTAAATGAGATTGAGGAAAACCCTATATGTTAAGAAGGAAAATATTAAGAACTTTAATTCTGATTTGGAAATTCCACCCCAATGAATCATTTAAGGGTGTTTCTTGTGAAGAAGTGTAAGACACAGTTTCCCAGAAAGTAACAAATTGTGCCAGTTGCATAAGAAGAAACTATCAAATCTATAATCTAGGATGATAGTAAGAATGAATACATACGTAGTCCTTTGTCTAGCAGGGTAGCTAAATTTTGGATTTCTTTCTTTAAAAAGAGAGCTATCCAGAAACAAAGATTACTTCAGAGAGTTTGAGCAAACAGCTTTCCACTAAACTGCAAGTTTAAATTCTAGCCAAGCAACCAAATGAGAAATGGATCTGTTCATTTGAAAAATGAATTAATAGAACACGTCCAGATTCTCTAGCTGGGGACATACAGTAGCTTTTCTTTTGTTTTATTTTTCAGGCAAGAAATCATGGATTAATCAGTCTATAGTCAAGCAAAGCACCGCTGTAGAGACATAAGAGACACAACTTGTAACCCACCTGGCCTGGGCAGAGAGAAGAAATGTTCAAGGACCATATAAACCTGGCAGTAGTGACAGAGCTGTAACTCTGTGTGATTCCACAGTGTCCACCTAGAATAAACAACCCTCTTCAGGACAGCAAGCCTCGTCATTCCTATCATAAAGACGTACTTGGACTGTTGAGTTTGCCCAACTGTCTGGTAAATTCCATTTTCAAAACCCAAGGCACTATGGCGTGGTGTCTTCGCCACTACTCCAGCCGGGGAAGTTACTGCCCATCTCTAGAGATTACAAAATGAATCTAAAGCATGCTGGGAAGTGCTGTCTTCATTAACTTGTTCCCTTCTCATCTTCTCAAGCTTCTCTCTCCACCAGTAGCAGCCATGGCCTCAGGGCAGGATGCTTTCACAAGCATAGAAGTTTGTCATAGAGATCCCAACTGAGCAACTGATCCCAGCTGATCCCCAAACATCAAATTATAGAGCAAAATGTGACATGAATTGTTAATCGCCGTCCTTTCCTCCTTGCCATCTGCTCCAGCTCAGCCCTGACCACTTACCAGACTGAGCATATGCAATAACCATTGCATCTTTAACACCTCTGTCTTAATTCCAAGCACTGCTTATTCAAAAGCCTTCTCTCTGCCAGAAAAAAAAAAAAAAAAAAAAAAAAAAAAAAAAAAAGGAAGAAAAAGAAGACTGCTCTCAACTTCTCTCAGCCAAGATCACACGCCGCTGTACTGAACTTTTAGGGTCTACATCCCATCTGCCACCTGGCAGAAAAAGACCCTTCAAAATGTGTGACATCATTTGGGGTGAAATCCCACTATTAGCCGGGACAAATTCAATGGTATTTGTAGATGATAGGTTTAACACCCAGTATTCCCAGTTCTGTTGATGTTCTGGTACATTTGCCTTCACCTCCACTTTATTTCTGCTATATAAACTTACCTTGTACCTTATAATTAACATAACTGATGTAGAGCCAAAAATTTAAATACCGACATTCCACTGGCTAACCTCATCCTAGCCCTAGAACTTCCTGTTCTCTCATAGGCTTGCTTTCAGCCTGGCTGAAACCTTCAATTCTATGATGCCCCATTTCCTCTCCATCTACCTTTCTCTTCCAGTCTTCATTTTCTTTGATATTTCAACTTTATTGACCCTTGTCTTTCTGTCATACTACCAGTAGTATTTCAACCATAGATCACCCCAAACATCTACTTTCTGCCTTCCAAACCCTAAGCTGATGAGTGAAAAATCTCTCTCCCTCACACACACACAGTATTGTTCCATTATAAATTCATAATTTCTTAGCAAACACTTTAGCAATATTGAGTAACGCTGAAGAAAATATACAAACCATAAACCCTAGAAATTTTACCAATACCCTTGAAGAACTCTCGAACATGTAGACAAGGAGACATGCACAAGAGAGTTCACTAAGGCTCTGTTTGCAAAGGCAGAAAGGTAGCAACAACCCAATTGTCATTCAGGGGTGTGGGTCAGTACTTCCCGGTATATTCAAACACTGTAATACTACATAACAGCTAAAATGAATAGTCTAGATGCATCAGTATGATATGCCTAAAAAATAAAAATCATGCTTAAAAGTTGTAAAATGAGTATAACATTTATGAGAAATTCAAACACAATAGCTACATCCTATTTAGGCATACCTCATTTTATTGCACTTAATTGCTTTATTGTGCTTCCCAGATATTGCATTTGTTTACAAAATGAAGGCTTGTGGCAACCTTGAATTGAGCAAGTCTGTTGGTGCCATTTTTTTCCAAAAGCATCTGCTCACTTTGGGTCTCTGTGGCCCATTTTCATAATTCCCACAACCTTTCAAACTTTCTCATCATTATTACATATGTTATGGTTGTCTGTGATCAGTGATTATGACTTATTGAAAGCTCAGATGATGGCTAGTATTTTTTAGCAATAAAGTACTTTTAAATTAAGGTATTTATACTGTTCTTTTAGACATAATGTTATTGCACATTTAATAGACTACAGAACGGTGTAAACACAACTTTTATATGTACTAGGAGACCAAAAAATTCATTTGAATCACTTTATTGTGATGTTTGTTTTATTGTGATGGTTTGGAACCAAACCCAGAGTATCTCTCAGGTATTCTGGTAGTTTTTATGAGTAAATACATTATGATAAAAATTCAAAATCTATATGGCAATGATGTACACTATCTTTAGGAACAAGAAGAGGGAAGGAAAGGAGAAAGATCATGGAAGGAGAATGTTAAATGGTTAGTATTTCAATAAAATTTTATCTCATAGATCTTATACAAATATAGAAAGAATATTAGCAATTTATATTTAAATGGTATATATTTGGGCTTTTTGAGGATGTGTGTTACAGTAATTTACATTATTTCTATATCTCTGAAATATGATTACAAATAGAAACCACTTTAAATAAATTCATAGTCTCGGCCTTAATATCCTGTAAGCTGTCAGGTGTAGTCAGCTCTTTTGGATTCCAGCATCCTCTGTCACTCTCATTTCCTTCTTCCTAGAGAAAATAAAATAAAAATTCCTCCAACTTCCTGACCCTGTTCACAAACCTACAAACTATGTGTACATTCTCCCTTCCTCATCTGCATCTTTCCTGGCTCAGTAGAAGGGTCTCTTCCCTCTCTGCATTTTCCCTCTCAAACTCCTATGTGATCTCCTTGCAGCCATATCCTGCCCCTTAACATTATCCTCATCAGCTTCATTTAAGTCTTTATTTCAACAGATAAATTCCGAAGCCCAAGCATGTTCCGGCATTCTGTTTCATGATGAGGATTCAGCTAATCACAATATCA
The DNA here is from genome assembly GCF_010015895.1 of Lontra canadensis. NCBI lineage: Eukaryota > Metazoa > Chordata > Mammalia > Carnivora > Mustelidae > Lontra > Lontra canadensis. The sequence continues at coordinate 17,685,250 of NW_022631008.1, forward strand.
CAATACAAGTGTGACCCCTGCTTTCACAGAATTTAGGCACTATCTCTTTGTTCTCTGATGGGACTTATCTTTCAATCTACAAAATTGCTCAAGTCTTTTCTTTCTCTCTGTCTCCTCACAGCAAAGCTTCTCAAAATACGTCCCTAGTCACTGTTTTTACTTGCTCTAATCTTTAACCTACCTGACTTCTAAAATCTCTTTAACTTCTGATTCTAAAATTTCTCTTGCCAAAGTCATGAATGGAATTCCCATATAATACAGTGGAACACTTGTAAGATTTCTTCACTTACCTTGACTTTTCTTGATGCTCCAAATTTTCTTGAGATTCCTCCCTTACTGTCAGTGACATTATTATTTCCCGGATTTCCTCCAACATCCATGGCTACTCCCTGTTGCCCTACTGATCCCAAGAATGTCATATTGGGCAAGATTATCACCTCAGAGTTTCTTGCACATTCCATATTCTCCTTGGGAGATTCATTCACTCTCATAATCTCCAGGAACTCCTGTCTTATGTTGACTCTTAGTCCATGGTCTCAATATAAATTTGAAATTTTCATCCTAAATTCCTTCCTTATGCACCATACTGCCTACTAGACATCTCCATTTAGGCAGGTGCCTAAACTCAACATATCCAAGATAGGGCAATAGCTCTCCCATTGGTAATAATTATAACAACTAAGAAAATACCTTATAAAGTTACAACAGGGGCACCTGGGTGGCTCAGTTAGTTAAGCATCTGCCTTCAGCTCAGGTCATAATCCCAGGGTACTGGGATGGAGCCCCAAATCTGGCTCCCTGCTCAGCAGGGAGTCTGCTTCTCTCTAATCCCCTGCCCCTCTCCCTGCTTGTGCTCTCTCACTCACTTTCTCTATGTCAAATGAATAAATGAAATCTCAAAAAACAATAAATTATTTTTAAAAGGTTACTATAAAATAACTAAGAGCAATGAAGGCAACCAGCATTTGAGGTGATAAGATTATGAGGAAAAGGGAAGCACATTGAGGAAAGGCCTATGTTCACAGCAGTTTTCTGTCTCAGGACATTTGTCAAATCACAAGGAACGTTTAATAGGCCAAACAGAAACAGCAGTGTACAGTTGACATTCAATGTTACAAAAACAGCCAGGATTTGAGGGATCAAGATCCCAGAGAAACAGAGCTAAAGAAAAGCATAACAAATAGTCTACATGAAATGTGAATGTGCATGTCAAGGCAAATCTCTGAGAAACCAAGCAGAAAGCATCTAACAAGAGGTTAAAAGCTAGACAGAGATTTGAGACACTCTTACGGTGTTACAAAAGGTGGAGTACAGACCTTACTAAAGAAGAGGGTTCTGATCTTTTTTGAGATCCCTGGAAGGGCTATCCCATAGAAATAAAGGCAAACTGGAAATAGTTCAGCCTCAATGAGATTTAGTGACCTTTTCCTACTGTATGTTATAACCCTGCCAGAAGAAATCTAAATCTTTTATGAAGGAAAATAACATCATTTTTTAAAAATTTTATTTAAATTCCATTTAGTTAACATGCAGTGTAATATTAGTTTTAGGTGTAGAATTTAGTGATTCAATATTTAGGTACAACACCTGAGTTGTACCTAACAACAGTTGCACTCTTTAATCTCCATCACCTATTTAACCCACTCCCCCATTCACTTCCCCTCTGGTAACCATCACTTTGTCTTCTATAGTGGTATAGATATACAATGGAATATTACTCAGCCATAAAAAAGAATGAAATCTTGCCATTTGCAGCAACATGGTTGGAGCTGGAGTGTACTATGCTAAGCAAAATAAGTCAGTCAGAGAAGGACAAATACCATATAATTTCACTCATATGTGGAATTTAAAAAACAAAACAAATGATCATAAAAGAAAAAAGAGATAGGAAACCAAGTCCACATCATTTAACAAAACATTCCAAGTATGAAATAAAACACAGCCCAATGACTGAAAACTGAGAAAGCAAGTAATAAAAATACAATGAAAGGCAATACAAATATTGGAGTTGTGTAAAACAGACATCAAAATAATTATGATTAGCAATTTTATTAAAAACTATGAGATAAACTATATAATTGGCAAACTGAAATCTATAAACAAAGAATCAAATGGAATTTACAGAACCGAAAAATACAATGTATAAGTTAAAAATTCAATAGATGGTTTCTACAAATAGAGACAACAAAAAAAGAGAAATAGCACATTGATTAATAAAAATTAAAAATCAGGATTGATACTCAGAGAGAAAAAAAGAATAAAAGAACAGAGGAAAAGGCATATATTACATCAATAGCACACATGTAGTTGGAGTCCCAAAGATGGAGAAAGAAGGAAGCAAAGGCAATATTTGTAGAGATAACTGAATAATAATTTACCCACAGATACAAAAAACCCCATGAAACTATGAAGAATAAATACAAATAGAACCAGAACTAGGCAACTAACGACAGAGAAAAATCTTAGAAATGTCCAAAGAGAAAAACACATTTCCAGAGAAGCCACTATAAAACTGACAGCTGAGTTTTTAACAGAATCAGTGGAAGCCAATGATGGTAAAAAAATGAATGCCAAGCTAGAATTCTACAATCTGTGAAAATAATCTTGTAAAATGAAGACAAAACTGATTCTGGACAAACAAAACCTGAAATAATTCATAGTCAGCAAGTCTGAACTAGAAGAAATAAGGAAGTCATTTCTTCAGGAAGAACAAAAATGATCTCAGATGGAAGTATGATAATACAAGAAGGAATGGGAAGCCTGGAAAAGCCTGGAGAGGGGCAATCATGTGGCTAATTCTAAATGAATTTCAATTGTTTACAGCAGTAATACTGATGTATAGTGAGGCTTATAACAATGCAGAGGTAAAATATATAATAGTATCACAAAGGACAGGAATGTGGTAAATGAAAAATCAGAGCCTAATTAGACACTAATTGAAGGTAGGCTCTAAGAAGACTTGTTAGAAGCTAGAGTATAGGATGCATGCTATAGGCTAGAGCAATCCTTAAGCAATGTATTACTAGTAATCTCAAACATGGAGGAAATGGAGTAATAAAATTAATTAATAATTAAATACATGTCAAAAAAAGGGAAGGAGAACAGAGGAGACAAAAATGTATATAAAAATGATTTAAACCAAAATATGCTAGTAATTACATTAAATACAAATAGAATAAATAACCCATGTTAAAAGGCAATGATTGTGGGCACCTGGGTGGCTCAGTGGGTTAAGCCTCTGCCTTCAGCTCTGATCATGGTCTCAGGGTCCTGGATCAAGTCCCGCATCGGGCTCCCTGCTCAGCGGGGAGCCTGCTTTTCCCCTCTCTCTGCCTGCCTCTCTGCCTACTTGTAATCTCTCTCTCTGTCAAATAAATAAATAAAATATTTTTTTAAAAAGGCAATGATTATATGTATACTGTATGTATATAACATTTTATAAGAACAATGAGGGTTAGGGGAACTGACTCCCTGCACAGCCAAAAATCTATGTATAACTTTTTATTCTCCAAAACTTAACTACTAATAGCCTACTGTTGACCAGACCCTTACTGATGACATAATCAGTTGACTAACACATATTTTATGTTATATGTATTATATACTGTATACTTACAATAAAGTAAGCTAGAGAAAAGAAAATGTTATTAAGAAAATCATAAGGAGGGACATCTGAGTGGCTCAGTCAGTTGAGCCTCTGCCTTCGGCTCAGGTCATGATCCCAGGGTCCTGGGATAAAGTCCCATGTTGGGTCCTTTGCTCTTTGCTCAACATGAAGCCTGCTTCTCCCTCTGCCCCTCCCCCCACTCATGTTCACGCTCTCTCTCCCTCTGACAAATAAATAAATAAAATCTTTTTAAAAATCATAAGGAAGGGAAGATATATTTACAGTCCTGTATTGATCCCTCCCCCCCAAAAAAAACACCTTATATAGTGAACCTGCACAGTTCAAACCCATGTTGTTCAATGATCAATTGTATTATACTTACAAGAGTTGTACTTCTTATACAATGACAGAAAAAATTTCAAAGTATGTGGATTTAAATAATGTATACTATGCAAGTATCAATCAAGACAAATTTGTATAGCTATAATAATATCAGACAAAGTAAACTTTAGAGCAACAAGTATTATTAGAGATTAAGAAAGATACTTTGTAATAACAGAAATATCAATTTAACAAGAAGATATAATAATCCAAAATTTATATATGCCTAGTAACAAAACATGTAAAGCAAAAACTAACATTAAAAGGGAAAAAAATAAATAAACCCATGATTATCATGAGAGATTTTCATGGTTTTCAGTGATTTATAGAAAAAAGAGAAAAAAAAATCACTGAAGCTGCAGAAGATTTGAACATGATTAACCAAATAGACCTCTTTGACTTCTAAGGTACACAAGGTATATTTATTAGAATATCCCATACACTAGGCTACAAAGTAAGTCCAACAAATTTCAAAGTATTGAAACACACAGAGTATGCTATCAGACTAGATTACACCAAGCTAGAAAGCAGTAACACATGTTTAGAATTTAAGTAATGTTCTAAATAACAACAGTTAAAAAAAAATGAAAATTGGAAAACACTTTAACCTAAGTATAATAAAAATTACAAGAAATGAAAAAAAAAACAGTAAAAGTTATGTCTATATCAGGAATTCTTAATCAAGGACTGAAATTCAAGAGATCCATGAAATTGAAAGAAAAAAATGTACGACTTCATTCCTACTAATCTCAAATAGAAGAAGAACAGCTATTTCCATTATGAATAGGCAACAGACTATATTAGTAATGGTAGGTTTGGGAAAATTTACAAGATAATTATAAAATTTATAAGAAAATTCTAATACAGAAGTAATGAACAAGAGGAAGAAAACTTAGGGTACTTGGGTGGCTCAGTCGGTTAAGCGTCTGATTCTTGGTCAAGATCTCAGGGTCCTGGGGTCGAGCCCCACATTGGGCTCCACACTTAGCATGGAGTCTGCTTGAGATTCTCTCTCCTTCTTCCTCTGTCCCTCCTGCTTGTGCTCTCTCTCTCTCAAATAAATAAATAAATATTTTTTAAAAAGAAGAAGAAAATTTAGGGACACACACAACTAGTTATTAAGACATTATAAAGCTACAATAATAAAATAGTGTGATATTGGAATATTGGGAAAAAATACACAAATAAACTAGTGGAACAAATGTTTGAGAAACAGACCTACACATATATGGCTATCTGATTTATGATAAAGGTGAACAACAGTGTGATGGTGAAAGGACAGCAGATCCATTGGAAAATCATACATGAGAGAAGAGAAGAGAAGAGAAGAGACCAAAGAAAAGAAGAAAAGAGGAGAAGACAAGAGAGGAGAGGAGAGGAGAGGAGAAGAGAGGAGAATAGAAGAGAAGAGAGGAGAAGAGAGGAGAAGGGAAGAGAAGGGAAGAGAAGAGAAGAGAAGAGAAGAGAAGACAAGAGAAGAGAAGACAAGAGAAGACCAGACCAGACCAGACCAGACCAAGGGAAAGAAATTTGATCCTTACCTTACAATACAGAGAAAAATCAGTTCTAGATTATCAAAGATGACATTAATAGAAGGAAAGAAAGACAAAAGTCCTCTTACTTAACATAGACAATTTTTTAAAACAGAACACAAAAAGCATTTACCACAAAGCAGAAGATTAATAAATTAGACTTCATTAAAATTCAGAACTTCTGTGACCCAAAAGACATTAGGAGCATGAAAGAGATGCCACAGATCAGGAAGAGATATTCCCAACATATGTCCAATAAAGTATTTGCCAACAAAGGACTTTTATCTAGAATATAAAATCATTTCCTAAAAATCAATAAGCAAAAGACAGACAACACAATTTTTAAAAACTGGGTAAGAGATTGAATAGGAACTTTACAAAAAAGGATATCCAAATGGCCAACCAGCATATGAGAAGGTGGTCAGCATTATTAGTCATTAACAAAATGCAAAATAAAACGGTAAGATACCACAATACAGCCGTGGGATTGACTAACATTAAAAAAATCTAAAAATTCTAACAATTGGTGAAAGTAGGCAGGACCTGGATCTTTTGTTTAGTGTCGAGAGTAGTGCAAACTGATACAACCATTTTGGAAAACTGTTCAATACATCCACTGATGCTGATCATACTTATAGCCCATGATCCAGCATTTTGAATAGAAATGCATATGTATGTACACCAAAAAACATGCACAAGAATATTCACGCACTATTAATTACATTAACACAAAAATAAAAACAACCCAACAGGCAATGAATAATAAATAGGCTAAATAAATTATGATATATACATAAGGGAATACAATTATGGCAATGAATAAAGAACAGTGTATTGCTACATGTGATAACATAAATGTCAAATAAAATTCAGACCAAAAAAAAGAGTACTGTACTATTTTATATAAAATTCAAAAACTGAAACTAACCTACAGTACAAAAATCAGGATGGTTTTTACCTTTGGGCTAGATCTAACTCATCATTCAGTCATCTCCTAAGTAAGTTTTAAATCCAGCCTCTCTTCTCCATTCCCATTTCCATTGCTTTAATACAAGTTCTAATTATAGTTCGTCAGGGTTATTATGATCATGTACAACCATCTTTTAACTCTTGTTGCCCCACTACATTGAAACCTTCATTACTTGTCTGAACCAATCTTTCTAAAATATAAATCTAACTATGTTTTCTTCCTCACTTAATCCTTAACTGGTTCCCTATCACCTTCAAGATAAAACAGTATTCAAGGTAATTTATTTTACAGGCTCTGGCTATTTCTCTAGCTTCACTTCCTATGCTCCACATCTCATGCTGTGGCCATGAAGTTTCCAAATCGCACCCTGTTACATGTCCCTGTACCTTTGAATGTGATGTTCCTCCACCCACAAGACCCTCCCTCCTACCCCTTCTCTGCCTGGAAAACTTTTACACATCCTTCAAAATGTCTGCAGCTCAAGGATCCCCCTCCTCCAGGAAGCCTTTCCACCAGCCCTAAAACTAAGGAAGGTAGGTGATCCTTTCTGCAAATTCACATTTGCCTCTGATCTAGTCATTCCTGTACCCTATCCAGTTATCTGTATACTCAACTGTCCCCCAACTGCACTACAAGGAATCGAGAGCAGGCAGTGTGCCCTTTTCTTAATTCTGGAACACTGAAAAGAAATAAAATAAAATAAAATAAATAAAATAAAATAAAATAAAATAAATATATCAGAGGTTCACACAAAGCCAGCAACTAATAAATGAAAGAAGTATTCATCTCCACTTGTTCAATTTGCCCCAGTTAGTTACCTGCAGCTTCTTTCTTGGATCTAAAGAGGACATGCAATTTATTTTTTCCATAAATGTAAAGCCTATCTATAGACAGGAAAAATAGTAAGCAACTGAAATCATTTTTCAGAATTTTACAATTTTTGCTCATAAAAGTGGTTATTGAATAAAACAAACAAAAAATGGAAATTCAAACTCCCAAATAGATTTGAATTCCATGTCTATGGAAGGGAAAGCATGAGATCTGGCTTCAGACGGCATGAGTTCCAAATTCCAGGGCTATCATTAGCTAGCTATTAGCTATGAAACTATTGCCACATTATTTAACCTCTCTGCGCCTTCACCTCTGCACCTGTAAAATGCAGTAAGTGTTTCTGTCTCATACAGTTGTCACAAGTATTAAATGGGATAATACATATAATACATCAAGCAAAGTGACTGGAAAAATTAAGTGTTTGATAATATCTACTGGTAGTAACAATAGCAACAGTAGTGTGGTAATTTAGAGAAATGTCTGTTTACAAAATGGAAGTATTTTAGAAATTTTTATGACAGAAAGTTGTGGCTATGAGGAAGAAAAAAATCATTCTGTTGACACATTACTCCTTGAGACATCTCCAACCAAACCACCATTGCTTTTAAAGTATAACTTGAGAGATATCTGTATAAAAATTGTTGTATTACTGTTGCAGGAATTATGCAAAACAAACTATAAGACATCTCAAAACTTCCTATCTTTAAAAAAAGACGAAGGTAAATTGACGCTGTAAGTTTTTGACTTTTGTGTTTGTTTCAAACATTTGAGTCAATTAGCTACTTTCTCAATATCAAAGTCTTAGAATATCGAAGTCTTGGCAAGTATAAAACCCCTTATTGATTTAAAATCAAGATCAAGCTAAAAATATCACTTCAAGAGTTTGAGTCCTTTTTAAGGATAAGAACCATCCTTTTACTCTAAAAGTTAATTCACAGGGAGTTTCATTAAAATGATCTGCAAATAAAACAACTTTCTAAACTCAGGATCATAAATGCCTTTTTCTTCCAGCACTTAATACTAATCTTTGTGTCCTTATATTGAATAAAATTTTCATAGACCATAGTCTTATAACCATTTCCACCAACTGAAGAACTAGACTTCATTTAGGATTAGGAATATGTAATGGTAAAAAAATTAATAATAATCTCAGTGATATAGTGCTTTCTTAATAGTGAATGTCCTTCAATTGTTCACTTTTGATGATAAGACTTTTGAATCTCTGTCGTATTATCCGTTAGATGTATAAAGAACACAGTGACTTATGGTTCTGAAGGAAGCAGAAAGTATAATTTCCAACAAAAATGCATAGCAAAATAAACCTGAACTTAAATATGATCTGTTTATTATTTCCCATAGGGCCTTTTAGGACAATACAAAAAGTTGAGAGCAAAATATATATTTAAACTTAATCTTCAAAATCTGCATATCTATAAACTTAAAATCAAATGTTCTGCCTTAAAATCCAAGTAACAGTTTTGTCACACTCTCATTATCTATATGATATGAAATTCTTCCACCGATTATTTTCCACATTCTGACTGAGACAGAAATAAACTTAATAGTAATCTTATTTTTATTTATTTTGTAGACTAGATTTTGTATAAAAATATGTTTTATTATTGCTTCAGTGCGATACCAGAAAAAAATCCTTAAAAATTGAAATATTCAACTGGCTAGTTGTTTTGGCTAAAAATTTTCTGGCAGTTGTTTCAAATGATTTTGTTCTCAAACTTATTGCTTTTTAGTCTGTCTTCTTTTGCCAGTAACAGATATATCTTGGAAGTAAATGATTACCTCACACATATGTAGTTCAAGCTACAGGGCTTGATGAGTATTATCTTTGAAAGTTGGCATTGTTTTTAATTTAAAAAATCCTATTTTAGCATGTGACAAAATTAAACAATATTCCTTCCAGATACTAAATGTATAGCGATGAAATGGAGAAAGCAAGAAACAATAGTAGACTTTGTTTAATGACATCCAAATGGACGTTTAGACCCAAAAGACACTTTATAGTATCCACAGCAGACCTATCATATTACATCCAAAGTCAGGCCAGAGTGATATGCTAAGCAAACCTAACATTCCAAAAGATATAAAGTTGATAGAGAAAATCCTATCTCTTTAAGGGACACCAAATACAGGCAATTCCTATAGACTTACACATGACATTGCCACTTCTGCTTGGCAGTGGGTTCTCAAACCCATGAGGGGCATCCAGGCAATGTCACTGAAAGATGACATTAATATTAATTTTTTCTAAATTATTATTTAATAATTTAAATAATATTTTTATTTATATATTAATATTATATTAATATTAATATATTATATACATTTTTCTAAGGAACAATATTATTTTTTATAAATTATATTTATATTAATAAATATAAATATTTATATTTATATTTAAATATTAAATATTAAATATTCAATTTAATATTAAATTACTAATTTAATATTAATATTAATTATATTCTCAATATTAATTTTTTTCTAAAGAACAGCAATAGAAAAACAATTGCCTCTAAGTCAAGCAAAGCTCTGATCACCATAAATATCTAGATATGAAACTTTATAGCAAGAAAGAGCACAAAAGCAAGTGACAAACTCAATTTAAAAGATATATTTGACCTTGTGTAACGGCTCATTGGCCTGTTCCTAAAAGGCAACTGACAAGGCAGCCAGATTTCAAGCTATTTAAAAATATACTTAAATCTCCTGTATTTGGGAAATTGCTAGCTAAAAAAATTATAGCACAGGAAAATATAAAGAAAATAATACGTAATTCCATCTAGTATATTTATTTTAATCATTGACTTTAAAAAAATAAGAGCAGAACACACGTAGTTTAAACATTCCAACTATTCAGAAGGGAAACAAAATAAGAAGTAAACGTTTCCCTCCTCCCTCACCCCCAGCTACCCCAGACTTTGCCTAAAATTGTTTAAAACGTTCTAATATATCCATCCAGAAATGCATGTTTATATTTGTACTCACACTTACGAATACTCACCTACCATTGTACAAGCACATGTATAACATTCTCCCATTTCATAACACAAATGCAACAACTATTCCACTCTGCGCATTACAGTATACTGGTGTAGAAAAACGTGAACATTTTCTTTATGATTACTTCACTACATTTTGTAGGAAGCATGATTCTGAAATAAATTCTTCAATTGTGGTTTGTTTCAGGGTGTCTCAAGTCCCTGTCACTAATCCTTAATGACTCATAACATACAGCACGTCCAAATCTCCACTAAAAGTGATAGGGAGAATTTCCACATAATTCTACATAGGTTCAAAGGAGAATGGAACAATAACAAAAACTTCAAATACTTTTTTTTTTTTTAAATAAAAACCTTGGGGCGCCTAGGTGGCTCACTTAGTCTCAGTCGTTAAGCGACTTCCTAGGCTCCGTCATGATCCAGGGTCCTGGGATCATGCCCGGCATCAGACTCCCTGCTCCCGAGGGAGCCTGCTTCTCCCTCTCCCACTCCCTCTGCTTTCTCTGTCAAATAAATAAATAAATTTTTTTTAATTAAAAAGAAAATTAAATAAATAAATAAATAAAATAAAAATAAAAACCTTAAAAGAGAAACAAGTCATAAGGAAGACCTATGCTAATTGTATGATTCTAAATTTCTTTTATAAACCACTACTTAAAGCAATCTGAAAAACCTAACTTTACCACTGCTTAGATTGAACATAGAAAGATACAAAAATTAAGAAATGCAAATATTTTAAAAATTGATATTATAAAATTCACATTTATCTTATATCATATGTAAAAATAAATAAAAATCTCTTGCCAAAATTCCCATTTAGATTTTTTAAGAAGCAACTCAAATTTTAAAAAGCCTTAATACTTCAGTTTGTTATGAAATCTCATCAGGTTGAAACTGTAACAGTTGCCTACTACGTTTAGACATACTCTTAATATTTTTAATTAAAATAATTAATGATCCTGTTCCCCTGTTCCTTACTTTTAAGTTCTTTAAAAAAAAAATCCCAATTCTGTTCATTTATATGAATAAGAAACAATTCCTTCATTTTAAAACATAATCTGACCTGAAATCGAATTTTTATCAAAACTTCATTTTTAATTAAGGATACGAATCATATAATTCTCATTTAATTCTTTGACAACACAATTTATCTCATGTAAGAAAAATATTCATCAAGTAAATCTGTAATTCTTTTTTATTTCAGAATTATTGATCAAGGTGTCTCCTAACACTAGCAAATCCCGCCAATATCAGTAACATGACTCATGATAGAGTGAAAATCACACTTCTCAATCAGCACTCATATTAAGAAACGCCTGGGGCGGAAGCTGTAATTCAAGTTGATCATCTAATAGATAAGGCAACTCTGTCAAGTGAAGATACAACTCTTCCAATGGAAGAGAACCTTGAGGTTTACAATAATAAGATAATAAAAATAAAAACACCGCATTGCAGAGTATGTTTGGGAAGCAGATTGCGTCCATTTGGTCTGCAGAGTTCAGAAGAGATCTTAAAATCTCCTTCATAATTAGTAATGGTTTGCCTTCCATCAAAATTCCCTTGCTGTTGGAATACAAGTGCACTTGAAAATCAGAACACTTGCTTTTAGAAGTGCTCACTTTTTCTCCCCGGCCTTGTCTCTTTGGTAGCCAGATCCAGCACCTCCCTCCCATCCCTCCACCTGCCACCACCAAGGGCCAAATGAAAAGGAAACTAGAATGGGCCAAATTATTTCACCAACTTGACTCCTCTAGACACATTCGTCACGATGCGTCCTGACAACTTCTTAAGATTAATATTGTCATTTGTGGACAATTAATATTGTCATTTGTAGTAGTCACTTGTAGACAATTGTACAATTGTCAATTATAACATTGTCATTGTAGTATTGTCATTGTAGTCATTTGTAGATTAATATTGTCATTTGTCATTTGTAATATTGTCATTTGTAGTCATAGGGCAGACGGAATCACCAGGTGTTTACAAAAAGTCCCACACTAACTCTGCTCAGTTATGTGACAAAATGTTTCCAGTTTTCATCTGGTCTCGTGTAGATTCCTTGCTGCACCTTGGGTGATCGCATTCCACAGCAAGTTAGAAACTATTTGCTCAGTATTTACAATGAACCATATGCTGGGGGTAATTTGTCATCATCATTTCAAAAAACATCAATCTCCTTGGGTTCTTTCAAGAAGAATTGTGAATTGTGAGAAAAATCTCTAATGCCATAAACCAACATTGTTGATAATCTGTAGTCTTTGCTAATCAAAAAAATAATAATAAAACCCGGTGATCAAAAATGAACAACTTTTTCACTTGTACAGTGACATCCCCCCTCACCTGCGTTTCCTCTTCGGGGACATAAAAGTCTTCTTTTGGGTTTAGAGTTGTCAAAAATTAGCCCTTAGCTCTGTTCCTTTGCCTTTTCTCCTTTTTTGTCCTGAGTGAAAAATTCCTCTGGAAAACGACATTTTCTGCCTGAATTGATAGCCCAACCTTTTAATTCTAGCATTTCAATACATGGACTAAAGGAGATTATATATGTGTCTTGTGTTTCATGGACTTAGGGTTGTGATAATTTAGGTCTAGATTGCTGATAATATTGGGGCATTATACAATATATAGTCTGACAGTGGCCATAAAATGGACATTTGTTACTGCACTGTGCTTCGTGCTGCTTAATGGTGTCCACAAATATTTGCAAAACATAAAAAACACTGATATTTTAATGATGCGGTAGGATTACATCAAATAAAAATCACTTTAGCTATAGCTGTGTGACAACAAAATTTACTGCACAACAATGGCAACAGAATTTAAATGAAAAGATCTCTGAAAAAAAATAGCGTCCCTTTTGGAGGTTTATACGTGTGTGTGTTTTTATTGGTGTGCTAAATTGATTCTATACAGTAAATGGCATCATTGCCTTTACATAGCATTTTGATAATTTCCAGATGGTCTGTGTTTTCATTTTACATTGGAAATTATGAACATAGAATCATTTTCCAAAGACTTAAAATGTGACATGGTTGCAAATCTCAAACCTAGGTAAATCCTATGATTGTGAAAACAGTTTTTCCTTATAAATGTAACATCTATAGACATATTTTCTATGAACTGTACAAAATCCCTATGTCCCTAAAACAAATAGAACTGTCAGCAATGACCGTACTGATGATAGTCATTGGTAGGCAGATTATTTGCTCTCCCACCCATTCACTAATCAAAGCTAAAACTTAAAAAAAAAAAAAAAAAATTCTTTCGTTCTTTATCCTCTTGCCCTTCCCCACAACAAGACTCTTGGCCTGAAAGGAATTTTTCCATTGCCTCTGATTTCCCAGCAGTCCACCTCCGTAGCCTATCATTTGATATTAAATCGCAGTGTTGCTTCTGCCCACCCTGCCCGTGGCGATCCCGTTTCAGACCAGTGCACAGCCTGTGTTGCCTTCCATTCTCCACACACGTCCTCCCCAAAGACCTCATGTTGCAGACAGCTTTGCCACAGGGTAGGCAGCCTGGCTGAGTTCCAGGAGCACGTTGTGGGTGATCCTGCTTTGTGTTTCATGTTAAGTAGGGCTGGTGGATGATGCTGAAGGAAGGAAGAAGCCAGATGTGACATCTAGTGAAGGTTAGGCACTACTGTCATACCAGAGAATTTCCATTTGGTGTGGAGCTGGATGCCATGTTGGTTTCTGGTAGTCTTCTGTTTCACGAAGCAGTTGGCTGCTAGTGTTGTTGATGTGATTATCTCTGTTGAGGAAACTGAATTAATACAGGAAGTAAAATTCATACTGTGTCTCAAATATGCTAAATAATAGCATTCATTTCATATTTGCACTTTAAGTCATAAAAATAATAGGCGTCGAACACATTGAAAACTTTTATTCAATCATATTTATTGAATCCCTGCTTAATGTTGGGACCTGTACTAGGCATGAGGGATAGAGTAGAGAGCAAGGAACCTACAGAGTTTACCACTCATCATTGGATTATGTCTGTATTTATTTCTTCAATGAATTGGCGCTGAAGAACTGATTCCAGAACAGTATTCCATTTTGCTCTTAATGAAAATGTTGGGGCACCTGGAGGCTCAGTTGGTTAAGCAACTGCCAACTCCAGTCATGATCCCAGGGAGATCACTGGACTCCCTGCTTTGCTGGGGGCCTGCTTCTGCCACTCCCCCTGCTTGTACACTCTCTCCCTCTACATGTCAAATAAATAGATAAATACAATCTTTTAAAATAATTTTTAAAAGATTTTTTAAAAATTCATTTGAGAGAGATACAGAGATAGAGACAGAGAGAGCACAAGCTGGGGGAGAGGCAGAGGGAGAGGGAGACTCCCCGCTGAGCAGAGACACACACATCCCACCTCCCAGCCCCCCACCGACATGAGGTTCAATCCCAGGACCTGGAGATCATGACCTGAGCGAAAGGCAGACGCTTAACCATCTGAGCCACCCAGGCGCCCCAAATAAAATATTTAAAAAAGGAAAAAAGAAAATGTTCAAGATTTGGGTATATACCAGTGTTATATGATAACTTTCAGTTCACTGAAGATATATCTAATTAAACCTTTTCTTTTCTGTTTGGGGATAGTTGTCATCTACCTAAATATTGTCTTACTAAATATTCAAACAAAAAGAATCAGATGGTATCAAACATGCTAGTTTCCGTTTCACTGCCTCGCCTCCCACCTGTCCAACACACACACACATCCGTACACACATGCACATGCTCACACACACAGTCCCCTCCCAGAAGTAGCTTCTGTCCATGGTTTGATATGCATGCCACGCATTTATATACATGTGTGTTCCTATCACAATTATACTTCGTGTCTTTTTTGTATAAATGTGATTATACAATATTATTGTTCCATGCATTTTTTTACTTAAAAATATGTCTTAGAGATCTTGCCAAGCCAATATGCATAAGTCTACCTCTTTCTTTTCAACAGCTGAATAGTATTCTTTACTAAGGACGGACCATATTGGATCTAACCCAGGTCCCTATTGATGCTTCGTGGCACCATTTCTCAGCTTAAAGGAATAGCACTTTATTGCCAATTTTTTTTCTATTTAAAGGAGTTTCTGCAGAAAAACTACACCATACATATGATCTCCATTTTCAATATGTGATTCCTTTTCATTTGTAGTGTTTGAAATGTATCAAAGCTCCAGAAGAGAATTCTGGGTCTAATTCTCTCAGGAGTCTTCTCTGAAGTACTTCATTGCTTGGAGGCATAAGTTTCAAGTTACATATTTGGTGGCCAGGGTAACCTCACAATTACTTCACACTTACTATATGTTTTTAGAGTATTAATTAGTTTATGGTATTATAAGCCCAGCACGGAAATTTAAAAACCAAAACTTGGGACAAAAATAAGTAAACAAATAAACAAAATGATTTTGCCTTTATTTAGATGATTTGGAAAAGGACATATCTCAGAAAACTGAGGATAAGAGTACAAGGCATTGTTCGTTTGATTGAATTTTGAAAATCTGGTCCCAATAGGAACAGATGATGAATCAGGATTAAATATGTGTGCTTTGATTATGACACTCGCATAGACCAAAACATATAATTTGTCCCTTCAAATTCCTTTTTGGTAAAGATATAAATAAATGTTAATGAAAAAGATATGATAGTGGGTAGTGAGGATGGAGTGGTTTCAAATAATTCCAAACAGCAATTTCATCCACACTGTCTGTTACTGGTTGACCTTTATCCCCCATCACAGATGATAAGCTGCTCAAAAATCACTATTCTTTGGCAATCTCTCTTAGGTCGTGAGTGTTCTGATATCCCATTAGGACAAAATATGTCAGCACACCCATAAGCATCACCGATGTTTCAGAGAATCGAGTACGACTAGTTTTGTGAGAATTTTTTTTTTAAGATTTTATTTATTTATTTGACAGACAGAGATCACAAGTAGGCAGAAAAGCAGGCAGAGAGAGAGGGGGAAGCAGGCTCCCCGCCAAGCAGAGAGCCGATGTGGGGCTCGATCCCAGGACCCTGGGATCACGACCTGAGCCGAAGGCAGAGGCTTAACCCACTGAGCCACCCAGGCGCCCCTGTGAGAATTTCTAAATTGAATGTCATCATTTTTATTACCTTGTGCTTATCTTTAAAAGATCACCTGACTGAAATTACATCTCCCTCATGTCTCTACACATTTTACCCAAATTCTGCATAAAGCAACAGGTTTCATTTTCTTGGTATAGTGGATTAGTTGCATAAAGATTTTAGACTCAGAAATAAGCCTCTGACCATCTATGAAGCATATTGGAGACTGAGGCTTTGGGGCACTATTATCGCTGTTTTGGGAGTATTGTCTTTTCCTTGACCCCTGTTCAGGCTAGCCAATAGACTGGCGTTGTCCTTTCTACTCCCACAGACCTAATCCAAATGTTATCCCAGCACACCAAAGCTGAGCAGAAATTGAAGGGGAGATCATTGTCCGACAATGGTAAATATTCAACTCCATCCCCTTGGTCCCTGGGTTTAGGAGGCGAAAACGAGAGTCAACCTGGGAAGCGGCATTCTGTATTTAATAATGCAACCTCTATCAGCACAATGAGAAAAGCAATCATTCAGCCTCAGTGCCCTGCCTCAGGAATGTTTGCCAGCTTCTACAGGCTACCTGCAGGCTCCCTGCCTGTCTCAAGCTTTTCTAAGCTGCTCGCAGAGCTAACACGGCCTCCAAGGCCCCATCTCGTGATGTCTGGTGGTCTCTTCATTTCAAACAAATCAAAATGGCCATACTTTGTGAAATCAGCTTACATGATAAAGTCTATTTAATGTATTTTCATTCCCTGTGCAAATGGGTTTTCTTCAGCTTCTTTAATTTCCTCTTATTTTCATTACAAAAAGAGAAATTTAATTTCTAGTATTTCTTCATCCCTTTTACTCTTATTATTGACAGAATGTTAGAAATTAATTTTATAGCCTGATTTTTTACCCAAAAATGGTATGTAACAATCATACCAAAATTAAATGACCAATCACAACGACATGCTAGGTCATACCTGCTAGAATAGTTAAAATTAAAAAGACAGATTATACCAAGTGTTGGTAAAGATATGGAGCAATTAGAACTCCCATCCACTGCTAGTGAGAATGTAAACTGATAAAACCACTTGGGAAAATAGTCTGGCAATTTTCTAAAAAGTTAATTGCTTACCTTTCATATGACTCAACAATCTTACTCCTAGGTATTTACCCAAGAGAAACAAGAATGTATGTCTATATATGCAAATGTTTAGATCAGTTTTACTCATAACACCAGAAAATTAAAATTAAAGCCAACCCCCATGTTCAACAATGAGTAGGTCAATTAATTTAAAAAATTGTGGTATATCCATACAACGGAATCCTATGCAGTAATTAAAAAACCCCAAACTACCAATATACACATGTATAAATCTCAAATATATGATGCTGAACAAAACGAGGCAAACAAAAAATTTTCAGACCATGTGATTCCATTTATATGAAATTCTAGTGAAACTAGCAAAACTGACTTACTGAAATCAGAGCAGTGGTTTATGGGTGCAGGAATGGAGGTAAACTGATTGCTAACAGGCACAAGGAAATTCTGAGGAGCAACGGAAATGTTTTATAGCTCGATTGTGGTGGTGGTTAGATGGATGTCTGCAATCGCCAAGATACACTGAGTCGTACACGGGTCCATTTTATTAGATATAATTATATTTCAGTGAAACTTATTCTTAAAAAAAATAAATGGTCAATATTTAAAAAGGGAATTTTTAAGGCTGGTGAGAGGACCCTGAAATAAGAAGATGAACACAACTCACACTGTTGGTCAGTGTGTACATTGGCAAAATTTGGGGGAACCAATTAAGTCCAAAGAAATGTTTGTACCTTTAAGCCAAAATACATTATGTAATCATTTTTAAAAATCCACATATAGGAAATTGTTAACTTTGCCTGGAAAAATCCATGTTATTTACAGTAGCAGAAGCAGAAATTTTAAAAAGGAATCATCTAAATTCTCAACAATGGGAAAATGATTACAGAAATTTTAGCACATTAGTCCAATAAGATCTTCAACCATTAAAAATAACTGAAGATCATGAAAGAACATGAAAAGCGTGTATCATGTAATGTTCAAGAATACAAAATTGTGTCTGTATGTATTACATATCTAAAATATTTTGTTTCGTGGGTAGACAATCAGTGAAGGGAACTGTGGGGAAATAAACAGTTATATTTGTAGAAGTAATGATATCAGGGGAGGTTGTTTACTTATTTCTGTTTATGTTCCCCTGTTCATAGAAAATGTAGCGAGTAAATGCTGAAGGACCAAGAGTGCCTTCTAGGTGTCTGAAAAGCATTATAAGCTATTTTGTGGACCCCATGCTGCTCATACAGCTGGGAAAGGGACAAATCAGTGTGTCAATTGCATTTAGGATACAGTTTGTGTACATGCATCCATGAATGAGAATGTAAGCCAACCTTCATGGTCTGATGTCAATACTAGCTTATTTGTCACAAGCTTTTTCTTTCTTTCTCCCCTCTATCATTTATGATTTAATGGTAATTATATTAGTTTTCTTTTGCTGCATTACAAATTATCACAAATGTACCAGTTTAAAACAAAACACACTTATGACCATCTGTCACGGTTCAACATAACTCCCATGTTCCTCATTAAGTCTTTTTAATTAACTAAGTTTGATGTTGACCACAAGTAACCCTCCTAGCTCCCATATGTTTTTGAAGCCATCTTTCAGTTAAATATTTATAGGACACACTAAGTATCTGTGCTCTTTTCTGGAGCTTGGGTTCCTCTTCCAAGCTCATGTGACTGTTGTCAGAATTCATTTCCTTGAAATTGTAGGATTGAGCTCCTACTTTCTCGCTGACTTCATTTGAGGTCTCTTGTGGCTCCTAGACACTGCTTCAGTTCCATGCCACATGGCACTCTCACAACACAGTGGCTTACCTACGTCTTCAAGGCCAGCAAGAGAGTATTTCTTGGGTGCCTGGGTGGCTCAGTCAGTTAAGTGTCTGTCTTTGGCTCAGGACATGATCCCAGGGTCCTGGGATTGAGTACCATGTGGGACTCCCTGCTCAGTGGGAGTCTGCTTCTCCCTCTCCCTCTGTTCCTCCTCCCCACTCATGCTCTCTCTGTCTCTCTCAAATAAATAAATAAAATCTTAAAAAGAAAAAAAAAAAGAGATTATCTCTCTTTAGGAAGGGCCCAATATGTTTTTAAAATAAATTGGGCCCTCTCCCTTTAGAGTAACTCAATCAGCTGGTTTGGGTCTTTAATTACACCTGCAGAATCCCTTCACCCTTGTGAAAATGTGACATTGTCATCAGAGTGATATCCCATCATATCAGGTCCTGCCCACGTTCACGTATACAGGTGCCCCAGTGTTGGGATCTTGAGGGCCACCTTAGAATTCTGCCTACTATCGTCTTTGATAAAGAGATGATTTCTACAGAGATTAAACCTAACTCTGTAGGTGTCCACTATATTTCCTGTAAATATTGTCCAAACAACAACAACAACAACAACACACACACACACACACACACACAAAAGAAAGAAAGAAAATCAACAAATAACAAGAAATGTTTCCTTGTAGGGTTGACTCACCCATAAGCAGAGAGGTCACTCATCTCCATATATAAAGATAACTAGCCTCCAGGGAACTTAGAATTCCCTTCATACAAAAGATATGTTCTTGGATTAAGAAGAGGATGCTGAACACTAGCAGTAATTTCAGCAACCCCCAGTCCATGTCTGTGACAGACGTTGCTGGTAGCCTCAGCATCTTCTCACACTGTCCAGCTGGTCTTGGAATCCTTCTCAGTGCAGATCTTCAGAAATCTACAATTATCAGTAGGAGATGACACCCCAGATTAAACCCATTTACTATCCCTGGGATAAAGTAATGTTTTCAGAAAGCGCCTAGTAAAATCAAACACTTTTGAGTACCAGATGTGGGCAAGGTACTTTAAAGGGCTTATGCTGCAGTTGGGGAAAAAATAAGGTTATTTCATAATCCATGTGGCTTTTGTCTTTATTCATATTAACGTTTATTGAGTCTCTTGAAGAAAAATACCTATTTTCTACCACTTAGATCACAAACTTAATTTGACAGAAAAAAAAATAGACAGGAAAAGTGACATTATTTTTTAGCTACTAAGTGTTATCAGCAGATATAAGTTTCTTTTAGTGAAAACCACATTTACCATCCACCAAGGAAGGTGTGAGACAAGGACTCGGTCATGAGAAAGTGCTTTAATAGAATTATTCTTGCTATAAGTAATGCCAACTCAAACTGGCTTTAAATAATAACGTACCTCACATAGGATGTTATATCAGCTCTTTTGTCTATTATGTTCTCAAAGACTCAGGTTCTTTCCATCTGATATTCTGTCCTCAGTAACAGCTGCTCCTTAAATTGGTTTCCCTTTGTGGTCAAAGATGGCTGTGACAATGACAGAGCTATGCTTTCAGATTCACACGAGACAGTAAAGCTGTTCTCCATATGTAGAAAGGACTTTGCTTCGGTCCTATTGGGCTTCTAGGGTCATGTGCTCATTTCTGGACCAATAACAGCCATCAGGACATTCCATGTGCTGAAATGGCTTAGTAATCCATTCTTACTAGAACTTTCTGATGGAGCCATCTTCCCTAGGAGAACACGACTTGGTTGTGGAGAGGAAATTAGAAAAAAATAAGTTTTTGCTTGGGTGGGAGAAAAGGAAAACAGAAGTCAGGTTGGCAACTAAAGCTGTCTGCTGTGGATATCGCTCCTGATTGTGCCTAAACCTAAGCTCCTTCCCCAAGCTTCTAGGACCTCCTCTTTTCCAGGGTGGATGTTGATCCTGGCTGGATGTTGATCCACCAAGCTCAAACATGGTGGATCACGTGTCGTGGAATAGCAGCACCAGGCAGATTTGATACAGGGTCTAGACCCTCTGCCTGTTTTGCCTAACTTTTCAGCCCCAGCTTCTCCAGCAGCCTCAGACACCATCTGTAACCAAGCTCCTTCCATCGGACACATATCAGTTTCCTATGTTGCCATGGCAAGTTTCCACAAACTGGGTGGCTTAAAACAACAGAAATTTATTAACTGATAATTCTGGAGCTCCTAAGTCTAAAATGTCTCGACAGGGCTGAGCTCCTTCTAGAAGCTTCGGGGGGGAATCCACGCCTTTGCCTTTACTACAGGCGCCCTCTATTCCTTGGCTTGTGGCCCCCACCTCCATCTTCAAAGTGCACCCATGCAATTTCTGGTTCAGTCTTTACATGGCCTGGTCTTTCGTCCTCCTGCCTCCCTCTTTGGAGGACCCTCATGACTCTATTGGACCTGCCCAGCTAATTCAGGATAATCTTTTCATTTCAAGATCCTTAATTTAATAACATGGGGGGGGAACCCTTTTGTCATGTAAGGTAACATATTCACAGGTTCCAGGGACTACAGTATAGACATGTTTGGGGGACCATTATTATGCCTGTATTACTCAATTCCACCCACACCAAGATGTTGCGAAGTGGATTGCAAATGAGTCTCCTCGGGATGGGTGTGGCTCCACGCTGACGGTAAGCCACGCCCCTCCATTCCGTCAATGGACAAGCCTGGGATTCCAAAGGTTCATGATGCAGACCAGGTTCAGGACAGGTACCAGGTTCAGCACAGGTACCAGAGGTACCCTCACCACAACCACCACCAGAGTGGAGACTGAGAAGCCAGAGGACGGGATCAGGGCTGGGATGGAAAACAAGAGGTATAACTAGCTCAATTTACCACCAGCACTGCTGGGGACTTTGCTCTCTGGAAGGACCACAACCAGGGGAAAATAATCCATCAGATACGTACCTTACACGCCATGGTTCACGGTGCTTTTTCCACAACTCAGAAAACCACATACCACAGATGTGTTTTTTTAATAATAGTATGAAACTCACTTTTTAAAACTTAAATACATTTAAAAAAAACTATGCATTTTCAAAGAAAATAGCTGTTTAAAGAAAACTCTATGTGGCATCATAAAAATGAAAAGTCAGTACCATAAACAGAAAGTGTCCATAAAAACAAACACAACTAAAAATGTTTAATGTCAGTAAATTCTAGCTAGATGCTGTAATCCGTCAAGGATCTGAGCTGAAGGCCCAACCTCTGATTTATTAAAAAGGATCATCAGCAAGGTTAGAGTCACTGTAAAGGCATGCTAGCACCAGGTTGAAACTTTCCCTTTACTATTACTTAACTGGAACAGATTGAAAAGGGAAAAATTTTCTCCTAATATGATTCAGGTTTATTTAATGCCATTTTGGGGCACAAACATTATTTCTGGTGCCACCAGCAGTAAGACACCCACACTTCAGGGGGCACCTGGGTGGCTCAGGTGGTTAGGCATCTGCCTTTGGCTCAGATCGTGATCTCCAGGTCCTGGGATTCAGCCCCACATCAGGCTCCTGGCTGGCTCAGTGGAGAGCCTGCTTCTTCCTCTCCCTCTGCCTGGCCCCTGCTTGTGTTCTCTCTCTGTCTCTCTCTTCCAAATAAACAAATAAAATCTTAAAAAAAAAAAAAAAAGTCGCCCACACTTTGGGAGAGGCTGGTTGCAGATAACAGCGGCCAAACCAATCTCTCTAGAGGAGAACAGTGAGGGAAGGGGGTCCTGCTATGCTTGGATCTTACGGACCATATCACGTTCATTCCACATAAATAATAGAACCGGACTAATAAAGGAACTCCCCTTGGGTAAGTAGCCTAAAAGACACTTAACCCCAGGGGGTCAGACTCCAAAGCCTTGGCTTATTTCCTGTCTGGATCACTGGAGAGGACCCAAATAAGGAAACGACTGCTTTAGGCTTCGGGCTAGAGTGGATGCATTCAGCTAGTTCTCTTTCTATGCTCATGCGCTTGTGCATACAGCCACATGCACACAGAGCCTCTAGAGCCCAAGGAACGTGAAAGCCCTATTTCATGCTTTCTTATAACAGGGAGTGTCAACCTTAGCTGCCCATTAGAAACGCCTGGGAAGTTTTAAGAACTCCTGAGATGTGGCCTGGTGCTTCCAGTGATTCTAATGTGTGTATTATTACCTCAGTTGCATATGAAGCATTATTTGCTTTTACAGAGCCATGAGCATGAGAAGCAGACGGTCAGATCAGACTCCTCTGCAAATGACAGCAACCTGTACTGAAAGCCTATGCGGGCCCGGCACAATTAGGAGACTATATTCAAGAACACATATATTAGTAGAAGACGCACATTGCATAATCTGTAACAAGTAGGTATGTAGTACATAATACAGCTGAAGAGACTGATACATTAGGACCCTGCCGCTGGACGGCCTCTCACCAACTGACTATGACCCCAGGAGTAGACTATGAGATAAGTTCTTGGGGAAGCAGGAAGGGAGAACAGATAGAAAAGTAAAGGGGAAAGGCCAAGCCCCTGGAAAGTTACCACCTGATGAAGTTACCATCTCCTTCTAGAAAATGTCCCAGTCCTCACTGAAGTCTGGCTCTTTAATTCAGAGGCAGCTTCTCAGCCTTCTGCCTTTCCCCCCTGCAGACTCTCTGAGTCAACTTTAACAGCGAAGGTCCCAGAACATGTTATTGTTCCTGACGATATTGTTCCTGACGACTTGAAAAAGTCAACCCACTGATTTTATGACATGGTATTAAACTTCCTCTAGGTTCACCAGAAAAATCCAATCTTTTATCATTGAGAAAGATAATACACAATAATAATAATATATATCACAATAATAAATATCAAAATGTTTCCTTATTGGGAGGAAATGGGTTTTTTTTCCCTGAACAAAATTCTGTTTTCAACTCCTGACCGAGAGAAAAACTTACAAACCAGAAAAGAGGAAGCGCTTCAGCTCCCCCTCTCTTCCCCAGCCTCATTCAAACATCTGTGAAGCCGGTAAAGTGAGCAACACCGTGTTTGCCAGAAATGGACCAAGTACATGATGTCTGTACCATGTTGATTGGACAGTTCTATTTAGGCCACTTTTGGTTTTCATTTTAAACATATCACATTTTATTTATTTTTATAATTATACTACAGTGCTGCTAAATGCACTGGGTCTAGATAGAGCCTGCAGCATGCCAGGATCTGGGGCGGGGTACTAAGTTCAAGTACCTGGCGCGTGGCTTACAGGGTGAGTGTTACGCTTCTAACGCAACCCACTCTCTGAAATTGTGGTAGGACAAGTGAGTCATCTCCTATTTTGTAAAACTAGGCTTTAAGTTAAAGTCACCCTCAATGCTTTGCTGCCCCTGGAGGGAAATACATAAATAAATATAAATAAACAAAGAAGTAGGGACTAGACTGCCTTGTAGCTAAAATGCATATGACCCACGTGTGTGTTTTTCTTGTGTTCCAGCTGGTTGCATGTATATTTGGAGTGTGTGAGTAATGAATCAGGAAGCGATAGTTCTTGTTTTAAAGGGAGAAAAACATCACTCCTCATCAGCACAAGTTTCTAGCAGGCTGATAATCTGTGAATATTGTTGTCACTTAGTGACCCCACCATGGCAGGCAGAGTATCTCCTTCTCCCCCGCCCACACTCACACCTGCACATAGTAAGCTCCTAAGTGCCATCAGTAGCAAACACAGTCTCTGTTTAAAAGATGATAACTCAGTTATTCCAAGATAGGAAGCTCTCCCATATCCTCAAGAGCTGCATAAAAGTTCCAGGGGTATCTAAAACAAGTGGCCCGGTATTTCTTTCCAAATACTAGTGGCATAACCACTGCAGCTAGATAAATATCACATGACACAAAGGATAACAAACATTCTACCACAGTATTCGATAGATCTGAGTTTACAGAGATGAAGGCGGACAACATTGAGTAACTCAGGCAAGAAAAGAACTTAAGATGTGACCTCTTCCTGACAGTGTGAAAAACAGTGGGAAATTTGGGGGGAGGGGAGAAAAAGCAGACGTCAAAGCTTTGTAAAAATAACTTGGGAGAAAATAATATAGCTATGAGTGTTTAAACACGTCTGGAAGTGGATTTTGACTCAGACAATGAGAAGTGGATTTTGGAACTGGGCCACTGAGACCAGTCTTTAAAAGGACGTGAAATTGGCCATAGCAGACTTGGGGCTGGTAAGATCTCAGGGCATTGCTAGCTAAAAGGACCTCTCTTAATTGCTGCTAAGTAAAATTCCTCCATCACAGGCCTACATCTCTGAGGAACGTATTATTTACATTTTGGTGAAAATTATATTGTAATTTCCCCAGGATGACTTTCAATTGGAATACAGAAAGAAGAAAGAAACAAACAAACAAACAAACAAACAAAGGAAGAATATAGAAAGAAGAGGAGACTTTGACAGCTATTATTTAAGCAGAAACATGTCTATTTTAACGTGGGAATCTCCAAAATAATCATCATAGTGTAACCATGGAAACCTATTTTTACCAGAATTTCCATTCTTACTGATGTACACCCACAATTTCTGTTACCACCAGGAATGTATAATACTTAATGGAATTCAAATGTGTAATGAAATGGGGGGGGGAAGTAAGAATACATTTTCTGGAGAGCTAAGCTTGTCAGAGTATGATACCACAAGTTAAGAGGGGAAAACCCAAAGTTGGGAGTCAGAGCCCTGGCTCCAGTTCCAGTTTTGCCTCAAAATGACCATAGGTAAGGTTTTTGATGTCTTTGGGGAAGAACCCTCCCTTCTGTTTAAAAAATAAATAAATACATAAGACTCATATGTCATATCTACTCTACTTCTCTCACAGGATGTCGGAAGAATAAAAATTAATATGGAGTCACAAACCTTGAGAAGTGAAAAATACTATCCATATGCAAAATACTTTTTTAAAAAAATTTTCATTTATTTAGAGAGAGAGAGAAAGAGAGAGGGCATGAGTCTAGGGGAAGGGCAGAGGGAGAGAATCCTCAGGCTGACTCCATGCCACGTGGAGCCCAACATGGGGCTCAACCCGACAACCCTGAGATCACAACCTGAGCTGAAACCAAGAGTCAGACGCTTACCCGAATGAGTCACCCAGATGCCCCAACATGCAAAATGACTTTTATTAGAGTCCAAAAACCATAACTTGGAGCACACGCTGTTCTAGAGGCCAGTCTTCCACTTTCAAGTTCCCTGTTGCCAAGGGACAAAGATGACATAGCTGTACTCTTGCAAGAACAAGAGAACGAAGAGAAACCAACATTCTCAGACATTGGGAAATGGTTCTCTTTTTTAATCTGTTCGATTGGGAAATCTAAAGTATTAATTTGACTGAAAACCTTGCAATTTTGACATCAAAGCATGGCTTTCATTCTTCCAGGGAATGTTTTCTGAATGCATACCATGTGCCAGGCTTGAAGCTGGGCACTGGAAATTCAAAGGCGATATAAGAGGCATTCAATAAGCATTTGTTGCCAATTATTTGAACCAAAATAGGAACAAAACAGGGTTAAGACATATTGTGAATCAGTAAAGGTCTTCACTAAAAACTACTTAAAAAAAAAAGAATTTATTATTTCAAATAGGATAGGAACTAAGATTGAGGTAACAAAAGTAACCTTTACCTGCTAACAAAATGAAACGAGTATTACACACAATCAGGAACTCCATTTTTACATGTATACAAATCCTCTTAAAATATTCAAAAACCATTTTTTCTCAACTACTTTCCTCATCCACCATTTTGTTCACACTATTAACTTACATAGTCTTATAATCGACTGAATAAAAAAAAAAAATCAACTGTTTCTACGTAAGTTATCACTGTTTCTATATAGGTAGGACCAAACCAACTCCAGATGTTTTGCTGGGTTTCTGTGGCTCTTCTAGCCCCTGCTCATGTCACATTTAGAACTTTCTTCTTAGTTATGGTTATGATTAACTATGAAGCTCCCTGAACATAAGAGGTGCTCCCATCGGAAGATTTCCTTGCCGTCCTAATTATAAACATCGATATTCTCACTTAGAAAATAGAAGCCGATGAGTGAGAAATGCAACTGAAAATAGCTTAGAGCCTCCGGGGCTTTTTAAGCATCTAGTAGTTCTAATCCTGGTGTTCACAGAGATCTACAAATTGTGTTTATTAACACCAAAGAAGATCCTGTCCTATAACATCATCATCTTATGATTAATAAACTTGTGTCTGTTGGAACTATTTAGTGTAAAAGTGATAGAGACACAGCACGCCCCTTGTGATTTTAGTAGAAATTATTTTTCTGGTGGAAGCTTCTGTCAGGATGTGACCTACACCATAAGCACAAGGGCATTTTTTGGTTACCAGAGGCAGTGGAACAGATATGGTACTGGGATTCACCTTCTCATAGAGCCCAGAGGAGTAGGAAAGAGTTGCACTGACTCTGAAGTTTGAAAGCAAGTGAGACAAGCTTTTCACTTCGCAAAGCATGCCTCTTGTTTAGAACACGGAGCGATTCAAATTCACTTCCCAGAATATAAAATCAGATCATTGAAGAGGAGGGGGAAAACAACTCAAGGAAAAAAAAAAAAAAAGACTGAAGGAAGCCATGTGTCATTAATTCAGTTATAAATTATTAGCCGAAAGCAGCCTCTCAGCATTTGTATTTGATGAACAAAAATTGATTGCTTCAAGGGCATTTCAGTCCTTTTGATGTTCCCATCTTTTAGCCCACCACAAATCTGAATCCTTAACAGAATGATTATAGCATTATAGTAATCCTGAGAGCCAATACGAAAGGATTTGCAAGAGCAACGGAGATCAATAGTTTGAAAAAAGAATGTCTTTTTGAATTGACAGCCCTGTCTCGCCTGATCGTGAACCTGAACAAAATAAGTGGAGCCTGAGTACACAAGCCAGGGCGCGGGCCGAGCCCAGGGGCTGCGAGGAGCCGGGCCCGGCGTGCTTGAATAGGTCTGAACGCTGAATATTTCTAAAGGATTAAACCCCAACTAATGGCAACCCAAAGATATTTTGCAAACAATCGGCCTCTCCCCAAAATAGTTAAGATAATACACGACGCCTCTCGGTTTGGCATTCAAAAGACCGGGTTCAGCTACAGGTTCAACATTTGCTTTTGCACAGAGTTTGGGATGATGGGAAATTGGATTAGAGGTAATGTCGTCTTAATGGCTCTCTCCTCTGGGCCACTTTGAAATCGAGAATCCGCCACCCTGTTTCAGGGCGGGACCGGAGGGAACCTGGTCCTGAACACATCCCATGTTAGAAAACCCGATGGGCCCGAATTGTTTAAAGACACCATCGCCTGCGTCTATGGGATTTCCAAGTTGTAACATCGTTTGATTCCTCAAAAGACAGAGAAAGGCAGCTGAGCGTTCAAGGCTCCCGGAACAATCCGGGGATTAGCATAAAATTACCCAGACAGGAGAGCAAGGAAGGCGGCGGCCCTTGCTCCCCACAGTACGGGCATTGTTAGGGAGCGCAAATGGACTCGGAGCAAGTGTGAAGGCGTCTGGGCGTTGTCTGCGGGCCCGCATGCTTTCACGTTGATGTATATATTCCCCAGCTCTTTGTTGCCTCCGCAAGAGGCCGGCTGCGCCTGCCGGACAGAGGCGTCCGCAGGCTTCAGATGGCACACATCTGGAGAACATCCCATGGAAAATTGTGAATGGCTAAGTAATCTCTTTCGGTACCAAGACAAGGAGTGGTAATTTATGGTTTCACAGGCTACGAAACCTGACATTAATTCTGAGTAACAAACCTTAAGCCGAATGATGGGGCAGAATAGAATATACAGCGGCGGTTAATAGAAGGAAAGCGATTCTTCCAAATGACATGGGTTCCACGTTGTCTCGAAGAGGAAGACAGCCTCCCTCTCCTAGACAGAGCTCAGGTTTGCGGGCCCTCGCTGGCGTGGCCCCGCGTGGCGGCGACGCCGGTCCCCAGGTCCCCGCGCTGCTGCTGGCGCCAGGAAGGGTGGCTCCAATTAGAAGCATGTTAAAGCCACAGTCCCTGAGAGGTGTGCTGGAGCCGGCCACACGTTCTATTTGGAGGCTATGCATCATATGATCCTTAAAGTTAACCTTTTTTTTTCTTTTTTTTTTGAAGCTGTTTAAAATGTTTTGTAGCTGTTCTTGTCCAAACGAATCAAAAGAAGGATAAGCAGGAACTGGCATAAATAATAGCGGCCTTAAAAGGGGCGGCAAAATGGATAGCTCTACAAATGGCAGCCACCTGTACCAGGAAAACTCAAAGAATGAGAATAAGTATTTGAAGAGAAAGAATAATTGGAGATGTGACAGCAAAGAATAGAAATCACTCCCCGGAAGGTGTTTAAAAAGCTCTTCTCTCTCCTACTTAATCACTGTTCCCTCAAGCCCATAAATTAAAATGCACGGCATATGTTATATGCATTATAAGTAGGAATACTTATGTTATCTAAAGCATCTTAACTTTGCCCAGCTTGTTTTCATACGACCAGACTCCATTCCACTAATGGTATAAGGACCACAGGACCTTACAGGGAGCTGTTCTGCATCATATTCTCTTACAATTTTATTAAATTATCATATTGATGTTCTGTAAAGGCAGAACAGATATTACACTACGTTTGAAAGAAATTTGTGGGGAAAAAAAAGTAAAGTACTTGCTGGCAATCTCTCCCCAAGAATTAAAATGGTGCCCCTTGAGGTAGCCGGTTTAGTCCTATCTTTGTTACATCAAAGCTAATGTTTTAAAGGAGTCTGTTGTTGGAAAAAGAAATGCAGTTTCTTCACTGTGAGAAAAACAAACTATCTAATTCCAGAACTTTGGCAAATTAATCATTCAATTCAACTGGTAGAATAGGCATCCACAGGTCCAGTCATAGAGATCTGAGGATGAAGGAGACACTGCAAGGATTTTGTAATTGAGTAGGGCTCATCTATGTGTCCCCAGATGTGCTTTTAAGAGTACTGTTTCAGGGGCGCCTGGGTGGTTCAGTGGTTAAAGCCTCTGCCTTTGGCTCAGGTCACGATCCCAGAGTCCTGGGATCAAGCCCCGCATCAGGCTCCCTGCTCGGCAGAGAGCCTGCTTCTCTCTCTCCCTCTGCCTGCCACTCTGCTTACTTGTGCTCTCTATCTCCCTGTCAATTAAATAAATAAAATCTTTACAAAAAAAAAAAAAAAAGAGTACTGTTTCATTACTGCGAGTGTCACTAAAAGCTGGTACCGATAAAAGTACCTGCGATTCCCAAGGGATTTTGGCAGTGATCATAAATGAAAGACCCATGTGTAAGGAATAAGAGAGCGGGACGAGCCAAGCAACGCCAGGCAAGGCTAACTCTACCCGAGTACTTCCTGTTTGACAATACACCCAGAATATGTCCCATGGAAGCCTTATCCTGAAAAACATCCTTTCCAGGAAAAGGATTCCATGGTCAATTTGTTCAGGAATGACTACAACTCTACACCAAATAGAGAATCACAATGTACATCATTGTATAAAGTCTTTAAAACGCTTCAATAAAGAAAAGAGCTGAACCACAGAATATTTGAACATGGATCTTTTTTACTCATTACATTCATGAACATCTGAAAACAAGAGTCCTAAGGAATAGACTTGGTGAAATTTGGCTATAGCAACCCTCTGGTCTGGGTTTCTGAGCTGCTCAAAGTGAGGGTTCCTCTGCTCTGAGATTCGACTTTAGTTGATTCCAGAAATGTTACACAGTTTCTTTCTTAAACATGAATTAGCACTATTACAAATATTCTTTACAGAATTTGAGGCACCTCTCAAACAATGGTTAGAAATAAATAAATGTAATCAATCATCATTTCTTAAACTTCCAGCTCAATTATGAAATTAGACTAATTCCAAATTTCTATAACTAAATCAGATAAATTATCCCATGTTCCAAGTGTTAAAAAACAAACAAACAAATAAAGAAAACAACTGTTTGAAACACACATGGAGATCGAGTAACGCTGCACCAAAAATAAATAAAAGCAATAGAATGACAGAGGTCACAGGTGAGTGGTAGAGGCCCGTGGGTTGATGACAATGGACTCGTGAACTTGATTTGAAATCATCACCAATCAGAAACAGGAGTCTTTAAGGTATTTGGTTGCTGCTCAACTACCTTAAGTAAAAACAGAAAATTGATTATATAGACAGAGAAAGCTTCATAAAACTGGGGGGGGGGGGCGCAAGAATATAGCTGGAACTGCCAAGCCACCAGGAATTCTGTAGTTCAGTTCTCTTCAAATCTCTCTGAATCACGTCTTGGGTTCTTTCACCTGCTCCATTCTTTTCTCTTTCTGCAGACAAGCTTCCTCTACTTCTCTGCACCAGTGGGCCAATATGTCGGCCCCATAGCTCCCAGGTTTACATATTACAGTACCAGCCACATGCTAAAAGTCTTAGTTCCAAAGCCAAATTGTTAGGAGAAAGAATGTGATTGGTCCATATTAGCTCAGGTGCCCTGACAGCATTGGCTAAAGAGATAGGTGAGAGCATGTAAATATGTTTGCCAAGGGCCCACCCTGTGGAGCCTAGAGATAGTTCCTAAAGAGCCACAGGGAGCACAGGGGTTAAGGAGTTGACATTGTGCTTTGAGAAAACAGACCATATAGTCCGCAGATGAAGGAAGACTGTCAAAAGACATTACTAATACTAATAATGGAAAGGCCTAAGCTGCAAATTAATGGAGCAGAATTGCAGTGGTTTGTAGAATATCATAACCTCCCTTCAGTGAAGAAGATACAACGAAAGACTTCTTCCCCTCTGGTCTGACTACACCAGCTAATTTTTTATTAAGAAAAAATGCTCTTAAGATTATCTTTCAGATATGGTCCCCCCCTAACAATAATTGCTAACCTTTTCTGAGACACTGTTCTAGGTTTTTTAGGTGTAATAACTCAATTAATAATCTTGACAACCTCACAATTAAGTCCTAGTTTCAACTCCACTTTGCAAACTATGAAGCTGAGGCTTAAAAAGGTTAAGTAAATTTTCAAAGGTCACACAGCTAGCTAGGTTTTCAACCTAAGGAGTCACCATGGAGCTCTGAGAGTAATCAGTCTGTCCAATCCAGAGTCCTGGAGAAAACCGATCACTGTAATCAATCAGTCCCGTATAGCCCTAAATGCCTCATCGACGTCATCATGATATCACCCACCCTTCCCATGAGATAAAGCAAATATCTTCAAACATAAAACTGCCCCTAAATTAGTGCACTAACAGAGGCTAGGAAACATACAAAATTCATTAATAACACAAGACTTGAGAAATGATTGCTTCCGAAAGCAGTCAGTCATGCGTCCTGTACACCACATGTAGAGAGACACTCAACCCTCGGGTCCTGGGAATTAGATTTTTCCTTACTCGTAAGAGTTAGGGAATAATTAAAAAAAGAGTTTGTGTTGGGGGTAAAAAGCTTCCCCACCAGGTTCGTTTGCTGGAGTTAAAGGACAGTTAATTTTAAAATATGTGCACTTAAGAACAGCGTTTGATCTGCCAACAAGTAAACCAAGAATTTTCAATAAAACGGGAAAAAGTTTGAAAGTCTGGAAGTGATATAAAATTGTCATGAAAAAGAAAATGTTTCTGTTGTGTGATAGCAGCTTGGTGCCAGGTCTGAGAGACACCGCAGGATTCAGAGATTTTTCCCAAACCGGGGGCATCTGGCAGACCAGATCTGGTGCAAGACCAGCCTTTTAGCGTGATAGAGAGAAGCTACTCGAGTATCAGTTTCCATCCAGCTTCAGCTGGAAGGGGGACAAGTTCAAGCCGTCCCGCAGCGGCACCGGTAAGGCTCTCCTCCTCCATGTTCTCATAGTCACGGCCGCAACCCCTGGACACACTGCCAGGTGACTTGGGCACGCTCTCGCACGGATGGCCTCGAGTGGCTTTCGGACGGCACATATGCTGGCAATTAACAGCCTGGTTTTCAAAGAGGTGACTCTACTCTTAACTCCACAGCTCTGTTTATGGAACTGCCCAGGCAACCAAAGGTTCAACAGCTGGGATGGGGGAACAACAGTTGGAAGATGAGGAGAAAGGAGGGCTGGGAACAAATTCAAGGAGGGTTCCTAGGACAACGCTGAGGCAGCATCGGGTGAGAGCAGAAGCCTGGGGATGATTAGCACAGGCCCCGTCGGAGGAGAGCCTGACCCACGCAAGAGGGACAAGAACAAACCCGCGACAAGTCCGAGCATTCGCTTTTCCTCTCTGGTCCTCAGCGACGGAGCCTTGACATCAACCCCAGAGAACACGACGAAGAACCCCCGAAGGGCTCCCCTTCAAGATGAGAAGAGCTCTGAGTTTGAGAAACTCAGAGTTCCTTGAGTCTAAACTATCTGTGGTCTGGTTGGAAATGAAAGTCTTACGTAAGGCCCTACCCTGGTTATCATAGGCATAGGCTATCTATGGGTTATCAGTTTCCGAAGATGCGACTGCGAAACATTACACTCGCTGCATTACATGAGATAAACTTCTTTTTTCCCTGAACAGTGTGGGAGGCCCTTGAGAATCTCATTCTGCTTCAGGCACAGCATTTAACACTATTTATCATTCAGCTGAAGATGTGTGAAATTGCTAGTTAACATGATTCCCTCTGAAGGTCTGTCAGATTAAAAAAACAAAAACAAAAAACACCAGCTTTTTCTGTTTGCAATATGTGTTCTATATATAAATAAATATCCTATAACTGGAGTCGAACCCACGACTAACATTGACATTGCCATGGTCATGGGCGAAGGTTCGCGACATGCTCTCGGGAACCCTGTGCTTCAGCATTGCACAGATAACATTGACCTTAACTGGCTCCACGGCTCCCTCCTTCTCTTGGCCCTGTCACCTTTTCTCTCCCCCCACAAACCTTTCCAGTACTTTCCCCATGTTACCGCTTTTGAACTTGGCCTGCTTTCCTTATTTTGCCTTCCTTATGTCCCTGTGGATCAGGGCATCTACTCTCCAAATATGAATGTAAAATCAGTTCAGAAAGAAACGTTTGATAGAATTTGATAAAACTAGTACTGGAAAGACCTGAGTGGGGAGGGGGGTGAGGATGGGAGGGAAGGGCATGATTTAATGATTTGCAGAAAAATCATCCTTCTCTACAAGCAGAAAGTATAACCCATTAGCATTCCAAACAGGCTGTTCAAAGCTTTCAGATGGCAAGGCTGAGCGGGTCTTGTCCTCTCCCCAAGCACACACATCCCAAGGCTGCCTCGGACCTGGAGCCTCCAGACACGGCTGGCACAGCATCTGGGATTTTATCACCACCGCAGAGAGTGAGTCTGGACAGACCCACTGCTGGTTACTCCAAATTTTTTTTTGTGACTGAATGGCTTGATATGCATTAACTCGCATGGTATTCTTTGTAGTTGTTTTTTGCAGATATTTTCTCTTTCGACACGTTTGTATTACAAAGAGGAACATATGGCCCCCAAAAAGCTATTTCTATATGTATAGACTCCAGAGTTTTCAGATCTTTTTGTTTCTAATTTAGCTTCAAAAAAAAAAAAAGAAAGAAAGAATGAAAAAAAAAAGCCACTTTTTTTAACACTTTAAAAGTGTTGGGTTTTTTTGTTTTTTTGTTTTTTTATTTCTGAAAGGACTGCATACAGTCATACTTGAAATTCGTTAAGGTCAATGGAGTTTGGGTGTATCCATTTTACTTAGAAGATAAATAATGATCTTCAGGAGGCTTAACAGGCAAGTACAAAGAATGGATTCTCATGGAGCAAAAATGTACAGAGCTATACAGAGCCATCTTGCCCCTCATTGGGCATTTCTCCTGGCCCCCACCCACCCAAACTCACAGAAACTACCTGCATCATCATTAATAGGACTTGGCCATTGGGATTCAGACGTTATTCACCCTTGACAGCTGGGGTGCAGAGACAGCATGGGAATAAAGAGTAATCCCGCCAAATCAAAAACAGAAAAGTGGGTAGATTCTCTTGTGTAATGTTTCACTCAGTTGAGGCATCCTGGCCCAAGTGGGGAAAAAGAAAACTATAAAGATGATGCATACTTATTTACACAGTTATAAGTGCTGAAATAGGCACCAATGACCCAAGCACTAAGATTTTTCAGCTATGAAAATTATGGTTGCTTGTAGCTTCTTATCACGATATTGTTTTATGATGACTAGGGCAAAAAATTATTTGAAGCTCACTCCACCTCATGATTTAATTCTATAGTGCACAGATAATAATAATAAATGATATATTTCATAGACAATACCAAAATAAAATGGTTCCGTGTATAAGCTTCAAGATCATCCTACTCAGCTTTTCATCCTGGTTCTATCATTCATTAGCTTATAAACCTTGGTCTAGTAACATCCTAAGCTTCAGTCCTTGCATTTGATTAACACCCAACAGATGTTAGCTACATTTATTATTTTGAGTCATTTCTATGTTGGTAAAGAAGCATCTATACCAGCTCTTTTAGTCAGGGAAAGCAATGTTAGCTGGTATAACAAATGATTCCGAAATTTCGGTGAGCTTAACACTTCAGCAGTGTTTTCCATTCATGTCACAGGACGGGGCGTGGGGGTAATTCTGCTCACCAGTGTGGGACCCAGACTGTTCCTATCTAGTAGCTTCTCCAAAGTCTATGGCCATGGAGTCCATCACTGGATCCTCTGATCTAGCCTGCAGGAAGAGAGCTCGGGTAAGTGCAGGAGATTTGTTGCGGGGTGCCTAGGCCCAGAAGTAGCCTGTATTCACTTTCACCACTTCTTAGTCACCAGCATTTAATCATACAGCCCCACCTAGATGTATATATTTAATATTCTCCCTTTATTGTACTCAGAGAAAAACAGAATATCCTTCCCAGTAAGAAGACAAAATCAAAGTCCCAGAGCAATATTAAGTTCTGTGTTTTCTAATAATCCTGCTACTTATTTCTCCTAGACTTCGTATCAACATCTCTCAGTTTTGTTGAGTGTATTGAAAATGGAAAAGAGTAATGGTGTAAGTGTCATTTATGTCACCTGATAACACCATTATGTTATCATTTAAGAACACAGTCTTCTTCACAATTTATGTATATCATAGCTCTCACTTTAAAATGACCTAGAATTTCACATATTTTGCAGAAGTTCCTGAGAATCAATTGAACTGGGGTATCATTTTACTTATGTTTTTAAAGATTTTTTTATTTATTTTAGAGGGAGGGAGATTGAGCATGCCGTGGGCAGGGGCAGAGGGAAAGAGAGAGACTCTTAAGCAGGTTCCACACCCAGCAAGGCGCCAGACGCAGGGCTCAATCTCATGAACCTGAGATCAGGACTTGAGCCAAAATTAAGAGTCAGAGCCTCAACCAACTGAGCCACCCAGGCGCTCCAGGAGTATCATTAAAAAGAGTAATAAGCTTATACCAACTAACCTTCACAAAACATAAACCCATAAAGAAGAAAATATTATGTGATTTAAATCTAAAGGTGACTTGTGTCTATCAGGCTATCGAAATACACTAGCAAATTATTTCTTCCATGGTGATACCCTATGAGAGTTAACTTAGAAATGTGTCAGAAATTGTATTTATTTTATAGAAGCAATGGTTACCAATGGGAGACAATTTTTACACCAAAAAAGAGCATGGGTTGGTTTTTGTAGAAATTTTACTTCTTGAGTCTAAGAGAACTTGTTTCAATCATTTTCCAGTGTGAAGAATAGGCTACCTATATAACATTGACAACACAGAATAATGAAATAAAATTGAATGAAGCTTCCTAATATCTTGTGATAAGAAAATACCAGCTAACACATCCTGAGTCTTTACTACATGCCAGATAGTCTTTGAGATCCTGTGAGGTAAGCTCTATTATTATCTTCTTTGTACAGATGGGAAAATGGACCAAGAGAAGTTAAGCAAATTCCCTTAAGTTCCTGGTGCTGGTTTGAAATGAAGCTGGAATTTGAATGGGGAATGTTGGCCCAGGGTCCAAGTTGTTAACTGTTATCGGTCCTTAGCAATAGTCAATGCAATGTGTTAAATATTTCTCATGCCATTTCTGTGTTGAAAAATTACCAGTTGGTGTTCCAAACCAATACTTGGTCTCTAGTCCTGAACAAAGGAAAAAGAATGATGTGACTAAGCTACCTGTTAACTAGTTATTTCCTGCCCCCTCTCCTCACCAGAAGCACCTCCCTCTAGAAGTGACTGCATGCTCAGAGCATCAGGCTAACGGAAGGGTGTGGCAAGTTGGTGAGGGCAAAGAGAAACTAATAACCCAATGGGGTCATCTCCCAAATTGGGACTGGGCAGGAGATGACAGTACCAAAGGCTCTTCAGAAGTTCATGTTCACATGCATCTTGAAAACAGCATCTCCTCTCCCAGATCCCTGATCCTAATTCCCATTGTGGGGGTAGCGGGGGGGTGGTAATTGGCTTTGATATGGAGTTGCAAAGCAAGAGCCCAGGAGCAAGAGTCCCACATGGCCAGCCTCCTGGAGAGGGCTGTGGGGCGGACGCCGCTTCACGGGGGATTCTGTCCTTCCACAACACTCCCTACACCCCCACCTCCAAGTGTAAGCAGAGCTCAAGCTTACAGACTAGCCAGACAGAGGGTGCACATTCTCCAGTTCTTGCAGTATTGGATAAATGGATAATGGATGGATTGTAGATGAGGATATTCAAACGTTCTTGGTCCTTATTGCTTTTCTCAGTTGGTGCTTGCCATGAAAAGAGTAAAAGCTTGCTCTTTTTTATTTTTTGCACATTGAAGGGTATTAACCTTTTATGGAGAGGAGATGGATTGGTCTTTTTGAAGTGCTTGCTTTGCTATTACAGCTCAAAGAAAGAAATCAGTTCCGCATTAAGCCGAGTCTCGAGTTTGGTAGTAGCCTGGGAGGCCAGAGGGACATCATGTTTCCACTTTCTGAATTTAAGACGCACAGCTCAGAGAAAGTCATGGGATATCTCAGTTCTGCTTAGAGCCACTTGCAAATTAGTAGCTATAATTGGATCAGAACTAACCAGCTGTTGTTTGTTGCCAAATGGGTGCAGCAAGGAGAAGCCCCCTCTTGCCCCCAGTGGGAAAAAATGGCTCAGTCAGACACAGTCGAAACACGAGTGAGACAATCTCTCAGGCCGTAGAGAGTCTGCAGCTTTTATTCAACTTTCCGAATTGTTGTGTAATTAGGAAACTACTTCAGAAATGTACCCAGACTCTCAGAGCGAATGAGGAATGTCCCCCATCGGTCTTGCCTCCATGGCTGAAAGCTGTGCACACACAAGTTCTACGATGAGACGCAAGCTCTTCCTGTTCTCTCTCCCATCCCTGTTTTCTCCCTTACAACTATGGGGTCACCCACCTCACACCCCCAATCTGATGTTCCCCTCAGGGCAGCTTCACAGCAGACATTTGTGCCTGTGCTCACCGCTGCTCCCAGTGGCCTCGAGGGGCAGAGGCTCGCCACCCTGATCCATGGCCACAGCTCTATCCATAACCCAGCTGAGGTATTTCATCTCTGTTACAGAATGGGAAGTGACCTAGAGCAAGTCATTTAAAGTTCTCCGGGCCTCAGCTTCCTCATCTGTCAAAGGAGGACAATCGAGTAGAAGAAGAAAGCAAACATGGAAAGCTCTGACCAGTTTCCAGGCTTGCTGTAGTTCCTCTCCCCTTTGTCTCTCACTATGGCGATTCACGTCGTGCTCCAGGCACAGTCAAGTTCTTACCTGCCAGGACAGTTACCCAACCAGAAGTGTCTAGAACCATGAAGGACGGCCCCCTCCCCCAAATCGCTCATATTTAAACAAACTTAAATGTTCACCTACAGCTACATTTCTTATAGTTTTTGATTTCAGCAGTTTTTGATTTCCACATGAAGGTGGAAAAGGGGTTGGTGACATCATTACCCCAAACTTCACCCCCTCAAAGGGTTTTGTTTGTTGTTGACATCTTGGCCAAAGAGCAAATGCTCCTGAGAGCACTGAAGGGAGAACAGGAGGAGGCAGTGGGAAGTGACCCACTGCCGTTTCCCCCACTTTTCCTTCACGATGACTCCTGGTCCATCTTTGGTCCCAGGCTACCTCTGGCACCCCAAGCCAAATCGTATCATTAGAGGTAGAAAACAGTCCATTTCTGTTTCTACTCTAGGTATCAGAGCGGCATATTTTATAGTGGGCTGCAGATGCTAAATTATTTGAATCTTCGTTCAGATGTTCCTAATTTACATTGTCTGTGGCAAATAAAAAGATAAGTACAATCCATATTGCAAATGCATCATACTATGATAAATCTGTAGCCGTCCTTCTCGGGGCCTTCTCCACCTCGTGGAATTTATATTGCAGTCATAATAATGTCAGACCTACACTATGAATATCTTCCTGCTAATTATGCCTAGTTTTTAAAACAGTGCCCATTTATGAAGACAGGATTATGGCATCCTTGATTATACCCTAAATAATTCTGTAAACATAAAACATGCTGAATAATATTGGAATTCCACTAAAGAACTACAATAAAAATAGAACTATCACATACATTCCAACATTTTTTTTCTTTTTATGAAGAATGCTTTTGATGGAATGCAATGTCCTTTAAAACCCCTGAACTAAAAATATCCATCAATACTAATTCTAATGTCAGTGCAATCCTAGAAATATAAATTACAGAATTTAGCTCAAAGAACAGTATCAAAATAATAATGATTATAATAGTCATAGCACTAATCATAATAAATAATATCGATTGAGTACTGAGCTAATTATGTCCTAAGTACTGAGTGTTTCCATGCTTTGAATATATTGCTTTTTAATCCTTTTTCAATTCTTTATAGTAAGGACTCTTCCCCATTTTATGGTTGAGAACACTGAGACTTGGAGATAAAGTACTTTGCTCGAGGTCACATTGCTGTGTGACAGAGTATAATTAGCAAGACTTGGCTTTGAGGTCATTAATTAAACTGCTTGTTTTTATGATTCCTCAGATTCCAAAAAACCTGGGAACGGAGATGGTGGAGTATTTCTCCAGTAGTCTATCAGCCCATCTCATCAACTTTTTTTTTTTTTTTTTCATGCATGTTAAAGACCTAGGAAGCACACTTACACTCTTGGGTCTTGTAGGCAGAATCTCAGTGGCTACAGTAATCATGTCATATAAATGTTCAAGAATTGGGCTCCGAGTCA
Organism: Lontra canadensis; assembly: GCF_010015895.1. Lineage (NCBI taxonomy): Eukaryota > Metazoa > Chordata > Mammalia > Carnivora > Mustelidae > Lontra > Lontra canadensis. The sequence continues at coordinate 17,725,651 of NW_022631008.1, forward strand.
AGATCAGATGTGTTGGTACACAGGACACAATTGGATGACCCATAAGACTTGGCTGTTGTTTTCCTCCTAATGCCCCTGACAACCCAACCCTGTCTTACTTCTCATCCTGTCGCTATGTTCACAGCTTCTCCACTGTAGGAGTTTCTCAGAACACTGGCAGCAACAACAGGGTCCCTCCCCCATTGCCATTCCACCCTTTAAACATGACCTTATAAAACCAAGGTAATTGATGGAGATGTTCTTCTGACATTTTAAAATTTTGTTTCAATTTCCAAAGCTTAATTTTCATCCATCTTGGTCAAGTTTATCATTCTGAAGAACATGTTCAGACCAGCAACATGTGACAGAGTCTGGGCGTGGGTGTGGGGATTGTTACTCCTGTTTCTGTGATGGTCACCTCTACCTATGACGTGCATGTGAGTTTGGAACAGTGCCACTGTTTGATGGTAAAGTGGAGAGCCAAGTTCTCAGTATTTGGAATAAAAGTATTCAGTTCCGTTCAAACAAACGGTCCTAAACATAGTGAACAAAATTAATGATTAAAATACGCATGTGCTAGGAGCACCAAAATGTAATTTACTCACTTTGACATTTTAAAAAAAGACAAAACAAATTTCCCTATAATATAAATCTTAAATGCAGTAAAAAAAAAAAAACAAAAAACCCTGAAAGGTTAATACATTTATTCCCCTCCCCTCAAATTATCTCAAATCTTAGAACAATTAAGTGACCTGGCCCCTTCTATATAAGGCAATTCAAAGTTGGATAAATAGCCTCTGTGCTACCCCACACCCCAGGACATCACCACCAATAAAATCTCACACTTAACAAAAAGAAAATGATTCCATGTGCCTTGCGGAAAATTGGAAACATTAGCAGAGATCTGTGCAAATGAATTTTTTCGGATCAATGATAACGTATTAAATAGGACTTGGTCTGAAATTAATATTGTAAAGTTTGGGGTACACTAATTTTTCTCAATACTACAAAGGTTTATATTCTTTGTATCCTTCACAGATTCTTTCTTCCAGGGGATAAATGAAAAAGAAAATCCGGTTCAATTCATTTCCTCCAAAATAGCGCACTAGGACTTCCTCATTTAAACAACAGACAATGTCCTCTCCAGTCTCCTCCTCCTCCCCTGAGCCTGAATAGAGGGATACTCTCTCAATGTATGCTCAGCCACCAGCTACCACAAGTCACTTAAGTAAACACAGAGGCACCTTGGTGAAAGCAATTGCATGGTCTGAATACCATCAACTGACACTTCTATTCAGTGACCCTCTCAGGTCTCAGAAATGGTCTTTTCAAATTCCGGGTCTTGAGATATTGATTTCAATCAGCAGCTTTTCCTAAGAGCATCATTTCAAAAATAGCCCTGTCACAATTTCTACGATCTCATCTCAGTTTCATCTGGGCTTTGTATTCCTATTTGAAACCATTCAGTGAGATGACACCAGAGGGCTTTACCGAGGCATTGATTCAACTTCATGCATAGGCAATAGAATTTATCCTTCTGTATATGAGAAAACATTAATATTTAAGTTTGCAGAAGGAGATTTCAGATTTAAACAGTCCAGCTTCTTTTTTTTCTTTTCTGGTAGAAATCAAAAGCTCGAATTAAACCATTCTCATTATGAAATTCTCAAGCTTCCTGCTAAACTAGTGACTTAACAAATCAGCATCAATTCTACCCTCTTGGAACATATTAGAGATAAACTGGGGGGGGGGGTGGTAAAAAAAATGTGTGGCAGGTATACACACATGTAAGTAAAATAGAAACATGAAGTGATGAACTATAATTTCAACATAAATGTCTTCCAAATTGCCCCCTGACACCTATCCAATAGTAAGGTCTTCTCAAGTTGTAATTGTAAGCTGCCTAACAAATATTTATTTAATGACAGTAATCAAAAGAAGGTTGACATGCAGCATTTCACTTTGCAGTGAGAATGTGGAGGCTCAGGGTCACCCATAACCATGTCTATTAAAAACTCGTAGATTGTCCTGATAACTCTCCCATGACAGATAAATTCAGATTATTTTTCTATTTCAAAGGGAAGCGAGAAAGAACCGATCTTAATTACTTCCTATGCTCTAAACCTTGTAATAAATACTTTACATATGTTCTTTCATTTCATCTTTCCATAGGTCCTCAGAAGAAGTAACGTCACATTTAACAAATGAAGAAACAGGTCGATAGTAAGTGACTCGCTGACATCATTAGAAACAAACAGGATTGGAATTTGAATCCAGTTCTTCAAAACACAGATGGAGACATAGTTTTAGCATCTACTACGTACCAGGTGTTCTGTGAGGTGAGGGTTATTTCCAGCTGAACAGCATTCGGTTCCTGCCCTCAAAGAGCCCATATTCAAATAAAGACAAACACAAGAAATTAATGACAACTGAATACAGAGAAAAATTTTCAAGTTAAACACTAGCACACTGAATACAGAATATAGTAAAAGAATAATTTGATCAGGTTTTGGCCAGGCAGGCAGGATTTTTTGACATTAGGAAAGAATGTTTCAAGTTAGGAAATTAAGAAGGAAATGTATTATCATCTTGAATGCCAAAATGGCATTTGATACAACTGAGTATCTGTTACTGAGATTTACAAACTTACTAATATAGAAATCAAAAAATAAATAATTGTAAATATAGGAAAACAGAGATTCTTGTCTACCCAGAAGATCCAAGGGCATCAACTAAAAATTATCGGAAGTAACAAGGGTTAAATAAAATGTCATTAGTATAAGATATACAAAAATTAGGCAGTTTCCTTATATGCTATCAATACCAAATTAGAAAAAAAAAAGTTATATAAAAAGATCCATGTGTTAGTAGATCACAGAATTACTGAGTACCTAAGAACAGAGTCAAGAAATACGCAAAGACTATATGAAACTTTATTAAAGGACAAGAATATAGTCTCATATACAAGGGGGGGAATCCACTTTCACAATGTCTTTGGAGGGCAATTGTGTAGTATTTATCAAAATTGAAGATAACCTTTGAGTCAGCAATTTTACCTCTAAGAATCAATTCTACTGAGATTCGGTGACAGATGCAAAAGGATCTATTTGCAGAGATGTTTATTATATATATATATGCATATAATACAAAATAATAAATAAAAATTGGAAAGAAGTAGGTCTCTATCAAAAAAGGGAATAAATAAACCATGGCACATCAATACTATAAAATATTATATATCCATTAAGGAGAATAAAAGAGATATAGGGAAACTGACATGAAGGATGCCCATAATACATTGCTGAATGAAAAAAAAAGTCACAAAGTTGTACGTATTCTCTTTATGACTGTACACACTTCGGTATTGTATCAATTTTGTAACTGGCCTATTGTTTTCATAATTTAAGAAATATCCTACAACTCCCAGTATGTTCTATAAATATTGTAACAGAAATATGAACCAGGTGCTGTGTGAGCCCAGAAAGGAAGTGTAAAACTCTCCCAAAGGAGAGTCAGGCTTCAGGCATCACATGAGAACTCTGTGCCTTAAAGGGTGAAGAGGAATTTTCCCAATAAAGAATGGCTGTAAAGAAGTCCAGAAACAGCCTGTGCCAAGGACGAGGGGAGCAAAAGACATGGCACAGTCCAAGAAGTTGGAAAACTCAGTGCAGCAGAACCCTGGGGTGCCTGGGGGGTCAGATGGAGAAAAGACCAAGGAGGTAGTTGGTGGCTCCATTGTGAAGAATTCCCCGTGACAAAGGATTTAAATTTCATTCAGATGCAATAGGGACACAAAAGAGCTTTTTAAGCAGGTGAGTGGCATAAAATCTGTGGGAAGAAGACCCTGGCAACAGTGAGGGAGAGAAATCCTGGAGAACAGGAGGAGGAAATTAGATGGAGAAGAAAAGGATTTTGGAAAGAGAGTAAGGAAGTCAGATTATGCTGGCATTTCACACAGGGACAGGGTAAGATCTGAGAAAAGTGTTTTTAAAAAAGGATCTGTGTCATGTAATACATAATATGCACCAGAAATACATAAAAGAGACTTAGGGGCAAATTAGGGGAAAAAGTGGATTTGATGGGAGGGGGTTGCAAAGGGGGAGGTGGAACACGGGGGCGCGCATACTCACAGTAAGCCAGGAACTGATAGAAATTGTCACATACGTATCCCCTCCTTCATTATACAAGTAATAGGAAAAAATCACGAACATGGAGGAGACTGTTCCTGTCTCAAAAACAGAATGTTGAAAGCGAAAGTTGCAAACCCCCTCGCTCAAAGAAAAAAAAAAGAAAAAACATGAAGCCATGACCATCGGGTTGCTAAGATCCAGAGTGTTATTTTGAGTAGCACAGGCCACAGGAAGTGTAATGATGCCGACCGGAGAACAAAATGCAGTGACCTGAACTACCTCACCATCATTTCTGAGGGAGCATTTATTCACTCTTCCGATGCATATTTACCACATTTCTGTGGTGCATTGAGCATCTAGGGGTCTGGGGTGCGAGGTAAGGGGGTGTGGGGAGCGGGGAGGGAATGGTTCCTGTGTCGAGGATCTTTGCTGCGAAGGAAGGAGCCCAGAGAAGCACACTGGAGAGTCCGAGAGGGTAATTGCCAAGCTGGCTCAGGACAGCAACAAGGGGAGTTCAGAGACAAAGTGAGTCCTGAGGTGGGAGGGGGGTGTGGCGGGCATGGGGGGGGAGGTTGGGGGGGTCAGTCAAGGGAGGTCATGAGTGCAGAGTTCGGTGGAGGGGAACACTGAGGGAAAACGGAGGGGCAGTGGAGGGCTGCTGGAGTTCTCCTTCCCCAACGCCCCAGCCGTGAACCTCTTGACTCAGGGGCCCCATGTGTTTTATCTGCATTGCTGAACGTTGTACATGGAGGCATTTGGTAAGTGTTAATTGGACACTGACTGGATGATGAATGAGGGGAAGTGGAAAATGGCAGGAGCCTATTCTCAGAGCCAACATCTACCGAGCACTTGCTAGACGCCGAGGGCTCCCTGGGCATTGCTTCCTCTGACACTCATGAAGGTTTTTTGGGAGAGGTAACCGTCACGTAACACCCTCGTTTGCCAGGTCAGAGTCACCTGGTTCATGAGACAGGTAGGCAGGAAAGAAGTGCAAAGATGTGGTATTTTGAGATGTTGGAAAGAGAAATCAAGATATTTCAGGAAAGCAAGGATCCCAGAGCCCTTGGTCTTCAAGTCAGGATAGGATTCAGTTTGCTCTCAGGACTTAAAACGGAAGTTGGGAGAACGGAGCCAAGAGGAGCTGAGCGGGAATGAGGCCTGATACACAGAAGTCCGGGTTTATCTGGGAGTGTGTGTGTGCACGCACATGTGTGTGCGTGTATGTGTTTATAGGCCTAAGTATGCATCCAAAAAACACTAGTATGTGTAAAAACCTGGGGGAGGAGCTGAAGAGAGCCAAAAAGGAAAGGAAGGAGAGAAGGGCAGGTCGATGAAGAGAGCAGCCGACAGGTGAAAGAAGGTCCCAGAGAGGCATCAGGACCGTAAGACATAAGGACAGAACTTCACGCCTGATCTCTGTCTCCTCCTTTTAAACAGTGTCACATAAGGAGTTATCATTAATTTTTGTAGGTGTGACAGTGACATAATAGCTATAGACGCATATTTTTAAAAGCCGTTCTCATTGAGAGATGGTCACTGAAGTAAAATAACATGTCTGCAAGATGAGAGGGACTGGAGAAAAAGGTGAACATTTTGGAGTAATACAGTATGACAGGAAGTCTCCAAAGAAGGAGACCTGGCCGTAAACCCACCAAAGGGAATATGAAAGACTGCTAGAATTTTTCAGCCGTCTTATTTCCTTTTGAGGCCATTAAGTGGAACAATAGCAATGCCCATGAAAGAAATACGAATTTCAAAAATAAAACAGCCTATGTCTTACATTAAAAAACACTTTCTACAGAAGGTCCTGTGTGGCTCAGTTGGTTAATTGTCTGCCTTTGGCTCAGGTCATGATCCCAGGGTCGTGGGATCGAGCCCCCCCACCTCTGCTCAGGGGGGAGCCTGCTTCCCTTCCTCTCTCTCTGTCTGCCTCTCTGCCTATTTGTGATCTCTGTCTGTCAAATAAATAAAATCTTTAACAAAAAAAACAAAAACAAACAAACAAAAAAACACCAGGGTTAAGTATATAGCAGATGTAGGTATTTAAGCAAGGTACACAGGTGACTGAAAGTTTTTAAGGAATGTACTTGCTCGTCTTTCCACTTCTTCTCCTCACCACCCTGAAAAAATTTCTCAGCTATTGGTAACTTTCAGTTATATAACAAAACTGCAAATCTTTATTAAAAATGTGTCTCTGACCTTTTAAATGGAAAAAGGTTTAGCATCCCATCATAGATAAACCTGCCTAGCCTAACTAATGGGGCATATGACTAAAACAAGGCCTGAAATTAGGAATTAGAAATGTAGAAATAGGGACACCTGAGTGGCTCAGTTGGTTAAGCTTCTGCCTTCGGCTCAGGTCACAGTCCCAGGGTCTTGAGATCAAGCCCCGCATTGGGCTCTCTGTTCTGCAGGGAGCCTGCTTCCTCCTCTCTTTCTCTGCCTCCCTCCCTGCCTTCTTGTGTTCTCTGTCTGTCCAATAAAAAAATAAATTAAAATAAAATCTTAAAAAAAAAGAAATGTAGAAATACACTGAATAATGAACCCCAATTACTGCCTGGATGATTCTTCTCCCATTAGATCCCAATTACACTTTCCCAAGTCAACTCCGGAGACTTAACCCATAAAAAGACTCCGTGGGTTCAGCTTTTTAAAAAATATATATACTACACAAAGCTATCAGAAAATCCTCACCAGAAACTGAGAATGATTTCCTTATGGCTCAGGAGATACTGCCAAGATTTCCTTTAAGGTTTACTTAGATGGCACTCCAGTAAGATTCCCATATGGAATTACTCCCCACACAGGAGCCTGACCTGGGGGAAGCTGAACAAAGCAAAGATTATTTACAAACTCCCAAAGCAGGGGCTGTTTTACATTTCTCTCACCCTGGATCTAATTCCATCGGTAAATACAGCACATGTTGAGTTATAAAGCATAATTATGAAAAGGCCGAGAAGTGCTACAAAGGATTGGCCTTCCTGATACTGTGAGGCAGAGACCAAGGGCCAGGGATGACTGAACAGGCTGCCCACGTTGGTGGCACCCACGAGTTACCACAATCCCCAGGCCAGCGAGATCCCAGCAGGCTCCTGCTGTTGCTTGAAGACATCTTATAGGAATCATCTATGTTCTGGGGGGCAGATTGCCTGTCAGATAACTTTTGAGCAGATTCCTTCACGTGCGGAAGACACATAATGTGGTAGAGTTTGCAACAGTCCAGTAAGCTCTACCCTCAAAGTAACCTTGAAACCAGGCCCTTGAATAATATAGGCAGTGCTGACACATCTGTTCTCGGTGGGATGGGCTTTGATTGGGCTTTCTGCAAAGAGGAAAGGAAGTTTTCCATGAAATAAAGCAGAATATTTAACGACAACAATGAAAGAGCAATAGTTGTTTTTGGTGCATATCCTGAAAACATGGGGTAAAAATGTATAGCTTTTCTTGTTTTTTAAAGTGTAGTTTTCAGTTACACTTTAGACCACTTGTATTTTATTAAGAAAGCCTCAAATTTTTTTTTTTCAAATAATAGGGATCCTGTTAAGATACTATTACCTGTAATTAATTGTGCCCTAGATGTTCCTTGGTTTCATGTTCATAAAAGAAACATCAGAACATTCATTTGGCAGGAAGCAAAATATTAGGTAAGGGGGTGGCAGACTTGGCCTCTGTCTCCCTCAGGCGGGTCATCATGTGTCAGTGGAATAATGGAGAAACAGCATCTCTAGCCCTGAGACCATATATGGGGCTGCCGGAGCGGCCCTTGACTAAACGGAGTGATCTGTTTCATGTCACCGCCGTGCAGACACTCTTTTATTTTACTTTTTTAATTACATAAAGAAAGCAGAATTAAGTAAGGTAAAGTTTTGGAGTAAACCTGCCTGTTCAAATTTCTTCTCCGCCATTGCTGGCTGCGTCACTAAGTCATGTACCGACTCTGAGTTTCCCTTTCCTCAGTGAAATGGAGCACATTGGTGTTCCCTTCAGTGATGGTCTATTCAGACTTCAGTGACAACCTAAGCTTGGTTCAGTGCCTGTGACATGCAACTCAATACATGCTTGTCGTTTCTATGATTATCTGAAGAATTTACAATTAGCACAAAAGGGAAATCAAGAACCATCTCTATGTGCTTTCTTAGAATGTCCTACAATGAAGAAGATTCTTGGGCACCTGGGTGGCTCAGTGGGTTGGGCCTTTGCCTTCGCCTCGGGTCCTGATCTCGGGGTCCTGGGATCGAGCCCCTCATCGGGCTCTCTGCTCAGCGGGGAGCCTGCTTCCCCTCTCTCTCTCTGCCTGCCTCTCTGCCTACTTGTGATCTCTGTCAAATAAATAAATAAAATCTTAAGGAAAAAAAAAAGATTCTTGGTTTCTATGCCTTTTGAGGCATGGGTATGTATTCCATAAATGCTATAGATCAAACGGAAAGCACAGTTATTTTGAAGTATGAAGTAGTGAAAACAATTTTACTTTCAGAAACTAAAGCGCTAAAAAAATTATTTACAGAATCGTGTTAAAAATATCTGATAAATGTTATAATATTAATGTGATGATATTTGGGGCAGCTTTATCAAAAAAGCTTTATGAAATACAAACATTTCCATTGAATTAAAAATACATTGTGTAAGTTTGTCAAATCAGCTAATGTTCTAGTCAAATCTAGAACACATGAAGGTATATCAAAAAACCCTGGAGGAGGAAAAAGAAACATGCTTGGTGCTATGAACTATCTGAAAATCTATTTCTGTTTGACCTGAATTACTAATTCTAGATTTAAAAACTACTTTGGATTCCAAAATCTAAATTAATCAAGATGTGGGGCACCTGGGTGGCTCAGTGGATTGAGGGTCTGCCTTCAGCTCAGGTTATGATCCTGGGGTCCCGGAATCTAACCTAGGGTCAGACTCCCTGCTCAGCGGGGAGTCTGCTTCTCCCTCTCCCTCTGCTCCCTCCCTTTGCTCCTGCTCTCTCTCTCTCTCTAAAAATAAATTAAAAATATTTAAAAAATTAAAAAAAAAACACAAATAATTCAAGATATGATTTTTAACATGTTTTTGATTGACAGCAAATTAAAAAATATCATTATAGGTTTTCTTTTCCCTTGGGCATTAAAAATATAATATGTACTTTTAAACTTCTTGCTTTATTTTAGCAAAGAGGCGATCACAGGAGTCTTTCCTAAGATGTTCTAAATTGAGAAAACCATTTTCTAGTATCTAGTGACAATCAGACACATTACTTGATAGTTATTGTGTATATGTATAAGCTGCTATCGCTAGGTCCTGTAAAGTGTGTGTGTATGTGTGATGTTTTACCTATTCCAACAGAATCTAGAACTAAAATTGGTCTTATTTCTTTACAGTTCTAGTCTTCTAGTGGACAGTCTGTTTTGTCCTATACAGACCTTTTATTCAATGAATAATTCAGACTCAAACTGCATATTGGTAACTATATTTTAAACCAAAAAAAATTCCTCACATAATAAATACATTTTATGCACATTAACTTCAAATTTACTTCAGAAAGCTATTTACAATATAAATAATTATAAATGGGAACACTTTGCAAGATATCATTGACATAGCTAATATCTTCTACTTTACATTCCAAAGTAAAAGTTCAAATTACAGATTTATACTATGATACCACTAAAAACTATACATTGCAAGATGGTATTTGAAATATTGGCAATCAGTATCTTCTTTCACAAATATAATCCTTTTTATAGCATGTCAGTCAAAAAACAAACATAAAATATTTTTATCTTTTTTGAAGTGTCTACTCATAAGTTTCACTTTTTGAAATATTTCCCTTTGGAAAAAAAAACGGAAAAAAGTTACAGTACTTCTAAAAATTTTTCCACGCCAATTTCATTTCTTTTGAAATGTAAGCACACCAGGGTTGTTGGTGTAAATTCAACTGTGATTAAATGTGTTCCGGATCAGCAAATTAGGACAAACTCTCCACTATATAGGTATATGAAAGCAAAGTCCCATGCAGCGAAATTTTTGCAATAAATTAAATTGTAAGTGTTTGGTTCAAAAGTTTTAGGACTTCTTGTGTGAACCATCAGTTTTTAAAGAGCACAGCAGAACAGAATCTTGTTACTCGCTTTACAACTGTGTGTGTGTATATATATATACACATATATGTATATACACATACATATATATACACACATATGTATATACACACCTGTATATACACACAAATATGTGTGTATAGAGATACACACACACACACATACACACATGTGTAGCCTTTCTGCATACAGTCCTAGAGAAGGAACTCTGAACAAACCCCTATTTAATATGAGCACAATATCACATTTTGAGTTAAGCACTACCCGTACAACTCCTGTGCACAAGAAATGAGCACCACATGGTCATTTCCCCCAAGAACATTTTCTTTGTAAGATACCCTTTGCATGTGCCCATAGTTGTCCTGTCATTCATTTAAAGTTTAGAATGATCTTTTATCCACAATGCATGTCCCAGTAAGAACTAACCAGTAGGTTCTGCTGTCTTAGAGTCAAATCCCTATTCACAAAAACTGACATTTACATGAAAATTGAATCACTTATTTGGAGAGCCGTAGGATTTACATTCTTTAAATCATTCAGAAAATAAAATGTATATCTATGTTCTATGGTTTGAATGAACTGAGGAACCAAAGCTGGGCATTCAAACTTGTTTAAAGCAAAGAAAGTGTATTAAAGTGTAAGCTAGTCCACTGGGCAAGGTAAGTAACCCCCAAATAACCAAATCGTCACTTTTCCAAGAATCAGCATTCACTCTGTCACTTCCAAACACTACTAGTACTAATAGAATTGCACTGAATATCTTAGTCATGTCCTGCTCTTGAAAGGGAGAGTGAGCTATAAAATAACATAACTGTATTTAGAATGTCTCTTTAGCTGTAGTGTCGTCTATCAAACTTGTCTAAACCAAGGTCTAGATCTTGGATGGTAAAAAGCCTTTCATTTTATTTTAAGATAACTATGCATATTTTCCAAATGACCTTTTATTGAATAGATCGTTATCCCTCATTTAAAAAAGAAAAGAAAATGAAGCATATTATCCTTTTCTGGAAGATCCCATTAAAGCTTATTTTAAGTGGGATTCTCTGCCCAAAGGCAGCATGTGGCAGCAGGGTGTAGAGAGAATTAAGAATAGTACCCAATGGAAATATTCTAGCCCTATAAAATATAATCAAGAGAGAATGAGTGGGTTTTCTGTATAAACACTGAAAGTTAATTACTTATTGCATCCTGTCTCATTTTGAATGTCACATCAGCACTCTATCATATTATCCTAGGTCAGGCAATTATGGTTTAGAAAAGCTAGCCCGTGATATCCAGCATAGTAGGTCAAAAGATTTGTGAAACTGAGGAACAACTAAATGTCCGTCTGTAGTGTTTATGACATTAATATTATGCATCCAAAAATAATACATCAGATCTGTATATTCTCAATAGTTTTAATAGAATTTTCTCAAGGAACATTGGGGAAATATTTATTAATTTCTTTGGTCATCCAACTTGTTAAATTAGGTCTGACAGGTAGGTAAAATGGGCGATAAGGATATTCTTACTATTACTAGAAAGCATGAACTTTGTATCATCTAATGAATTGCTACATATTACACTAGCAATTGGATATAGCACATTTTTATGAATCCGGATGATATAAGAATCATACTTCTCTATTTCTATTGAGTATCATGATTCTCAACATTTAGCAAAGTTATGGAACTCAAGGATTAAAACTAAAGCCAATTTAACTTTAACTAAGTAAGTTATTGGGAACATATGCATTTTACATCCCGTATTTTAAAAAGACACAGATGACATCTTCATTATGAGGAAATATGTTCCTGGACAGAACAAGATAATGTAGATTATAAATACATTTTAACACATTGTGTATATTAAAAAGGTACTTTGTCATAAACTATCTTGTTTTGGGGTCATTTTGTAATAATCATGCCACATTGCAAAAATTGTAAGCTTATAATAATACTATGGACCTGGAAGGCATTATATGTAATGTAATAAATCTGCCACTATAAAATTATTGACATGTAAGTTAAATAAATTGTTTGTATTTAAAACTGAGTCACCTACCAAAATTTTTAATTAGGATGTAACATAGGTATTTCTGTCTTCACTTAAAAATATTGGTCATACCATTTTAAAGAGCATTATTTCTTCTGATTATCCCCTAATGGTAGAGTGCATAATCTATTTTTTACCAATTAACTATCTGCCATTTTAGGATTTCACTGAAGTCTCTTCAATGGTGTTCTTTTCTTTCATATCAGTTCCTTTTCCTTGATTCTGAGGACTCTATTTATTTTATAGCATCTGTCCCTGACATTTTTGGTAGAATGTATATCCATCAGTAAAACCCATCTGTATAGATTTCCTTTCCAAAATACACCATATTCTTCTGATACTTGTGCCTTTGAACCACTTACCCACCTACAGAATTCCCCCAAAACTTCAGCATTCCTAAAACCTTACTTCATGTTTCAAATTGATCAAAAATCTATTTTAAGTATTCCAGAGGTTTTTCATGAATATTCTTCTCAAAATCACTACACACTTTTTGCTTCCATAGTTTAATATGTAGTTTCTCTTGTTCTTTGAACTTTTTTGAAAGTATATATGAGAACCACTAACTTCCTCACTTACACTTTTTCCCTTTATGACACAAATGTTGCTATGTCATACCCAAGAAATACTTAATTTCATGTCACCTCTGTTGTCATATACAAATGACCCCCTCTTCATCTCTCAGATTATCATCATTCAGATTGTCGCCTACCTATAAACTGCCAAATAACTGTGTTAAATGATGAAACTAGAGTACTAATCCCTGAGTGGTCAGTGTCATGTTCTGTCTTCAAAATCATGAGTCCATTTCTTCCAATACATTCCCCTCCTTGCAGATGGCAAGGGTTGCAGGCATGGGACGCCTAGGAAATACTGCCTAAGAAACTTCTCTAATCACTTGCATGATTTAACTTTGCCTTGATCACTAGAGACTAGTGCATGAAATAAATCGTCCTTGTTTTCCTATTCCCTCACCAGTTTTTACCATCCACATTCTGGCTGGACCAGAAAGTTGACTATAACTACACATGCCTAAAAGAACCCATGCACCTGCTGAATTTACAAAGAACCTGGACCTCTGCAGGAGTGCAGACAAGCCAGAATGATGGTCTTGACAACTGACAGTGGAGAGCTAACAGGTCAACAACTGTAATTCTGCCGCACCGATGATCCACAGAACCAGGGCACGTCAGAAGGTCCATACAGACAAAAAAAGTAGGGCCCAGGCACAGTGAGTGATACATCGATATTCCCAAACTCACTCACAGGCAGGGCGAGGACTGGAACCCAGAGATCTTGCATTCAAGTCTGCTGGTTTTTCTACCATACCGCACGAACTTAAGACCAAGTTTGTTGTTTCCGTCGTTCACAGACAATAGGGGAAATGAGCGCTTTGAGTGTTCCTTCATTTGAAGTGACTCTTACCCTTTTGGCCACCTGTCCATCAGCCCAAGCTTTTATCTTGGGCTCTCCCTGAGGCTTTCCACATGTTGTCGCATTTGCACATCTGTGCTCTGAAATGTTCTCGTTCACACTGCCACCATGTAGCCCTCCACTGGCTTTCCTTAGTTCTTTTTTGTACTTATCAGCCTTTTTTTGCTTGGTGAATTGGTTTGAGTCTTTTATTTGGTTGGTTTTATAGCCTCAAATATATTGATTACGTATTTAGAGGCTTAAATTTTTGTGTTGAGATATCATTTCATTTCTCTCTGTCTCTGGCCTTTCCATCTTTCCTAAACTATTTCCAATTGGGCACACCAGGTTTTCGATGTGTGTCTCAACATCTTAGTCCTTTTACTTAGAAAACCCTTACTGCTATGTCAGTGTGATCCTGTTCCTCATCTAACTCAAAAGTAAGGTGAAAAATCACCACTTCCTGATTGCTTATAATGGATACCAGGTGGAAAACTCATTCTTGTACCATACCCGGAACCATTTCCCTAATTTATGCCTGAACCAAATGGGCTGACTGGTTGAAATCACAACCAAGAAACCACTTTACAAGATGTAGCTCTCTCTCTTTCTCTCAGTTATTTTAGGAATGGAAATTTCTTCAATAAGCTTAATATGCTAGGGTTAAGAAAACTTACCCATTTGGGTTGTATTTAAGGTATACAGTCAACATTTCTGCATGTAAAGTGTACACAGCAGTGTGTGGAGGGTGGTCCGTGTGTGTGAGGTTTACTGGAGCATCACAGTGCAATGCTGTCTTCTACCAGTCCTTTAATGTGATATATATGCTCATTTAATCTACACGAGTACTTCTCAAATCAAACTTTATCTATTCTGGTTCCCATATAATTTAGAGGGGCAATTTATGTATTCATTTAACTCCATTATCTGCGTGTAACCCTGAATGCTAGTGCTCTTTGATTTTGCAGGAACACATGTCAAATATCCAGTAACTTAAATTATCCTCTGTAACCATCTGTGGCATAGTAAATGCTGGTAACGGGGCATTAAACTATAAATATGTTTCAGAGAGCCTTAAAGAACAAAATATTTTAGAAAAACATCAGCTTCCATTGGTTATTATAACAGATGTTCCCTTGTGTCCTTGTGCCGGGTCTGGCTGCATCCTTAGATGGGAAGTGACATCAAAGTGTGAGCCATTACAGCCCAAGGAATAGTTTCTAATGGTTTCACTGTCATATAAGTGCTCCAGGGCATATCCAGTTAATGTGTAAGCGTGCTTATCAAAATACTGCCGGTGAGAACCAAAGCAGTTTGGCGAGACGGCAGGATGGTCTCCTGCTGTCTGATGTGGAGACGTATCCGAATGTAGATAGTCTTTAGCTAAGATCAAACTGGATTTTGAAATGCGATCCGAATTGGGACTACTTATTCGAGACAGTGCAGTGGGACTGTTGTCATAGTCATTTTCGTGGGGGCTCAGCATCTTTCCCTCTCTCTGCTGGATGTGGTCACACGGTGAAGTGTTGGCAAGAGCCGAGCTGTGGCAGACCTCCCCTGCTGGCGGGGGCTGTTGGTAGTTTGCAAAACAGAGGGAGTGTTTTTTCCCAGCTCCATTAATGGAAGCCAGTTGGTCTGGGGGGGCCTTCCTTAGCTGCAATCTGTTCTCTTCTTCTTTAATCATTTGCTGGGTGGCTCTTATCAGAGTTTCAATTTTGCTAGGTTCGTGTGGGCTACTTTGATACTGCTCAGTGCGGTATCGGTCACCTGATTCGCTGGCAGACCCAGGGTCTGGAGAACTGACCACACTATCTTCATCCCAATGACCTCGCCCTAGAAATTAGAAAAAGGAAAAAGTAAGTGTTCTCAAAATTGACCCCCAAAACTGTGTGTTTCTTTTTCCTATTAAAAGAAAACTTCATCTTTCATTTTAAATGTATGCACCAATATTTGAAACAGACATGGGCTCGCATGACAAAGCGTCAATGTATTGTACTGGCATTCGTAGTTTTCAGTGGCTTTTAAGTGCAGATGAAGTTTATCACAAGTTTTTTAGAAAGTAAACCTTGCCCATGGGTCCTAGAGGCCAATTAACAAAATGATATGAGTGTTTATACTTCTCCATGTATGCATATCGTTGGACCTGTCTGACTGCAAATAATAAAAGAAAAATGCATACATAACATTTGGTTGATGAGACTTTCTAGAGAAATGTTATGCTTAGAAAATGCTTTCCATTGAGTTTGAGGAAGATGATGATAGAGACTGAACTACCTTCCCAATTCCAAATAAATCATCTAAAATGTTAAAATCATTAAGTGTATCCTAAGTAGAATTACAATAAAGCTCTAATGTTAGTTTTAAAACCATTTGAGGGTTAGATAAATACATATATATTCATAAGTACAGATATGTGTATATGCATGCATGGATATAGATATCTTGTCCCAATCAAAAATATAAATATTGTCTCTTCAAATCTAGAGATAAAAATCTCAGTTTCACATATACTCATACAGTAACTCTGGTATCTTAGTTTCTGAAGTAAGGTAAAGAACAAATAAATATTTAAAATGTTAATAGCAATCTGTTCTGAACCCCAGAGAGAGATCTAATACAGGAACAATGCATCCAAAATATATTCCATAAGCTACATTATTCTTAAAGCAGTGTGAAGTCAATATAAAAGGGGAAAAGAAAAGCAGGAAGGGACATATGAAAGCTGTAAACTGCTTAATGCAGAAGAGAAGCCCTGGATCACACTGTTCATTGCTTTCCTTTTCCTCTTTCTTCTTATTTTATTTCTAATATTTTCTTCCAGACCATGTAGGTTAAGCCAGGATTTTCGCTTCACTCCATTCTTTGGCAAGCAATTGCCCTTTGCCCTGGGTTTCCATGACCAGTCTACCACACTAGAGAAACTCAAAGCAAAAGCAGAAAAATAAAAAGCAAAAACAGAAACAAATGAAAATCCTTCGTGGAAGGCCGTCAGTGCCTGGGTGGTGTTTGACAGAGACTACGGGTGAATGACAACATTGTTCAGCGCGTTTCCCACCCTAAAGACCCAGCCAGAAGGGTAATATTACCCTGTTAGATCAACCTTAATGTCACTGACTTTTAATGAAACAGGGAGGGTGTCAGAGACCTGTCCGGGCCCAAGCCTGGAATGGACAGAGCGGGCTCTCCCTCACCAGTTTACTTTGAAATGAACAAAAAAGAGCGTTAGTGACCCTAAAAGCTTCCACCACAGTGCCCGTTTCTATGTGGTCGTAAAACTGCACAATAATCCCAGGGTGAAAATTTCCATGGGTTCTGTATATCATTCCATCTTTCACCCACAGAAGACACTAAGGGTTTTCATAATAATGCAGGAGGGGGTGGTTACCATATTTAATGCCCAGCAGAGCGTTCAACCACCTGTGAAGTGAGCGACAGACCGTACAGCAAAGCCTGGACTCCCCAGGAGGTCAGTGGTGGCCTCATTGAGAAGCACTGCTGATGAGCCCCAAAACTACAGAGGTCTACTTTTGAAGCATCAGAATACAGAAGAAAATCATACGCAAGAAATTTAAACACATACATATTCCACGTTCAACAGACTTACTCAATATTTGACTTTCACTTAATTTCTACAGTTTTTATGATGTTTACACTGGGAATCATTTTTACTCACATGCCAAAAATAAATGCACCTGGCAAGCATGAGCAAGATTCATACACTTAAAAAGAGCGGCTGCCCCTTGTAAAAGCCCACTGATGCCAGTTCCGGATTTATCAGTTCAAAGGAGAAAACCGCCGGGTCAGTCCCTGCGGCGTCAAACCTAGAATCTCAGAAACCAGCCCAGGGGCCCAATGCTGCCAGCTCAGGACTCATTTCAGCTGCCCTTACCGTGGATCCTGTGGATGGAAGCGATGTGAGGCATGCTGTTTTCATAGGCTTCTCTGCTCTCTGGGGAAGACTTGGTGAGGGGCAAGGCCGCGCGAGAGCCCCACCAGGGCTCCCTCCCGGCCTGCGGCGTTCCCAGGAAGTACCTGCCTGCCTCACACCGGCCTCCCTCGCAGGCCTGCGTGTGGAAATGCCTCTCCTCCACCAGCCTGGAATGGTCCAGCGCAAAGCCGTAGCAGAGAGAGCTGCGGTCAGAGAACTGTCTGTAGGCGCACGACGCGTCGTGCTGGGAGCCCGGTCTCTCCGCGGGGTCCAGGAGCTGAGGCGAGGCCGTGTCGGTCAGCGGACTTCCACCCCACTGGCTGTCGTGATCAGACTCAGATCTTTCCGTGTGAAATCCTGAATACTGAAACCAAGAGAATGAAAAAAGTACATTTCAAAAAAAAAAAAAAAAAGGTGGGGGGGAGAAGGCCTTTTTACTCAGCCATACACCATGAAGGTCATGTTGGGCTTCAAGGCACCAAAATAAACTCTACAAACTCTGGCCCCACACTGGGCACTGGGAATCACTTAATTAGTCACGCAGGAGGTAAATGAGGTAATGTCAGGGATGAAGGAACTAAACACCAGGCACAGCAGACGGGCTTCACGTGAGTGACCTCACCTCGTTCTTCTATCAACCCTTTAACGAAGATATTAGTGACCCATTGCATGAATAGAGAAACTAAGGCCCAAGAGAGAAAATGATTTGCTCAAGGCCACAGGGGAGCAGGTGGCAGAGTCAAAATTCAAACCCAAGTCCTTCATCCTTTCCCGCATGGTATTGCCAGAGGGAGAGCCCAAGAAAGCTCCATATATCGTTCCCATTCGCCGTTCAGATTTTTTTTTTTTCTTAATTTAAAAACAAAAGAAAAATAAGGCCCAAAGTGCTGTACCTTCACTCTTCACACTGGCCTGTGAACTCCCCGAGGGCCATGCTGGATACATGCTCGGACAGCTAATGAAGGCTTAACTAATTCCATGGCAATATAACTTTTTAAAAAGACTGGCGCATATGGGCTGAAGCCAGTCACTAGGAGGCATTTCTTGCTTTCCTAGGTAAAACTCCAAGTATGCATGGGATCCTCAGAATAAAACAGCCGCACAATACTGTGCCTCGTTGGGAGTCATACCGTTCATCTGCTGTCAGCTATCTAATCTGGCACTGAAAGAAAATGCCAGAGGTTTGGCAGACCTCCCTAGGAGATATGCTCAGCTGGAAGTTCCTCATGAGCCACTCAAATTAATAATATAGTTTCTACCAGTTTTTGGTTACACAAAGCTAAACACAAGTCTAGGTCCCATACAGCGGTTACCTGTTCTGACAATCATAGGTGCCATTTATTGAGACTTTACAGTGTGTCTGGCGGTTGCTAATCATGGTACGTACATTCTATCACTGAATCCTCACAACCCCCTGGGCAGTAACAGGGCTCCATTTTACAGATGGGAAAACTGAATCACTGAGTGTTCTAATAAGATGGAACGGCCACCTGCGGTCCATCCGGCTCAAAGCCTGCCCTCCAACCATGTTTTACAGAGAAAACACTGTCAAGGAAGAGAGGAGAGAGAAAAGGATCCAGTGTTAGAGACATTCCCAGAAAAGAAGCAGGAACCAAAATATAGTCTCTAGAACCAAAATATGAGTCCATTACATTTTTTTTCTTATCCCGGGAGAAAGAGGGATGGATGTGTGGTGCTGTGGGGGGCCCAGGAGAAATTCAGGCAGTTCTGGCTAGGGGCTCTTGGAGCCAGAGAGATGCGGTACAGAGGTTCTGGGGGAACCCCGAAGTCTGCTAATAACACAGCATGATCAGGAAGGAGTTCTACACAAATTCCAAGCTCGAGATCTTTCTGTTACCATACCTCATTATTACTTTAATTATTTTCCAAGGGTACATATGGACTATCAGCATATGCCACCAAGAAAAAAAAAAATAGTAAATGCAACTTCTTTCCCTGAAGAACCACAAGGCACCCAAAGTACCATTTCCCTACATCACACTTCCATCTGCCGTCAGCCTTTTCTCCCCATGAATACTGGGCTCTCATTTTATGAGACACCACCTTCACTTTCACTGAGGGAATGTTGGTACCCCTTTCTTTATTGAGGGGGAGTCAGAGTGCCATACATTTGCCCTTTGGTAACACCATTTGTGCACCTGCCTAGGAAAATTTCAGATCCTCAGTGCTTTTCCAAGCTAGGAATTGCCCAGACTCTTCTTGTTTTGATAAAAGTATAAACCAGGCCTATTTCTGAAGTACTCCAGTCAAGACTTTTGAGCCTTGTTGAGAGGGGAAAAAGCTTTCCCTGAGTGTGTATGGGAAAGTGCTATTGGCGCAGCACAGAAGAACATTCTGTCCTTCACTCACAAAGAAAATTCAACACAAGGCAACCCAGGCATACATGAGGTACATGTTTCAAGAGCACCCAAAGAAGAATTTGACGGATAAGCCTCTTGTCAATAGTCAGGAAACTATGACAGCAAGTACACTGTCCTTGAAGCAGGCGGAAGTTGGGTGGTTGAGTTAGACCAAGAAGATCGGTAGAGAGCAAAAGCCTAGATGCAAACCTTTGTTTTTCAAGACCTGTAAACCTGCACCTGCGTGTATCATCAATCCTCTGAGCCACATTCACCCCTTTAAAATGAATGGCACTGGATGTAAACTCTGGTGAGAACCCTAGAGACCCACACATTGATCTGAAAAATTTCAGGTGTTTGTCAAGTCATAGAGGGAAGAGAGAGAGCAGAAAGGAAGGCAGGCGGCCAGTACATGCAGAACGTGCCATACACTCAGTGGGTGCTGCATGAGGTGTGAGATCTTCCTCACACCTACCTTTGCTGCTTACTACATATACAACCTTGGGCAAGTAATTTAATTTCTTTTGTCCCAACAGGAAAAGGCTCATGAAGATACTTAACTTATCAAAGGCAAAACCAGAATGGGTGCCATTTAATGGAAGAGGAAATAGGTACAGGGAACCAAGAGAACCTGATTCCAGGTCCACCCCTGCTAGTAACTCTTAGGGTAACCTTGGGCAAATTACTTTACCTTTCTTAGGCTCCCCCATAAATGATATATTGGATTAGGTTAGATGCTCTCTAACTTTTCTTTCAGCTTTAACATTCTACATGATAGAATCATTATTCAGTATCCTTTCTAGTGTTAAAACATAGGATTCCTGTGCCTGTCCTTATATTTTACTGATTTAAAGGAGATAAATTACTTAGAACTATAATCCAAGTCCAGGAATTTTTATTGTCATGGTTATAAAAAGAAAGTTGTTATGTAAGTTTTATTTTACTATTATGTAAATGTTCCCCCAAGTGTCCCCTTAAAGCACAAGTTTTATAGGGACTACATGATGCCTTTTGGTCAATAAATTATCATATTCTAGAGGCTTCTGACAGGATAATGACAGCCATTTGAATGTGTACCTCTTCACAAATACTACCCCTAGAACAAAGAGCACAAACGGAATCACCCATGACCCATGCTATCGGCATTACTGAGAGGGAGAGAGTATGCTAAATTTCAATTTATAAAAAATAAAAATAAAAAGTCAAACAGCAAACACTATGAACCTGTGGGTCCAGAGAGCAGGGTAAGGGCAGGTATAAGAAACTCCGAGAGTGAGATGTCAACCAGAGAAGAGAGAAAGAAAGAAGTCTGAGAGAAAGAGAGAGAGAGTGAGTTTAGGACAAAGGCAAAACAGACAAAATTGTCCATAGAAAGAAAAAATACATCACAAGTAAGTGCCAAAATAAGAACAGAAGTCAGTATCTGGTAGTTCACCATACTGGCCACAGGGAAAGGGCTCAAAATCAAACAAAATCTAAGGCAGCAGACTGGGACAAGTATCGTTTTCATAAGAGAAAAATGTAAATTGAGAATGCCTTGTGTCCGAAAGGAGATAGCAGTGAAAGGAAAGGAGGAAAGGGGGAAACTAGGGATCCAGAAAATAGAAAAGAAAAAAAAAAAAAAGACAGGAGAATCCCTTCTTTCCTCTCTACCACTGTCGTCATCTATTTACACAACTGTATTTCACAATATTGATAAGATAGGGTCCTTTTTAAATAGTAACTCAACCCATGAAATGCTAAGGAGTAGGGGAAAAAATTAAACTCTCTATAAAACTTCTGTAGGAAAACAAAACATGAAATGGAAACACGATCATCTCAGCTGATAAAAATTCTCATCAAATAACCAACTATGTCACAAAGGAAAGTTGTAAAACAACACACCAACCTAAAATAAGCACACGCGATGTACTTGGGCACACATGCTCAGAACCAGAAATGTTAAAACTAAGCGATGGACCCCAAAACCCCACCTAACAACAACAACAACAACAAAAGAGGAAAAAAGGCAATGAAAACTGACCAAACACACAGAAATTGAATAAGTGAAGAATAAGTTGCAAGTTGTGAAGAAAAGTATAGATTTGAATGAACATTTAATGAGGGAAATTGAAGATAAGTTGGAAAACATGTAAGGATACAAAAATTGGGTAGAGAAAATTAAAAGGTCAAAGTAGTTGAAAGAAGATAGAAAAGGCTCAATACATACATAGTGTTTATGTAGAGGCAAAGGAACTAGAATTGTCAGAACAATTTGAAAAAGAAGAATATAATGAAAGAGAAAATCAACTTCAAGACTTACCATCATAACTGTGTGGTATTGATGGAGAAATACATGTACAGATCAATAAAACAGAATACAGAACCCATAAAGGAAACCATACAAATACGCCCAACCAATTTTTTACAAAGGTGCAAAAACAATTCAACAGAGGAAAGACAGACTTCTCAACAAATGGTTGCTGAAATAATTGGACATCTACAGGCAAAAATAAAATGAACCTCAACCCAGGTCTCATACCTTATATAAAAATTAACTCCAGTGGATCACAGACTTAAATATAAAATATAAATATATAAAAAACTTAAAAAATAGAAATATAAAATTGTAAAACTTTTATAAAATAACAAACAGAAGAAAATCTTTAAAATCCGGGACTAGGTAAAGATTTTTTAGACTTGATACCAAAACACGTGCATTTAAAAACTTTTTGGTAAATTGGACTTGATCAAAATTGAAAACTTTAGCTTTGTAAAAGATTTTGTTAAGAGGATGAAAAGAAAAGCTTTAGACTAGGAGAAAACATTTCAAAACCACATACCCAACAAAAGGACTAGAATCTAGAATATAAAGAACTCTCAAAACTCAATAATTAAAAAAAGGGGGCAAAAGACCTGAAGAGACATTTCACCAAGTAGATAATAAGATGACAATCACATGAAAAGATGTTCAATATCATTAGCAATTAGGGAGATGCAAATTAAAACCACAATGAAATATCACTATATACCTATTAAACTGGCTAAAATTAAAAATAGTGACAACAACTGGGCTCCTTGGCGGCTCAGTTGGTTAAGTGACTGCCTTCAGCTCAGGTCATGATCCTGGAGTCCAAGGATCGAGTCCCGCATCAGGCTCCCTGCTTGGCAGGGAGTCTGCTTCTCCCTCTGACACTCCCTCTTCTCATACTCTCTCTCTCATTCTCTCTCTCAAATAAGTAAACAAAATCTTTAAAAAAAAAAGTTAAAAAAATAAAAATTTAAATTAAAAAAAATAGTGACAATGTATGCTGACAAAAATGTAGGAAAATCGGATCATCCATACATTGTTGATGGGAATGTTAAATTGTACATCTGCCCTGGAAAATAGTCTGGTAGTTTCTAAAAACAAACAAACAAACAAGCAAACAAACAAAAACTAACACTAAACATACAACTACCATAAGCAATCCTGGACATTTTTCAGATAAAGGAAAATTATATTCACACAAAAACCTATCCACAAATGTCTAGAACAGTACCTTTTTTTTTCCACATCCTAGTTCTCTTTTTTCCCCTAAGATTTATTTATTTATTTGAGAGAGAGAGATAGAAAGAAAGCACAAGCAGGAGGGGCAGAGGGAAAGAGAGAGTCTCAAGCAGACTCAGAGCTGAGCTCAGGGCTGGATCCCACGATCCTGAGTTCGTGACCCGCGCCAAAACCAAGAGTTGGACGCTTAACAGACTGATCCTCCCAGAGGCCCCTCTGGTCCTCTTTGTTACTGTGCTCTTTCTTTTTAAAATTTTAACTGTGGTAAAATGCACATAAAATTTTTTGTCTTACCCATTTTTAAGCATACATTTCAGTGGCAGTTAACACATTCACATTCCTGTGCAACCATCAGCACCCATCCATCTCCAGAACTCTGTGTCCTGCAAAACTAAAACTCTATACCCATCAAACAATTACCCCCCATTCTCCCCTCCCTCAAGCCCCTGGAAACCACCACTCAACTTTCTGTCAAAGGAAAAAGAAATGAATCCCAGGAACCCCTGGACTTCCCTAACACTAGGTATTCCCAGAACCTAGCCACCTCACAGATCTTTCTGACACTCTTATCCACTCTCCTGCTTAAAACCACTCTTTCTTTATGTCTTTCTGTCTATGACTCATATAACACATCAATACCACGTATGCATAGAAAAACTAGAGAAGATGCAAGGAGAAATAGGAGACTAAGAAACCACTCTCAGTATAAAATAAGTAAAGTCAATTAAAAAAAAAAGACCACAGAAGACTTAAAAAAAAAAAACAGTTAAATTTTAGGGCTATCAATCAAACTTTGCATATTGATAATAAAGGATGAACCTTAGTGTACATGACTAATCATCAAAATTAATCAAATAGTAGGTCACAAAGAGAGCCTCAGGTAACTTTACAAAGTATAAATATTATAACTGATACTCTGACAACAATGAATAAAAAACAGAAATTAAAAACAATTTTTATAAGACTCTCTCACCGAAAATAAACCCCTCAAACTATTAAACAACTCTTGGGGAAAATAAGTAAATGCAAACATAAACTATAGATTTTCTGGGAAAAAGATAATGAAGATATTACATGTCTGGATTTATAGTATACACAGCTTTAGACACTTAAAATAATAAAAATGAAAGAATAAAAAGTTCAATTCTCAATTCAAAAGCTAGAAAGACAAAAAAAAAAGAAAGCACAATGAAAAATGATCAAAAAATATACATTGACTATCCACAAAAAATTTAAAAATAAATCCTAAACTAACTCCTAAAATAACTCCTATGAAAAGATAATTTCTTAATAAAATAAATGCAAATTAAAGCAGCACTGATATTCCATCTGGGCCATCAGATTAGCAAAATTTCAGAAGCTTGGCTATACACTGTCAGGCAGACTGTGGGAAGCAGGCATGCTCCCTGCCATGTTGCTGGCAGGAATACAAATGGATACAACCTCCACAGAGGATAATTTGGCAATTCTTTTTTTTTTTTAATATTTTATTTATTTATTTATTTGACAGAGAGAGAGAGATCACAAGTAGGCAGAGAGGCAGGCAGAGAAAGAGGGGGAAGCAGGCTCCCTGCCGAGCAGAGAGCCCGATGCAGGGCTCAATCCCAGAACCCTGGGACCATGACCTGAGCCAAAGGCAAAGGCTTTAACCCACTGAGCCACCCAGGTGCCCCAATTTGGCAATTCTTTTTTTTTTTTTTATATAACTTTATTTTTTATAAACATATATATATATAGATTTTTTCCCCCAGGGGTACAGGTCTGTGAATCTCCACGTTTACACACTTCACAGCACTCACCATAGCACATACCCTACCCAATGTCCATACCCCCCCCAACCCCCTCTGCCCAGCAACCCTCAGTTTGTTTTGTGAGATTAAGAGTCACTTATGGTTTGTCTCCCTCCCAATCCCAACTTGTTTCATTTACAATTTGGCAATTCTTAAGAAAAACCGCAGATTTCCACGGCACCTGGGTAGCTCAGTCAGTTGAGCGACTGACTCTTGATTGTGGCCTAGGTCATGATCTCAGGGTCCTGGTCCTGAATGGGGCTCCTCACTCAATGGGGAATCTGCGTGACAATTCTCTCCCCCTCTCCTTCTGCCCCTCTCCTCCACTCACTCTCTTTCTCTAAAATAAATAAATAAATCTTAATTTTTTTTTAAACCCTTCAAGTTCCTTATTCTAAAGAATCATTAGACCAAGCAATACACATTACAGTATTAAGGCTTATGTAAAGAGACATCATATATGGAACCTATTATGAGATGATTTAGAAAAAAATAATGCAGAAGATGGCGAGGAAAAGAGACAATGAAAATAAAGCAAATACAGCAAAATGTTAAGTCCTGGTGAACCTAGGTTTAGTATACAGGAATAATTTCCTATTCTTGCTTCCTTCCTTTATATATGAAAACATTTCAAAATATTTTAAAATCAAAAAAGCCATTGAGTACACTGATACCTTATTTGTAGAATAGAGACAAAGCCATTAAATGAAAATATTTTTCTGAAGAAATGGGAACTTGACCCAAGAACCTGTAACTTAGTTATATAAATATCTTTGTTTTTATTCCTGATTATTAATATTTTGTACATAAAAATGTAATTTTAATTTATCCATTAGGGATTCCAGTAGAAACAACATTGGACTCAAATATGGGAGGACCCTGGTTTACTCTCATGCGATTATGCAGTAGCAAACCTCTGCACTACTTTGTGACTTGTAAAAAAGACCACGTTCCTTGGGTCTTGATTTTCCCATCTGCAGAATGGGAACAGACTATCAACAGTGTGGGATTGCAACGAGGATCAAATAAATAATATACAGCAAAGCACTCTTAAAAATGCAAACATGTTACAGATACATATGTATAAAGTAAATGCCCTTAATTAATAACTTTCACTTGGGTAAGCAGGAATGGTTCATATCACCATCTTGTAAAAACTATTTTTTCCCCAGACTGTATTATCTAGAGGTCTTATTTTTCAGTCCCACCCTATAGGTATGAAAGAGATAAAACATACATATTAAAGGATAAAGAAATTAGCCTTCCGACTGCAAAAAGAAATCAGGCCACTGGCCAATCATCTGAATACTAGGGCCTTTTCTTCCAAATATCTGATTTTCAAAGCTGAAATGCACTTCGATACCACTGGTTCTTAATGCTTAAGCTTTAATTGATGAGCACTGGGTGTTATACGGAACTAATGAATCGTTGAAAATTACATCAAAAACTAGTGATGTGGGGTTCCTGGGTGGCTCAGTGGGTTAAAACCTCTGTTTTTGGCTCAGGTCATGGTCTCAGGGTCTTGGGATCGAGTCCTGCATCAGACTCTCTGCTCAGCAGGGAACCTGCTTCCCCCTCTCCCTCTGCCTGCCTCTGCCTACTTGTGATCTCTGTCAAATACATAAATACAATATTTAAAAAAAAACAACTAGTGATGTACTATATATGTTGGCTAACTGAATATAATAATTTTTTTTAAAAAGCCTCAAAGATGTGTTTTGAGGGTGGAGAGAGAATGGGAATCGTGATAGATTAGAATACATGTAAGCCCTCTAGATGATTCTTCCAGCAACTGTTGACATCCATACTAATTTCAAGGAAAACAATAATGTTTTAGGATCTATAGAACATCTGCTATTCTTTGAAAAGGTAAGGGTGCTTTCTCCTATATTTAATGCTAAGAAACTGAACGATTTAATTCCCTATTTTAATTAGGTTACATCCATCAAAGAAAGTTCACTGAAAATTAATTTTTGGTTTATTTTGCTGAAACCTCTGTTTCTCTTCCGTAGAAAATACGTTGTCATCCTGAATATTCTGCACCTTAATTTATCCCTATTTCTTATTTAAAATTTAATTTTCAAAACAGGCATTCATGTTGGCAAATTAAAAAATAAGTCAGATGAAAGATGCCCTTGTTCTCATGAAATATGAAACCAAATGCCACCCACCAAAGGTGGGCTAAAGCTGGCAGGCAAAGAGCTTGGATGACTGCCAGAAATAGATGTCAGCGACATCCACATCTCCAGCTTCCCTTTGGGATTCAGTTCACAAAAGCATCATCCCTTTCAGGAGGCACTGCTGCCTCATCTGGTTACAGGTCTCAACCATCAGCAGGGGCCTAATATGCATCCAATGGGAACTTTTTGTAATAATTCATCCTGTGATTCAGTCTAATGTTTATTGAGTGGCTACTATTTGCAAAGCAGTATACCTGGTGATCTGAGAAACACAGCTTCACCTTCACACCAGTGAACAGAACATAAACAGTGCACAGAAGATAACTTTAATAATACAAGTTAGAAAATGGCATTGGCCTGAATAGAGAGAAAACCCATATAGTTTAGGAGTTCAAAGAACGGAGCCATTTCTCCCTCTCTCTAAACACTGTAGTTGCTTGGGAAGGTAAACAGGACTTTATGACTGATTAAGAGGCAATGGACTATATGATTGGCATATGCTAACTAACACCCAAAACAACCACAATAGCTACCATTACCAAATACTTGCTCTGCGCTAATCACTATGTTGAGAGCCCACAGACATCATCTTATTAAGTGTCAGCATCTTTAAAGTATTATTGGGGGCACCTGGGTGTCTCAGTCATTAAGCTTCTGCCTTCAGCCTAGGTCATGATCCCAGGGTCCTGGGATCAAGCCCCGCATCAGGCTCCATGCTCAGCGGGAAGCCTGCTTCTCCCTCTCCCCACTCCCCCTGCTTCTGCTCCCTCTCTCGTTGTCTCTCTGTCAAATAAATAAATAAAATCTTTTTTAAAAATTAAATTAAAGTTTTAAAAAGTATTATTAATCCCTTTACAGATGCGGCAAGTGAAGCTCAACAAACAAGCAAAAAAATTACCCCGAGGTCACATGACTTAGGTTTCAGAGGAGAGATTCAATTCCAGAGCCCTTGCTCCTTCCGGTTCCCCAGACTCACCTAGGCGTGTGTACTTAGATACCAAGGACAACAGCGTCCTACTCTCTAAGCAGTATTGGACGCCAGGTCCCCAAGCGTGTTTTCACAAAGGAGGCTTTCTCCAAACCCTACACTACAGTAAACTATCTCCCCACACGCTTGGGTGATGTTCTCCGATCGCAGAAACCTTCTTCCACCACGACTGCACTCACAGAGAGTCTGCCTTCAGCAACAGTCACGAGGTTCATTCCTGCCTCAACAGAATGCTCCAGGCAGGTGCTCTGCACTCCTCTGGAGGTGGCAACAACCACCCAGCTTAAGACAAATGCCAGATGTTCCAACAATAGAAGTTACAGTTATCTATTTTTATCCTGGCAGCTCATTGAAGTTTTTATCATTTTTAGCTGTAAAACATAGAGAGAGACCCTCTTATGGCAAAGTCCTGTTTTCCATGAAAAACTTTCACTCTATCAGGCATGAGCAGCTTTCGTCTTGATTTGTGTCTGAACCATGAGAAAAAACATCACAGATGCGGACTGCATTGGACTAAGAACATATGCATGCTTTTAAATCACTTTTATCTTACTTTTTACTAATGTAACCCTGAAACATAAAATATGTTCTTTTTTTTTTTTTCATTCACTGTTACGGGAAGAACAGATGGTAAAAGGGTTAGATTAAAGTAATACAGCGTGCCCATTAAAATAACCCCCACTGCCGGGGATGCTTCCCTTAAACGGGAGTTGTGTTTACGATGAAGAATGACTTTGGCTCACACAAATTGGAGATTGCCAGGGGTTTTCTCAAGGATAACAGAAGGGTAAGAGAAAAACCAACATCAAATCGAATGCATTTTTAAAAAACAATTATGCAGGTTAATTTTGCTAATCTGAGAAGCTGAGTGAAAACACGTGCCTGTGATAATGTAACAGAACAGCAGTGAAATAACAGAGTCCATTTCTAACTTGAAAAATTATACTACCTAGAAGTCATCAGTAACTGAAACTGCAAAGAGGGTATCAAGGAGACATTATTTTCTACATTCCTGAACTCCTGTTAATTGTAGGAAGAGATTTCTTGCATCACTTATTTCTAACTTATTAACTTATTAATCAACACCAAGGATAATTCTGTGCAGAGTACACATTAAGAGAAGCTAACTATAACATAGTTTATATACAAGTAGCAAAATATTTAGCATTGGAAAAGAATCCTCATGAGTTGTTTTTTGTTTGTTTGGTTTTTTTTACAAAATCCAGTTGAATTACATATAGGTTTCAAAGAGTTAAGCTTTTAAAAAAATTCCTCAAGAAAAATTAGAGAATGCATTTTAAAAGAAAAAAAAATTGAGTCACATCCCAGAGTCAAGGATGGTTTTACCAAAAGAACTGAGCAATAAATATGTCCATTTATACCATAAACAATTAGAAAGCAAATATAGACTCAAAATTCAACTCTTCGCAATTTTAAATATTTTGGTCACTTCCTCTTTCATCTAGAAAATGGTATTAATTGTCAGCTTCTCATAATTACTGTTTAAAAATGTGTTCACAAGATTTCTCTCATTGTTTTTATGGTTTGCTCTACCTACAACTATTATTTATTGTGACATTGTTTTTTCACTTTAATCTACATTTTAGTCTACATTTTTCACTTTAATCTACATATTATTTTTAGCTCAAAGAATATTCTGGTGAGAAATCCTTCATACCTCTAAGTTCCCTGATATATTTCATGAAGGAGAAACATGGAAAGTTTTTTAATGTGCCTTAAGTATAGCTTGAAATGTCATAGGTCTTCTCTTAATCCATCCCCCACAGTTAAAGAAATGTTCCTGGGATCTGTTTCACTCATTTTTCTCACAGAAAGGTAACCATACTTGACATCTCATTAGCTGTCAGAGTGATATGCAGCTGGAAGGGAATCAGCACCCAGGGCCTGAGGCAAGCTTTCCTCCCGTGGAATTCTATAAGGAATCTCCTATGGGGTTCCAACCAGAGAGTGCTGTTCCCAAAAAATAAAATCCATAAATCACATCCTTTCATAAATCCAAAGGTAAGATTCTAAAGGCTTGCAGGCATTTTCATTGCACCAAAGATTTTGAACAGGTAATGAACACGGAAGGAGCATTTAATTCAGCCCCTGATGTCATGGCATTGGCAGCTGTAATGATCAGGAATATCCCAACTTGCATAGACAATCAGAAAGAGCTTTGGCCCATTGGGAAAATCATGGGTTTCTAGGACCAGTAACATTAGTTTTGATGGTGATGTTCTTCCATGACGGGCTTCAGGCATGAGCCAGAACCTTTTCCATCCTTTCCTCAATGCTCTAACTCACCCTCTGATTTTTCACATAGAAGTGGCTGATTAGATGGGTATGAATGATATGGATATAGGTGGTGCCACCTGCTCCAACTCCTTATTGCAGTGCTGTTGGGTCTTCTACTGACTTCGTCTGGTCTGGACAAGGGACTGATTGCCCAGGCTACTCTTGGCAGTGTTCTAAAACTAAGCACATAGATTGGCAGCTGTATTACCTGCTTTCTGCCTGCTGAAAGAGAAGATCTATCAGATTTGTAATTTTTTTAAAAGAAATTGGAGCTCAAAGGCCCTCTAAGAAGTTAATCAGTTTCAAATTGGAATCTGTAAACGGAAAAATGGTTCCATCTCTTCTTCAGCTAAGTGAAACACAGTAAAATAATAAGAAAAATTAAAATAACATTAACTATTAAACATTATATACCAGAACCTTGACTTCTCTGGAAAAATCATAGCAATCCGATGCAGAATAACATGCAACAGGAGTTTCCTAAAAATTGTGAAAGAAGGAAGAGTTAAATCTAAATTTCTTAAAGATATCCAATCTAATTCTTAACTCTAGAAGGTTCCCATTATGAGTGGGTCAAATCCCACCATGAACTGTCAAATGGGGCATTGCTGTCTTTAATTTCACTCTTTAGTTTTAATAAATTTTAATTAAACAAATTTTTTGTTCAAATAAATTCCCCTGGATACATTTTGATGGTAGATTCAGTCATTCCTTCTTTCTGTTCAGCTGGGGAGCAGAATTGCTCGTTCTAGCTATCACTTCCACTAAGCCAAAAGCATAGGCTTTCCACTTGATTTAGCACCACTGCTTTACCTGGTGCCCATTTTTTTTTTTTTTTGACACTAACTCTCCCCCAGATTCACACTATCCTATGTTTTGGCACAGATGTGTGTAACATGAATTATGCCTTATAACCCGGAATCTATGGGGATGAGAGGTAGTCTGCAGCTGTGATTTTACGGGTAGATGGGATTTGAGGGGCTCCACAAGTGAGGTGTCTGCAAGGACACTGTGGGCTCCAGTGCAGGGAAGGCAGGCAGGAGCGGATATGTAGCCTAGACCACATTTACAGATTGGACCTCATACTATAATCAACAAGAAGCCTCTGTAAGTTTTTGGTTTTTTAAAGATTTTATTTATTTATTTGAGAGAGAGAGAGAAAGAGAGCATGAGTGGTGGGGAGGGGAGTGGTAGGAAGGTGCTGCTCCCTGAGCAGGGAGCATGACATGGGACTCGATCCCAGGACCCAGGGATCATGACTTGAGCTGAAGGCAGATGCTTAACCAACTGAGCCCACCCAGGTGCCCCTTGTAGGTTTTTAAGTAGGGCCAGGGGCAGAGGGTAATGAGGTGGATATACGCAAAATGATTTGCTCTGGCAGGAATGATCAGAAACTGAAAGAGTAATAAGGAGACATGGGAGGTAGTCTAAATGTGATGTCCTATTCCAGAGAGGCTGGAACCACACAAAGACAGGAGGAATAGGAGGAGAAGGACCAAGGGCCAAGAAACACGAAGCAATAAGACCCTCACAAAACCCTTTATGTTCAAAGGATCAAAAACCAAACCAAACCAGCAAACAAAAAAACAAAAAAAAACTGTTTTAAGAGAATTTCCCCTTTCTTATAGAAGCAATCTACCCCACATAGAGCATAATATTACTAAAGGTATAACACAAAAATTGCATATAGATTATTAAAAGGACAATAAGAGTGCTCTAGAAAGTATCCATAGGTCAGGGGAACTGAGCCCTAGAACTAGGGCTGGATCTACAAAGACGGGTCTCTGAGACAGAAGACATGCCAAATGGCATTTCATGCACAGACACTCAAATGTCAATGCAATTATTTTGTAATCAACACACAACACACACATACACGCACATGTGTGCACACAAATATCAGCTGTCACATCTCTCCATTGTTGCACTGAAGATGCAGTAGAGACACGGAGAACAGAAAGCCACTTGAGGTGTGGATGGTTTCCTGCCCCTAGAGTCGGAGACAGAGAAGGCTTATTCCAAGTTTTACTCTTGCAACACGTCTAATTCCTCCTCAGCACCTGGGTGTCTGATTTGTACTGCAGGATTCTGCACCTGTGAAACCCATCCCCAGGTTGTTTTGGGTGTGTATCTTTCGCCTCTTTACAAAGGTTATAGATTCTTTTGTAAAATGTTTTTCCTCCTTGGAGTTTTTATATTTCTAAAGGCAACCAACAAAGTATTCTCACACTTTTTAATGTAATCATCATCCATTCATTCATTCCTTTAACATTTGGTGAGTAAACATGTGGAAGACACCATCCTAGATGCTGAGGTGGGGTTGGGATGGATATGAAATAGACATGGTTACTACTTCCAAAGAGATTATAATCCAAGAGAGGAGACACAACACATCTAGGAGGCAGTAGAAGGTAGGTTATTCTAAATAGAGATCCGAAAGGGAAATATAATCCAGTTGTATTTCATGAAATAAGTACCATTCAATCCAGACCTTGGAAGATAGGCAGAATTTTGAAAAATAAAGGCAATGCAGGCAGAAATAAATGCACAAGCACAAGCATGGAAATAGGGAAGAATAAGGGATTCAGCAAATTGTGAGCAGACTGATCTGGCTGCATCACGGGGTTCAGGCCATTTAGGACCCAATTAGAGGTGACCTTGAGTAACAGCTAGGGCTCAGGCAGGTCTCCATGCACTGACTTGATTGGTGTTCTTTTAAGGTCAATCTGGGAAACAAGGCAAGCTGTAGAGGAAAATGTCCCAGAATGGAGGGAAAATTAAGGTACCATTGCAGTCCTCCGAGTGAGAGAACTTCTAGGACACCAGCAATGGGGAAAAGGTAAGTGGGCTGGAAGATAAAAAAGCACAGCTGCTAGATCAAGCATGGGGTCTGGTCCTTGAGGGAGCATCCATGAGCTAAAGGGCTTTATTGACTGTCATTCCATAGCCCCACTGCAACTTTGCACACAGGGACAAATTTGCACCTGCTGATAACTCCCCCTGACATGTGAGGTCTCTAGGCCTCAAGGCCATTGGTTGTCTCACTGTCAGTCCCCAACTCCAACCTTTAATCCACTGATGGAAGGGCAGGTCAGCCCCCAGCACATGCCACTACACTGGCCACCACAGGCCTTTATCACACATATATTACACTGGGTTTCAATTTTCTTTTTATAGTTTTTTTAAATCCTTTTTAAAAATTATTTATTTTTTTTTAAATTCTCTATTTAAATTGAAAGTAGTTAAGATATTCTATATTATTCGTTTCATGGGTAGAATTTAATGATTCATCAGTTACATATAATACCCAGTGCTCATTCCATCAAATGCCCTCCTTAATGCCCATCACCCAAATACCCTATCCTGCCTTCACGTCCCCTCCAGCAAACCTCAGTTTGCTTCCTAGAGCTCAGCATCTAAATGGTTTGCCTCCCTATCCATTTTCTTTTTTTTTTTTTTTAAGATTCTATTTATTTATTTGACAGGCAGAGATCACAAGTAGGCAGAGAGGCAGGCAGAGAGAGAGAGAGAGAGAAGCAGGCTCCCTGCTGAGCAGAGAGCCCGATGCGGGGCTTGATCCCAGGACCCTGGGATCATGACCTGAGCTGAAGGCAGAGGCTTAACCCACTGAGCCACCCAGGTGCCCCTCCCTATCCATTTTCATCTTATTTTATTTTTCCTTCCCTTCCCCCATGTTCATCTCTTGCTTTCTTTTTTTTAACTGTTATGTTAGTCAACATATAGTACGTCATTAGTTTTGAACACATGTAGTGTTCCATGATTCATTGTTTCTGTATAATACCCAGTGCTCCATGGAATCCCTGCCTTTCTTAATAGCCATCACAGGGATAACCCATCCCCCACCCCCCTCCCTTCTAAAACTCTCACTTTGTTTCCCAGAGTCCATAGTCTCTTCCGGTTCATCTCCCACTCTGATTTCTCCCCCTTCATTTTTCCCTTCCTTGTCCTAATGTCCTCCATGCTATTCCTTATGTTTTGTTTTTTTCTTTAAAAAAATTATCATTACATTTTTATCTCCCCCCAATGAATCTGTAAGCCCCCTGGGGCAAAGAATATATCCCAGAACTTAATAAATCTCATCTTTGCCCTATTTCTTTCTCTACCTCCCCTACATGGCTCATCCATCCATTAATCCTGGACACATGGTGCCCCTGACTCAACCATGTGCCAAGAGAACTAAAAGGCCAAAGCTGTGGCCTTGAGGTCCCACGACTGAACACATCTTACAGTTCCTCTCTAAAATGTTGCCTTGCCTCCCCAACAAGACCATGCACATGGTTCCCTAAGGACCCACCTTTAGCATTATAGTGTACATAATAGTTATTTACCTAAATATAAGAGTTAGTAAAAACCAAAGAACAAACCCATAACACAGAGGTCTCTTCTTACTGGGCAGAATCTTTTCTAAAATAATACTCAGAGTTTCATTTATGAAGATGGTTTTAAAAGACCATAAAGGACCACTCTAATAATCTTCTGACATTTCTGTAGGACAGGGAGACTAATCTCAAGTTTATACATGGCCAGAAAATATAAGCAAGTCTATATAGTACAAAAATTCCTGAAAAGATAACCTCATTTATTTGAAAGATGCATTAAAAACTTTTCTTGTGGTTACTGATCAAGTATTACATGTTTTCATACTACATATAAACATGAAATGAGAATATGTCTATCCTGATAGTCATAAAAGTACTATACTTGAAAAATCCTTCGTCCTTCTCTTCTCTGGAACTTAAGATGTTAGGCTCTTGGCATAGCAGTCACTGGTGTACTTTTGAGGCCAGAAAGAACCTTTGTAGAAAGAGAGATTTTACCTTCACCAAAAGGAAGCCAGATTGCTGGCAGTGAAAATTAAGAGGGTTCTGTAGGATTATTTAAGGTAACAGATGTGGAGTAAAACCAGCAAGTGGTACGTGTGTCTGTAGCAAGTGATTAAATACTTTCAGATTTCAGAAACACAAGCAGTCTTATGCATGCGCTGTTATTACAGAATTACATGGTGTATTGGTTATTACTGACTAGGGAAAAAGCAAGAGGAGGGCAGGCATATGCAATAAAGTAAGAGGGCACGCACTGTCTATAATAAACCTAACAACTATAAACATGCCATAATGAGAAGTTTAAAAGGAAACTGGAATCAGGAGGTAGAATGGGGAGTGGGGGCTATGGAATAGGAAGGCAAATTATTCATGATTGACATGATTAAACCATAGCAAGATAATATCCGACTATATTAAAGTAACCATGACTCCCTCCATAAAGACAGATGAAAAATATTGTAGCAATCGTTAATAGATAAGGTCTGAAAAATAAATTCTATAAGCTCAACATCTCTGATTCAACAGAACTATAAAAACAAGTTGCTATTTTCATGAACATAAACCCAGGAACAATAAAATACAACTGTCATAATGTATCCCCAGGCCTTAACAGTTTTGCCTTAATATAGAAAAGCACAATAGCTCTGTGCAGAGTCTTTGGAAATCAACTATAATAGTGCCTATGACAATTTTTCCAAAACCATTCAAAAACAATTCTGTTTTAACCTTTCTTGTCCTGAGTAATGCATAGAGGTACAAAGGTGATTGAGTCATTCATTAAGTGGCTATAATATAATCAAGTCTAAAATCATTCCCAAGAGCATCTCATATCAGGAAGGGACCTGAAGGTTCATCTATTACTGCAAACTGGGTGTGACAGCAAATTACAATTTGTGCATGTCTCACATGTTCAAAGAAGGGTGCCTAAATAATTCCAAAAAGCAGTGTTACTATTTGCCATTCAGCAGACAACTTTGAGAGATTTCTAGATATGCCCAACGTATCATAGAGCAAAGAGCCTAATAAATAACATTGATAGAATAATTAAATCACCATTTACATAACTAATAAGAGGAGCAAGATGTACCATGTGAGCTCAGCTTTGCTCTGGAAACTGCCTCTTGAAAATTCTAATGAGAAGAATTTGCACGCTGAAAGCATGTAACCATGCAAATAACAGACGAGGTTTTCTTTTTATTTTTGAGAAAAGGGGCAGAAGTATTCAAAACTAAACACAAAAGCTTGGGGCCCCTGAGTGGCTCAGTGGGTTAAAGCCTCTGCCTTTGACTCAGGTCATGATCCCAGGGTCCTGGGATCGAGCCCCGCATCAGGCTCTCTCCTCAGCAGGGAGCCTGCTTCTCTCTCTCTCTCTGCCTGCCTCTCTGTCTGTCAAATAATAAATAAAATCTTTAAAAGTATAATTTCAAGATAAGTCTTTAGTGATCAAAATAACTCTATAAGGAGAATTGGTGCAAGCAGCCAAGGATAAAAAGGACTTCATCCATTCTTCTTCTCTAAGGTTGTTTACTTCTGTAGAGAACTTTAGTTCAGACCTTCCCAGATGCATGCCAGGACTCTTCACATGAGGAGTCTGCCTTGCTTCAACCACCTTAATGCCCTCATTTCCTGTTCAAAAACCTCTACTGGCTCTCCATAAAACAAATTCGGAATTCCTTGGCCTGGCAGATACTTGGCACCAACCAACGTTTCCCAATGTATCATCCCTAGTCCTCAACCACAGGGACGAAAATCTTCCCCACTTGGCTCCAGTTCCAGTCACAATGCATCTCTGCCATTTCTTCATAATCTTGGTCTTCTGAAGTGTCCTCATCCTTTCCTTACGCCTGTATGCCTGAACCCAACTCTCAAAGCCAGGTCAGGCACAATGCCTTCCCCAGTCATCCAGGCTACCTCCCTGCAGCTGACCCCACTCATAAAGCCCTTTGTGTACGTCATCTCTCTCCTATGCAGTACTGATTCTAAAGTGTAAATTATCATTTCAGCTGTCTTGTAAAGCTTAAGGACATTTCTTATACCACTTCTTTATATTCTAGCAACTTTCACCCAGCCCCTACCCTCATTCACCACAATGGCCAGCAAAGCATCTTTCCAATGCAGGGAATCAGCGAGCATCTCCTGAGTCAAGGACACATAATAGCAGTGATGCACGAAAATTAAAGGTTAAGTATAACATAAGGACAATTTGAAACAAATGGGACTTCTGAGTAGATAATTTTTTTTCTTTAACATTTCTACGGGTTTGAAATCCAAGATGATGCTACCCAATTGTTTTCTTCCAGAAGATACAGTGAGGAGTTTGCCCTAGATTTCATGCTTTGCCAATGTGCCCCCAGAGGGCCTTCTGCTCACCCCATGACAATTCACTACAAATGCCTGTTCCCTCATCTGTCTATAGGAGTGGCTTCTTGAAAGCAAAGGCAGTGTGTTCCACTTCTGATCTCTACATATTAGTAGCCCATATAGTAGGAACTCAGTCAATGATTGACTTAGCACCACGATTGTCTAAAGTAAACACAATTAAAAAATAACCTTTACTGGGCACATAAATGTTAAGTAAACTTAATTCGTGCCTGTGTGATTTCAAAGTTTTTTTATTATTATTTATTAATTTGACAGACAGATCACAAGTAGGCAGAGAGGCAGGCAGAGAGAGAGAGAGGAGGAGGAGGAGGAGGAAGCAGGCTCCCCACTGAGCAGAGAGCCCAATGAGGGGCTTGATCCCAAGACCCTGGGATCATGACCTGAGCCAAAGGCAGAGGCTTTAACCCACTGAGCTACCCAGGTGCCCCCTGTGTGATTTCAAATGAGACATACAGCCAAGTTCTAAGGACTACATATATATAAGTACTAGCCACAAAAATGGACACACAA
Source organism: Lontra canadensis (assembly GCF_010015895.1). Taxonomy (NCBI): domain Eukaryota; kingdom Metazoa; phylum Chordata; class Mammalia; order Carnivora; family Mustelidae; genus Lontra; species Lontra canadensis. Next base: position 17,764,096 of record NW_022631008.1, read on the forward strand.
ACAGCAAGAGAAATCCTATATGGACATATGTGTGGGCATGTGCATGATTTTTATACACCCTAGAATATTTCGAGAAGAAATCGCGATTTCAGAGAGGGAAAATAAGGGAATAGAGGTGTTTTTTTCGTCTATGTTTCACTCTTCTGTATTATTATTTTTTTCTGGTACAAAAGGTGTTTTTATTAGAGCATGGGGACCGGACTCGTGGGCAGAAAAGTCTGCACGGAGGTCATGAGGAGCAATTGATTATATAAGTTGGAGTTGAGGAAGGTAAAGAAAGAGGGAAGTTTCCAAAAGAACATTCATGTGCTAAAGAAGATGCACAGGGTCCTGGAGACCTTACTATTGTCAAGCTAAGGTTGCTTTTCTCTCTAGCAAAGCATGAACAGTAAGAGTGGAGCTTCCTAGAGCGATGTCTATTCTACCGGTCTCAAGTATTTGTCTGTGGGTTGAAGGTTATAAGGAAATTTAATTTTATCTACATTTTTTTTCTTGCCTTTGTTCTCCACATCATTCCCCCTCTAAACAATTTTGACCCTTAAATCTTTAAGGTTTTTGAGGGTGGAAGGTCTTATCTTTTGTACCTTGTTCCTGCTAAATGGAGGCATAGAGATGTCCCTATCTATGGGTCAACATTGGTAGGTTGGAGAATTTATATAGAGGAGTTACCAAAGGCAGAGGCAGCCAGTCCAAGGTAGACAATCTTCTGTATTTTTTTTAAACTAGGGAACATGTGGGGTGTCTGGGTGGCTCAGTGGGTTAAAGCCTCTGCCTTCAGCTCAGATCATGATCCCAGGGTCCTGGGATTGAGCCCCTCCTCGGACTCCCTGCTCAGCAAGGAGCCTGTTTCTCCCACTCCCTCTGCTGCTTCCCTCTGCTCCTGCAAGCGCTCTCTCTCTCTCTCTCAAATAAATAAAATCTTCTAAAAAATTAAAATAAACTAGGAAACATGTATAACTTTCAAATTAACTCCTCCTCCATGTATGACCACATGTACAAAGAGCAGTCTAATGGCAGTTGCAACATTTTTTTAAAAATGAGTCATCTAGGGGCACCTGGGTGGCTCAGTTGGTTAAATGTCCAACTTGTGATTTTAGCTTAGGTCATGATCTCAGGGTTGTGAGATTGAGCCCCACATTGGGATCCATGCTGGGCATGGAGCATGCTTAAGATGCTCTCTCCCTCTGCCTTCCCCCCAACTCATGCATGTTCTCTCTCCTTTCCTCTGAAATCAATCAATCAATCAATCTTTAAAAAATGAGCAGTCTACCATTAGAGCAAACTAATAGAAATTTTATATGTTAGAGCTGTGAATGTAAGAACAGAATTAGTGAGTTTTGGGAAGTCCAATGGGGAGATATTTTATGGCTTAATTTCTGTATAACAACAGATAAATGCCTTCTTAACATAGTATTTCTTAATTTAAATTCTTCTTTCATCTATGTGTTCAACATTCCTGTTTATTTAAGGATAAAATTACCCAAAGGCATAATCAATACTTCCAAGTAATAGAAAGAGACAGTAAAATTTTTCCCCAAGGTACAAGATTGTAATAATAAAAGCTTCTCAGATGTTCAATAAAAAGAAGCAACTCCTCCTCCATGGTGACTTTAACTAAAATGTACTTTTTAAGTAAAATGCTCAGTCCTCATAACAGAGGGTGTACACTGAAAACTGTCTAGGCGTCACATATCAACTCCCTCCCTTTTGTCAGAGCAAAGAGATCTAGCCTTCTGTGGGAGATTTTAAATTGTGTGACATAAATCTTTTGGGGCCATGATCTTCTCATCTTTATATACCAAGCTGCTAAAATAATCTAGCAAATGGTAGCTTCTTAGTAAGCATGAGTTCAACAAATGACATTTCCTCACATAGTATACACATTTGTAGAAATCAACAGAGTAATATTGCTCTGATAAGTAAGGCCATAACAGTTTCTGTAACCAGTAGATGGCCATGTTTAGTTTAAAAACTATATTTAAAACATAAACACTAAAGACCACTTTGACAAAATAACTCCAAATCCAGTTTGGCTTTATATAAGCCTAGGAATCTTCTCCTGAGTTACTCGAGTGATGTGACACCTTAAGGAAAAGGATAGAGGTGAGATGGTCCCAAGATCCTAGGAGTAGAGAATCCCCAATTCTGTCCCACTTCTTTCAGGCCAGGAGACAGTTGTGCATGTATCTTGGTATAGTCTAATTTCTAACAGTGACTGATTAGAAAAACAGTATTTTTCTTTCCAAGAGCACAGACTCATCCTGTGCCATGCAGTATTACTAGAGTTACCTCATCTGGGTCTCATCAGCTCACCACTTTGTCAAGATGAGAAGAGAGTTGCTTTTCCTACCATTCCTGCCATCTGGTAGATTCTACTTCCCTCCTTCCCCAGATAGTCCTCGCATGCATACATCTCATGACAAGACGCAGCCTTGATTCTTGGCCTCCACCTTTTCATTTCCTTCTACTTCAGTTCCTATCCTAAGAATCAATTTTACCATGTTAAGCTCTTGTTTTCCACATTTTGCTATGCCGGCTACATCTTTTCAATCAATCTCCTTAAAAAAACAGAGTTATGGCTTCAACTGCAACTGAGACTCTCACGATCTCCATATAAAAGAAGCAAACCAAGGATCATTTCAAATTTTTACTAGCATAGTTATTTTAAAAGGAGAAGAGCGGAAGAAGATAGTTTTAGAAAGCTTTACATAGAAGTTTTAAATTTATTACAACCAGATAATGAATTCCAAACTGTGTTAAGACTTTCTCAACTTTGAGACCAAACCAAGTCATCCCCACACACAAACAAGAAAAGAAAGTTGCAAAATGGCAGTGCACTTACCTGAGGATATGGGGAAGTTCTGGATTTTGACTTTGAGCTGGAGAGCCTGGACTTGGCCCCCTTCCTGTTGTCAGTCATGGTAGGAGTGGAACTGCTGGTGTAGGAGAAGGCTGGTTTAGAGGCTGAGATCTGATCCAGGGAGAGCTGCAATCCTTTGTATTCTGTGTCCCTGTAGGGTGAGAGACACAGCCCTTAATCTGCCACCACAGGAAAAAGGTGCATGTGTTCTCTCACCAGGAATGGCAGTAATCCATATTTGAAAAGAAAGCCAGCAAAAGTTAGCCATATAACTGGTTGCCACAAACACCTTGATTATTTTAGAAATGCCTAACATTTAACTAATGTATACAGAGGTAGCTGCCCCATATACCACAGCCAAATTATATGATATACTCATGAAAATGTCTAGATTTTAAAATACATTTTTGATTATAAGTAGAAAATAAATCCATAATTCAACTTCTCTGAGTTTTTGTGTCCTCATCGGTGAGGTGTAGATTATAAAATCTACTCTAACAGATTTTCTGTATAGGGTGAATTCAACAGACAACTGGCCATCTGATGCTATCTGATTATTGGCAAGAAGAATGTCAGCTGTTCCAAGATCAATCATTGTGGTAAACATTCCTAGTATTTTATAGCTAGCAAACCAGTGAAACTAGGCTTATAAGTAGTTAAAATTCCCTTTTAACGGGCTAACTAATTCAGTTACACTTGGGTACATTTTACCAGCAGTTCTTTCCATTCCATCTTCAATAAATATTTATTAAGCTCTTAATATATACCAGGCTTTGTGCTATGTGGAAATGGAAGAATGAGTAAGCAGCCTAGAGTCCTTGCCCTTCCACAGATTACAATCTATTTCCAAGAAGACACGGTAAACAAATATGAAACATAGTAACTGCAGACTGTGATGTGAAGAGGATAAAGAGTATATCTTGGAGAGCTCATTACAAAGGTATGGCTTGAGGTATTTAGGGACTGAAGATGATAGGTTGGCCCTGCCCACAGCTATCACCTCAGACCGCATCAGGAGAGAGAATCTTGATGGACTCCTCAGTTTCCATAAGAAGATATCTCCCCTTCCCACTGGCAGACAAAATAAAATGTTTCATAGTCTTCTTTATGAGGACCCGTGGGAGAATTCCCTTTCAGGTTCCAGAACTAGTTGGACTGCTCCTGGGAAACTGATTTATCTCACAGACACCATGAAGCATACAACCCATCATGTTTCCCCCCCATTCCACTGGAAGTCAAAAAGCTCTGAGCCCCAAATCTGATATGTAACCACCTCTAACAAGTATACAAAGACCCCAGGGCAGGCATTTTTGTGCTACGCTGACTTCTTTTATTTTTCCTTTTATCTAATGGGTTCACTTTTCTAAAAAAAAATTACATGCATTTTTAATACTCTTTGGATTAAAGTAGGCATATTTAATGTAATAAACTAATAAAGTTCAAAATGTTAAAGTGATTGGTAGATTTCCAGAGATCAGCAAATATTCATTTACCTTCCCTTCCTCTTCCCTATTCTTCTACAGAGAGATCAGGCAAAGTCAAAGGAAAATCAAGCAAGTGACGAGTGACAAGGATAGAAATATATAGAATATGCATATATAGAAATATATATAGAGAGAAATATATATAAATATATATATAAATATATAGATAGAAATATCTAACTATTATACCTGATAGAAATCAGCTAAAACAGGTTTAATAATAGCATGGCCACAAACTACAATATAGTGGTATATGTCAGCAAATTACAATGACTTTATATCAAATAGTCCAACTACTCAGGGCAAGTTAAAAAAAATTATCCTATGCAAGCAAAAAAATTTAGAAGGTGGGCATGCGATATGCATTCCAGGCTTGGGAAGTTGAATCATATGACTGATGTGCTTTATTACTCTAATCATCTCCCAAGGAAAACACACAACACAGACTCTTTGCACTTCTTGGTTAGAAATTCAGTTTCTAAATTGAAATTTAGAGATGTAGTTCCCACCTATTTTTCTGACAATATATGAAAATTTTCCTTCATCAGCTCCTCACTTCACCCAAAATTCTTCTCCCCAAACTAACTTTATACTTTCCTCTCTTCCTCCTCCAACACATACCTATAGAACTCCTCTAATAAAGAACTATCTTAAATCCTACTTGCCTCTGAAGCGCTTCCCAACTGCTAACCCCATTAATTCCTTCAATACATGTTTACTGAGTATCTCTGTGGAGGTCCTGGGGAGATATCAATGAACAGAAGGACTAAGTTGCTGTGCTCAGGAAGAAGACACCAAGGCCAGGTCCTGCAGGAAGTAGGGAGGGGACCAGAAAATACCCTTTTCCTCCTCCAACCTTATTTTTCAAGCGATAATATCTAATCATTCCTCGGAGTTCCAAGTTCCTAGAGGGCAAGAGTCAAGAGACATTTTGTTATGTTCCAATGTCAACTGCATAATATTTCACACATCTGGAAGAGAAAGAAGATAAAGATGCAACTCAGAAAGGACCCTTTTCCTCAGTGACTATTAATAACCAGCAGCCCAACAATATTTCTCTGTTGGAAAAGAGCCTTCTGGGCTGTGAGTCTCTGACCATCTTCCCTGAGATCACATGCATGTGACAGTGAGCAAGGTGGACTCTGATAGGAGGTAGAGCTCCTATGCTTGGGCATCTCCTGTGTCAAGAGAGTGTTGGTAAATCCATTCGGTCTCTGCCTGACAGGATCCAGACTGATAGCAAAAACCCTGCACCCCTGAAAATTTGGCCACATAATTTTTAAAACACACTCTCAATGCAACATTTCAGCACAGAGACTTCATGGCAATAAGCAGAGAGTAAACAAGGATTCATTTCTCTCACATACACTATCAGGCATTGGGAGTATGCATCTCAACTACTGAAGAAGTCTTCCCTAAGTTTTTGCCTAGTTTCCAATGATAGAAATACTCCAAATAGGCTTAAATAAAAATTCAAAACAAATAAAGGATTTGAAATTCTACAGAGTCACATGAAAATGCTAAAAAATATAAGAAGAGTTATACAAATACTTTTGATAAATAAAAATATTAATATTTTGCTGTCCATCTAAAAAGACCATAAAGAATCCACCAAAAATAACAAAAATATCATGAGGTCAGGTAGACCATGGTTTGAGCCACTTAGTGTGTAACAACCCATCTAGACCTCAATTTCCTCTTTGTAACTCATAGCAATGGATGTGCTAAGGTTTAGAAAAATATTATATAGAAAACTCATAGCACAGTGCCTAGAACAGAGTAAATGCTCAACAAACAGTAAGTATTATTTCTTTACTTCCATACTTTGTGGTGCTTTTTGGCACCTGACTTCCCCAAAACAATAGTTACGCTTTGGTAGTGGCTATAATACACTTCATTACAAACATCTCCTTATGTTGTATTTCTTTCCTCTCTACCGCTAACTCATATTAATTTGTTCTGTTGTTTCTTAGTCTCTAAGCTCTATTTCAGTATGGCCAAAATACTCACTAAGGTAAGCTCTTTGCTGCTGAGTAAGCAAATGGGGACTTGAGAGTAGCACACACCTGATATGCTGAGAGGAGCTCAAACTTCCTGTTCCTCTAACAACTCAAAGATGTGTTAAGATGAAAAGCACAATAAAAAAATACCCACTTAAAGACATTTCAAGTACAGTTGATGTGCTACCAAGAGCAGCTCTGAATGACAGATTCACTAAGAACAAAGCATTTGTTTTACTTTTAGAATTCTATTAAATTGGAGCATTTCATTTGTGTAGATTAAAGGTCTAGATGCTGATGGGAATCACAGTATGAGTTCCATTTCCCTCCTCCAAACCCAGACACTCCCTCCCTTCTCAGCAGTGAGGCACATTCTGGTATCTCTCTCTCTCTCTCTCTCTCTCTCTCTTACACACACACACACACACACACACACACACACACACACACACCACAGTTAGCAAAGCCGTTCAATGTTCCCCTGTGGAGCAAGACAAAATAAAATACTTGGGTGCACAACCCAGGGACTCTGGAATGAATACAGTGAGGAATTAGACTTAGGTGACTTTAGTAAAGGAGGGACAGGACACAGCCCTACTCTACTTGTAAAGCTTTCCTGGAAAGTGCCAGATAGACCATATTCAGGACTCCACAGGCTCCCCTCACTAGGGAAGCTCACACTGTTCTGGATACAATGGGCATATCAAAAGAGGAACTGTGAGCATATGCCCTTTGGCATATTTTTTCAAAACGGCTATTGATATCAATTTACATTTGTTTTTTTTTTTCCTCCATTGAGTGACTTGTACTAGAGCTGCAGACATCCTCAGGTACCCTGGCTCCTAAAGCAATGTGAAATGGGTAATTTGCAATCACTAGGACTTGCAGCTTGTCAATCTCACTCATATTTGCACAGACCAAAGTAATCCTCTTATTCCATTATGGACAGTCAGAAATCATTCAATTTGCAGAATTAACCATCTGAGTCTACTCTAAACTTTATAATAGCCATGTACATATTTGGAATTACTCAAATTCCAATAGAATAAAAGGGGCCATTTTTGCATCATTGGCCTTCCTGGCCTTCAGCGATATGCCATGACCACTCATGAGGTAAGTGCCAACTTGCCATAGGGGACCTCAGTGTGATGCCCTTGCAAAGCAAACAAGAGGTCTCTCTTCACCATTAAGAGGTACTTTTAGCTTCAGAGAAATGCATTAATATAATTTCTATCATTTTGACTGGGAAACTGGTGTCCATGGCGCCAACAGCAGCATGACTATATTTGCAAAGTTCAAGTGAGTTGCAATGATTGTAGAGATAAGCAATCAGCAGCATTTTCTCAGTTAATGGTGAGTCAAGATTCTTCCCAAGAACCTTTCCTCTTCAACTCTGCTATCTCCTAGTGCACTTCCATTGTAGACAAGTGACTTTTTGCTGCAGGCATGTCACTTTTGAAGCTGGACATTCTGAAGTGTCTTTGCTGGCTTTATGTTATGTGGCTATTCTTAAAAGATGTTGCCAGATTTCCCAATTGAGCTATTTAAAAAAACAAAACAAACAAACAAACAAAAAAACAGCTGAAGGTGATCAAATTACGGAGGAAAACGTGGAAACAGAGACATACAATTGATTTGGCTCCAAGGCACTGACTACAATTAGTAGAGGATTGCATTAAAGTGTGATCGGATTAAGTTGGACGGACTGCGTCTTACACTAAACTTTTTAATTGGATTCTCAAATCACTGTCACACGAAGTGCATGACCTTCTTTATATTCTGGCAGAGTTATTGCCCGGCCACTGGGTAAACCTCTGCAGCAGAGAGACCTAGTTTATGTTTCATTTTCAGGCTCCCATGGAGCCCAGCAGAGAGAGCTGATAAGGAGGATTCCATACTGTGAGAGGCTCACAAACGAAGACATCTGCTGGGAAATTAGGCTAAGGCACCCTTGGAAATATAATAGTCTCATACTAATAAGTGGATTTGTGTTTGCTCCTTGTGGTTTTCTCCATTTGCTCTAGTGATTTTAGTAGTTCCCCAGAAGTCTTTGGTTTTACATAAACACTGCCTCTGCCTAGAAACATCTTTCTCCTCTATTTTGTAGGTCTCCTCCAACATGCTATGGAGAGGATGGCACGACAAGGGGGAGGGATGGCTTAGGCACAAAGTCTACCCTCACACTGTAATTTCAAGAAGGAAAGACAGGGGGTGTAAATAAGAGGCAAATAATAACTAAAAAGCAAGTAAAAAACTGTAATAGTTTGGTAAGATGTAGCAAAGTCAACCATCCTCACAACAGAGATTATGGAAAACCTCTGCACAAACCCATGACAACAAGTTGAAATATAGCTAAGTCCAGACCCGCCACAACATGCATCTGGACCATTCCATGCTCATGGATCGGAAGAATAAACATTGTTTCTTTACCTACAGAGGCCACAGTGATTTCCTGCTTCCTCCCTCAGCGCCTACGCCGGCCACGGTCTCTAACGCTCACTTAGCACATCTAGTTCCTGTCACACAGTGTGGCAAATAGTATATCAGAAAACAATCTCCTAAATTCCTTCTCTTATGATAGTCTCCATTTACTGTCTAGTACCATATCTTACAGAGAGCAGATGCTCTCTTGCAACTGATTAACAAAAGAATTCTCAATGCAATAAACTTTTATTTATCTTAAATCCAAATGACCAAAATTTTTAAAAATTGGCAAACCTTTCTACATAAGCAAGAAAAAAATACCTACTAAGTAAGTAAGTTTATGTGAGGGATTTTTAAACTCCAAGATTGTAAATAATAATGATCATTCTGATATTCTGTGAGATCCTAAATTAAAGAAACAAATCATGCTATTGTTTTAGCATTATGCATATTAAGAAAATGCACTGATTTTTTGGTCAAGTTGCGATTCAGGCATGGCATATGTGATACTTAAACTAGAATACTAAATTGGTTTTATCTTCAGCCATTTATTTGGAACTATTACAACTGTACTGAAGGAGTGCAGAGGAATAGTACTTTAAACCTCTAGAGAAATAACTTCTACAAATCGATAATACAATATCTCTGAAATAGAAAAATATGAAAAGGATGTAAACAATCTACAAATTGCTGAGGAACGATTTTTTAAAACTTTAGCCCACTTGTAAAAACCTATATGAATTAAGGCAGCTTTCAGATTTTTTGTCACTTCTATCTCTCAAATCGACAAAGATTTTATTTTAATGACACTAAAATCTCAATGAAGACAAGGTGAAGTAAATGAGCATTCTTATATACTAATGCTAAAAAGAGTAAACCATCAGTGTTTATCAAGAATCTTAAGAATAGGGCGCCTGGGTGGCTCAGTTGTTAAACTCTGCCTTTGGCTCAGGTCATGATCCCAGGGCTCTGGGATCCAGCCCTGTATTGGGCTCCCTGTTCCACGAGAAGCCTGCTTCACCATCTGCCACTCCCCCTGCTTGTGTTCCCTCTCTTACTGTGTCTCTGTCTCTCTGTCAAATAAGTAAATAAAATCTTAAAAAAAAAAAAAAAATCTTAAGAATGTTCATTTCTTAAATCCAGTAATTCAACTTCTAGGAATATATCTTATGAAAATAGTCAGAGATAAGCATCAAAAGTCTATATACAAGGGTACTTAGCATAATTTCTTATATTTAGTTGTAAATAAGTAAATAAAAAGCAACAATAGAACCATTACTTAATTATGGTATACCCATGTGATAAAATATTATGCAGGCATCAATTTTTTTATTCTAATGATGTGAAAAATACTAATGATAAAGTGAAAAATTATCTCTTTTTAAGTCAACATGTACCATATATGCATGTATTTACATACACGTAGGGTGAAACAAAAAAATCAAAATGTTAACAGTGACTATCTGGAAAATAGGTTAAAGATGTTATTTACCTTCCCTTTATACCTCTATGTATTATCCTCACTCTTTCTATAATAAATATGTATCACTTTCATAATCAGAAAAAAGAGTTCATGAAAAAGAAACTCTAATTGAGGCAAACCAGGCACTCCCACCTGGTATTGAAATGGTTCCCCAATTTTTCTTCCTTATAGTTCCAGGATTTCTTCTTTGTGAGTAATATTAAATTATGGGAGGGACAACACCACGAAACTTCTTCTCCCACATGTTCAACTTCTCATGAACACCATTTATAATTTTAAAATGTCCAAATGTCCATATGCTCTCTCAGTGCCTATACATTTCACTTACTTTCTGATCTATTTTCTACCCTTCCTACCTTACAGAATTATCTGTCTCTGAAGACCTTCATGTGAACTCTATGACTCTATGTTTCCTTCTTTGGAGAATATAACCTAAATTATTGCTTATAATTGAAAAAAAGAAAGTCTTGCCATGTAGTTTCTTACAAAAGTTCAGCTTCCTGTGAGTTATAGATGGCATATTTATCATGAAGTAAAACTTAAATGAAGTAAACCCTACTTTGGGGGCCACATTTTTTGTTCTGAAAAACTTAATTTTTTATGCTCAGAGATCTATTCTACATCTAGAGCTAGTGAAGTTTAGGTGTACTATATCCTACAGATCTAAGTTCCAAATTCTATTGATCTTATAGCTTTTTTGTTTCTTATTTTCTCCAAGTTGGGCCAGGGTTGGGGGGCAGTTAGGGAGGTATTGGTCTTTTAAAGTTAGATCCAAACAAATTCAGTGCAAAATGTGCTGTCTCTTTCACCAAAGGCATAAATTTTAAAATGCCAGACTCCTTTTCTACAATCAACACCACTAATTTTAGTCTTCTTCTGGGGAGGCGGGGGGGTCAAATACAAAGAAAGAAAATACTAATATCAGCCGAGTTTTTCTTACTTTTAAAAATGTTCACAAATAGAAAATAAAATGCATACAAGTTATTCCGGCCCCAGCTTTCCATGTCTTTCCATTCGTTCTCACCTTCCCACCCTCTGTGCCCATCCCCTTCACCTTCATTGTCATTTTACTAAGCTGACGCTTTTCAAGTGTATGTTTCCTTTAGAATTTTGTCAATACCTAAGATAGAGAAGTAATAGGGGAACCCACCACCTAACAAGTTATATTTTGTTGACGTTCTATTCTCCACAGAAATAACTTTCTCACCCACTTCTGACCCTTCCTAAACCCTATAACTAACCCCCTGGCAGAGAGAGTGAAAAGAGCACACCTCCTATTTTCAACTTCACACAAACTCCTGGAACAGAAAAAGTCCTTGTGATCACAAAGAAATAATCTTCCACAACACTGGGAAATTTGCATTCTATATTCAAGACCAGAGGGTCCCAAACTCTCCACACTTTGTGGGGCTAAACCTCATGGCAAGGTTTAAACCTTGGCAAGGTTTAAATCTCATGGCACCATTGAGAGCTCTGCCCTTTTCTGCACAGCACAAAGGAACTGGCATTTCTGTAGATAACAGAAAAGCAGCACCTTAGGCTTTGAACTCCCCAGGAAAAGACACAGCAAAAATGATGGCATGATGCGATGTTTTCAAATGCACAAATCTTCATTTGTTTAACTTAAATATTTTTAAATATGTCCTATAGCATTTATTCTTGATTAAACCTCTTCTAGGTAGTTAATCATTAACGGTTTCTTTACAGTTGCTGTGCAAACAGTTCATTCATACCTATGACATATCAAATCTCACAGACGTGTTCTTTAATTGGATTCATTTATTTCTAATCTCCCTAAGCCCTTACTACTGTAATGCTTGACTAAATATACATAAAACTCTATTATTTAAATTGCTAAAATAAATTTGAGGTGTATTTTATGAATAAAAATTCACAATTCAATGAATGTTCTGCCATTATTATTATTATTATTATATGTCTTGCTGATGAGGCATTATTTAAAATTGTCTGGTAGTGTTTCAACAACTTTAATCAGGGACGCCTGGGTGGTTCAGTTCATTGAGCAGTTGACTCTTGATTTCAACTCAGGTCATGATCTCAGGGTCCCAAGTCAAGCCCCAGGAGCAGCCCTGCAAGGGGCTCCAATCTTTGTGGGGAGTCTGCTTGAGGATTCTGTCTCCCTCTCTCCTTCCCTTCGTGTACATTCTCTCTCTCTCTGTAAAATAAATCTTACATTGGGGAGAGTATGTGCTATGGTGAGTGCTGTGAAATGTGTAAGCCTGATGATTCACAGACCTGTACCCGTGGGGCAAATAATGTTAATAAAAATAATTTAAATAAATAAATAAATCTTTAAAAAATAAACAACTTTAAATGAAATAAGTGTTCAAACAAAATAAGTTCTGAATTATCTCTAGAGATTTTGGATTGCCCACCAAAATGCCCAAATTTTCATTGCCTTCATAGTTGGACTCAGAGAGCTTATATAATACTACACAGACTATATAGTTATCCATAGAGTTCATTACCAGAGATACAATAGGCATCTGACTTCATTTATTACTTGTAGGGCTTGAGAAGTTTCCTTGGCCCCCACAAAGATGACTCAAGAATGGCCCATTGTTTTATGCCTAAAATCTACTGTTAGATATTTACCTCTTTGCCTTTAGACAGAGAGCTCAGAAAAGGTTAAAAGAGTCAAGTCTCATCTGTGATTTTTCATTGGTTCCATTTACCGACTACTTTCTTTAGAGCAGTAGTTCTCAAACTTCATGCACCAGAAGCCCCTGAAGAGTTCCTTAAAACTCAGCTCGCTGAGCCTCACCCCTTAGAGTTTCTTATTTGTAGGTCTAGGGTGGAGCCCACAATTTGCATTTTTAACAAGCTCCTGGGGGGTGCCCATGCTTCCAGTCAGGGGACCATACTTGGAAAACTGGGGCAGTTGTTATATGGGATAAGAAAAACTAAAGAAATCAGATAAAATTCCCACAGAGAAGATGGAAAACCACTGAAAAGGGAGGGGACATTCCAAAGACAAACTTCACACCTTCCCCAGGGCCCAGCCTTACTGTGCATCTCACCAGACTATTCCCATCCCGTCCCTGTTCGCTTCCTTTCAGCCTCCTCTGCGGACACTACCTGCTCCTGCAGATCCCACAACACTGGAGAGCTACAGGGCTTGGACTTCAGGCTGCATCTCAGTTACAGCTCACTCTCCAGGGATCTCATGCTCTCTTGCTGACTTTAAATCTTATACATTGATGACCAGCCCCCATCTCCAGCCAGACCTCCCCACTCCACGACACCCAGATCTAACTGCCTGCCTGACATTTCCACTCAAATGAATGACAGGCATCTCTAAGTAGACCCCCACACAACTCTTGCTTGTTGCCCCTGTCCATGAGTCTGCTCCTTCCCACCATTCACCCAAGCTGCTCAGGCTAAAAACTTCGATGCTCTCCTTGACTCCTCATTTTTTCACAACTTCTATATAGTCCATCTGCAAATCCCATTTGTCTACCTTCAACAACACATCCTAAATCTGACCCTCCATCACTACCTCCCTCTTTCAAGCCATCATCTTCCCTCACCAAGGCAATGGCAATCATTTCCTAACTAGTCTCCCTCTCTCTACCCTCCACTTTTCCCAAAGCTTATTTGCCACATCAGCCAGATGACCTTTTCATAGTTTAAATTAGTTCATGCCATGCCTCTGCTCAAAACTCCAGTGGCTTCCCAAAGCCTTTAAGACCCAGCATGGTCTGACCCTGCCTATTCTAACATCAACTTCTTATGCCCCTCCCCTCCCTTTCTCTACAGTGACCTCATTCACTGACTTACTCACCTAGCTGGTTTCTACCCCAGGGCTTTTGCATTTGCTTCCCACTGCTGAGAATGCTCTTCTTGCTGGTCTCAGCATGGCTACCTCCTTCCCTTCTTTCAGGAGTCTTCAGAGAGGCCTTCTCTACCACCACCATTCTCCTTGTCCTGCCTAATTCTTTCATTTCCTGACATTATAGGACATATTTATTTGTTTATAAGTACTATCTGTTTCTTCCTACTAAAATTTATCCTCCATGAGGGTAGGGACCGTGTCAGTCTTGGTCACACTACAACCCTCCTAAAGATATTGGCACCCATAAGGCACTGGGGAAAGACTTGCTGAGTGAATGCAAGAACTGTCCCATTTGCTAAAGGAAGGACTACACTCTACAACACTTCTTACCATCCTCTTAATCATAATAACAAAAATTCAGCTAATGTTAATGGTAGAGATTTGTTCATAATGAAGGTCCTATTGAGACAAATGGGAAGAGACACAAATAGAAAAGAGATGATAACATAGCATACCTAAATATTTCCCCCTGATTTTCAATTAGCCCTCACAATAAAATGTTACCCTGCATTTTGTTATTTCTTTAACTGCTGTAATTGGAGGAATGAAATTGACACTCACTCTGCCCTCTGCTTTGTGGGCTTCATCCTTCCCGCATTCCTGAGCTGGAATCCTGCAGGGTTCCATTACCCAAATCCAGCACAACAAACGCTTCACTTTGCCCGGACTATTGTAAAATGTCAACAGCTAATAGAAATGCTATGACTTTCAACAGTCTTAGCCTCTGAACAGCTTATAAAAATTAAAATGAAAAACCTTGTGTTTCATTTGGTTTGTGTCAAAAAAAAAAAAAAAAAAAGCTGCTCTTTTCCTGTCATATATTTGGACACCAATATCAATTAATGGGAGTGTCGAAAGAAGTAAATCTCATGGGTGCTTACCTTCAGCCACCGGAACACATTATAGTCATCACGAGTGCAGAGAGTAAAATGAATGACTGAGGAACAGCAACAAGCTACAAACCCCTAAAAATGCTCAGAACCAGGGATTCTATTTTTGTAATGGTTTTCACTAGGAGGAGGCAAGAGACAGCACATTCTCAGATTGTATTACCAGAGAATGTTGCTATTCTCAGAGAGATGTAAAAAGTGGCAAGGGACTTGGGTTTAAAAGTACAAACATAGAGAGAATCCCACCTTAATGGGGACCATTATGACATCCAGTTCAATATAATGAGGCTATTTCCACGATCTGGCCAGCAGCCCATATTAGCACGGCTTTACTGATGTGGATACAACAAATTCTGTTTGAACAAGAAATCCCCAGGAAAAAGAGAAAGAGAGACAGAGATCCTTTCACGGTCTCTATCCATTTAACAATCAATCAAAGGGAAAATATCCTTCCAGTAAAGACAGCAAGGCCCATTTGAATCCTGGTAAAATACTAGATGTTTCAAATAAAATAGTGTTCTCTGCGTATGTATTGCTGTTCTGTGGAAAGGTCATAACTATTGATGCCTAAACTGGCTAAGGGGACGTAGGGTCGGACCCAGGGGTTAAGCACATGGCATGGCAGCTGACTAGGTTCTGAGTACACCAAAACTTCTGTGAAGCTATTAGGTCACTTGGCAGAGACCCCATATTGAACTCTTTTAGCGAACTACCCACAGACTTTTGCAAAATCTCTTCAAAGTGTCATATTACTTCCCAAATATTAGGTGGAATCCTATGAAATTGCCAATATTAGACTGCTTTAAATGTAAAGAAATGGCAATTACATATGGTCCGCCTTAGTACAAGTTTACCAATTTAAAGACAGCATGCCAAAGAGGAAATCAGGTGGGCCCTGGAGTCCTGTCTCTGGGTTAGCATGTCGACTCAGTAGCTGTGTTGTGTTGGCTAAGTTACTTGGCTTCTCTGAGCCTCTGGCATAAAGCAGCAGCCTCTTGAATGTAAGTCCTTCTTACCCCCTGACCTTTCCAAGTATGACAACAAACAGAGCACCTTCCCATCCCTTCTTCGCTTGCAGCTGACAATCACACAGTCTTTCCAGGGCAGGGCAGCAATGCCTGGGAATTACCCCTTACAAAAGAAAAGTTTAAAATATTACAAAGACCTAAGATCATTAGAAACTTTTTTTAATGTAATAAATATGCAAAGACTATTTTGACTCTAATGTGATTCTTCCATTTAAAACTCAGTAAGATTCCTAATCCTATTAGCAGTCAACCCCACAAAATACTGAAAAACTCCATTCAAAACAGAACAAAAAGCAGCTCAATATCATTGCAACAGGATAAAAATCAGCTTGGCACACACAACTGCTCTCTCTGGCTGACATAAAGAGATACTCAGGACACACCTTAGGCAACAGTGTTTTTGTCAGAGTTGAGATGGACTCCTTACCCTGCAGCCAATCAAGATCTCCCTCGAAGGCACACATGCACAGCCCTCCCCAGGGGCTCAGCCCCTCTCACTGCCTCCACTCCCTCCCCACCACCGAACCAAGGGGAGTCTGACCACACCTGCAAGCTTATTCCCCAGGTGACCTTAACAGTGCCAAGGCATTTTGGGCTTTCTTCTAATTGTGGATGGAAGCGCTTCCCTCCAGGAACGAATCCATCCTCAGCAAGCCTATAGGGAAATCAAGCTGGGATAGAGCTTGTACTTGTGCTTATTTCTTTTAACAGCAGGTACTGTCTCATTCATTTTGATATCCCCAGAACTTGGCACAGTGCCTGACACATAATAGGTGCTCAAGAAAACATTTATGAATGCTTAAAGGCTTACTAGTCCTAATCATCTGAAGTAGGATCTAACAATCCATTCCAGATGGATTAGCATGATTGGGGATTTCTCATTCTTGGGCAACACTCTGCCTTCCTAAGACTCATGCTTTCCCTCCTTCAGCCCAAAGAATCACAGGCATTTATTTTGTGTTTACTGGCAAGCCAAAAATTATTTTATTTAATTTCGCTGAAGCAATCACCCTAATAATTCATATTTACTTGATGTTACTCTGTGTCAGGTGCAGAGCCAAGAACCTCACACATTTTCTCATTTAATGTTCACAATGACTCTATGAACTAGATATTATTATTATTACCCACATTTTACAGATTAAAAAATTAACAAGACAAAAAAGTTAAGCAATTTGCTCACAGTCACAGAGAGAGCCAATGTAGCAGCACTGGAATTTGAATAAGCAATAGACCCATAACCCAAGCTCTTAACTATTAAGCTATGTTGCATAATAAAGTAGTGACAGCTCATTTCATAATATGTTTTGCAAGTACTTTGTAAAACATATTACAAGTACCTTGTAAAACATCCCTACAGTTATCAGGGTTAAAACATTCTAAAAAGCCTAGGGTTTAGACTGCATCATATTCTATTAACATTATGATTATGATGTCAAACACAGGACAGGGGAGGCCTTCTGGCCCTGCAAATCTGGAACCAAAGAATCAGGTTCTTTGCACCTCTCTCTCATCCGTTCTGCTGATGTTCATTGTCCTAATGTATACCTCATATTTTTTTTCTACAAATGATTTTTAAAATACAACCATTATACATGTGGCAATACTGTGTATTTGTTTCAATAAGATTCCACTTTCTATTCAGAATACTGACATCCCTTAAAATGTTAAAAACTGTGTTATATGCCTGTATATAGATATACGTATGCTAGATATATATATATATATATATATATATATATATATATACACACACACACACACACACACACACACACACACACTAGACACTAGTGTGTGTGTCTACACACACATACAGTATTACTAAGGCTGGGTGAACATGTTCAAGATATATGCTAACACTAATTTGAGAAAAGTAAGAGGCTTAGAGAAAATAGTTTCCAATTCAGATGAAACATATTCAGTTCCAACAAAAAAGTTGAGGGCAAAAAGGTAAGAGGAGGAAAGAAAACCCAGCACAGATAAGAACAGTGAGACAAGCACTGAAGCTAATTTGAAGAGTAATAATACTAATTGTGCTATAATGTTCATGGAAAAAAGAACAATGAGACAAAGGTGCGTATGTCACCATTCCATCTCAAAAGACCCTACCTCTCCTTCCACCCTTACTTCCTACTCCTTCCCTAGTAGCTCCACCATTCAAGCGTCTCTGAATTCTGTGCTCTCAACAAATAGCTCAAGCGTATCACTTCCAACTGTACTCATCTGAGTTCTTAAATACTTAAATGCAACTCTTCTACTTTTCCAAATAAATTGTAAACTCCTCAAGAGATGCTAAGACCTCTGCTTCGTATATTCATGCAACAAATCATTGCACTCTGCCACACTCTCTGAAACACCTGATTTGTCCATACAGATTAAAGGAAATATACAAACATTCTACTGGACACTACCAAAAAGGCCAGGACTGCATGTTTTATTCACTTTAAATTATAATTATTGACACTGGTAAAGTTGGCAAACATTGGTTCCAACTAAATTAACTTCAGAAATTTGATAAAAGCTAGGTTTCCTAGAACCTTCTTTTTCCCTGTAATGCACCTTCCACTTTGCCTGGGACAAATAAAGTGCTCAATAAATATTGGCTTCCTTCCCTCCAAGCACAAAGCTCAGCTCCCTGTAGAATACATAACGACAGCAATGAAAAACAGGGTGAGTTTAACCAAACTATAGAAACCATCACCCACAAAGAGCGCAATACTTGGAGATGTGTGTGTTGAAGAACTGGGGAGGGGAAGGATGATAAACACTTAAATTTGTGAATTTGAAGATTTAGCAATTCAAGTTAAAAAGGGAACCACTCCTCCCTTTTCAAACTATTTCAGCTGACATCACATAATTGGCAAGAGCTGATAACAACAGTTATTTTGAGCATCTGCTTTCTGCCAGGTTCTGTGCTATATATATACATTATTTTATTTAATCCTCCTTAGTCCTTAAAAGGTGAGTAAAAATATCCCCATTGTACAGATGGGGAAAACGAGGCTCAAAGAAATAGAGCTGTGCTCAGAGTCTCATAGCTATAATGCAGCAAAGCGTATTCAAACCCAGATACATCTGACACCAAAGCCCATGCCTTTCCCTTGCAGGTTGCTTCCAATGATACAATGGGATTTTATAAAAACAAAATCACAATCCCACTGCAATATAACCTCCCAGAGTAAAAGTCACAGGTGGTAAACAGATGGTCCAGCTTCGGCCAGACCCTAAGCATTGTCAATGCCCCATAAAAGTAAGTTCTCTTCTCACCAACCCCCTTGCCCTGCCATCACCATGGACCACCTTTCTCACCCCTGCCAGCTCCCTAGACCTCAGAATGCCTGAGGGAGGAGAAGGAAGTGGCAAAGTTACCCCCTCAAACAAGACAGAACGGAATTCCAGAATGAAATTCCTCTACCGATAAGCACTCAGACATTTCCAGGTTTCATCTAAACTCCAGCCAATCCTTTCTGCAGGACTACTGAGGCATAGACACTGGCACTTCAACCCAGATGAATTTTCTATCACTACCTGCTCACCTGGAAAGATGCCACAAGTCAGTGAGAACAAACAGGAAAACACTGGATACATGGAAATAAGTAACAACCTCTTACTAAATCATCAAGACATGCATAATCCACCCCCCCACCACCCCCCAACACACACATACACACACCTTGAATCAACATAACAGTGTTCACGAAACAAACTGTGAAGTCAGATAGATGAAGTCAGAAGATGAAAACATACTTCTCAGGAGTTCCAGTAAAGCTTCATTTGCATTTGTCCATTCGCAATCACATGTATATCCCTGCCTTCAGGAAGTTAATGACCATGTTGTTCCATGATAAGAAGCAAAGATCAGAACGCTTTCTGCCCCAACAGCCAGAGAAGAGTGGTCAGGCTGGTCATTTAGCACATACCAAGTGGCCTCCCCATAGGAATCTTTTAAAGAAGAGGTCCTGTGACTCAGTGCCCTCCAGGTCAGGGCAAGAACAAAGAAAGGAATGGAGGCCAGAGAAGCCTGGGGAGAGGGAAGCAGCCCAGTAGCAGCATTGCCAAAGCGCCAAGAATGACTCACTTACGCTGGGAGGCTCTGCATCCCAAGCCTCCCTCCACCAACAGAATCCCCAGGAGACAACATTTTCTGCCATTTTCCCTCAAAAGCAGAACACTAGTTTTTTTAAAAAATATTTTATTTATTTATTTGACAGAGATCACAAGTAGGCGGGGGGGTGGGGCGGGGAGAGGCAGAGCAGAGAGTCTGATGTGGGGCTCAATCCCAGGATGCTGGGATCATGACCTGAGCTAAAAGCAGAGGCTTTAACCCACTGAGCCACCCAGGAGCCTCAAAAGCAGAACACTATTTAGGAAATACCCCATTGCCATGGGAGGTCATTTGTGTCTCCTCTGATGAAAAGGATGATTTAGCTTGCCAATCCACTGGCGTTTGTTTTAACACATTTAACAAAAACATAAAATATTAAGTCTGGTTGCAGAAATGAAATAGTTAGGAATAGCAATAATGTATCTATGTAAACTAAAGGCAAGGAACTCAGGGAGAAACTAAAATGTTTGCAGGGCACATTTTTTCTTACAAAATGAAAATGTCCTTAGTGAGACAGGGGGAAAAAGATACATCTTTAATTGAATATGACTGAGAAGAGAGCATTGCTAAATTTAAACCACTACATTGTCAATATCTGTACATATTTATGAAGCAGCAACAGAGAAACAGTTTTTTAATTTTCCATGATGAGATCAGATGAAAGCTTATCTGGAAGGTCGGTGGGCTGAACACAGGCCTCACCCATTTAAATCCATCCCTCTCTACCAGATATTTTCTCCCCTGCAACTATCTCTAACCACCACCTTCATACAGAGAAACATGGCATACAGTAGGAGTCAATACCCCAGGCTTTAATCCTGGCTTCCCCATTTATTGGCATATCTGATGTCAGTTTCCTCACCTAGAAAATCCCTTCCCTCACCCTCATACAGAGCTATCAAAGGAGCAAACTAGATAATGAATGTGACAGCTCTTTGAAAGAAATACTCCGCTTTTGTAATGATGTTATATTCAGCATTTGTAATAATAATAATAATAATACAAAATTTGTACATAAATGATGAATTCAAAACTAAATACAGATCATTTTGATAAAAAAATTACAATAAGTAAAAAGGATATGAAGGATAACATTATTTAAGTGAGTACTGGTGGTATGAACTATAAAACAGACTAAATCCCCGAGCTCTTTCTTTTAATAAAGTGTTTTAGTAGTTACAAAATCACTATTAATTACTATTAATAGTCTTTACTGTTATAAATTACCATTCATACAAATGTGTCTTCAATTCATTTCTATAATCAGTCACTTACTTAAAAGATCATTTGAAAAGGACAACTGGGGCTTTGATGTTCAATATTATTATAATAAAGATTAAACACAATTAAGGATCAATCTAATTTACGGGTATACATTAGAGCATGATTATTATTTTTAATGATAAAAAAATTAAATCTAAGCAACAAGTGCTCCACAAATCCAAGGCATGAGAGTAAATTATTTTATATTTTGCTATGGCTTGCTAAGTCAAAAGGCACTTCATTTGACATTATTTATAATATAAAAAATGGTTTTGTTAGAGTAATAAAATCTATTTCTATAACTTTATATATTATTGGTCAAGTTTTTAAAAAACATTTTCTAAACTTTCCTAGTAGTAATAACAATTTAAATTAATAAAAAATAATTTTTAATTTAAATGCTGAACTTCACTCAGCACTATTAATACACTTGAAAGAGCAAACTAACATGAACATATTTTAACATCTGCTGCTTTGTGATAAGTTTATACATAAGGCTTTATATTCACAGAATATGTTAATACTTAAAGACCCTTTTTAAATGTGGGAACTAAAAAGATAAAATATTTTTAAAATAAATAAATAAATAAATGTGGGAACTACAGATGTTTTATAAAAAGAAAAGCAAAAATATTGGACCTGCAATAATTACAATGTAGAGACCCTTTTTTTTTCCTTTTACATGAAGGAAATTATGTCTCCTTTGGCATTTTGCCCAAACTTTTCTATAAATGCAAAGGATTACTTAGCAGGTAGTGTTGCATAGACCACTAATTCAAATTGTCTATTTGTTCTGCTTTTTGTAACACTGAAATAGGAATTTTAAGAGAAAATTCCTATGTGTTCGATGAATCACTCTAAAGCAGTTTGTGAGATTTTCCACTAAAACAACGTTCAATCCTAAACTTAGGATGTAAGCAGAGAAGCCTCCCTCACCAACAAAAAATGGTTAAAGATATTAAGTCTGTGATTCCAAAGTTGCCAAAATAACTCTCAAATCTCTCTTTCTTACTTTCCAGAGAACAATGTCAGAATTGTATTAACTTATAATTCTTACTAGAAGTCTAATTTAAAATACACTAGCATTTACAACTATATCCCACGGAAGTCCCCTCACAAAACACCAACTATCAGTCAACCTACTGAGGTCATATATCAGTGAGTACTTGATGAATGTCAGTGACAGACTGTTTTTAATGGCATCAGTAAACTAGATCTCATGAACATTTTTGTAACCTTCTACACACATGTGCCACTATAAATGGTACAGTGACTATGTAAGAGAATGTTATTTAAGATGAAGAATCATGATGTCTGTGGCTTACTTTGAAATAATTCAGTGGAAAGAATGCACATACAGATAGACATACATATAGATAGAAAGGGAGATAAAACAAAAATGGCTTATATTATAGACGATGTGTGGGTATTCACTGTACTCGTCTCTCAATTTTTCTGTATGTTTGAAAAATTGATGTCCTTAAACATTTTAAAATGGGATTTTATACTTTTGCGATTTATCCTTAAAAGTAGATTTTAAAAGTTTTATTTTTATAACATATGAAGTTTAATAACCTAAAAAGAATCAAGATTCTTCTTAATTTTTCTAGAAATTACTTTTCATAGTTTATTGGGTGTTCCACAATTTCAATTTTCTTCACATTGAGTACTAATGTTTTCCATCTGAACTGGCTATGAATAATTAGTACTACTAATTAAACAAACCCAAGGAAATATGAATTCAAGAAAATTACTCAGTTTTTACACAGAATTCCTTATACTCTCCATACTTGTCTGGACTTTCCCCAACATTCAGTGTTACTAGACAGTATCTCCATTCATCTATCCTCCTGAAAATAATCAGGGAGCATGGCCTGTCTAACTGAACACTTATTTCAAAGCCTATGGGCACTCAAGAATGATTTTTTTTTTTTTAATTTGGAACATAAAGCTAACAGGTATGTGTGTCTTACAGAAAACCACGAACTGGTCAGTCTTTTGGTTTGAGAGAAGTCTTTTGTTTTGTTTTTGTTTTTGTTTCTGACTTTTAATGAAGAGCTGTATAAGCTTTAGGGACCCTCAAGCACCCAGAGAAAAACTAAGAGAGTTTTTAAAAATTTAATCATAGTGTCCTCTCCCTGTCCTCCGTAGATTTTCAGAACACCAACACGTGTGTGATGGTCCTACAAAGACGGTTACCTCAGCCTCTAAAATGCCTGTATTCGCAGATGCGGCTGCTTACTAGAACAAGGTTACTGAATATTTCTATTCATCATCACTTTTGTCAGATAATAATGATGGGTATTAGTAGGCATATTTTAACATCAACAATAAATTGGCCATCAGGAAATTTGAAAAATGAGTTTCTTATGAATGCAGCTTCCATCAATGTCACTCCTTCATTTAACCAATGCTTATTTAAAATTCTCTCTACTTTCATGATACGACAATCCCTGAAAAATGTATGCTACTAACATGTCTAAATTGGGAAAACATCTGGCCTGCCCAATTGTGGTTTTAAGTACATTGTTTGAGGTAGTATATTTGGAAAGAATTCACTTATCATTCTCAGGCTGCAAAGAGAACTAGCCTTGAAAACAAATGTATGTGGTAGTTCACTGCTACCATAGAGAATCAATAGCCATCTATTTAATTTGCTAAGACAATGTAAATTAGTAACTTCCAGCCAGATGTGTGATATACACATCAAACAAACTGCAACCTGTTCATTATGAAAATCCTGTCAACACACACAGAGCCACTTGATGACATTTTGTCTAAGGCAGTTTCCACATTTGCAGCTATAAAAATTGTCTTAAGAATTTTCATACAAAGGATTGGAGTCAAGGCTCATAAAAGGGTAATCAATTTCAGCTTTTCATCTTGCGTGCTTCTGTGTGTTTATTTCCATTTTCATTCCGAGGTATAAAACATCGAGAAAAATAGGAGCCATGCTATTTTTCCTTCTGAAAATCATTTATCCTCATTACATCTTTTTAATCTGATATAAAGTTGGTAGCCTAATCCTACAGCTCTGGAGAAGTGTGTGAAGTGAAGAATGACAGAGTCAACAGAAGAAAGGAAGTACACTTATCCACTGGAAAACAAAACAGAATATTTCAAAATGACTCCAAACGTAAATTAAGCTTACCCATTGGGAGGTCTAACTTGCATTCTGATCATTTATATGGGTCTGTGTGACTGTATACCCTGCTGTTTGATAAAAAATGATTACTAACCACAGGCACCCACCAGAGAACAGAGTGTGTGTATAAGGCTTGTGATGTCTCAGACATACAAAGCACCTTCTTAAAGAATGTCCATTTCCTTTCCATGGTAAGCAGACATAATTTTTCACTCCTTAATACTTCTGCTTCACAGAGTGGCTTATTTTATGAATTATGTTTTGCCATTTTCCCTTATGTGGACTTTGATAATATAAAAAATGCATTCATAAAATAGACGGTTTTATTTCATGATACCCAAAATATTGGTATGTTTTCTGCTCTGTATTAAAATCCACAGCTTTCTTGCTACTACAAAAACCCAACAGTGTTTATTTTAATGCCATTTATTAAATGAAAGGAATAAAAAGATTCTTCTTAACAACAATTATTCCTGAATACTGAATCCTCATTTAAACCAAAGTCATTTCTGAAGTCTATTGAATTAAAATTTCTTATTCAACAGGGCACAGAGTAAATAGTCTATTGCCAAGCACCATATTTTCAAGCACTACATTTTTAATTTGGTGATTTAAAACGAGGTGGAATGAATCGAGTCCTCGTGGCCTATTAGTGTAGTCTGATTCCAAATAGAAACCCTTGACTAACTGCCCAATGAGAAAATAGCATTTCTACTAAGCGCTGGGTGTGTCAATGCTTCCAAAGTAAATAACTCCTGAGGTCCCCTAAAAATTACAAGAATTTCAGTGACTACCCAAAAAAACCCAGAAACTGTGCACACAAAAGGGCTCTTCATAAAGGCTTCAAACCTGAGCAATTCAACCTCACAAACATTATACAGAAGGCGCTTTTTTCACCAGCCGCACACCAGGCCACGTGATCAGCCTGCCGGGCCACACCGCGGACCAGAAACGATTATTGTTTCTAGAAAGAATAAGGTTCCATTGCCACCACCAAGGCCGTCCAGCCCAGCCAGCTGTGCCCGTTGCTGGCACCTCGAGGCCAGCTCCTCAACTCTTGAGGTGGTCCCAGAACGCGTGGGGCCTGGGCACCCGCCAAGACTCGTGGCATTAGCCTGGGTCCCTTTGCTTTCTGGAGGTTAAATTCACACCCGCCTGGTCACTTAAACCCCCATTGCGGTTCAACGGAAGAATCATTCTCTCAGAACTCTTAACTTTGGAGACTCTGGTTAAAATTAAGAACTTCAAACCCAGATTTGAAAAAGTGAAACAGATGTCCTGTTTGTTAACCATAAATGGCTCCGTACGTTGGACCATTTCCTCTCTCTCTCCCTCTTTTTTCTTTCTGCCGCATTAAGTTTTATTTAATGCAGAGTTCGCTTAAAAGGTTAAAAGAGAGAGAGGGAGCAGAAAGCAAATATAGACTGTAGATGGAAAAACTCCTAAATCTTTCCCTGGAATATAACTTTATAAAGATGAACGTGCTCAAGCTGCCGCCTCCCAGCACAGCCTGCAGTGGGGTCAGAACCTGCCTGCGCCCCAGTGGACCCCAGTCTCCTCTAACCTGCGGTGACCACCACCTGCACCCTCTTGGAGACCAGGGCTGCCTGGAGTGGGCGAAGTGTTCCAGACTTGCACTCACGTGAGGACATAGTTGACGCTGACGATACAGTGTGGCCTGGAGGAGCGGCTGTTGTGGACGATGGTCGCATAGCTCTGCACCCATACCCAGCCGCCGTGCTTCGCCAGGAACCTGTAGTACTTGGTGGTCACCTGCCCCTTCACGAGCACTGATGGGAGAGACAGAAGGCTGCTGGGAGTGAAGAATCCAGCGGCTAATCTGGCCCAAATGCAAACCCTGGCGGTGGGAGTGCGGGTCCCTATGGGCCCTAATAACCGTGCTCAGGCAGGAGGGAGAGACAACCCCTACATTCCCAAAGGAATAGATTGTTCTGTTACTTTGCATCACGTCCTCCAGCCCCTTGTGATTTGGCAAAGGGGACGCTTAAAATTGGGGGATTTCCCCTTTCAGCTTTCTAACTAAGGAAGGTGGGGTCTGGGCAGCTGAACTCCAAGGCTCAGGGTCCCTGTTCCTCGAGATTAAGTTCAAAACAAAGCTCTGTCTGCTGAAGCAGATCGGTGCACATGAGCCAAGTGGCCTAGCTTCAGTTTTTATTCCTGTCTTCAGTGAGGTTTGCAGCGGGCAGGAGGGGAAGCATAAAAACCCTCCTGGGGGGGAATTTACCCAGAAACTCGGAAACTCTTCCCGCGGACATGAGAGAAACAAGGTTGTGCTCAGCTTTGGAGCAGCCGCTCCCTGGCAAGGGCCTCGCACCACCACCCGGCTATGAGGGCTCCCACCCTTCCGCTTACTGCGGACTTATATCACGCCCTCTCTCCTCCCCGCGACGCGCGGAGCTTAGTCCCGTGCGGGCAAGAGCGGTGCCTTACGCAGGTGATGGGCGCAGCGCAGGTGGAAGGTATCGCAGCCGTGCACGTGGTGGTACAGAGTCTTCTCGATTAGGTCCTGAGGTTCGTACCCCGTCAGCTCCGCCACTCTGCCGAGAGCAATCCTCGCGGATGAGCTCAGAGCTCCGGGATGCCCCCCACCCCCGACAGCCATCTCAGACCTGGGCGCCCGCCCCGCTTCGCAGGGCGGCGTGAGTCGCCCCGTCTGCAAAATGGGCTCAGACGGTCGAGGAAGAGCTCTCAGCCACTGAGCAAGACCCCTCTCCTGCCAGGGGGATCCTTTCCCGCCTCGGTCCCCCACCTGGAGTCCAGGAAGATGAGCTTCATGTCCAGGCTGGCGCGGAACATGAACATATTGCTGTGCAGCTTGATCTCCGTGACGGCGCTGGGAGGCAGCGAGTGACCCACGGCCACCAGGCCCACGTTCTGGTAGCAGCCATCGAAGGGGGACATGTCCAGGCTGTACTGGCGGATCTTCAGGTAGCCGCTGCAGTGAATGACCTGCAGAGGAGGGTGAAAGGTGGGGGAGAGACTCAGCCCCAACCAGGAAACGTCTCCACAAAAAGGTGGGTAAGGGATTAAAATACTTTGCGACTCCCCGGGGCCGCAAAGGCCGTGTGGGCCCCGCCCCCGCACTGAGGGGTCCAAAGTTATTGGAGCTCCAGCGTCTCAAGGGAATGACTGTCCTGCCACACAGTACTCACCTGAGAGCGTGTAAAAATTCAGAGGCCTGGCAACACCTGCCGACCCGAACTCCTCAAAATCGGATAGTGGGGCCCTGGAACCTGCATTCTAATCGTGCTTTATCTCACTGAACAGGAGAACCATGGATTCGAGCTAAAGCTCTGGTTCGTAACCCCTCTGGGGTCGGAATCTGACGCTGTGCGTAAACTCTAGAATCCGCCAAAATGACCCACCATTTCAGACGCTTTGCACACCCCTAAAGCCCATTATGAGCCCCAGATTAAGAGTCCCAGCGGCCCGGCCTTAACCGGACACAGTGAAACTAAGTCTTAAAACTTAGTAGCCCCCAAGTGTTCACAAATTACAACTCTCGAGGTGCTCCCGGGCAGGCAGCGCTGCGACGCGTGCGGGGGTCGGGGAAGGGATGCCGTCGGGGCAGTCGGGGACGCAGCAATGTCCCTCCCAAGCCGCAAGCTCCTCTTGTCCTGCCCTTTTCCCCTACACGCGGGTGGGAACGTCCCTCTCAGCCACGCACTTTGTAGCCACCGCACGTGAGGCCCGCGTTCCTCTTGGCCAAGACGCACTTCATCCTCAGGAAGAAGGAGCGCTCGATCTCATACTCTGGGAGAGAGGAGCGGAGGGAGGGGCAGGCCGTGAGCCATGGAGATGGGTGGTGCCGCGACCCAGTCCCTGCCCCCGCCCTTGCCCTGCCCAAGGTGGAAAAAGCCACAAGCCAAGGGAGATGGGCCCAAGTGTCAGAGGCTCGCGCTGCTTACCCTGGACGAAGTGAGAGTGGTAGGGCTGATGGGCCGTGAGCACCGCGGTCATCTCGTCGTGGTCCGCGGGGTGGATGTATTCGTAAATGCTGTTCCCAGTCAGCTCTACCTGTAAAGAGGGGGGTATCAGCTTCTCCGAGGTAGAGGGATGCCCAGGTAGGGCTAGAAGATTGGACCAGAGTGTCTACAGGGTTGTGAGGACAGGAGCGAAAGCTTCAGGGTCAGCCCTGAGTTTTAACTCAGTTGTGCGGTTGGCTACCTATTGCAGTCTATCTAAGCCTCAGCTTCCTCATCTATGAAAGGAAATAATAATAATAATAATAATATAATAGTAATTACAGTAGTAGTAGTACTAGCAGTAGCAGTTCTCTGGCAAGGTTCAGGTGAACACATCTTTAGACTTTTTTAGACATTTTTAGACTTTAGTAAGCAACCGCCACCCATGGTGTTTGACTTATGGTAGGGACTCTAAAACATAGCAGGATAAGGGGTGAGAATAGGGAAGTAGAGGAAAAGGGAGACGCAGACCTGCCAGCTGAGATGTTTCCAGTCCCAGAAATGCACATATAAGAGCTTTGGGAACGCACCCCGACCCTTACTGTGGGTCTCCAGCTCTCAGTGTAAACATGGAAGGCTGGAGGTGTGGACCACTCACCTACCTGAGAAAGACCCAGGTGGACTGAGGCTGTCTCTGAGATGTACATGATCTTCCCATCTGGGGCCACCACAAAGATGAAGCCATCCAGGGTCTAGGGAGATAGAAACAGAGTTGAACATGAGAGATGTTCAGCCAGAAGAGTGTTCAGAGAGGGTAGAGAGGCTGGTAGGACATAGGACATAGAATACCCGCGGCAAGAGTCCCTCTCTTGTTCATCCAAATATGTAAGCATCTGGGATATGTGGCACACTGGGAGATGCCCGGAGGAGGTAGCTGGCAAGACTACTGCCCTCCAACACTCAGGATCCACCAAAATGGATATCTATATCTATCACACACACACACACACACACACACACACACACACATATAGGGGACAGGGATCACAGCCTGCAATAAGAGGTGGGTAGGTTCTTGGGGTGATGATCACTGAAAGAATGAAAAGTTTCCTGTGTCAGTTTTGGAAGACTCCATAGTGGCAGCATCCTATAATGGAAAGAGTACCAGCAGGGCTTGGGAAATGGGCACTGAGCCATATGGAAGGGCTGGTAGTCTGAAAAGTTTGGAGACAGAAAGAAGACAGCTGCCTAGTAGCTCCAGAAAGAATCTGGGAAAGGGGGTTTAGGAAATGAGAGGCTTTCCAGGCAGCAAGTCTGCAAGCATAGGGGTATAGCGTTCACATATGTGTGTTTACATTGATGCATCAAACTGACAGACTTTCCAAGAAGTCTGTCAGACTCCTATCCTAGACTTTCCCTATCCCCCTATCTCTGTGAATGAGGCTTTAGTCCGGGCAGTGGGGACACAAGGATGCGTCAGATTCTGCTCTCAAGTTGCTGGAAGTCCAGCAGCAGTGACCGGCTAAAGACAGACATGATGACAGCACAGCTAAAGAGACAGGGCTGTAGTGGCCAAGAGGCTGAGTGGCCAGAGGCCTGGGGGAGAATCAGAGGGCCTCAGAGGATCTCTTTGAGCAGAAGTGGACGTTTGTACTGGAGATGAGAGAAAGGGTATCCTAGGTAGAAGGAATGACTTGGGAAAGGCAGGGATTGGGGGGCAGGAGGGAGTATCTGGTGTACTCAGGCGTGAGGGACTTCGTGTGCCAGAGATGGGCTAAGAAAGTACACCAGTGCCGGGTTTTCGGAGAGTTTGAGATATCAATCAGAGGAATTCAGAGATGTTCCTGTAGGCATCAGGTTTCCAGCAGTTTCTAAGCAGGTAAGGAGGGAAATAGCATGCTTAGGGGTGTGTGCACACACACGCTAGTGTCTATATTTCATTTTGTTTTGTTTTTTAATGGCAGAATGTGGACAGTGATCTACAGGAGGAAAAAGTGGGGATGAAGAGTTCAGAGGTGGTTGACCCTAAAATTGGGTGGTCACGGGCAGATGAGGAAGAGGGAGAGTTTAAGTCAAAGATGGTTCTAGTTGTGGAATTTATAGTGGCAGAAAGAGAAGCTTAGAGTGGCTTCAAGGTCATTGAATAGAGGGTAACACCATAAGCCCAGACTGAAAATTTAGGGAAGCATGGTGAGTTTTTCTATGAGTGGAAGACTGGAGGAGGGAAGTAATGAATCCTTGTCTTGGAGATGCTAAACTTCAGGTTTATGCAGATTTCCAGTTGGCAGTAAGAGAGAAAGGTCTGGAGCTCCAGAAGGGTGTCTAGACTGAAAACCAGCTGGAGTCATGCAAATGTGGGAAAGAAGTTGAGGCGATGGTGTTGGCTGAGATTACCCTGAGATTACCTTGAAGCTGTGAGAGGAGAAACAGAGGTGGAACTTTGGAGAAATGCCAGCTTTTGTAGCCAGATAGCAGTGGGGAAACCAGAGGAGCAAGTAGAGAGGGAGAAGAATCTAGGAAATTGTGCTACTTTAGAAGCCAAGGGAGAGAGTGAACGTCAAGTAAGCAGTGTCACCTCTGTCAGGAATTTCCCCAGATGTTCTCTTTCCAGTGAGGTCCTCTGCAATGTCCCCATTTTAAGTGGTACTACTCAAACACAGCCCCTCCCTCCCCCTTCTTACTTTTCTCCACAGCACCTGTTATACTACGTAAGGTCCCTGTCTGGGTTGGCAAGGCTGCTCGCCTTGGAATGTAAACTCCATGTGGGCAGGACTTTCTGTGTGGCACATACTTGGCCCTCCTATGTTTGTGGAATAAACAAAGTCAGGCAGGATAAGAGATGAGCATCTTTATGCTGATATCAAAAGGTGATAGAGCCTGACAGAGCACAACAGTTAGGAGAGATGCCAGACTGCAGGGGTGTGGAAGTGAGGGGAGCAGGGTGAGTGAGGAAACTGAGAGGATAATTAAGATATTCCAGAAGTGTGGGATGGAGAGGGAAAAGACTGGGCAAGAACTGGAAGGAGTGAAAGATTATTTGGGTTTTGTTCTCTCCTTTATGAGGAACATTAGAGGGGAGCATGGAAAGATGGCGGGAGTGTGTTGTTGAGCAACAACTGACGAAGGTGTCTCTGAGAAAGGAGACGGACAACGCCTTTCTGTTTAATTCAGAGGTTTGGAGCCCAGGCCTGTGAGGGAATGCTTACATTGGCCTTTCTGTGCTCTGTGGCACTAGAATCTCTTTGGTCTCCAGGACTGAGGCGGGTACAGAGTAGCAGCGGCACAGGGGAAGACATGAGATGCTGGTCCTGCCCGGCCCAGGGAGAAGAAGCCACTCAGAGTCTCACCGTGCTGTTTGGGTCTGAGGCTCCCACATGAGGAGCTGGCGGTGGACATGGATAATGATAAGGGGGTGGAGGGTGGGAGACAAGTGTCAAGCCTAAAAATGCCACTGGGAGTTTTGCTATTTTAAATATTTGCTATGCGACTTAAACGGGCAACGGGCAATTTAAAACGGTGTACACTGCAAACAACGCTGTAATGGGCGCCTCCACATTGGGTAAACTCATTACCTGGGGAGCTGTATGTGTGTAGGCTAGGGTCTGTATGCCGGTTGGGCTGGCCTGGGGTGAGAGCTCGTGGAGAGAGAGGAGGGAGCCCGCAAGCTACAGGGAGGAGACGAAAGAGTTGCAGACGCAGCTGGATCTGGAATGTGTGGACTGAAAGCACTGATGGGCGTTTCTACCAGAGTCCCGTTATTCCTGTGTAAATCCTTCATTTCTGGTGGTTTTGCAGCTTGGCCCAGCGTGCTCGGTTCTTTAGGCGGAATGGTGTCAAATGGCCACTTCCCTTGGTTCAGCCATCCTGGTTTGGGACCTTGAGGGACTCCCTTCTAAACCTAGAGTGCTCATTGTCACCTTGCCTCCCTCTCTGCCTGGAGAGGTGCCATCCTCACCCAATGAGGTTAAGAGCTCAACGTTTTAATTTTGAAAGGAGCTGTAGGGACCGCAAGAAGGCCACGTCTGGGACCCATCCCATTTCCCTAAAGATCAAGAAGCTCGGTGCGGGACAGGCACCTGAGCCCTCAAAGCCTATGTGCTGACGCGCCGCTACCTGGAGCAAATGCGAGCCCAGTTCTCTGCCCACGTTGTCCAAAGGGCTGGTGCGACTCGAGTGGCCCCACGCCTCGCCGAGTCCTGTAGAGACAAAGAGACAATGGGACTTTAGCGATGGGACGCCGACCTGGCTAGCAATTTGAGTCTAATCTCTCGGTTATTGTCACACCCCCAGGTTCGCACACACGACCCGATACCCTCGGAGATCGCCCGCACCAGGACAGCCTAGGACGCAAGCGGGTAAATTTCGGCCCCGCCCTCTCCACTTATAAAGGACTGCGTAGAGGTCAGACTCCCCCTCCCAGACCCGCGCAGGTTTCTCAGGGAGGGCAGGGCCCTGGCTGAGCGCCCCTCCTGGCAGTACCCCAAGTGGCTGAATTTGAGGACCGCCTGTGTCCAGAAGGGGCCGATACCGAACCCCCGCGGTTAACTTTTGCATAGGTTCACTAGTGTGGTTAGAGGGGTGAGGGACACTGTTTCTCTCCCAAAGTGTCATTATCTTCCTTATCAGGAGGCCTAGGATGTCCTCACGTCCAGCAAGCGCCAGGAGCGAATACCTGAGGCTTTGAGCCAGGTCCAGCTGGTCCTTGGTGGGCTTTCTCATTGGCTGCCAGGCTCTCCAGCCATTTTCCTCCCCAGCCCCCTGACTTTGCTTCCCTCTGTAGAAATCCGTTTGCTTGCGGATGGTTTCCAGCACCAACATCCCTGAACAATCCTTCTTCCTCTGCTTCCCCTCCTCCCCACCCTGCGCCAGCCCTCCATTTACACATCCTAACCTTGCCTTTCAAAAAAAAAAAAAAAGAAAGTATACCCTTTTTTTTGAAGTTACTTTCAAGTGCTTATACCGTCTTAAGAAATATTTCCTGTTCCCTATTGGATATAGACAATCATTCAGTTTCTCTACTTCCCAGGCACCATCTATTAACAAAGACAGCCCCTTTCTCTCCTGGATGCTACCACGTTAAGATCTTTCCAGGCTTTGCCAGAAATCATTTCTCCGATGATGCCTAAAAAAATACAACTCTCTGCATACCCATGGCTGATGTTTTAAAAAATCAATACGGAATCTGCTATAGTACCTGTTTGCAGAAAGAAAATGAAAAAAAAAGGCAGAGGAAACTTGAGACAGAGATTATACTACCTGTAACTACTTACAGGTAATATTTTTTTTTAACAGTGTTGCTGCTGAAATTACTTTAGGTAGTTAAACTCTTTCATTCTTCCACCAATAAACAAGGTTTAACATGACAAAAAGAGGGGTGATTTAGTGATTTGCTGCATTAAAGTACAAATCACCATGAAGTACACAGTGACAGACACACTCGCATTGTAATATGGGGG
This sequence comes from Lontra canadensis, assembly GCF_010015895.1. Taxonomy (NCBI): domain Eukaryota; kingdom Metazoa; phylum Chordata; class Mammalia; order Carnivora; family Mustelidae; genus Lontra; species Lontra canadensis. Next base: position 17,798,019 of record NW_022631008.1, read on the forward strand.
TGAGGGCGGATCTTTCGGAATAAAACATGGAGTTGGACTCTTAAAATGTGTTGGTCAGAAGCTGCTTCCTAAGCAAGCGATCAAAACCCTGGTAACGAGTAACCAGGAGCGCCCCTTAAGCTCAAATCGGGTCTTCCTGGGTGTTTGCACATCTAAATAAATCTAACGATTTCCCCACCGCTCTGCAAACACTGATGCTCCCCGCCCGCCGCCGGACTCCTCTCCCTCCCTCGCCTATCGTCAATCCCTCCTGCCTCTTTAGCCCGCCCCAGTTTCCCTCCCTGGAGTGACAACACTGCCCAGATGCTTTGGTCCTCCTGGACTGTTTAGGAGAGCCTCCGCCACAGCCACCTGTACCCACCCCTCCGCCGTGTCACCTTCCCTTCGCTCCTTGGGTCTCAGCCAAGCTATCCTGCCTGGTTTCCCGCACGACGCGTTCATTTTTCTCATCGTTGCTCACACACCCCCACCCAAAAGTGGCGGAAAGGGAGATGGGGGTTGTTGGTTGAGGAGGCCAAACTGGGGGAAAGGGAAAATAACCTGCTGGGAGAGCCAGGGACGCGGGTGGCGCTGGCCGGTGAGCGCCCGGGCCCAGCCGAGGCCTGGAAGCGCCAAGCTGTGCGGGGCTGAAGGGCCGGGGCGCTCCCGGAGCCCTGGGAGCAGGCAGAGGCCTCCTCGCGTCTGGAATCTGGTCTTCCGGAAGGGTGCGAAGCCTGCACTTGGGGCCAGCAAACGTCTTTATTCTAAAATTGTGAAGTTCTCCCAAGTCGGCTGCAAACAGCCCGGGAACGGCCTCCCGACCCGAATCATTTGAAAATCCCCGAGCTGGGCTCGGGGTTAAGTACTGGTTCCGAACCCCAGCGCCAGCCTCTGCAGTTTGTTGTCTCGGGTTGCGGCCTCATTAGTATGCGCCTACGAGGGGAAAATAAGACTTCCCCGCAGGTTACTAAACAGCCCGCCTGGCGCAGGTTCACAGGGGCCTCCCTCGCCCTCTCCTGCCCCTACCCCCACACCTTTTAGGGAACCTTTTGCTTTCACGGAGCATTGCCTCCTCTATGTTTGCGGCTGAAATCGCCGCCACACGGTTTTGTCTGGGTTAATGTTTTATAAGGCACTGGCTGCCCTCCTCTACCTGCCAGGCGTTCCTGACCTAATCCTAGGGCTGAGCTCGCCCTTCAGCCCTCCCAGGACACCTTCTGAAGCCCCGGGTCAAGGGTTCGGCCTCCCGAAAATCCTGCAGTGGGCCAGAGACCCCTCTCCCCGGACCCCCTCACCTCCTGCCCGCGGTGACGCACTCCCTCACCCAATTTCAGTTGGCGAGGGGGGTAAGCTGAGATTTCGTTTCTGTACTTGACCTACCGCAGAAAATTCACAAATCCTTTGATTGTCTGTTTAAAATGAGGAGGAAACCAGCTCCCTTTGCGGCAGGATTACAGTGGGAACAAGATCTAAAGATTCTCTTGTAATTCGGTGAGGCCGAGGGAACGGGGTTTTGCAAAGGAGAAAAGGAGCTCTGCGAGGGAGGCGATAACTAAATCGGGTTTTAGACAAAAGGATTTTCCCTAGCTAAAGTGGCCGAAGACAAAGGAAAACATAATCTATTTTGGAAGATTTCCAAGATATGCCACATTAACCTTAGCAGATAAATTTTGCTTCTCCCCTCCCCACTCTTTCCTTAAAGTCTGGTTTATCATATTTACATAAGTAGTATTAGAAGGGATGTATCTATTATGGATCTAAAGGGCTAGCTCACATTTCATGTGAAAACCCCGGGCGAAGTTTCACTCTTACCCTCAGTGCTCGGTTGAGGCATTTCCATTTAAATACCCCCTGACCCAAGGATTACCTCAATGGACTGACTGCACGGGTTTTGTAATTTCCTGAAAATGAGATTTCGATTTATAAAACAAGAAACCAATTAGTAACCAAATGAGGCGAAGTAGATCCACTAAAATTGACCTAATCCCACAGGCACAATTTAGGCCCGTTCTTGGCGAATGAATGATGAGCCCCAGTCTAGCGTGAGCTCAAAGCATCATCCAGCTGTGTTATTACAAGCAGCAAAAATAAATTGATCGAGCTTTTCCTTCGGAATGAATTTCATGCCCTTGACAAAATATAGATTACAGACCTGGCATCATTGCCTCCTTCACTCAGACAGGAAGAGGAGGAAGAGAAGAGCTTGGTCTACTGTTCTTTCCCCCCTTTTCTTTAATAAATAAACTATATCTCAGTAGAAATGTGTCCTCCTTATAGTAGTTCCCAGAAAGCTTCATCTGACTGACAGATCCCGATATATCTTTTAGGTAATATGGGAATGGGAAGGGGACTGGAAGAGCTGTCCCAGGATCTGACCACAACTTGGTGACTGAAGTGGGAAAAGCCCTTCCAGACACTGCTCCTAACATGGGGTCCTGGAGGGACTTGTCTCTGCCGCCTGGGCTCCTTCCACTACCCCTGTCCAGCAACTTATCGGTCTTCCTATTAAGGCTTCGGGGGCCTCAGAAGCTGTGCTCACTGAGGAAGAGAGGGACGGAGATTGGGGGCCCTTAGACAAGCCCTTAGACCGCCAGGAGTGGTCACTGGATAGAAGGCTGCTTCCTGCATCTAGGCATACCCACCCTCAAGCCTCGGGCGCTGTGACCCTCCCTGCTCGAGGTCCCCTCCGGCCACCTGGAGGGTGTGGCCGACCTCCTGAGCGCGAGGATAGCAGCTCAGGCCGGGCTTTGTCCCGCGCAACAGCCTGGACCCTACCGTGTGTGTCCCGAACTCCCCTGTGTGTTCTGCAATCCGCAATGGCACTGAGTGCCGTGCTCTCCCCTGCGTGCTTCTGAGACCCCTGGCCGCGCCCCGGGGATACACTAATGTTAGTTATAAATCTGGGGTGGAGACTGACGGTCACAGCATTGATTGTCTCTGTACCCTTGCTGAGCTCTGGCCCTGGAGCTAGGGCTTCCAAGTTGGGATGGAGCGGGCCAGCAAAGCTGGCCTTCGGCATCATAGGCTGCATGGAAGAGAACAGGAGCTAAAGGGTTTCAGCCTAATCCCAACTAAACTGTGGGACGAAAATGCAGGCGGGGTTGACAACAGTGCCTGCGTGACACTGAAAAACGTCAAGTGGTGTCTCCCCAGGGCTCCAGGTCTTCAAAAGTGGCCGGGAGGGGCAATGACATCGCCCCAAAGGCAGGCGCGGGTGGGCGGACGGGGTTGCCTGGCTGTTCAGGCGTGTCGGGCTTGTGTTCCATTTTGCGGCCGGACTCGACCGCCGCACTACCGTCCGCTCCGGCAGGATCTCGACTTCAGGTTTAAACAACAGACCGACCTTGGGGCAGTGGCCCGGGCAGGACGAATGACAGAGGGAGCACGCCCGCACCGGCCCGGCCTCTGCTTGGGCAGGCGAGCTGGAACGTCCTCGAACCTTGGAGGGCAGAGACCTGGTATGGACCGTGCGGAGATTCCAGCTGGCGCCCCCTCGTCTGCCGCCCCCCACGGCCGGGACAGAATGGGCCTCACCGCGCCAACGTGGCCTGCGAGTAGCAGCATACAGGCTTGTCCCCGCTGCGTGCTTCGTAGCGTACCCGAGAGCTGCAGAGGTTTCGGTCTCCGGTCTGTCCCGAGCCACCGAGGAAGAGCGACTCCGCGCCGGACCGCCTCCCGGATGGGGACTGCATGCAGAAAGTTTGCTCGGCACTTCTCGAACAGTGTTTTAGTACTAAGTAGCAGCCCCCTTGCCAAATACTAGAGGGTTGTCCTCCTTCCACGGAAAATTTAAAATTCCATGAATCAGAGACCGGCAGTGGGTGGACAGCTAACATCATAAGGTGTTAGTTGGCTCCAAACCTCATTCTCTTGAGAAATACCTGGGCCGACATAGAGAAATGCAGCCAGAATCCGTGGGCTCGAATTGTGTCCACTTATGTGTCTGCAAAAGCTCCAAGCTGCCGAGATTTCCCCCAGGTTTGAAAAATAACTCCCCTAGAAATCATATTTGTCCTCTGGAAATTTAGTGTGATTTTAGCTTCAGGTGTGTGATTGTACCCTGCTTAAAAACAACTTGCTATAGCTTATAATGCCCTGTTTTGCTGTTGTGATTGTTTTTATTAGTGACCACTCCCTTTAAAGAAAAAAAAAGTATATTTTTCATTGATCTGATCTACAATTTCTAGCACATAAATCTGCCTTGCAAATGCTCTGTATGGAGTTTAGTTCTGCACTCTACATTTTAAGTCAACATCAAAACTGGAATTAAACAGAGAAAACCAGCGTGGAGCGTAAACTGGGCTTAAAGGCTTTTAAATGAGAAAAACTTCTGTAAGAAAATAAACATGGAAACCTAATGCTCAATCATTTCCCCGAGCAGCAAGAAAAACAGCCTTAAATCACCCATCCACGTGGGAAATGGGGCCTCTTTTTCTCTTTCAGTTCTGGGCCTCAAAAAAATATAAGACGATTAAGGATTTCAATCTTGAGGTGAATATTATAGAAAGGGTCTGTGGAGGTTTGTTTAATCATCCTTGTCCTTCCAGTCTTTGTAGAGACTCCCTATCCTGCACAGTTACTAATTTCAATTCTGTGATTATTTTTATTTTCCCAAGACATCTTTACAATGAATAATTGGTAGTGTGATGTTACCAAGATTCCCACTGGCTATAGATTTGAAAACATGTCTGATCCTTTCAAAGGTTGTTCAGCAACCCACTGCACCCCCAGCAAAACTGTATTATATCTGGATAACAAATAGATATGTCTTTTTAGTTGAATTTGTCTTATTTTGCGCACAAAAGCACACCATCTCTCTTTTTTATCCTGCTTTTCTAGCTTTGGTAACACTAAAGACATACATTTTTCAAGTTTTTTCTTCGCAAGGTTATTTCAGAATGGAATATGCTGCCAATGGGAGATACGCAGTTTTAATGATTTCACAGTAATCTTTCCTGCGTTTTTTTTTTAAGTATGAAGCCGCCGATCTATTGCTTTATTCTTAGTTATCCCAGCCACCCATATCCTGTTCTTATGTTCTCAATCTCTCGTTTTTCTTTCAAGAGCTCAATTTTATCTACTCAGATAAGTGAAAGCTGAAGTTTGCCCCTAGACAAGGAATCTACAAGAACCTGGGGGAGGTAGGAACTATACTTAACAATGGGGCATTAGCTATATTTTAAGAATTTGTTTATTTTTTCAAATATAAGTATGGAAAGATTTCTGTTTGTTGATTTAAGTCTTTTGATATTAATACTGTAGATGAAATGTAATCTGAACCAAAACCATGGAGTTTTATAGTCATTGTTGTGCCTATAACTGAGATGTCATCAGATTTATGATTATTTTAGATTATATACCTTGCAAAATCCCTATGTTATATGTGACAGAATGCTTACCATGGTGAAATAGCTATCTTTTACTCCATCCTTAGAACAAAATTTAAGACCTATATGTTCTGGAATGGGATCAAGATAGATGTAAACATGAACTACATCTTCAAATTCTTTCCATTTCTCGTTCCTAAAAAGGGTTACTTCCACAGAAAACACCCAGTTTCCCCCACTGCCATGGACCCAGTCTTGTCTACTCGCTGTCTTCACTGCACAGCTGAACCCAAATCTAGCACCCTCTGCAGGTTGTGCCTGGTTTTGCCGCTTGTGATTATTACACTCCTTTGAAAGATGTTGGGATTTGCGGGGGTGGGGGGTGTTGTTATCGTTTAATATTTTAAAGGGCTCTGTCTGGGTTTTGGATTTCTGAAGCTGATCTATCCTCAAAATTAAAACCTCATCCCTAGGAGCCAGCTGTTCGGATGACCCTGTCCAACTCACCGGTGGAGACTGCCAGTGAGTTACGAGCTCAACAGTAGCTGGAGAAATAAATGATGTGCCCAGAGTTCACACATCGTCCATCCCCTCCTCCCCATAAACTCACACTAGTCCACAGGAGAAGGGAGAGGGGAGGGGCCCCGGGCTCCGGAAGAAGGTGAGGGGGCTGCAGAAAGCACAGTCGCCTTAAAGTAGCCACAGGGGATCCGCCCGGCCACCAAGGGGACCCCAGAGGGAGTCTTCGCCAGTGCTCTCTTTAAAAATAAGAAGTTGGCTAAGAGAGTTTACTTTCTGTTCTTCCTATTTATCAAGAGATTTATAATTTGTGGAGTTAGCACTTAAGACAGCTTGTTCTCTTAGAAAACAAAACCAAAACAACAAAAACCAGCCCGAAACCCTCCCGGCCGCGCCAGCAGGGGATCTGCGCGACAAAGACGAGCGCCCCCAGCCCGGCAACTCCCTGGGCGCCCCCAGCCCTCTTTCTGTGCCCGCCCGGGAACGCCGATCCCCTATTCTTTTCCTCCCGCGATTACCCGGAGCCCCACAAGCAGCACCATATGCTTCTTCTGATCAAACAGCGAGCGACATCGGCACTGATAATTGACGAGACCCGCTAGAAATCACGCAGAAAGGGAGCCCACTGAGACCACAGGGGCTGACAAATCACTGCTAATAATCCTGTTAGGAACAGCGCGGCCAGCCGAGTTCGCAATAGCTTTATTTTTATAAAGTAGGCGCTGACAGTATAAAAGACAACGAGATCTCTTAAAAAAAAAAAAAAAAGAAGAAGAAGACAGTGTAGCATAATAGTACTTTTCCCACCAGCAATTCTCAGCACAGTTTGAATGGGAAATATGGTTTTTACTATATAAGTGCCCTTTCTTTCTTTCTTTCTTTCTTTCTTTCTTTCTTTTTAACTTTTCAGTAACTTTAGGTTTTGATTCCTCTCCTCCTGTGGTTTCCACGGTCAAGTGAGACTGTTCAAAAAACTGCTTTAAGACAAAACAACTATAACACTCCTTGTAGTTCTCTGGTAAAATTGAACTATAATTTGAAAGTTTTCCTTTAGTGCCCCTGACTAATTTGTCGACATGTTTTGCGAGATTTTGATTCAGATAATAACTTCTAGTCAAGATCAAACAAAGTGAAACTCCAAGCCCGATAATGACTATTTCCTTCCCATTTCCTTAAAAGAAAACAATAGACCCCAAACACCCAAAATCAACAATAACATAAACCTCTGTGGGTCAAATAAGACATTCTGGTTTGTAAATAAACAGGGTTCTTTCTCTTGGCATTTTTTGTTTGTTTTGTATTCTCTCCTTTATATTTCCCAATCTCTCTCCTCTAGCAAAGAAACATCTAAAATACTTTTTTAAATCTGTACATATTATTTGAATGTGGGTAAAGGAAAGGATGGGGAGATGGAAGAGAGAAGTATTCTTTTCCTAGTGAGTATATATGGTTTTATACAGGACAGTGTTCTTTGAAGGCTGCTCTGTCGTCACACAGTGAATCTTGATCATCTAAATACATGTTTTAAATCATGACCAGCTCAGCTGTTTTTCCTTCTAGGCCTTAAAAGACAATTTTCCCAGGACCCATTTGCCAACCTGCCTCCTAGAAGATAGTTTCCAAGCGGGTTAGTCTTCTTGATTCAACCTTAAGTATTTGGATCCCAGCCTTTTATCTCAGAGATAATACCAAACTCGGAGTTGCAAATCATGAAGACCCAGAGTTAGTTTCAGAATCTGTGAGTGTCTCAAAAACTCAGAATACATTTGCTATAAGCAATCAAGAGACTGGGTAAATCCAGGACAAATTTGTTCCTAAATATGCCTGCTTCTCTTCTGTAGAACTATAAACTTAGAAATTATTATCTAGCTTAGCTAGCTCCATGTACACGGGTCTATCTATATGTAGCAAAAATACAAGAATTTGGCAATGTTCCTGCCTTCTGCTAGATACAATTCTAACGAGGAATTAAAGAAAGAAAGGAAGAAAGAAAGTCAGTCAGTCATGTTTGGATTACTTGTACTTTCAGTTGAGCTCAGTATCTGAAGTGTTGACAAAAGCACTGTTGGGCTGCATCCCAACCAAACATATCCGATGCATGGGAGAGAAAGTATTAATGGGGAAGTAGAAAGGGCCACAAAAAGGCAACAGGAATCTAAGTTCAGAGAGGTCCTGAGTCAAGCAGCCATGCTAAACTTCCCTTTGCAGAGAGTGTGTACGTACGTGTGAATGCAATCCTCTGTTCCGTGGTGTAGGCTCACTCACTGGCAAACCTCTACCCCTTCTGCCTTTGAAATTCCATCTGGGCAGAGTCACTTACCTTCTGGGAACACAACTCTCATTTTGAGATAGCTGGTGGTGAGCCTGATTATGGATGCTTTGTCCAGCTGCGAGGTGATCGCTGAGGGCAAAGGCAGTAACTTAGCCAGTTCATAAAATTCACTGTTTTCCTTCTCCCTCCTAGTCCGCGCAGCGTTTTTGGACTTCTCTTTCATTGTGTCTCGTTCTCCCTTTCTTCTTACAACATAAGCTCCACAGATTCATCCAAAAGCAAAAATAAACTCTCAATTAGAGATCATATTGGCAAAAACATAGCGCCTACTTTGAAGAGACGGAAGTCTGCTTCAGTGTACTGATGTCAGTGAAAGACCAACGCAGCGAAGAGAAAATTATTTTCTTTAAAAATACAGGACGCGAATGTGGGAAAGTTGTTGATCCACGGCAATCTGGACAATCCTAGGAGTCTCTGGGTATCAGATGCCGACGGGACCCCTGAGAAGCCAGCCTTTTCTTCTGTTTGGCGCGGCCAAACCCGGTCCCCAAAAAATCGACATAATAATCCCCGACGTTTGCTCTTCAGTCCCGAGGCATTTGAGGGGGCTCCGAGCTCCTTTGGGAAGAACTTGGGAAGCACAGGAACGCCGGACAACTCTTTCAGGCCACTGTGAAGACAACAGCATCAGAGCGTAAGGGATCTGCAGCTCCGCAATCACCCATACACTCCCCGAATTCCGAAAAACGGCCGGAAAGGGCCTCAGCGCGCCTCTCCAGGTGTTTGTTTGTGCGTATATTTGTATGTTTGTTTGTTTGTTTTTTTAAGGTATGGAGGAATCGGCGGCGAGACCGAGCCCCCTGCAAATAATGCTCGCATTCCCTCATCCATGCCAACCACATACTCCAGCCCCCTGGGAAGTTGCCCAAATAACAAAATTCATATTTTTGAAGACACTTAGCAGACCCTCAGTCGCCGGTCCCCGTGCCCGCGCCCAGGTCAGTCGCACGTCCCAGAAAGCAGGGTTCCACAAATCAGAATTCCTCCACAGGGCTCAGGCCGCCTTTCAGGCCCCCCCAGTTGGTCAGATCTGGAATTTGGCTATCTCTCTAACTTGGGTCTCAACTCTCAGGGATTCCACAAAAAGTGGCACTTACGCATCAAGTCCCTCGGGACTCCCAAGGCGACCCAGGGCTCTCCCTGCCCAGCGGGAGCGGCAACACGCCGGGCACGGCAGCGCCAGGTTAACAGGTGGCACATTCATGACAGCCCCTCGCAGGCACGGGGAGGGGGGCAGTGGGAGGCGTACCGGCCTCTCCCGGTCCGCCGCAGAGCTGCGGGTGCCTCTGGGCGGGCGCAAGGTGTCTTCGCTTCACCTACCTTCAGTCCCCGCCGGCGGCAAAGGGTGTAGAGGCGCCCACCTCTTAATTGTACTCATGCCTACCATCCAACTCCTCCGGCCTCTAGGCTTCCCACCGGCAGAGAGGAGCGGAGCGCGTCCTGGCTCCCTTTTCTTTTCTCGGTCATGAATTGGGGGAGGGGTGCGTGGGAGAAGGAGGGGGGGATGCAGGCTTTGGGACGGGTGAGGTGGTTTTAGAATCCTCCTCCTCCGTAGTTGCTACGAATCCAGTATTATTCCTAATTGGAAGCCGAAAACGCCCCCCTGTAACTTCTTTATAGCTCACCGGGTTTAGCTTCAACTTCACTCCCGGGTTCCCTCTCTCCCGCCCTCCCTTAATGCCACTCACAAACTTCCGCGCGTCCAATTGGCTCGCCCTGCCGCGGGAAGAGGCGCTCATTGGCCGGCCGGGCTGAGTGACGCGAGCACGACCCGAACCACCCCCTGCGCGCCCCGGCTCCCCGCTCGCCTCTCCGCTACCCGCGTGGCTGCAGCGCTCCTGACGAGCTCTGGGCGCGGGTGTCGGCAATGCCCGGCAGCGGCCGCTGCTCCCGGCCTCCAGGGGCCTCGCGGGTGATGTGCAGGACCCTCGCTTCCCAGCTGTCCCTGGGGTCGAGTGGCTACGCACCTAGTCCCGAGGGCTGGCCCCGCTGTGCCCCGCGCGTCCGAAAGCGGCGGGCTTCGGCCTGAGGCCGCAGAGGTCGAGCCGGGGGACTGGGGCTCCTGGCGACGAGGCTGGAGTCGCCCAGACTGCGAGCGCGAGTCACCCAAAGGCCGAGTTCGCGGCCGCGCCATTCCCATTTTCAAGTGTTGGGGCCCACTGCTTGCACCCGCCGGTGTTGCGCTTTCTCTTCCACGTTTCTCTGAAACCCCAGCGACACTGAATTCATCGCCGGAGAAGATTTATATATCTATATCTATATCTATATCTATATCTATATCTATATCTATCTGTCTTTAAATTAATCCCAAAGAGGAGAGTCGTTCGAAATGGCGCGAGTTTGGGGGCTGATTTGTTCACCGTGGAAAGCTCATCCTAGGGGTTGTCTTATGGGGGGGGCGCAGATAGGGGACTCTAGAGGAAAAGACGTTAACATTTCAGCACAAAATAGAGTTAGAGTGATTGATACATAGATACGTCGCAACAATCTGTCAGCTTAAAGGTGAGTGAAGACTTTTTTGTTGGGTTTTGTTTCCGGAAACCCAAGTCCAACGTAATATCCTTACGAAAGGATACATTCAGCATCAATAAATTTACAACATTCACAGTTCCCCCAACAGGACCCACTTAAACAAACGCTTGTAAGTACTCTCGCTGACAAATTAAGACACCCTCTGATTTGAATTGCTTTTTTCCTGTCATCTGAAGAAAGACAACAGCTAGCAACAGCTAGAAGCTGACTTGCCCCCAAAATAATTACTACTACTTGGAATCACTCCCTACGAAGGCGATTCCCCGCTTGTTTTTTGGTGCCGCTTGTGACCACGATTCTTCTGGACGTACACTCGGAGGCAGGTGTTTCAGCGGCGGTAAAAGACAGGAAGAACGCCAGTGATGTTGCATTCATCCTCTCCTTTGTGGCGATAATTGCAGCGGAGAAAACATACACTCTGAAGAGGGGTTGTGCCATTTTCCTGATATTCCCAGCAACTTTAAGAGTGTTTGTTCAAAAATGCAGACATCTGCCACCTCCTTGCCGCCCGATGGCAGTAAGCTCACAGAACGACAACGGGAGCTTTCTGGGGATATTTACACATCTGGGAAGCACCTGGCAAGAAGAGGTGAATGGTCTGGATAAAAAGAATAAGACAAAACGGAACATAAAGATTTTATAGGTGTTTCAAAGCTGGAATCTGGCTAATGGGCTCTAATCTAGAAGGAGTAATTTCCCCAGAGTTTGTGGCCGCTTAGAGACCTGGCTTTGGGAGGGTTCCAACCTCCAAGTGCTACACTCCAAAGGAGTAAGGATACTAAGAGAGATGTGGTGCCACTCTCTTATACACGACACTCCAGGAAGACCAGATAAGATCAACTTAACTACTGCATTTAAAGACAGGGGGTGTGTGTTTGGGGAAGGTGAAAAAACCTTCCCTGACCCTTCTCCCCGACTCTCCCACCACCCTCAATCGGGACAGATCTTATGGGTAAATGGAGCGGCCGGGCGCAACAATGGCACTTCAGAGTTAAGCAGTTTTCTATTCCGACTTTGCTCTGGAAAGAATTTCGGTTAAGTCAGTGGTTACTTAAACCATACCTCTCCTTCAAAGACGTGCAGGTGTGTTAGTGCTTCATTAGGGTCCGAAACCCTTGCCCATGGCAGAGACACCCTGGGGCGTCAGGAGGTGCCCTGCTCTCCATACAACAGAGCGTTTCACCGGAAGAAAGGCAGTATTTTCCTTTCAGAAGGAAAATGGGCAAAATGAGTGGGTGGGTCTTCACACCAAAGATGACATCCTGGGGGGCCCAGCGTGCTGTTCCAGCGTCCCAGTGAAGCTCAGTAGTCCATGAACCGAGTAGCTGTTTAATAAACAAAGTGAATGCACGGCCTTGTGGGGACGGCCCCCTCGCTAAGTCCTCCGCACACAACTCTCTGAGCCGCGTTTACCGAGTGAGTGAATTAGCATGGCGACGTAACACCTGTTTTTCTAATCTTTGAACCTAGGCTGAAGCCGGAATGCGGCTCCTGCATGCCCTCCCCCGCCCGGGTGCAGGGACCCGGCCTCGCACCCTTCCGGCGACCCCGCCCGCGGGCCCCGCCAGAGCATCAGGCCGGCGAGGGGCGTGAACCACAACCTCAGGTGCCTCCCACGTGTTCTGAGAATTTGCGTTCCCCTCTAGCGTGAGAAATTTTAAATTTATTTCTTGAGTTTAAGAAGCTAGTCCTACCCACGTCTTTGACAAAAAGTAAGAGGGAAAGCCCAGGGAAGAAAGAAAGGGTGCATGCGACCCACCAACACCGGACGGGAATCTTAAGAGCGTCTAGGCCGCTGCCTCCTTTGCCAGTACCTCTCGCCCTGGGGCACACTGTCCGTGCAACCCAGGAACGATTTCCTAAAGCGGGAAGAAACCGGAGCCTGTTTGTAAACAAACACCTTCCTCCTTTCCTAGGCCCAGGAGGGCAAACAGCAAAATTGTACCCCTGGGAGTCGCTTCTACCACGGAGGCGACCCCAGAGGCTGCCCGCATGGAGCCCTCCTTTAGCCGGTTGGGACACCACGACGTGCGGGCTCCCAAGGCTCTAGACTAGGGGGCAAGGCGTGCCCGCTGCGGCGGATCTGAGAACCAACGCTCCTGTGCGTGCGGAGTCCCGCGCGCGGCGCGCTCCCGGAACTAAAAGGAGGGGGCTCTGCGGGTCTCCGGACCCCTCCCAACACCAGGCAAAGTCCAGACTGAAGAAGCTAAACCTCTGGGTTGGGAAAGAACCAGAACGCTCAGCGGAATTCGGGTGCACACTACGGGTTGGGTTTCAGCGTATCCGTCCCGACCTACGCGCACTGCGATGCTGACGGTGCTCGGGCACAGACTTCTAGCCTACCTTCTGGTAACTCCTCTCTGTGCCCAGCTGCTCGAGCATCTTAGCAAAACTAGAGGGATTTCTGTCTCCCCTTCCTCGCTCCCATAACACACTTTTTGTTTTGTTTTGTTTTGTTTTGTTTTTACAGACTACTAGGAACGCATACGTGCCCTTTTGCTCGCTTCCACATCACATGTACACGTTTGTACAAAGCACACAGGCACGGATTTTGCTCAGTGGCCAAGGTCAGGATGAATGATACACTTATTAGTAATCAAGATGCAACATCCGAAGATGGCCACCTGAATATCTCAGTATGTTATACCCAGATGTTCACTCTCTACCACTGAGAAGAATTTATCTAGGGAAATATTGATGTCCAAGGAAATACTAACATTTTTCTTCTTCCATGTACATAAGTGAATCCTGCTGTAGCCTCATTCTATTATCACATTTAGACAGTCTGATGTTGAGGAGCAAACAAGGGCTCCTTAAAACTTCGACCTGATGGGACAAGTCGGCTAGAAAACAAAGAATAGAAGGAAACTCCAAAAAATAGCCATATTTAATTTTTAAAAATTTATGGTATATATCACTTGTTTGATCAGGATGTTTTGTAAAGTGTGAGATGTTATGCAAAACAAAATAGTCCTTTGTGAGACACTACTTCTGAGGTTGCCTAACTGAATTGACCATTGAAATGTCCAAAAAATTAGCTTCAATGAGTACACATTAAAAAAGAAGAAAAAAGAGGAAAGGAAAATAAAGAAAGAAAGAGAAAGAGAGAAGGAAGGAAGGAAAAGAAAGAAAGAAAAGGAGGAGGGGAGGGAATATAAGGGAGAAAGAGAGAGAAAGGAAGGAAGAGGGGAAGAAAGAAAGAAAAAGAAAGGCACCAACCTGAAAAATGAGAGTGGTGAATTTTATGTAGTTTTTCTAAGTAATCTGGATAATATTTTCTAACCAGATTTTGAAACCATAGTCTAATACAATCTCGAATTGATCACAGAGAAACAAGAGTACTTCTTAAACTGTGCACACTTTAAAAGAAATGAATTATTCAAACATTAACAGTAGCCAGAAAGCGCTGATGATGTGCATTCTGTGGATAGGAGCAGGGGGCTGTCTGTCTCTAAGGGTGCCAGCATTTTTTACACTTTGTTGTTGTTGTTGTTGCTGTTATTTTTAGCTGGGGATGGTGTGTGTGTGTGTGTGTGTGTGTGTGTGTGTGTGTGTGTGTGTGTGTTTCAGCATAGTTGGGAGCAAGAGCACGACCAAAATGTTCAAAAGCTGAAGATGAACGTTGGTTTGTGACTTTGGGTTGAGAGACACTTTGATTCCTAAATCGGTTTCTGATTTTCAGACCAAAACGTGCTCTCTTGCACCTCAGGAGCTCAGGAGTGGATCCCAGGCGGGGCTGGAAAGCGGGTGGCCACAAGGTGACGGAATGGGGTCAGTGGCCTCCAAAAGGGTGAGGGGCATCAGAACTGTGTGGATGGACCTAGAGAGCATGTGTTTCACCCTCGTCTGGCTTTGAGAGCTTTTGAATTAGGCTTCTGGAGAGTTTTCCCCTTCTCCGATCCCCAACTTTGTGTCTATTCCCTGGCACCTATTAGGCACCGGTACAGTACAGAGACTGTACCGGGAACGCCTAAAGAGGAACCCTTAGCCCTGCACGGTCTAGGAGGAATGGGCAAGGCACTCTCGTGAGACTGATCTCTATAACAAATGACCAGCTTCCAGCGGGGGCGGAGCGTCAGGGTCACCTGCGGGTGGGACGTGGTGGCAGAATGTGGCTTGAAAATAAGGACTTTCGGACCCCGCTCCGATTTAGAAACTGGAAATCCCTGTTGGACCCTGGAGTTGACATTCCGTAAATTGTGGGAGGGGAGAGAGGGTGGCCCAAAGACAAAGCAGCTCCGAGAGCTGAAGGAGCAGGGCTGAGAAGGACCTCAGAGGGAGGGGCGCGGGCTTGCCCCTCCCACCGTGCAGCGAGAGTGGCGGGCTGGCTCAGGGACCCCTGGGCTTAATTCCGCCGGGGCGCCGACCCACAGACGTCGCTGAGCCTCCAGGTGCTGAGTCTGGAGTCTCAAAAAAGTGCTGCCTGCTCCCATCCTCCTTCTGATGTCATCCCAGGATTCCGGGGAAGTACGTTTGTGCTCGCCTGGGCCCTGAACGAAGTGCCTTTGGCATTTGGGGCACGTTCCTGAGACCCACCGTCCTCATCATCGTCTCTGGGCCCCAGGGACATGGAAATCTACCCTAAAAACTCTGGGCACCCTTGCTCCTAACTCCGTGGTTTTGAAACTTCAGCTTGCATGGGAATTGCCTGGAGGGCCTGTTAAAATACATATTGCTGGTCCCTACTCTCAGAGTTCACAATTCAGCAAAGCTCGGCTGGGACCCAATAATTTGCTTTTCTAACAAGTTCACAGGTGAGAACCATGGCCTTAGTTTGCTTTTTCTTAGCTTGTTTTTGAGGGAGAAGACTGGATGGGAAAGTGATAGACTTGTACCAAGTGGGATCTTGGGCATATGGTGTAAAATGATATGACTGTCTATTTGAGGTCTAGGTGTCAGGCTCATAGCTGTGATAGAATGGGGTCCCTGAACACAGGTCATTAGGATGCCTCCTTAGGAAAGATCCTGAGATAATGGCCTCAAGATGAAGGCAAGGAGGCCTAGGAACCCAGCCAGGCCACACTTCAGTGGGGAGTTTGGCCTCAGAAGGGCAAGGAAGTGCTCAGGGCATCCGCAGAAGGTTCTAGGGTTCCAGGGTTCTCGCTGGGCTACAGAGAAGGAATCCAAAGGGTTTGGGTCAATCAACCAGGAGTAGGGCATATTGGAAAAATAGAGATAAGCTTTGGTTCTCCTTTTGGCACAACCATTCCCTAATTGTGTCGGAGTACTTTAAACATAAAGGCCCAAGATGTGTGTAGCATTGGTACAGAGGGCTGTCCTTGCAGGAGCAGGCCCTGCAGTCACCCACTGGGTCTGTGAGGTCTAGGCCTCCCCCCAGGTGGCAAGTGCCCCCTCCTGTGCAGGGCCCCACTAGGACATTATGACTTGTCAGTCCCTGGGCACTTCTGTCATGTTGTTACAGGTCCTTTCCTCCATAACAAAATTCAAGATTGTATTTTACAAACTGTGTCATTCAGGCTGATTTCATTATCATATATTCCTTGTTCTCGTATTTATCTTTTTTTCTGGTTGTAAAAGAAATTCAAATTAAAACATCCCATGAACTTCTAAAACTATCATGGGCGCCATGCACTGTGCCAACTGTGACAAATGGATAAGTCAGTTGATGTTCTTGGGCACATCGGGGAGGACGAGGAGGCTGCGTGTGCCTCTTCCCAGCCGTGGCTCCTAAGCCTCTTTAGGAAACCTAGAGAGAGGTTTGGGATGAGGCTTTCTCTCTATGAGTCATCGCTCTACTCCTACTATGAAACTAGTTGGCTCATCCATGCTCCCACGGCAGAGTCCCTCCACCTTGCTTTAGTTATGTCTGAGGTAGTATCCTAAAAAACTGAGTGGGAAAAACGAACAGGTTATCAGCACCATTTCTTAACACCTGGTCAGCTTCACTTTTACCCTTACTTGGATATCAGATTATTAAGTGAAATCCAATTTTAAAATGTTATGCAAACCAAGTGAGTGCACCTTTGGGCTATCAGTCGGTGTCCGCTGCTATACAGCTCTTTAGTTTTTTATTATCTTCTAGAGTTGCGTATGCATATTTACGCAAACATTAAGATCGATCTTTTATATATTGTTCTGCACCTAGATATTTTCAACTTCCGTAAAACTTACTTATATCTCTCTTTCTTAAACATCTGTATAGTAGTCCATTTTAAGAATATATTATATCCGTATAATTTCTTCAACCTGTCATTCACTGAGGGCATTTTGATCATTTCCCATCATTGCTATTGCAAACAATGCAGCAACAAGTAAACTGCACAGGTGTGCAGTTTATTTACCTGTGTACAAACACAACCACAGGGCAGAGTCCCAAAAGTGGAGTTGCTAGATCAAGGGTAGGTAGATTGGTAGCCCTAGCAGACAGACACAAACTGCCCTCCCCAGGAGCTGTGCAGTTGCCTCTCCCACTAGCAATGTGAGAGGGTGACTGGTTCCCAGCCTTGCAGTGAATGAAGGACATTGTAACTTCTCTCTCTCTCTCTCTTTCTCTCTTTTTTTTTTTTCTTGGCCTATCTGAAAAAAATCAGTCTACTTTTGTTCTTCTCTAATTATGGAAGTTAAATATCTTTTCACACCCGCAGAGCTTTTGAGTTTCCCTCCTGTGAATTGTCCAGAAACATTTGAAGGTGGGACCCTCTTGGCTCTAGAGTGAGTCGAGGTCCTGGGGCAGGAGGAAAAGCTGGGACTTGACCCTTAAGGAAGATGAGTGTTTCTTGAACCTGTGGCAGAGATATACAGGCTCAAACTTCTAGCATCATCTACCAACATTTTTTTTTCCTCCTATGAAATATTTAGTATTCTTTAATACAAAACACAGAAGATAAATATGCAAATATAATTTTAATGTGTCTTCATCTAACAGATCTCCTGGCTAATTGTAATCAATTACATTGTACATATGTTAAAGTAGTGGTTAATTTATGGATTCTGTATGTTTTGAAATTCAGTCATCCCAAGTTGATATCTGATCAACCTGTTTTTGTGTTTTACCTACAAACACACGGGGACTTTCCCACAAAAAAACAACTCAAGCATTAATATAGGCCAGCCAATTACTTCTCATGATTTAAACAAATAACTCGAAGGAAACAGGGGATAGATTCATCCTCCAGCAGTTTCACAGAAGGAAAAGCTCTAATGGTCTAGTTAAGAATCTAAATAAAGTCATACGTAGGAGAAAACAAGCGTACTGCAAATGTGCAGCCTGTAGTGGTTTAGATCTGCTTTGATATTTATTTTCACTCCTGGAGATCTGATAACTTGTTTGTGAAGATAAATGTCATAGGACAAGCCATTGTGTATTCTCCCTGAATAATCACCAGTCCCAGAAACGAAACCATGATGGCAATGTGATTTTTTTTTTCTTTCATTCCAAACCAGACAGCAGCATACGTGTGTGTTCCAACTGGTGTTAAGTCTCCTTACACATTTTAATTTCTTACTCCTTTTAGGGCTCGAATGTATTAGAATGATAACACAGAGTTTGATATCAGATGACTCCCTCTCGCCTTCCGTCTCTCCCTGTGCCCCTTTCCCTACCATAAGACATGATAATCAGAAACTATTCCAGCAGGAGGAGCTGGTTTAGAAACAAATGGATTCCATGGCAACTCCTGACTCCACATGACTTCTAATAACTGGCATTTCGGTTGGAAATTGTCTATGTGATATTCTGTCCAACACTAGTGCTTTATGTGGGGTTTACCCTAGTTTACATCTCAGACACGGAGCCTTAACCTCCGGTTTCATGAATAAGCAGCAGCAAGCAGCAATATGTCACCACCTGTAACCATGATGTGGCCAGTGACTTGTCAAATGTTCCGGGTTCCAAATTTCAGACTAGCTGACAGAGATGAACACCAAGTGAGAAGTGTCCAGAGCCGATCTCACATAGTGTAGAGAATGGGGGAAGTGTGTCCCACCGCAAATTGACACTGAGAGTCAGATGTTCTCATTCAATTCGAGAGACCATGCGTATCAGGCCCGGGGAAGGCCGGTCTGGCTTATTGGGCTGTGAGTCATAGACCACTGCTCTGGAGGAAGGAAGACTAACTGGGGACAAGTGTAGCCAGAGGGTCCCCTTCCTCATTAAAGAAAACCAGAATGGTCGGAGCTTGTCCTGGAACTGTGTGATTTGTTGACTTCCCAAAGAGTATTGGCACCACTATCCCCGAACAGGATGGGTTGGTAAAACCTCATGATGAAGGGTTTTATAATTTCTGCTGGGACCCAGAGAGAAATGTGTCACAAAAGTGTCAAAAGATTGCTCTTAGAAACACTGACCGTCAATGATGGAGTCAGTACAGAGGTGAGGAGAAGCCGAGCCTGCACTCTTGAACTTGTTCCAAAGCTTCTGGGTCCAGCTAGGCTGCTGTGCCGTGCCCGGGAAGGCCAGGACTGAAATTGAGCCAGCATCAGTCCCCTGTCCTACCCACGGATGGTACCTTTTCCTAAGTTGCACAAGAGCACTCTATGGTGGAGAACTCACCCTGCCCATACTCCCCTCCTTGTGGGTTCTAGGCTTGACACATGTCAAGGAAGGTTTATCATGATACATTATGAATAATCATGTAGGGGCTTGAGTGGTTAGTGAGGGACCGGCAAGTAACACTTTATCCCAGGGGACTGTAAGACCAGAAGTGACACAGCAAATTTGTTTAGTGCGGGCATGTTCCAGAGAAAGTGGGAGAGTGAATAAAGACTGTAACTGAGATGAAGGAAGAGAGGACTATGTCCAGGCAGGATGCACGGAAGAGAGAATTTGACAAAAAAGTTGACATCAGCATGCACAAACTGGTTTGAAAAATCTATCCACCAAATTCTGGGGGAAATACTTTAAAATAGCTGAATTTATTTATTTTAAAACTGTATTTACTAATCAGTTCACGTATTTTTTTAAAAGTGACTTTCAAAATATCATAATTGTTTTGACTAATAGAATTTTTTTAAAGCTTTTATTCATTGGGGCACACGGGTGACTCAGTCGGTTAAGCATCTGCCTTTGACTGGGGTCATGATCCTAGGGTCCTGGGATCAAGCCCTGTGGCTGGCTCCCTTCTCAGCGGGGTGTCTGCTTCTCCCTCTCCCTCCCCCACCAACTTGTGCTCTCTCTCTTGCTTGCTTTTTCTTGAATAAGTAAAAAATTTTTAAAAAGATTTTACTTATTTATTTGAGGGGGAAGAGCATAAACAGGGGAGGGAGAGGCACAGAGAGAGATAGGGGGAGAAGCAGACTCCCTGCTGAGCAGGAAGCCTGATATGGACTTCATCCCAAGACCCAGAGATCAAAGGCAGATACTAATGGACTGAGCCACCTAGACTTCCCTGACTAATTGGGAATTTGAGGAAGGATATAAACATACTAGGTCCATACCATTTAACAATAGTATTAACTACCAGTGATCCAGTAGTCAGTGATGTTGTAGCTTTAAGAGAACCTTAATATCTTTCTAGAATGAACTGAAATCTGACCAGTGAGAAGGGGTGCTGGAAGCACCTGTGCGGTGAATAGAATGTAGAAGGCACTCAGTAGAGGGGAGGCTCACCCAGTTCTCACTTGCTCTATTTCTGCATGGAAGGAGTTCATTGGAGCCTCTGTGAATTTGTAATCCTCAGCATTCTGTGAGGAAGGATACAGATGACATTTCTCCAAGTTTCCAGAGGGAAGGCTGAAGAACAGAGAGCTGAGTAGCTTCCCCAGAATCACACAAGGTTATTGTTCCCCAATTAACTATTTCCAGACTTTACTTGAAAAGTGATTCCAACTTTTCGAAAAAGACCAAGTAAAAATACATATTGAAAATAAAAAGAGTAACCCAGGGGGCAAATATCTCCGTGAAATCAAGGAAGCAGAAACATCTCTGGGCGGAAAGAAGGGGTGCTTACGAGTGAGCCTGGATTTCTTCTTGAAACTTTTCTTAATAATTACAGATTTACAGGAAGTTGCAAAGAAATGTACAGGAAGTCTGGTGTGCTTGTCACGCAGCCTGCTCCAGTGCTAACATCTTGTATAACTAACTATCGTACATACCGATGCCAGGAAATTAACACGGGTACAATCCACAGAATCTACGCAGGCTTCTGCCGTTATATACACCCTCGCGTGCGTGCGTGCGTGTGCGTCCGTGGCTATTTGCAGTTTTGTCACACACTGTACCTTAGTGTAACCATCACCACAATTAAGATACAAAATTAGAACATGACAACAAGCCTTCCTCATGTTATCTTTTACAACAACACCTATCCTTTATTCCCTGCCCCATGCCTAAACCTTGGCAACTACTAACCTTTCTGTCTCTATTATTTTATTTCAGAATGTTTTATACAGGGATTCATATAATATGTAACCTTTGAGACTGGGCCTTTGACTCCACATAAGATACTTAAGGTTTATCCAAGTGGTTCATTCCTTCTTATTGTTGAATAATATTCCGTGGTATGGAGATACCATAGTTTATTTAACCGTTTATCTGCTAAAGGGCATTTTGGTGGCTTCCAGTTTTTTGGATACATGTATAAAGCCATTATGAACATTTGCATGTAAATTTTTGTGTAAACCTGTGGGTCTTTAAAATTTTTAAACATTTATTTATTTATTTAAATTCAATTTAGTTAACATATAGTGTATCAGGACTTTCAGGGGTAGAATTTAGTGATTCATCAGTTGCGTATAATAATCCGTGTTCATTCCATCAAGTGCCCTCCTACATGCCCATCACCCAGTAACCCCATTCCCCACCCACCTCCGCTCTAGCAACCCTTGGTTTGTTTCCTATAGTTGTATGTTTTTATTTTTCACAGACAGATGGTCAAGGATATAATTGCTGAGTTGTGTGGAAGCCTCCTTTTAGGTTTTAGAAGAAACTGCCAAACTGTTTTCTAGAGTGAATGTATTATTTTACCTTTCCACCAAAAGTGTGTGAGTGATACAGTTTCTCCAGATCCTTGCCAGCACTGGGTGTTATCATTATGTTCTACTTTAGCCGTTATGAGAGGTCTGATATCTTTATGCTGTTAATCTGCAACTCCCCAGTGGTTAATGATGGTGAACAGCTTATCATATGCTATGTGCTATCTCTCTGTCCCCTTTGATGAAATGTTTGTTCATGTCCTCTGTGCATTTTCCAACTGGATATTTTTTTTCCCCCCTGTGGTGCTTTGAGAGTTTTTTTATGTACTCTATATATGCAAGCCCTTTCTTGTATATATGATTTGCAAATACATTTTTTTCTGAAATTGTCTTTTCATCCCTTTCCCAGGATCTTCCACATAGCAAAAGTTTAAAAATTTGATCATGTCAAATTTTTCCATTTTTCCTTTTTGAAATGTATTTTCAAAAAGCTGTAAGGACAACATCACCCACGAGGGAATGTCTCCATGTCGAAACCACAGCTCTGTGAAGCTGTTTCATAATTGCAACAGGAGAAGGAATGGTAATTCCAATTCCACTGATATTTATTTAGCATCTCTTGTGTCCCAGGTACTGCTCTATGTACTCTGGATTTTTTGATGAACAAAACAGCAAAGATCCCCGTCCATGTGGCACATGCAGATGAGGGGAGACAGACAATGAACATAATAAAAAAGTTACTTTGTAGGTAAGAGGGTTCTAAGTGCTGTGGGAAAATAAAAAGGAGCAAAGGGTGCAGAGCACTGGAAGGGGACCTTAGAAGTATTAAATAAGAATGCAGGTGGCTTCATGGCAAAGGTGCAACAGAAGCCCACTTGAAGAAGGAGTTACTCAAGTGGACGTCTGGGTTGGGGGGACTGCCAGAGCAAAGACCCCAAGGTGGGGGACACCTGCCGTGTTCATGGAAAAGTAGAAGGCTCAGTGTCTGGAGCAGAGTGGAGCAGGGAGAGAGAGAATAGAGGAGAGGAGACAAGAGGGGCAGATCATGGGGGGCTCCAGGGCCACTGTGAGGACTTCACTCTGAGTGAAGAAGCTATGGGGGCTGTGGAACAGTGGGGCGCAAAGATCTGACTTGGTTTAACGGGATCACTCTGCTTACTGTGCTGAACACAGTTTGAAGGAGGCGGGGGCAGAAGCAGGGAGATGTGAGGGCGGCTACTGCAGGCATCCAGGGCAGAGCTGCCAGTGCCTTCCACCAGGTGACCGCAGTGGAGACAGTGAGAAGCGGCTGAGTTGTGGACATAGTTGAAGGTCAGTCCAGTGGGGCTTTCTGATGAGTTACGTGTGAGAGAAAGAGGGAGAAGGAAGCCTTCAGGGTTGAAGTTAGCACATCGGGTGAAAGCGACCCAGAGTATATGACGAGAACTGAAAGTTAACAAGAGAGAAAGAGAAAAGAAGATGGAAGAGTCGACAAAAAAGTCAGTTCAGCCTTCATGGGGGGGGGGGGGCGCAAAGGGAGGGGGATGATTTAACATTATTCATAAAAATTGTAAATGTATAAATGCTTTTTTCCAACAATGTTTCATTTTTAGCAATTTATCCTCTGGAGATACTTGCTCATGTGTGTGGTTGTGTGTAAAGGGATTTCACCACAGAACTGTAATAGTGAAAGATGGAACTAACCCAAATACCCACCTGTAGGGGAATGGGTTCTAGACCACGGTCCATCTAAACTCTAAATGTCTGCGTTGCATGAAATCAAGCGACCTATCTACATAAAGCTCTCCAAAGGCCACTGTTAAGTGAAAAAAGCAAGGTGCGGAATGACATAGGAAGTGGGAAAAGAAGACCCTTCAGATGTACACTTACACACCCACATATGTATAAATACGCAGGAATAGGTCTGGAATTGTATGGAGGAAACTTCTGAAAGGAGGGAGGAGTTTATTCTCTTCATATGTTTAAATAGACATTTAATACTGTTCTAATTAGGGATGCCTGGGTGGCTCAGTGGGTTAAAGCCTCTGCCTTCAGCTCAGGTCATGATCCCAGGTTCCCCACATGGAGCTCTCTGCTCAGCAGGGAGCCTGCTTCCCCCCACCTCTCTCTGCCTGCCTCTCTGCCTCCTTGTGATCTCTGTCTGTCAAATAAATAAAATCTTTAAAAAAAAATACTGTTCTAATTAAACACACTTAAAAAGATTGAACTTTATCCAACGATTTGTTTGTTTGTTTGTTTGTTTTAAGTAGAGTAGAAGGATTTTTTTCTTGTTAGTAGGTTAGATTCTTTATCATCTTCCTTAGAGGTCTCAGCAAATCCAGACCCACAGTGTGGGAAA
Source organism: Lontra canadensis (assembly GCF_010015895.1). Classification (NCBI taxonomy): domain Eukaryota; kingdom Metazoa; phylum Chordata; class Mammalia; order Carnivora; family Mustelidae; genus Lontra; species Lontra canadensis. Next base: position 17,821,918 of record NW_022631008.1, read on the forward strand.
CAGCCCTACCCTCTATGGTGAGGGACTGAGTCGGGGTTAGCCAGAGCAAAGGGCAGGGTCTGGAGCATCTAAGACCATTCTAGTATAAAATGTTCTGGAAGGGACCCGCTGTCACCCATTTTGAGAGATAAACCTGAACAGAATTAGTTCTATCCCCACATCCAGGATGTCTCCAGTGCCACTCGCCCAGTGTCTCTGAGCTTGTTTCCTCATCTGTGAAATCAGGGACGACAGCTCTGGGAAAATGAGAGCCGTCGCTGGAAGCTGTCCAGTGGGGCCAATGGCTATCAGGGCTCCCCAGGTAGGGATCGGCCTACATTCATTCATTAAATGAATGGGTTTGGCACAATTCCATGAAGGGCTTTCACAGACAAATCAGACTAAGTGTTTTGTGAAATCATGTGTTATTGTTGTTGTTTAATTGTAAGCTTGGGTAAGCGTGTTATTGCTGAATCCATTTGGGTTTCTTGTTTTCCTTCTTTAGATTTCACTTGCATCTCCATACCCGGTGACATTTGTTTGCAAGGACATTCAAGGACAGAATGTGAGCAGTGTAAGTCTGCCACCTATAGGCGGACATTTTCATTACAATTATTTTCCTGTGACCTAGATAATGGTCTCAAACCCAAACCCAAACCCAAACCAAACCAAAACGCTGTGAGGCACAAAACACCTCCATGACTTCTACTCCAAGTGTACTCTCCACATACTTACTTTCATTATTCTCATAAGCATCGGTATTAATCAGGATCGCCAGCAATGATTTTTGTGACTACAGACCAATCTAACTTTTGCTTTATGAAAATTTGTCTTAAATACTTCATTGTATTTTTTCCATCTGATCAAGGTAGTTTAGATTTGATAATATAAATGTTTTATTTCTTTAGAAAATTAAAAAAAAACAGATTTAGGTCCCTCTGTCCCATTGCTTGTAATACAAGTAAAAACATGGGTCTGTACAGTTATAAACCATCATATATAAACTTGAATAATCCGGGAAGTGGAGGAAAGAACATAGTCTTGTTTTGTGGTGTCTGATCTCCACCTAATCATGGCCTGATCTCTGAGCATCCATTTCTACATCCATGAGCAAAGTGATTGGACTGGATTTTCTGTGCAGTTTCTTCTAGGTCTAATAAGCTAGACTCTATGAGCTAAAAGTAATTGTAACAGTGATATCGAACATTTTTCAAGACCTATACTATCTGTCAGACCCTGGGCTAAAGCACTATCTCATTTGATCTGTGTGACGAGCCTATGAAATAGGTACCACTATTACAAGCAAGAAAATTGAGACTTAGAAAAATTAAATGTCTTGCCCCGGAAATTACAATGAAGGAAGTGGTCAGGTCAGAATTTGAACATGGACAACCTGACTCCCAAGCCCACCATGCCTTTAGCCACAGTAATACATATCCAAATAAGTGTTGTCCCTCTTCATATCGCCCCTTTGGAAGTCTAACCAAACATTGCAATCATACTGCCACTATTATGTTTGGAGAGCTGATTTAGAAATAACAAACTAGGGGTGCCTGGGTGGCTCAGTGGGTTAAAGCCTCTGCCTTAGGCTTAGGCCCTGATCCCAGGGTGCTGGGATGGAGCCCCTCATCAGGTTCTCTGCTCAGCAGGGAGCCTGCTTCCTCCTCTCTCTCTCTCTCTTTCTCTCTGCCTATCTGCCTACTTGTGATCTCTGTCTGTTAAATAAATAAAGAAAGAAAATCTTAAAAAAAAAATAAAAAAGAAGAAGAAATAACAAACTAATTCAACAAACTAGTTGGGCTAATTTGAATCAAATAAGAAAAGTTGGCCTTATCCATATTTGGCCACCTCCCAAACAGAGGTGTTAAGCTCCATCTCCATCCCACCTACATGGAGCATCTAATTCTCCACATGGGAAGGAGTCAAAGACACAAACACTGTGAGACAGCATGTGCTGGTTGGTGGAGCTGTAAGGACCACTGAGGGTGAAGAAAGGGAGCTATCAGCCAGGCCAAAGCCCTGGCAGAGGAGGAATGGGGCATGGGGAAGACAGGGCTTTGAGTGTGGGCAAGGAGAAAGAGCTGGGGAAGTGCAGGCAGGTTGAACCAGAGAGGCTGGTGTGTCTCTGGAATCAGGGAGAAGGAATGTTGAAGTGTGTGGGGCCTAGTAGGGGAGGGGATTTTGTGCCTCACTAGGCAAAACAAACTGCTCCCTGCAGGGGGCCTTGGAAGGCTCTGCCTGTGTCCTTGTCTGATCTTTGACTTTGACCAGCAACCTCCCTAGGTGGTATCTTTTGCCTCCAAGGCACCAGCCACTACCCTGTTCCCATGGCTACCAACCATTCTTTCTAGATTTGCCACCTCCAGATTCTCCATATCTGAATCCACACTGTGCGCTGACACCTTCCCCTAGCAGTTGTGGACTTTAGGGGCCTCTGATGTGGTATGTGCCCACGAAACTTATTTGTCCCTCCTGGGTGTCCCATTTCAGTTTATGACCTCAACATGCTTGAAGCCAACAGGGTTAACCTCTAAAGGACGTAATCAGATCTTTCCTCTTCCCCCTTTGCTGGATCCCACCAGTCACTTGTCGCAGGTACATCTTCCACAAGAAAAGTACACAGGCTAGGGAGGGGGGTGTTCAGAAAGACTTGAGTTCAAATCCTGACTCTCATTATTAGCTGTGAGACCTGGGCCAAGACACAGAATCTACTGGAACCTCATTTCCATCATGTGTAAAATGGGTAAATGAGCTAGTGTATGTAACAGACCCTGGCTCAGGGTCTGCTGTGAATCAGGAGCTATTACGGCAACGTGCATCTTCAATAGTCAATAAACGTCCATTGGATTGAAGTTCTCTGAACAATCTCATGGTAGCTGTATCCTGATTATTTTCTGTTTGTACCTTCCCTTCCACCAATCCATTCTCTGCCCTTCTAACCCTGCTCTGTGCCCAGGTGCTGAATCTCCACAGAATGCCCTGGAAGGAAGCTGGTCGCCCTCCAGCTTCTGGTTAAGTTCAATCAACAGACAGTCATTGGGGAACAAAGAGAGAAAGGTTAGACCGTTCATTGCCTTGGCTTCAGTGTGGCCCGATTCCCCTGGGCCCCACCTCTGCGGGGCAGCCCCTCCTCTATGGCTGTGGCTCTTACCAGCTTAGAGACCATCTCTCTCTCTCTCCTTGCCCTTGCAGATCTGGAGGTGGTAAGGGCTTCTCACTCTTCCTCTTCCTGAGGTGCTTCATCATTCTTTGGTGGTGACTGTAACCCTGTCCTTCAGCACACTCCCTTTTTTTTTTTTTTATGATTTTATTTATTTATTGACACACAGAGAGAGACAGCGAGAGCAGGAACACAAGCAGGGAGAGTGGGAGAAGGAGAAGCTGGCTTCCCGCCGAGTAGGGAGCCCAATATGGGGCTCGATCCTGGGACCCTGGGATCATGACCTGAGCTGAAGGTGGACGCCTAACGACTGAGCCACCCAGGCGCCCTGCACATTCTCTTCATTACGTTCTTCTCAGCAAACGCCGTGAGTGTGCCCTTCTGTTTCTATCAGAGTCTGCCTGGGTCAAGGTTCACATGGCCTTTTGGAAGGGGCAATCTGGCATTGGCCCTCAGGGTAGACAGAGAGATGGACTCCATCTGAGAGAAGGCATAGATGAGACCCTGGGCTGGAAGAGGCAGTAGGGAATACACTCTCTTCTGCTGTGTGGTGTGCCTACCTCTGCTCTTGGTTGTAATTCTGTTTCATCCGCTCTAGCTCTGCCTCACGTCTAGTGCCAGCCGATGCTGTATTTAATTGTGACTATGTAAGTCTTTGTTTTTCTTTCCCAGCAAAATCAAATACATACTCTCCATATTCCCACAGCAATTCACAGACCCCAAATAGAGGGCTGACTGTGTTGACTTTGAGGGCAAGGCAAAACCATCTGGGTTTGGCTTTCATTCCCTAGTCCCCAATCCACAGCCTGCTTACCCTGCCCTAGCTCTGAGGAAGCCCAGCTGGGTGCCTGGGTTGGGGAGCTGGCTGGGATGGGTGTAGATGAAAGTCAAGGGTGCTGAATTCTAAGCTGTGGCAGAGTCCATGCAGGGTCCATGGCAGAAATGGCTTTGAAGCAAATAGCTTGTGGGAGTGGGGAGAGGAGCTATAGAGGCAAGTGGTGGAGTTCGGTGAGAAGTCACAGTGCACCTGGGAAGAGGGGAGGACTGGCTTTCTTACCCAAACTGCCTCTGTCTCTGTCTTTCACTCAATTCTGCCTCTGTAGAATGTAAATGTTATGTTGGTAAATAAAGGACATGTTCATGCTGTTGAGTTGGCCAAGAAATTATTTCCAAAGAGGGACATTGGAATATTTTATCAAAACCAGACATACCGTTTTGAGTTTTGTCTTCTTGTCTCTTTCAGAGACTGTTAAGGATAATTGACAACATACACTTTCATTTGGGCAGGGTCTATGATGACTTTATCGTTGAGTTTCCATGGGGCCGAGGGTATAGTAGATAGAAAATATTTGTGAAGTGGCTTGATCTGGGTAGGCTGGAAAATTACACAGCCTGTCAGTGCCTAGAACTATCCACATCTCACCAGAGATTCCACCATATAATGGCCAACTTTCCCATCACAAATCTAAGATTTGATTTAAAGTTTTTTCAAAAAAATTTTTTAAAGACAGAGAGAGAGAGAGAGAGAACATGCACATACGCAGGGGGAGGGGCAGAGAGAGGGAGAGAATCTTCAGGCAGACTCCCTGATGTGGGGCTCCAACCCAGAACACTGACATCACGACCTGAGCTGAAATCAAGAACCACCATCCAACCAACTGAGCCACCCAGGTGCCAGAAACTTGATTTAAATGCAACTTTCCTGAGTGAAGGATCCTTTGCCCTTCATTTCCTTTCCTTTGTCTTTCCTTTGCCTTCATCCTTCCCCGTGGCAGAAGTGGAACTTGCCCGGGGATCTTTGCTGGCACAGCAGATGCCGTGGAACCAGCCGGACGCCCTGCCCTGCGCGTCGTCGTCGGTCCTGGTTTTCCCTCCCTTCTCCCTTGTGTGTTTTCTGGCTCTCAACCCTGCATTTCAGGACTAGGAAATGCATTGTAAAGACTGCCCTAATCGATTCCTGGATTAAAGAGGATGGCCTGAGAATGCTGTGATAATCACAAGAGGAGAGAAAGACCCTGCCCCAAGGAAACGCTTTCCTTTTTGTTTTTCAAATTTTGATCTGAAGAGCTTTGACTAGGCTCCACCGAAAACAATGGCAACCTCTTCAAAGGGGAATCTCAAGCCCTTTGAACAGGCTAATTCGGCTCCAGGTTCCCACCATCTATCCGCCCTTGACTAGCGCCACTAGAAGTCAACAGGTGGTTGTCCAAATATAAATGAAGAGGCTTAACTCTAAAACTTCACTGTCTGAGGGGATTTTTAAAAGACTTTACTCTGTGGTTTTGGCAGTGACCGTGGGTTTCTCTGCCAGCGTACAGAGAAATTTGACCTGGGTCGCTCAGGAGTTAGAGATTTTCATCACCACTGTCTCCACCAAAGACCTACTACTCACCCCAACAACTCACCTCCTCTTCCCCAACAAACCAGCCAACTCAAAAATAAAAAGTGGAGAGGATCGATGGAGACAGAGACAGAAAAGGACAGAGACAGAGAGACAGAGAAAAAGAGACTCGGGAAAGAAGGAAAAGGAAGGATGCAGCAATGCTTGCTGAATCTATATTTTATTACCTGATTAAAGTCACCTTTATATGTGTCAGAAACAGGGTATGTGGATGTGTGGTGGAGTGGGAGGAGAGGTGTTTTACAAGTAGATTTCTTTCCATAAAATTTGCTCCATGCTGACAATGCTGGGACAAATTATTAGAGTTATCTCTACAAACAATGTCTATTTCAGTTAGCGCCGGCTGCACAGGTGAGGAGTGAGAAATAAAGCAACAGAAGGCAGAAGAGGGAAGGACCACAGGATATAACCTTCTAGTTCATCCTTAATTTTCTTTGGTACTTTCTCTTTCTTTACCTCTTACGCAGCCGACCACCAGACAGGCCGCGTGATCCTGCAGGAAAATACTGACTCCAGGTAAAACCCATTTTCCAAGGCAGATGCCGTGTGTTTCGGACTGGTAGCACCTTTGTCGGTGGAAGGCACCATATACAATCATCATTCTGAACTACGGGATTCAGCTGAGACTCTAACTTTACAGTCTTCATCTTCCTGAGCCGAGAATTCACTTGATACTAGTTAGAAAGAATAACCTGTCTTTACCTTCCATTTTGGTAAACTATCCTGGTTGTTTAGTAATTCCAAGAAACCACTTAAAAGGGATAAATAGGATACCTTTTTCTCATCTAGAGGCACAAAACTTTGATTCTAGAAATAAAAGAATATATACACCAGAGCTCTGCTTGCACATAGGACGTTAATAACAAAGACATATGAATCAAATAAAAATCCCAAGTAAACATCAGTGACAAAGGTCAGCACTCACATTAACAGTAGGCCAGTGTGGAGTCCTCCATCCTCCTTCTTGTCCAGGGGAGGGAAAACCTGGACCCCCGGTTCCCAAATACTGGGTTGGGTCAATAAGCAGAACACAAGCCCTTAGGAGCTGCCATCTGAAAGGCTCTTTGTAGGCAGGTCCCCGTACCTCTTCACTTGGAGTTTTCTAAGATGCCCGAGGCTCCTCCTCCAAGCCCTCTCCTCCAGCATGGCCCGAGGGAGCACACACCCTGTTATAGCTTCATGCCAACTTTAGATGGGCTCGTGACAGCTGACCTCTGTCCAACAGGCACCCCTGTAGCCTGGGTGACTTCACTGTATTCCCAAACACCAGGATCCCATCTCCGCCTGCTGTGTCTGGAGCCTCAGCATTCCATGGACCAGGAAAGATGCCCACCTACTTTCTTTTTGAAAGGGACAGCGAGGACCATGGGAGGTGTGCTGATGCCCCAAGCAAGTCTCCAGAGAGCCTCATTTCTCTTCCCATATGTACCAGCCTTGATCTTTTTCCAGAATATGGAGAAGTGCTATAGGAACTGAGCCAAAAATGCTTACAAACATTGGGGGTATAGAGAGATTTTGTTCCTCAGCCCTTGTAATGGGACGGCAGAGATTAGCACTTGTAACCTTGGTGGTCATGCACTTTTGAGGTAGGGAAATGTCTTCTTAATGAGCTTTTAAATGAGAGAGGAGAGGAGACCTGGCTAACCCCCACATGCTAATGGCATCAGAAACATGGTAAAGCTTCAATTTAGCACTAATCTTAACAGTTGGTGAATGACAGAGAATGTTGTAAACAAAAGAATAAGTTTATCAAGGAAGTCCACAGTGGCCCTTCTACTAGCTAATTAGTTAATATGGGTTCTAGAGAACCAGTCTTCTACATCAGAAATAAAAAGAACGACCGATCCCAGGCGGAAGGGAAAATAGGAACATCAAGTTGTAAATCTCTAATGAAAACTTTGTGGGGGTGACTGCCTGGCTCAGGGGGTGGAACACGCCACGCGGCTCTTGGGGTTGTGAGTTTGAGCTCCATGTTGGGTGTAGAGATTATTTAAAACATAAAATCTTAAAAAAAAAAAAAAAAACCTGTGAAAAGCAGCTAGCAAAAACAGAATACCGCGATTTAGGCTCAAAAAGAAAAGAGAATGCCTTTTCATATAGCTGAGTGAACATCCATCTTGGGGAAGGCAAACTCCTATTTCGACAGGCTACCATTGTGTAGAACACCTTTCAAATGCCTCTTTGGGAACTAGCTTCAAAACCATTATTTTGGAATCATAAACTCATCCTTTTTTGACAAAAGCTGTTTTTGCCTAGACTGATTGGGTTAATTTTGGGCCATTTCCAAACACCAAATTCTCTCTCAGAGAACAAATGTTTGCCACCATGGAGGAGAAAGGTTCCCTCAGGTTCTGAAAGGAATTCTGAGAGGGAGTCTGATTACTACCAAGATGATTACTGAAGGAAATAATATTTCATTCAAGTGCCATTTTGGGTATTAGCTAAAGGACAGATTGCTCTATACTCATTCTTTATAAATTTGAGTATTTATAAAACCAGATTATTGGAAATCATTTTTAACCAAAGAAAGATTGTTGAAATTTGTACAATTTTTTGGTAAAATATAAGAAAGAAAATCTTTTCTCTTCCCCTTTAAAACACACTGGCATATTAAAAAACTCGTTTTTTAAAGCCCCTAGTGTTTTTGAAAAGACTTTATATCTCCTGCCTATCTGCAAGTACGGCTAAGAAAACCCAATCACATTTTTCACTCTGTTTCTCCATCTTCCACAACCTATTGCAATCTTTGATATCTAAATTTTAGAGATTTTAACTGAGTTTGATTTTCTTAAAATGCCATTCTCAATGATAGTTCTCAGGCAGCCAGGACAGTGCAGCCCATTTAGGGCAAAAAAAGAAACAAACCCTAAAAGGAATTAAGGCATGTCCAAATTCCTATGAGATAACTATTAATTCTATTTTCAAGATCTTTTCAAATAAAATTTGCCAGATATCTATGAACTGTAATAATCCAGAACAACAGTGGCCTGGCCTCTTTCCTCATCCTTTCCCTACACTTCCACCATTGTCCTGTCTGAAAGTCACATTGACATCTCTGGAACCATTGGAAAATTTTCAAAGCCCCAAAGTTTTCCAAAGTGCTGACTTAGGAAGTTGGATTGCTTGGTGTGCATTTCTAGAACTTTTCCACAGGTTTCCTATTCATGTGGTGGAGCAATCAATATGGATGAAGTTATTGTATAAACTCTGATCCTGGCCTCATTATGAAATCACCACCTCAGCTACACAGAGATCAAGCACACCTGGGACCTCACACGGTATTTGTGAGGAGGAGGTGGGATGGAGTGGGAGGGTGGGTGGTGGTGATTTCATTGAAATAAGGAGCTTTCGTCTTTCAAGGCTTCTACGTAATCTCTTTAGAAGCCATTGGGGTAACAAGGCCATCCTCCATGACAGCACGATGATGGGGATAGGATTCCAGGCAGAGAGGAGATTTATTCCTAGAGTTGCCTTGGTTACCCTGTCCTCCCCTCTAGTCTCACTTTTTGAGCCCCTAAGGGCAGAAGACATGGGCGGCCACTGTGCTCAGCACCAGTGTTTTCTGGTGGTCTGCATTCCACATGTGAGCTTGAAGCTGCCAATCTTCAAGGTCAGTGTGCTTGGATGGACAGTGTGGCCGAACTGAATGCTTTAGGGTCAGAGGTTCAAATCTTGCCTTCACCATGTATTGGTTGCATGTCCCTGAGAGACTTAGCATCTCAGCGTGTTTTAACTGCTGAGTGAGGAGGAATGCCAGCCTCACAGAATTGCTGACAGTACTCGAAACAGAAGGAAAATAACATGTGTGAGCACTTGCTTTATACCAACACACCCCCTGATATCGAATCCCCACAACAGCTCATCACGTAGCTGGGAACCGAGTGAGATTCAGTTAAGCCACACAGGTATTAAATAAGGAGTGAAGACGTGGTTCATTCCCAGGCCTGCCTGAGTCCAAGCCCTGAGCCTTTGCAGCTACTCCGAGGTACTCAGTAAATGTTAATTTCTCTTCAGGAAAATTCCTTAAAGCTAGAGGAAATGGCAGGGCAATGGGGGAGCAAGAGGCTGGGGGATAGAGATAGACTCAGTAATGGTCTGTGGAAGGCACTGGTGCTTTGTAGGGACGTGCTGGCAAAGGAAAGATGTGTTTTCAAACCCCTGTCCTTAATACCAGCCAAGGTCAACCTGAGAACAATTTGCAGTGGAAAATTACACCCAGCAAATTCTGCAGCCTGATCCTAATTAGGAGCTAACCTCTCTTATTAGGTGAACTTTTTCTTTATTCCTTCACTGTGGAGAATGGACTGTAATTTGTTAATGAAATAGCATGCTAATGTATGTCATCTTATAATTTGTGGATGATCAAGAGAAAATGTTCTTTAGTTAGAAAAATAGGGCTTTTATTTCCCACTTTTCTTTTTTTATTCCTTCGAAATCATTAGTCCTTTAAACATGTTCTTTTGGTTTTATAATAAAGGAGTAGGGGAATGAGACCACCTACTTCTTCCAGAAATTTCTTTCATATCTACCCAATTGTTCAGTCTCATGGATTTACGACTTCAATTCGGCTATTGTTTATTCAGATCCCAGAGGACACTGAATGACACTGTCTGAAATGGAGGTGACAGCCCAAAGAAACTTGTGACCAAATGCAATCAAGGCAGATGCACTTGTAGCCAAATGAGAGATACTGGGGGTAATACCCTAGACAGTGCAGATTTATAACTCAGGCCTGATGCCGTTCCTGGGGTCCCATTTGTTGCTGTGAGCTCTTTTGTCTTATGAGGACTCTGAACAGGGCTGAATAACAGTTATAGAAAGTGCTAGAAGCGGACCAGATGTCCTCATTTCTCCTTGCCATGATGTCTCTCCTTCCTAGTCCACCACAAGGCTGCTTAGATTCTGGGGGCTGGCTCTCACTTTGGAGGTAGTTGGAAACAACGTGCTTCTCCTGACAGTGTTCTACCAATGGTGCTAAGAGTCTAGTCCAGCCCAGGAAAACTCACGGAGTTGTGGCAGGGAAGGTGGTACACTTGGCAGTAAATATGAAGATGTCGTGGTGTCTTCCCTGGAGGGAGTGATTCTCCACCGGGCGGGATGGACCCACAAGTACTCTCAGCATCACGGGCAGGCACAGCAACAGAGGAGGGGCTGGGATGCCTCCGGGGAGAAAGAGGGGTGGGAGGGGGTGCTTTGCCAGTTCAAGGGGAAGGCTCCCAGCTGAGACTTGAGGAGGAGGGAGAGGCTTGCCCAGTGTGGCGACCAGGTGAGCCAAGGTGTGGAGGTGAGAGCAACATGAGGCAGAAAGCAAGGTGTTGGATTTGAGGCCAGAGGCCGGGGGTAGTGAGACCTGGCAGGGGTTGCTGAGTGTCCCTAAGCCCAGAAGATCCAGAGAAGGTTTGTATGAGTTTCCTAGGGCTGCTATAACAAAGTACCAAGAATGAGGTGACTTAGAACAGACATCCCTTGCCTCACAGTTCTGTTGGCCAGAAGTCTGAAAGCCGGGTGTCTGCAGGGCCATGCTCCCTCTGAAACCTGTAGGGCAAGGATCCTTTCTTGCTTCTGGAAGCCTCACACTGAAGGGTCTATGGACAAAAGGATGAGACCGATACAAAGCGAATGTAAAGCAAAGCTTTATTTCGTGCCAAGCATCGAGAACCAAACCGACCGGCTGGGGCCACCTCTTACAGACCCCTCCCAACCTTATGGACCAGTTTTATAGAACAAAGGCTATGCGGTTGAACCTGGCCAATGAGATTGTAGCACACAGAGAAAGTTGTACAGTCATGTTAGGTTACACACGAGTGACCAATCGGATTGCAATTTACCCTATACTAGCTGTTTGAACTAGCCAACACTATGGTCAGAATTGGCGCCTTAGTTTGGCGCCCAGAAAGCGGAGTTTACATTCTTTAGTGTTTAGGGAGGTAGTAGGTGCGCTTTACTGATTGGATGTCTCCACCTGGCCTGACACGTCCTGGTATCTGGGCTCTGTTATCTCCGCCTGGCCTGACAGATCCTGGTACCGGGCTCTGGTAAATATGGCTGGTCGGCCATATTTTGCCAGTTTCCCAGACCCGTTTCTAAGTGAGTTCTTCTGGGGGGCAGGGTCAATCTAAGTTCACTGCATAAACAACACAATGGCTATTCTACTGAGGTGGGGCTGCTCCGGCTAAGTAGGCCCTTACAACATGTTCTTGACTTCAGTCTCTGCCTCTTTCTATGCACGTCATCCTTCCTGTGTCTCCTCACATTGTCTTCTCTCTGTGTATGTCTCTGTCTGAGTTCGAATTTCCATTTTAATAAGAACAGCAGTCATAATGGATTAAAGCCCACCCAAAGGCCTTAATTTTAACTTGATTACCTCTGTAAAGACCCTATTTCCAAACACAGTTACATTCCCAGGTACTGGGAATTAGAACTTCAACATATCTTTTAGGAGGAAATACAATTCAACCTGTAAGAGGAATGAAAGGAGAGAGATCACCTTGAGATTTTTTTTTTTTAAAGTATAAAAAGCATGACGATAAAATCCCTTCCCTAAGTAAATCTCTCATTCTAACCTAAATAAAACCCTGACTCTGCCCTTGTTTTAATCATCCTTTAATAAAGAATCGTCCCTGTGACCATCCATTCAGGTTCATGGTGCTTCAGGGAAGAATGGAGGGCTGTGGACTCGGCCGTGCCATTTCCCCATCCTGCAAATACTACAATCTCTGCTGCCCTGAGGAGGGTTTTTCATGGGCACGAATGGGAAAGCGCCCCGTTTCTCCCAGAGTTGTCCTTGACAGAGAGGTTCTCCTTAACCCTCCGTGGAACCCGTCTCCTCAGACACAGCTGTTGAATCAGTTTGTAAAAGGAATACAGAGTGCAACCATTGAGTTTGTTCCTCCGAAGCCGTTGATAATTTTGAGATTTCTTCCTTTGTCAAACATGTTAATACACCCTTTTTCAATGGAAAATTACTGTGTAAGCACCAGGTCAAAAAAAAAAAAAAAAATCAAATGGTATCAAATACTAAACATTAAGTAAGTCACTCCTTCTGTTCCGTCCTCCAAGTCACTGCTCAGAAATTCCTTGCTAGCCTTCCAGAATTATTCTATGGAGAGCCTTGAGGGTTTTTGTTTTGTTTTGTTTTGTTTTCAGACAATACGCATTTAGTCGGGGACATGTTGTTAAATAAATGACAGTCTAGGTGGAAACTGTAAAATATTCTCCAGCAGGATCTGTTAGACGTCAGGGACTTTTTACCATCGAACCCACTGCCTTTTCGAAAAATACCTTTTATTTCCTAGATTTTGCTCTTGCTTTGCTGTCTTTCAGATCATCTTTCCCACCGCAGGAAGGCATTTGTCTGCCTAACGGCCTGCAAACAGGAAGGATGTTGGGCAACCTCACTTTGTTCTGCCGACCTTTCCTGGAGACGTCTCTACCAGTCGCTGTAAGAGAAGATGGGACAATGACCTTAGGTGGGTGCTCGAGAAGCCTTTATGAAGTTCCCTTCCCTCTGTTAGTATCATTGTCCATATCAGACAACTCTTTAATCTGTTTTTTAAAATTTGTATGTGTTCCACAGATATTTCTCGAACACCCCTAATGTATGAGGCCCTGTGCTATTCAGAGGGGGAGGGGATGTGAGGCGAACCAGTGTCCCAGGAGAGAGGTTGATGAGCTGGGGGGACGGGGGGCGGGGAAGCAATGAAGGGGGAGGCAGCATTTCAGGCTGGATGGAAAAAAACATGGGACCGCCCCCCCCCCCCCCGCCCGGGGCTGATTTTTATCACCTCTTGGGTTCCAAAGCATCTGCCTAGCTTGATTTTGGTGGAAGGTTTTGTTTAGTATGTATTTCTTTGGTTGATGCACATGATTTTATAGATAAAATCTATATATTCTCAGAGAGCTACAGATTGTTTCTGAAATGATGCAGATAATGAAGGAATTTTATATGTGATCTTTTGGGGGTTTTCTTGAGTAAATCCTGAATTGTGGTGAAATGGTAACTCAGGTTCTTTGAAAAGTCTGGCATCCCTTTGAATAGATTCCCCCATTCAGTGTGCATTAAACAGCCGTTCAAGGCAGTTCTTTAAGGGGTATTACTAGATTTGCCTCTCTCATCAAAACTGGCTTTTCTCTATTTAGTGCTTTTATGTCTCCATGGGGGAGGTGGTTGCAATGGTGGCACTTTGCTCCTATGGCTACAGCTAGAACTGGGAGGTGTCATCTGCAGAATTCTTTCCCATCAGAATGTGGTAGGAAATACAAATATGTGTGATACAAATAACCCAGCCTGTCTAAAAAAGTGATACATTTGACCAAATATGCTATATGGCAGAAAAAATTTTTTCGGTGGGGAGAACAGTTTTGCATGTTCAGAGAGGTTCTCCTTAACCCTCCATGGAACCCCTTGTAAAGGGGTAGCCCTTGCTGTAGAGTTTTAAAAGTCTGCAAATCAAAAATAGAAGGGAACTTTTTAAGACTTTTGTCACACCGCGAAGCATGCAGGCATGCTTGTTAATTCGTGATGACATTTTAACCAGTCCTATTTTGGCAGGAGAGATAATGACAGGGCATATTCCCATTTCTTAGGAGTTTTATAACTTTGGCTGAACTCCCCCGGTGGGGGAAGGGTAACTGCCCGCCCAGCAGCTCCATCCGGAGGACTTGCAGTATGGAGGCTCTGCAGAGTAGTGAAAATGGTGGGCGCTGCTTCACGACTTTTTTCTTCAGGTGACTCCTAGAGAATCCACCGGTGAAGGGATCTTCTACTGAGGCACAAAGAGGCATCCACTGGAAAATGCTGCCATCAAATCTAAGTTTACAGGAGAGCAGAAAAGGGAAGACATGCTGACTGAGCTCCTTTTGTACATAATCAGAAAAGCATGAGACTCTACAGCTCGCGTTCCTCAGCTTGGCCTGGAGTATGGTTTCATGGCTGACTTTAGTCTGCAATTTCAACATTACCTACTTGGATATGTTTCTGTGGAGAAATCCATGGTTTCACCCTGGCAGGTCAAATTTTGCCCTAAAAATACATAAACATGTCGTGGTAGTCTAGGCAGATCATAAATTCTTTGTGCCCAATTTCTTCTGCTTCTTGAACTAAAATCTGAATTTGCACATTATTTAGCTATGTGCATTTTTATGAAATTAAAGATAATTTGATGAGAAGTAGGAAATATTTGTGGCAGTCAGTATTTGTAGTAGCACCTGTTAGGAACAAATATCAAAGCCCATCAATATAAAAATGAATAAATAAACTGTGACATGGTCATCCAGTGTAATAAACTATGTCAACCTGGACAAATCTCAAGAACAACATTGAGTCAGGGCGCCTGGGTGGCTCAGTGGGTTAAGCCTCTGCCTTTGGCTCAGGTCATGATCCCAGGGTTCTGGGATCGAGCCCCATGTGGGGCTCTCTGCTCAGCAGGGACCCTGCTTCCCCCTCTCTCTCTGCCTGCCTCTCTGCCTACGTGTGATCTCTGTCTGTCAAATAAATAAATAAAAATCTTTAAAAAACACACACAAAAAACCAAAAAAGCCAATATGGAGTCTTCTTATCACCGAATTTTGGAAGTGATAGCCCATCACTTACTTGGGCTGTATTCCGTTCATTAGATGTGAACCTTGAAGTCTGGTCAATATCTTTCAAGGGAAGGCAGTCACCCAGGGTGTGAATCCCAGGAGGCAGGGGTTATTGGGAGCTATCTTGGAGGCTTCCCACAACGACTGCTATATATTGTTTTTAAGTATATGTGAAAATCATGTAAAAGCACGACCAAAATTATATAGTTATGTCAGTAATAGTATGAAAACACACATACGAATGGTAATAGTTCAAGGTCAGGACTAGTTCTGGGGTACAGGGGAGAAACAGGATTGGGGAAAACAGGTACCAGAATATCAATTATACCTTTAATGTTTTATTTATCTTTGAAAAAGTAAGTATGGAAAATGTTATAATTCAGTAAATTTGGGAGACAGTGCAGGGCTATCCATTTTGTTAGTTTCTGTGTTTTTGATATGTTTGAAACATTTTATAATAAAAAAGAATGAGCTAAATATAAATAAGAAAAATCCTTTTGTACTATTTCCTCTGGGCTCAAAGAGTGGGGTTCAGGTACTTCACAAACATAGATGTGGGAGATGGGGGAAAGAGGAGGCCTGACTTCTTGGTACCAAGAAGGTGTCACCTTGGGTGTCACAAAGGGACCATTAATCAACCTACTAAAAACTTTTTGTGTGCTGTAGGTGCAAAGTCTTGGGCCGAGTTTTGGGGGTGTTTACTCACCTTCTTACTTGGAGAAGGCCTGACTCAGACCTAATTTAGGAGTATGGATTCTGGTAAGAAAATTTGTAGTGAAGGATGAGTGAATGGAAATTAGTTGTGTCTACTCCAATTTTTGAAAAATAATATCTAGAAACAAAGATTTCCTGATCCAGCATTTAATAGTTTTTCAAAATATTTTCCATAAAATAAATTGATAAGATGATCAGATAAGGGGCGCCTGGGTGGCTCAGTGGGTTAAAGCCTCTGCCTTCGGCTCAAGTCATGATCTTAGAGTCCGGGGATCAAGCCCCGCATTGGGCTCTCTGCTCAGCAGGGAGCCTGCTTCCCACTCTCTCTCTCTGCCTTCCTCTCACTACCCCTCACCTACCTCTCTGCCTACTTGTGTTCTCTCTCTGTCAAATAAATAAATAAAATCTTAAAAAAAAAGATGATGTGATAAGTTTTCTATTTTGAATGTTTACTTTGTAAACTCTATAGTATTTTGACTCCATAGTGCATTGTCCTTAATTTTTAATAAACATTTTGGATATCATTTGGTTTTCTTGTAATTTTTCATCTTTGATCCAGAATATTTGACTTTGCAGAAATAAAACATTTTTTAGTTGTGGCAAAAAGCACTTAACATTTACTATCTAACCATTTTTAAGTATACAGTTCAAGGTCATTAAGTACGTTCATATAGTTGTGTAACCATCACCACTGTCCATCCGCTAAGTTTGTTTTATTTTGCAAAACTGGAGCTCTATACCTATTAACTCTGCACTATCCCAGTCCCCCAGCCCTTGTCAATCACCATTTTGCTTTCTGTCTCTATAAATTTGACTACTCTAGGTATCTCATATAAGTGGAATCATATAGTCTTTGTTTTTTTGTCTTATTATTGTTATTTTGTCTTATTTTATGTCTTATTTAACTTTGTATTATGTCCTTAATAAGGTTGATCCTTGCTGTAGAATATGTCAGAATTTCCTTCCTTTTTAAGGCTGAGTAATATTTCATTATAGGTACACACACATTTTACTTATCCATTCATCTGTTCTAGGACACTTGGATTGCTTTCATGTTTTAGCTACTGTGAATAATGCTATGAACACAGACATACAAATATTTCTTTGAGGCCCTGTTTTCAATTCTTTTGGGTATATACCCAGAAGTGGAATTACTTGATCAAATGGTAATTCCATTTTTATCATTTTGGGGAACTGCCATACTATTTTTTCCTCCATTTTGCATTCCCACCAACAGTGCGTAAAGATTCCAATTTCTCCACATCCTCACCAACACTTGTTAGTTTCTGTTATTTTAATCTAATTGGCATGAGATGGTATCTCACTGTGGGTTTGATTTGCATTTCTCTAGTGATTAGTGATGTTGAGCATCTTTCTGTGTGTTTATTGGCTACTTGTGTATCTCATGCGGAAAATGTCTGTTTCTTTGCAGACTTTTTGAATCAGGTTGTTTTTTGGATGAATTTTAGGTGTTGTCTATATTTTGTGGATATCGATCCCTCATCAAATATATGATTTGTAAATATTTTCTACCATTCTGGGGGTTGCCTTTTTATTCTGCTGACAGTGTCCTTTGAAGCACAAAAGTTTTTAATTTTTATGAAGATCAATTTGTCTATTTTTTCTTTTGTTGCCTATGCCTTTTGTGTCATATCCAAGAAATCACTGCCAAATGCAAGATATTTGACTTTTAATTACAGTTGCCACTTCTCTTTCCCTCACTGTTCACCAGGGTGGAACAGATCTCATTTTTCTGTCTTCTGAACTTATAAAACATGTATGTAATTACAGCCTGGGTGTACTTTCCATTTCCATTTTTCATTTTAACACCTCATCATTGTTACATTATCTTTATCTGATTTTATTAAAAACATTTTTGTTCTGAAGAATTTTCCCAGGTATTTTATTACTGTAATTGGTATCATCTTCCTGAATCTCTTTTAGCTGTTCTCTAGCATATTAAAGGGATGTATTTCTGTTCTGATTGCTGATTCATGGATTTGTTGGAATGCACAAGCAGATTGCATCTCTGTGAACAGTTAGTTATTTTAAATATGTCAGAATTGTCCCTAGAAGATTTCCTAAATAAAAGCTGATTCCAATCAATTTACTTAAATTCATTCTGAATTACCTCAGACTCTGTCTTTAACACATTCAATATTTATGCAATGCATCCTCATGAGTGTTTCAGATATATTGTTTGGGGATAGGATGAAGCATCCAAAAATAATTAACACTGTAGGCAAAGATAACGAAATGAAAAAACTGAAAAAGAAGATGCAAATGTAAAACCATTTTTAGCACGAAAAGTATCAATTGAGAGTAAATCTTTCTGGGCCGGAGAGCTACAAATAGCAGCAGGACCAATGTTTATGAGATGCAGCATTTTGCAAGATGGACAGAAGCCAGGATCATCACTGTGGTATATTATATGATCTGGGTACAGTTATGTTTCTATAATTGATTGGAATTGTCCACGGAGAATGTTCTTTGCTGCAATCCAAGGATTTCTTCAATGTTTCAGTTTCTCCAAAGGCCACTTGAAGGGTAATGTGTTTTTAGAGGAATGCATTTTTCTAAAGTATCAGAAAATAAGATTGAGGTTTTACTAAGATGTCTATATTATTCTTATGGCTTCTGCTAAAAACAGCACTATTTGAAGCCAGCGGCATGTTTTTTTCTCCTGATTTTTGGCCAGAATTAGGTTTCAGAAGTTGGATAAAATGGTGTAAAAATAGTTACTTCTGAAAGAAAAACCAAATATTTGCTTTTAAAAGGAAAGGGTTTAAGTTTTTACTGAATATCCTCAAATTGATTTTCATGCTTATACAAGCATGGGAGCAACCCAACTCCCAGGGAGATTGGACGGAATGGGTATTGCTTTGCAATGTTAGGGAAAGTACACAAATGTTTTTAAGGAAATTTTAGAGCTTGCTTTAAAATGTCTCCCTCTGGGTGCAATTGTACCTTGCACCCAAATGCTTGGTCAGTGTGTGAGGCACACCCACACTGCTGCTCTCAAAACCTGTTCTGCTTCCAGAATAGTCCATCTCTGCTGACTTGGACATTAGATACGACTCTTGGCAAAATTCTGAAGGGGTGATGTTTATCTTCAAAAAACCAGAGGGCGTAGAAAAGAGGCAGTCAGACCTCTCTTTCATTGTCTTGGGCGTCTATGTACCATTCACCATCCCACCAAAACATGTTCCCAGAAAGCATTTTCAGAAAAGGTCCACTGAAGGAATGAATCCCCATTCCCATGTATGCTGAGCTACAACTGAAATGGTGCATGCATTTGAATTTGAAGAGGTGGAAATATTGTAGCACAAAGGGATGGAATGCAAGTGAATACCTGAGTACAGAGATTTTATTGTTTTTGGTGGGGTTGCAATGATGGGGTGGGCTCTTAGCTTAGTGCGCACTGACGTAAAATCAATGCTAAGGATGAGTTTATTTATAGCTTATCACCTTAGACTTTCATTTACCTTTTATTTATTCTTGATAGCTCTTTATCATTTTCTAAGCATTTTCATGTAAATGATTCATTAAGTGAAATTGATAAAATACTTGCTGTACCAGACACTGTGTATACAATAATGAAGTTCACCGCTCTTCTCATCACCATGGAGCCAACCACTACGAGAGGAAGCCTAGGCAGGTATTTCCTCTGTTTTGTAGGTGAGAAATGCAAATAGAAGAGTTGATCAGATATATTGTCCTAAATCTTCCAACATATGCTTGGGTCACCAAATACAACACGGCATAAGGTGGCATTACAGAAACTTAATTAAAAAAAAAAAAAAACAAACACAACCAACCAAAAAAACCAAAAAACCAAACCCAAACTGAAAACCAAAGAACGCAAACTGCTTCTCTTAATAGTACAAGCCCACCTTTTCTTTTTAATCCATACCTATTCCTTCTAGATTCCTGGTGAAACTGTTGTAATAGGAAATAGAGCATCTTTTCCGGTAATACCCAGCTGAAGTAACACTGTTAAGATGCATATTCCTGGTATACCACCCATTTGTTTTGGTATTGTAATTAGATGAGCTTGTTTAAAGGTTCACTGACATCACTAGCATTCTGTTGAATGGCTCTAAGACACTCTCATGTAGTATCAATTTCAGACATTTGAAGAACCATGCAATGACTTGTTTCAAGTGTGATCTGGTGTTCGGTGGAAAGACAACATAAAGTTGGAGCAGATAATGTTTGATTAATGGAGATCTCTTGTGGTAGCCTACTTATTATTTTATGATTGTGTTGTGAAGTTTATTTTGTCCCAATCCAAACTTTCTCTTCTGTAATTCACACCCATTTTATTTTTTGCTGGTCTACTGTGGTATTTTGTTTTTAATAACCCTGCATCAATTTGACTCAAAAGCAGCCACAAACCTAGACTTACACGTCCAAATACAGTTTGTCCTTTTAGACTATTACTTTTGGAAAATATGCACCAATATTGATGTTTCGCCATGAAGAACATTTTTGGAATCCCCCTTTTCTAATTGTCTTTGGTGTTGATTTACAAGCCTTGAGAAAAGCAGTTTCATTTTTACGGCAGCCAGAATTACTCAGTTTTAGCCTTTTCACTTGCAGGAATTATGTGATTATTTCAGAAGCTCCATTTCCTCCTGAATGGTTGGCACTTTTGAGGCCACTGGGAAATATGGACCCGATTAGCTCTAGGGAGATCTAAAACCGCTTTAGATCAGCCTGCCACACCCTACAAAGTGCAGTCTTCTGATTCTGGGATCCATCAGGGTTGAAAGTTCTGGAATAAAATTCATCTTAGATCAGTCCTACAATCCTCAAATCATAAAAACTGCTTTCAATATGACTTGGAATCAAAGGGTGCAATCATTCAAGGTAACTGTATTTGTTTTCAATGGACAGGCATGGCGGGCGTCTATGTAGTTTAAGAAATCCAAATAAAATCGAGATGACTAGTAAGGAAACATGGGTTTGGGGATTCAAAGAAGTTTTAATGACAAGGAGGTGCTGTGATTCTGCTCAACCAAATATAGATTTGTAGTCCATCATCTTCTCCAGGACTTCTCTATAAAGAACTGATTAATATTAATTTACAGATACAGTATTACTTATGAAACTTTAATCATATGTATTTTAGAAATATTTTCCAAATCACAGGCTAGTTGAAGAATTAAAAATAAAAATTTAAATATCCATTCAGATGCAGCTGTCTGGGCCTAAATCTTAACCCTGGGTAAGACTGGATCCAACCTCAGAATAGTACCTCAAGATCCTTCTCAAATTGACATGAAAAAGACTTGGGAAGAATTTTCAAGCAAAGTGGAATCCCTGAAATCTCCTTTAAAAGCCTCAAATTTGAAGAATTTTTTTTTCCCCAGGGGTAATACAGAATGCTCATGATGAAAAGTGAAAGAGCCGGGGCTGAAATTGTGGGAATAACTTTCTAGAAGTCACTGCAACCGCTCTCCATTACTTAACATCAGGCTTCCTGGACAACCTGGAATCAATAATCATTCTCAGAATTTTTGAGGACCCTAAAATAATATAACTAGAACTCATTAAACTACAAATTTTTATCTCCTTGCTTTGCTTAGATTTAGAATTTAGATTTCTGAAAGCAGATTAAGAAAGCTAACCTAAGGGCTTAATACATATCTTGGAAGTCAAATTTTTTTTGCATTTACTAATAGTCAGTCTGAAGATTTAAAACTTCTTTCAGGTTTTTCTTTTTCATTTTTTTGAAGAGATTTAGTTATTTATTTTAGAGAGAGCAAGCACGAGTGAGGGGTGGGGGAGGAGCAGAGGGAGATGCAGGATACGATCTCACCTGAGATCATAACCTGAGCCAAAACCAAGAGTCAGACACTTAACCAACTGAGCTACCAAGATGCCCCTAGATTTTCCTCTTTAAAGAAACTGGGTCATGAAATAATCTTTGCCTACTCAGTTTGGATTATTTCTGAAAGAGAGAAGGCCCACAGTTATTATCAGTTCATATTCTTCAAGCATATGGAGTTCCTGTTTGCGGATCCTTTCACTGTGAATAGTTAGCAGTAGTGATGGTGGAAAGAAAGCTACCTGGTGAGAGAAGACAGAGAGTACAACCTTAGGCTGGAAAGGTTTTATGATAATTTGAAATTTTAAAATAGCTCTAATGTCCAAGATCCATTGTTACACAAAAATATTTCATTCTTCTTTTCCATAAATAATGAGTCATCGTGACAATAAAACTACCAACTAACCTAAGTATCCCTTTCCCCTGTGGGCATGTTATAAGAAGTCCAGGTAAGTACCCTGCTCTTGGTGAATCTGTGAGAGTAGTTGCAATCTCTAGACGAGTCAACTGAAGAGAATGATGTGCTATATTTTAGAATCCTCGTGTCTTCATGTTCATTTAGTCATTCAGCAAGTATTTATGGAACAGCTACCATGTGCCAGGTAATGTTCTAGGTCCTGATAATGTAACCAGGCATTGGAGGAACACAAATCCCAGCCTTCCTAAAGCTTAGTCAGGAGACTAACAAAAACCAAATATATTTGTGGTGATAAGAACAATGGAGAAAAACAAAGGAAGATGGGGAAGACTGGTGGGCTTGCGTGCAGTTGCCATTTAAGCTAAGATGGTTAGACCTGTGGGTGTCTGGGGAAACAGAAGTCGAGACTGAGGGAGTAGCAAGAGCAAAGGTCGTGCATGATGTTCACCAACAGTAAGGTGACCACTGTGGTAGATGAGGAGTGAGCAGGAGGGAGAGTGATGAGATGAGGTCAGGGGCAGTTAGGGGAGGAGGCGCAGACCACGCAGTACCCTGTAGACACTATGAAGAGTCTGGCTTTTCTTCTGATGGAACGGTGTTATAAGATATGGGCAGAGCAGACTGATCATCAGACTTAAACCTTTCAAAAAAGGATGTTTGTTGTGGAGAGAAAATGTTATAAGGGGCAAGAGTAGCAGCATGGAAGCCAGGCAGGAGGATGTGGTGTAGTTGAGGGTGGTAGCAATAAAGACGGTTGGATTCTGGATAGATTTTAAAGGTAAAACTGAAAGGGTCTCTGGGAAAATTAGGTGGGAGTTGGGAGAAAAGGAGAGTCAGAATGATTCCAAGGTAACTAGAGTCGTGTGTGTGGAGAGCATGCTTGGGGAGTGACATGCAGTTTTCTAATGCAACTGAATTACTATACTAGAAGGGAATGTCAAAACTTGAGGACGAGAGTCTATCTTGTAGATTTTCACTCTGCTGCATCATCTGTGTGTGTGAAGGTTAAGAGGAAACAGATCATTTTTGGTGATTAAATATCCCGTCACTGTATCCTTCCCATCCAAAAGCTGACCATGGAATTTGGGAAGTATAGGCAGAGGACGGTTCCTTATCCATGTCAACTCATTGTTGGGCTTGAAGGTCCTGCATTCTTGTGTTGGGGTTGTAGGGATGTGGGATTGTTTCTGACACTTGAATTTCAATTGTTCCTAAACATAGCAAGAAATAGGAGGACCTGTTTATGAGAGAACTGGAGTCCAGGTTGCCCTAAGGGAGAACAGGGATAAGTCTGAGGAACAACCCAAGTAGTTTTGGGAGCGTGGGTGAGGAATTTTAGCTTCAGTTCAGTGGTGGTAATGTATATGTAAGGAGTGGGAGTTGCAGGAGAAAATGACGGAAGGAAACAGGTTTTCTGATTTTTACCAACTAACGTCTTCCCTATCACCACACACTTCATCTCATTAGACCTTTGCAGAGTGAAGTCTATGAACTTAGTGTCTCTCCTTTCTCATTGCCCACTCAGGCCTTACCTTATGCAATCTAAGCTTCCTCCTTCCCCATTTTGCTGAAATTACTCTCTTAATAGCCATTAATGACCTACTATCCACAGAACCAGAACCCTTGATTTGGTTCTCACTTCTTGGGCTTCTTGTCAGTATTCGGTACATATTACCCACCAAAGGCTCAGTTGCGTGCCTTCCCAGGCTCCCAGCTAGCTCATGCCTCCACTTCATCTTTGTTCCACTCTCAGAATGTCCATTGTCATAATCTTCTGTGGTGACCTGCCAAGGAATTATACTGTATACACATAAGACTTGTTGTCCTTACCCTCTAACTCAAGGTCATTCCAGATTTTTCCATCCTTCTTGCCTACTGATTCCTTTCATGTTTCTGAAAGGGCAGCCCAACTAGACATCCTAGGCGGGGCTATCTCAGAGCCTTTGTTAATGCTGATCTACCTGGAATGTTCTTTCATCTCTGCCTTCACAATTCTAACCATCTTCAAATCCCAGCCTACATTCTTTTGTGATTTTTAAAAAAATAGTATCTCACTGCTGCAATTACTTTTTATTATAACTATTTACGTCTTTTCATCACCAGGCTGCCTTAAGGGCAGGATATGTTTCTGATGAATGTGGGTATCAGAGTACTCAACATACTACCTAGAATGAGTATCTGACTGGCATTTCAATTATTTGAACTTGATGAAATCCAGGGGAATATAAAATGGAATATGAAATTAGTTTGATTATGTTGGCACATGTCCTGTTAGAATGCACACTTAACACTAACATTTTGGTTGAGTAATGAGTGAGAATAAAGTCAGAGACAAATAGCGTTCGTCACTTACTGGGATGGAATGTTTCCATCCAAGCACACTTTGCCTCACTAGTGTTTTCTGCACCTTATTGCAAACTGACCACTTTTAAAGTTAGAATTTAATTGGTCACATTTTTCCTTCTCTCTGGGGGACAGAACAGAAATTCTTTCTTATTGCTCCTATGTCCTGTGTCACAGGCCCAGGGAAACAGACCTCCTACCTCCCCACACCTGCACGGTCTTTCAACAAAAAGGAATGATGTTGATAAACATGAAGACTAGGAGAATGTTCCTCCTCAGCTTCCTGCATAGATTGGTGACCATTTGTCTATAACCTTTCATTTTCATTTAATTCTACTAAAACAGGGGTTAAGGTATGAACTTCCATTAGCAAATAAACCATCCTAGGAAAAGCACATATTACTTTGAGCCCTTCACACTTCTCATACCCACTGTACTTCAATGTCTTCCTATTAGTCATTCGGATTTAATTCTGTAAAGTGCATCTCTGGTCTCCCCACCCCACTTTTATTCATTCTTATTTTACAGCATGGAAAAGGAAAACAAAAGCAATATATTCTAGTTTATGAAAAACTTTTAAATTCTAGTACTTGAGGTGGTTACATTGGAAAGTATTTTACAACTATTCGTTGCAGGACCAGGAACAACTGAAATTACTTTCCAAGGGTAGAATATAATTCTACTAGACTGTATCTTACATGGACATGGGATTCTAACAACATTTTAGTTTGAAAAAGGTATCTTTCATGATGGAAACCACATGGACATAGAGATACTTCCTTTATCGCAAGTGAAAACCTACCTGTAGGGGTTGGAAATATTCTGTGTTTGCCCAGACTTGTCTTGGAAAGTATAAAGATGAAGAAGAGTACTGTGTGGTCTGTCCATGTTACAACACGAATTAGACTGCACTTCTCTCCTTGTGTAAATAAATATATAAGAAAGAGAATGGAAGTGAAGTCTTGAAGTACAGGTCATGAAAGGAAGAGAAGACTAAGGGGGAATAAATGGGAAGGAAGGAGAGATAATCGAATCAGTCTGTGTTGAAGTGGCACTCTCAACATTTTATTTCCACCAGTTACAGTATCTACATTTTCTAAGATCAGTATATTCGGTTTTCTTTATCATCATTGGGCTCTGCAATATAATTTTACATCATATATTATTAACATTTTTGACTATAAGAAATTCTGAAACTACATGTGATCCAAGTATAAATTTTGCTAACGACCGACATTATGTGCCTCCATACAGATTTATCTTAATGTGTCTTATGCTGCATGGTTAGAAATCTCTTACCACAAACCCTAACACTGTCACGCCTCAGTGTAGCTTCCCTTAGAAAAAAAATGAACCAACATTCTTGTAAACATTACACTGTGAGATGCAAAACTGGATGGGTAATTGTTAAATCTCATCTCAACAGACACAAAGTTTCTCCTACATGCGTGTTCATTTCACATATCAAGAAACCCATGAAGACAGCACTATAAAAGGCAACAACTGTGAAAAGGCACCGCAGCTAGCCTTGTGTCACTGGAGTCAATACTGCGGCCGCTGTCGATTTCCTGGGTGTCTTGAGGTCGGAAGTTGATTCCACCAAGGCAAACATCAAGTAATTGGACTTCGTCTAGATGAATGACCAGCCAGACTTCTTAACCACTTCTCTCCAATGGATTGTTCAGATCAGATTACTTCATTTCCAGGTCAGTCAAGGCCTCAGAGACCTCCTCGTTGACCTGGGCGGAAATGCTCGCGGGTGTGACATTGAGATGAATGTCATACTGCTGGTCCAGGCCGAGGTAGCAGTCGCTCATGAGATAGAGTGTGTAGATATACCTAAAACATGAAAACAGAATAAAACGTAAAACCACAGACATCTTTAATTCTTGCAGAACTCTGGTGGTGAGGTTCTGCTTACCTTCCAGGTAGTTCAGGCGTATAAAAAGAAATGGAAACAACGTGATGATTTCGAACATATCCTACTCTTTTCAAAGCGATAAGCTCTCTCTTATCCACTTCTCCTAGTATCAAAAACCATCCTTCATCTTTCAATTTGGGAAATCGGGGGGTAACTGCATGGCTGTCTTGCTTTCCCTGTAAACCAGAAAAAAAAAAAAAAGAGAAACCATTAATAATGTCTAGACTTTCTATGCCCCTTGGTTGTGGTTAAAAGACTTAAGTTGTTTTCCTTGACGGCCATAAATCTACATGGTTCAGTATATCTATCTGGGATGTTTTAAATTTTCTGGTTTGATGTCTTTGATATGCTATCACCTACTATTTTTCAGGCATCTTGAAGCACATTATAGATACTACTTTGTGGCTATAACCACCAGAATATTTGGCTCAGTTAGAACAGAAAGCCCTGAATCTTATCATCAAATTAGTAAATTCTCACATCATTCTTATAAGTGATATTAATACCCCAACTGCAGATGAACGAACTGAGATATAATCAGGCTAACTAAATCTTCCAAAGCCTTATTCAAAAGAAACTGACACCTAGGGGAAAAAAGACATCAAGACTAGACCTTGGACCTCAAGATAATATGGACTATGTAATATAAATACTTTCCCTCGACCCAAGAATAAAACTCACATAAAAAAGCACATATTCTAATATGGCAATATTAAAAAATCCTTTCTTCGAGGAATGGGAAATTGTTAAGCCAAGTGATATGTAAAATACATTAATCACCACAATCCAAGAACCTACATCACCATAATGGCAGCACTTGAAGTCTTTACTGTAGATGGATTTTACGAAATATGAGATTATTTTAGTGATTCTTTTAAGACAATGACATTATGGCATAAAATTTACTAATAATGACATGTTCTCAATCACACATCATTAAATATTCTAGAGGGAGATGCTGCACTTAAGACATTTTAAAAGAGTCTGAGAGCAATGCATTTTTACAGCATTTAGAACAAATTGAGAGTTTTTCTAGTATGATTAAGTCTAGTATGATTAAGTATAATTTTTAAGTAGTAATGGTAAGGTAGAAAAATCTTAGTTGTTTTCCCATGATTTTATCTGTATGATTATTACTATCTTTTTTTGTAAGCTGGGATAAATTAGGTCATCTAAAAATGCTCATATTAAAACCTCTGGACTATCAGAGGCCAATCAGTTCATACTTACACTGACTGATTTTTAGAATTAGAAATTAAATGAGATGGGACCCAAAGGCACAGTGCTAAAAAGATGTAATGACAGACAGCTCCTGCCCCCTCTGTTTTTGAAACAGAGGGGACAGTCATTAACAACAGCCTCATTCTTGAGGGCTTATTTTATTTTATTTTTAAAATTTAAATTCAGGGGCACCTGGGTGGCTCAGTGGGTTAAAGCCTCTGCCTTCAACTCAGGTCATGATCCCAGGGTCCTGGGATCAAGCCCCGCATGGGGCTCTCTGCTTGGCAGGGAGCCTGCTCTCCTCCCCTACCCCCATGCCTGCCTCTCTGCCTACTTGTGATCTCTGTCTGTCAAATAAATAAAATAAAATCTTTAAAAAAAAAATTTAAATTCAATTAGCAAACATATAGTGTATCCTTAGTTTTTGGTGTAGTGTTCAATGATTCATTATCTGCATAAAACATCTAGTGCTCATCACATCACGTGCCCTCCTTCATCTGAGGACTTATTTTAGATATGGGAGTGCCCCTGATGGCACGGGGTGACACAGAAGACAAATTCTTTCTTATTTCAATTATTATGGTACTAAAAACCAATCTGCTCACATGCTCTGTATTAATATTCTTAGGCGGCCTAATGTTTAAGTTTCTGTGTCATAGGTAACAGAAAAGACCAGAGTAATTTAAAATAAGCATGTTGTAGATTTGTTGCCTGTATGAACACTGGCAAAGCTCTCTCGTGTGCCTTCTAGTGAAGAAAGCAGGAAGATATGGCAACTGAGGCATAGAATAAGATACTTTCGTGTCTTATTCAAACTCACAGCGCTGAGTAGGAAAGCTCTGCCCTCCTGTGCACCTAGCTAGCTGTGGTTTCTATGTCTCAAAGTGCCCATGGGCAGTGCTTCTCTAACCTTAAAAATCTTTTGGGGTGCTGGGTACAGGACAGATTTTGAGATTTCTCCCCCACCCCCAAGATTCTGATGCAGCCGGTCTGATAAGTAGGGCCAGAGAATCTGTACTCCAAATCCCAGGAAATTCAGCCGGCCTGAGGAGACAGACCCCATGAACACAGGACTCCAGGCAAGATAGTATTATGTAAGGTGCATATTCTGGGGCTGACAAGTGGCCCATGAGGACTGACTGGTTCCAGAAGACTGACTCTTGCTGCTTAAGGCCAGTTGAGAAAGCAGGATTCGTCAATGACACGGACACATTAGTAATATAAAAGCTATGTGTGGCGGCGCATGCCGGGATCTGGTGTGAAGCATTTGAGAATGGAAACCAAACACCATACCTTGTGGAACCCAAAGTGCACTCGCTGCAGGCTGACTTGAAGCACATACTCTTGATCAGCGTGCAATCTGATCCACCTGTTGTCATTTCGCTTGTCTGAAGTCAGCGTTGTGATAGAGAGTTCACCGTGTCCCTCCACTGAGTCATCCCACCAGCCTTTAACGCTTAAGCCAACATCTATCACTGGCAAGCGGGATAAGAAATTCCACGCCTGAATAAAAAACAGAAGAAAAATAGTAAGAAAGGGTTAATGGGAAATGCAGTGATCAAGAAACTGTGCTTTGAAAAAAATCTACCTCTTTGTCTGGAGATTCATTTAGATCCACGGCAGTTGTAAGAAATAACACAGAGAGATCCTGTGCACTGTTTCCCCAGTTTTCCCAACGGTAGCATTTTTCAAAACTAACGTACAATATTGATACGGGATATCGACACTGACACAATCCACAGTCCTTACTCAGATTTCTGAGTTTTTCTTGTACTCATTTGTTGGTGGGTAAAAATAGTGTGCTTTTAATCTCTGTAGTTTAAAGTCCTTTTAAAAGCAACTAAAAAATTATTAATCATTCGCTAAACGTGTCATGTGATTCCTTCACTATAAATCCCGCCTAGATATTGAGGGGCTACTGACTACACTCAACAGTTAGCTTAAAAAAATTTTTTTTTTCAGCTGGTCTGCTTTAGAGGAACATCTGGTGTAACATATACATGACTTCTAAGGCAGAGGGCTTTACTGGGGGATATACAATTTGAAAAAAAAACAAAAACGTTGTGATGCAATTGTTGATGTCACTCAGCATCACTCATTGACTACTGACTGTACAAAATGATTTGTTTGTTTAGGTTCCAAATTTATTCTGAGAGGAAAACATTTCCACATGTTTGTATATCACAAGGAGCCCTGTAAGGGTCCTTCTAGAAATAAATATGTGCTTTTGGCATTACATTGAGAATACCAACTGAAATGATGCATATTAAAGGGATAGAAAATATTTTACCAATTTTATTCTTGCTCCTTAAATTGAAAGGCATTTTGAGAAATCAGTATGCATACAGCAAGTGCTCATCTTTGACAAATGAATTTCTAAGTCTACAGAAAGGAGGTAACAAAATAAACTTAATGTTATCCGATAACACTGTTACCTTTTCCTAACACTTATAATTATAATATTACTATCAGTCAAGAAAACTTCTCAATATATTGGTTGGTTTTATCAGTTGTTAGCTTCTAAGTTTTTAAAAGTGCATGAATACTTTAATTTTGTGTTTTCTTTTCTTTCTTAACGCTATACCATAGATTTCCTCATAGGCTTTGATGTTCTGTTTGCTACGACTTCAGTGCTGCCTAGTGTACCTAATTGAAATGAAGTAGCCTTGATGAATCAAACTACCCCTTAGGAATTCAAAAAATGTAAATCTAATGCAAATTTTCAATCTACCTGCAATCCTATAACTTGTCTTGTGAATCTGAAATTATGTCTGGAATAGATCTTGAAATAGCCAAGCTACAGAATGGTCTACATGTGCTTCGAGGTAACAGATGGCCTATCCCCTGCTAGAATCAAGAGTCACTGAGTATAGAAGCTATACACCACTTGATGTCCTAAGCCTGGCCAGAGTGGGAGAGTGATGAAGGGGACACTTAAATACACAATTTTTGTAAAGCATTTAACTTGGTGAGACAACACAAGTTAACATTTACTGCACGAAGCAAGACCATGTTTCTTTACTTGTACTATTAAATTAGTTACCAAAGGTGTTTTCAGTTATTAGCAACTTGTTGGGATTTTACTTTACAAGGCTCCCAAAAATCAGATCTGGTTTTTATGTATATGTGATCTTTTTTGTAGCATGATATTATTATTCATCCTTGTTGTGTACACACACACACACACACACACACACATATATATATATAAAAACTAAGCTATTTTTAAGGAAACTGCTAAGACATTTCAATACCAGCCAAACATATTTATCTGAGGATTAATCTTCATCTATTGAATCAGGCAAGAGCACTGCCATGCATACAATTATTTAATTAGCAGCCAAATCCTCTGCCAGTCAGCAGCCGTTCCAGGCATACTGATGGGGTAGAAGATGCAAATCTCACAGTCGTACTGCTTTTTCTCATTACTCCTGCAATTAGCACTTAAATTGATGCTTTAAACATACTAATTTCTGGAATAATTCAGGATTTGTATGTTACCTGGGATCGCCTCACTGCAGAGCCGACACCAGATTGCTCTGCAAATTGAAGCACTTTTGAGCCAAATAACCATCATCATATCAGACTGAGCCAATTTGCATTTGGTTTTAAAGATAACAGAATGGCAATTTATGCAAATAAATTAAGTAAGTTTACTTCTGAGTTCTCCCTGAACTAATTATAACAATGTTCTAATTTTTCATCACATCTAAAACTTGGCTTGAAATCAGTGTATGTTAGGTTAGAAATCTGTTGTTGCTAACAGAAGCCTTGTTTTGGTTTAAATATATTGTTTTTATTCATAATTTTGATGGTAATTTAGTTAGAAAGGTAGGCATTTATTATGAATATTTAAGTTGTTTCTTGCGCCAATTTTGAGTTCAACAGAAATTGAACAATCAGACTTTAATGCCTGTAATACTTATTTCTAAGTTACTCAAAACTAAGTTCCATTGGAAAAAAAAAGAACGACATGGTTTGGAAGTTTCTTTAATACCTGCATTTGCAAGTCAATGTTAATTATGTTATAAATCCTGAATGTTTGACACATTTAGGGTAAAACGCTTAAGACTTAAAAGTCTATATATGCCAAATATTTCTGGCATTGTTCATTCATATTTTTGGCCTTTCCAAAGACAGTTTGGAGACATGACCTATGTTGTCTTTTACAACATAGATTTAGCTTTCTATCTAAGACATATGGTGTACAAATAAGAAGTTTACTTAAAGAAATACTTTAGAATCTAGGAACAATAAAGTGATTAAAATAAAAGGGGAGGGTGTAAGAACGTAAGTGAGGGAACTGCATGAAAGTCTACCCAACTGAAATTTACACCAAGTGGGTAATGCAGTCTAGTTAGTGATAGACAAGCTACTGTAGGCCTTTCTATGCTGGTTTAATAGCATTATACTGAATCAACTTCCAATAATGTCAATGCTCTTACTAATTATTGTTATTGTAACTATTTTTAATACTATTATTAAATTCTGTTCTATATTAGGAAGTACATAAGGCAGCTGAAATACTAATATTCTGCTTCATTTTCATAAAGCTTCATGGGACAGGTATGATGTGTCCATGTTCATAATCACAGTAAATGGCATACAGAATTTAAACCCAGGTGAGTCTGATCCCAAAACCAATGCTTTAAGTTAGAAAACTCTTGGTGTAATTTCCCAGACAGAATAAGGAAGCTTTGAAACACAGAAACAATGGCCTGACCTGCTTCATTTTCACAGCTGGCAGTTCATTTTCCATCATGGAGCTGAATACATGGTCTTTCCCTCCGCAGGCATGGATCAGTTCCGGAAGGCAATCGATGACGCCATGGCCCCCACCACGTCCGCCCTTTATACCTGGGCTCCATTTCCTGGGAAATAATACCAGCATTAACCAACGAATTCTTTCATAGAGCAAATGAGAATTCCTGACATTGGTCGTTTACCTAATGAGGACAGTTTTTTAAAACCAAGAGTACTAGCCAACTTTTTAAAGGCCATTAAGTTTTAAAATCAGCCAGATTGTCTAATACATCAACCCAAGGAAGTATGGCTATTATGACATAAGATGCATAAATCAAATGTGAGCTCAGTAACACGCAGGGTTTATAGGGAGGGGGTGCGTGTCTATAGGAAGGCACTAATGTATACTAGTGCTTCTATGTATAGTATAGTATACTATACTAGTATACTAGTAATGTATAATAGTGCTTCTATGCTTCTATTTTCAGTTCAAGCGCTGAACTGAAGCCCTGGGAGGTCTCTTTAATGGATGCAGGCAAGTGTCCCTAACACAATTACTTGAATAAAGTTTTCATTTTAAGTTGTTGGGAACATACAGTTAAAAGCAAATTTTGGGAATCTTTGAAATTCAGCACAATAGTGGCAGAGCCCCAAGAGCACAGTCCACCTAAATTTTACTCTCTATTTCCTGTTAATACAGCAAGAAGAAAAATACAATTGAAATCATATAAATATAGTGCTTTTCAGGGTGACAGCAAAGAACTGGATCAAATCTAGACCCCAAGCAGCTTTCCGTAACAGATCTGCGTGCTGTGTTACAAAAGTACCCTTATGTACCTACTTTATTGTTGAAACCCAACTCCCGTAACTTTTAATACCGTATTGGAAGGGTTCCTGAAACTGAGCTGCAGATATGTGGTGTCTACTTTTCTCCTCATGCCACCTGCTGCTGGTGTGGCTCACTCTCTGAATGTTCGTTTTAGTGTCTAGGACATCCCGTGGTGGGGACTGAAGCACCATGGAAATAACTGCTTTGGAACCCAGTACACTTGAGTCCAAATGAGGGACTTTCTGAGGGGACCCCCATGTGTGTGTGAGGTTCTGGTTGGCATTTGCATCTAGATGCTTCAAATGAGCGCACCCCTTAGTCCAGCTGACAGGAAGAAATGGGTACACGATGGCAACCTACAGCCACATTGTTCCGTTTGTCTACATGACTGTGAACCAACATTTGGCTGCAAAGTATCTCTCAACCAAAGTGCAACACTGGTGTGAAACCAACACTTTCATTTAAACACTTGTAAACTGTACTGTTCTTTTTCTTGCTAAAATATTTGCAGCTATGTACACAGGACCTACAGGTTAAGTAATCTGATGATAATAGAAACCCTTCTTTTTAGTACAGGTTCTATCTCAGGCTGCTAGTATATATAACTACCCAGTTTTGGACATTTTGTAGATGTACAATTTACCTCTGACAGGGGATTTCAGGTCCCTCAAATTTATGGTGCAATACTAGAAACTGGTCATTTACTTTGGTTTAGATCACAGAGCACTTTCATAACTTCTTTCAAAATAAAGGCTGATATTGTAAAGGAATAAATGCAGTTAACATGGAAATGAATGTAATGTTGCAAACAGAAAACAAGGGAAGGTTAAAATGAATAGTGATTCAGCTTGTGGTAGATGATCAAATTCGAGCTGAGATCACTGGGTCCTGTCTCCCTCTGGGAAACAGGCATTTTCGCTGTAAAGAATCAATATCCTAGGCACAACATGAAATTCCAGTGACCACACATGTAAAGAAAATATTATTTTTGAAATTAAAAAAGCCAATTAAATTGAAATTACAACTATTACCTGAAAACGTGAAGATGGTGGTGTTCTATGTTTGGTACTGAAAGAAGAGAAGAATCCTTTAACCACCGACCCTGGATCACCATCTGAACCAGATTGGTGATATTCAGGGCTGTCACCAGCCAGCCCTGGTTTGCAGCCACATCCAGCATTGCCTGAACAGGGGAAAAAAAAAATTCACATATTACAAGAATACCATGGCACTTGCCTTCTCCATTGGGGATCTCATGTTAACCTTAACAGAAAACAAACAAACACAAAATAAGCATTATACCTCTAAATTGCTATAATCAAAATGAAAACCAGAAAGTAAACCACGGTTGGATTGGAAAGAATGAACCAGAACTCCCAGTAGCATCTGTTGCACATTACTTCTAATAAAGTGCCAAATATTTAGCTTTTCTAAGGGTAGCAAATATAGCCAGGTTATACTGGAAACCAGTAATAAAACAAAGAGAAAGACTCAGTGTACTTTACGAACAAATATCTCCATAATTCACTGTATGAAAAGCATTAGAAATTGCACCTAAAGAGTAAATCTCAGGAAGTCTTTTCCAAATTTAATATTGATAATGGTAAAGCAATAGGTTTTCTTGCCAAAAATTTATTTTCCCCCAAAAGCAGGCTGAAGACAGAGCCCTGGTTTTCAATAAAAATAATACACTACGTACTTACAAATGGGGCAACTGCCAGTGGTCCAAGTGGAATGATGAGAAGCTATTCATATTAGTCTATACATTTAATCTAATGTTTTATGGACAAACAAACGGCTGCATTTGCTTAAGGCAAAACTAAACAGTGAAATCTTATTTAAACAAAGGAGAAGTTTACACAGGCAAAGCTATTTCAATTAAATTAGATTCTGGAGAATGCTGACTTAAAGACACATAAGTTAATATCATGATTTGAGGCAGCTACTTTATACAGTTTGAGGAGTGTATTCTCTTATTTTAGGGAAATGAAGATGTGAAGATAAGAGAAAAGAGATGTACCTAGTAAATGCTGAAAATGATAATATAAATGGTAAATGACTCATCACCAGCAAAATATTTATAAAATGTTGTATTGAACTATTAGAACATTTTTAGAAATAATTGTCAAGGCATATTATGCTAGCAAAATTAATTTGTTATACTACTTAATACGACAGAGGCAGCCACATTTTCCTTCTAAATTTTGAATTTCCTATTCTGTGTCCTCTAACTTAGCAAACAGTAAAATTGTTTAAAAACATCTGGCTAAACTAATCTGTTGTCTTTTTATATACATTACAGGGAAATTCATCAACATTTCTGGCTTTCATGACTAATGTGATAAAATGGTCACAGTGAGTTTTAGTACCCGTGAGTCTACCACATACAATAAAGCCTCATACTGGTATAATAGATATATTTATATGTGTGCATATCAATGTGTATACATGTATGAGTGTACATGTTCATCAATCTAGGGAAAATCCACTTCCATTCTTCCCATTTCTCTGCAGAGCTGATTAAAATGCTTTGCCTTTCTTTGAAATATATGAGACAAAAGATCATGATTAAAAAAAAAGCATTAGTTCATAAGTCACAACTCTTGAGTTCTGTAAGGCAACAGAAAAGAAAAAAGAAATGAATAATCATATCTAATGTGATATCATGATGGTGTTAGAAGTTGTAATGTGGGGTAACTATGGCGATTTTACTTGTGATTTTACATTATAACTTGACTGGAAATAAATTCCAGATCAAAAGCTCACATACAAGAAGAGCTGGATGGATAGACCATATGTTTTTAACTTTGAAGTTTTCATGATGAAGTTGAAAGATTTCATAAAATTTATGAGCATTCCCCACAATTTTTCATTGTATGATCCAGATGTGAAAACGTAAAAAATCATGCAAAGTGATTGCTTACATGAAGTAAATGAAAAGCCATGTCATGAATTGAATACAATTATTTCTCTTGTTTTAATTTTGAGAAAAGCAGGTAGAGAGACCAAGAATCTGGGATGAAAAAAGGTTTTGCAATTACCCAAATGTGAATGAATGTTGCTCTCTGCTCAATCATTCCCTAGTCGGGTCTGTTTTCTCTGCTCCCTACCTCCTGCCCCCATCACAGTCTTAAGCGCTTCAACAACAATCAAGACCTTCAACAACAATCACCTGGAATAATATAACTACCCCTTTATCTTCAGTCTCATCTAATTTTTCTTCAATCCATATTTTATATGGTTACCAATGATCAGAGAGGAGACAGGGATCATACCATTCGTCTGCTCAGGTTTCTTCAATGGCTTCACACCATGTAGAGGACAAAGCCAGCACTTATCTGCATGGCAGTTCTGGTCTGTGATCTAGCTGGTCCTAGATTTTCACTCCGGCCCCTCCCTCCCTGTATTCCTAATATAGCATTACTACATTACTGCTATTTCTCCAAATTTACCCTTATTCCTTCCGTTCCCTTTTTGCAAATCCTGCTCTACTTGTTTACCTGGGAAATTCCGATTCATCCTTCCTGTCTAGCTCAAAGTCTACTTCTTATTGTGGAGTCTCCCTGATTCTTCCAGATGGACTGCAGATATTTCTTTCTTCTCCCGTGAGTCTGCTGCTCTTGACACATGCCACCTTCATCCTATTGTGATTCTTTGTTTACACGTGTACTCTTTAAACTACAGATTTCTTGATGGCAGGAATCTAGAAATATTCTGTTAACTCAAGCCCAGTGCACTCAAGGTAATATCTGTTGTCTGAGAAATGTTGGTAAAAATCCAATTACAGGGGCGCCTGGGTGGCTCAGTGGGTTGAGCCGCTGCCTTCGGCTCAGGTCATGATCTCGGAGTCCTGGGATCGAGCCCCGCATCGGGCTCTCTGCTCAGCAGGGAGCCTGCTTCGTCCTCTCTCTCTGCCTGCCTCTCTGCCTGCTTGTGATCTCTCTGTCAAATAAATAAATAAAATCTTAAAAAAAAAAATCCAATTACAACGATGATAACAACATTCTGCCCAAGTTATTGCACACTTGCCGAAGAAAAAAATTCCAAGGTTTTAGTGTCAAACAGACATAGATTTCAGTCCTAATTTTGTCCCACTTACTGTGTGAATCTGGGGAAATTTCTTCTTCTTTTTTTTTTTTTTAAAGATTTTATTTATTTATTTGACAGATCATAAGTAGGCAGAGAGGCAGGCAGAGAGAGAGGAAGGGAAACAGGCTCCCTGCTGAGCAGAAAGCCCGATGTGGGGCTTGATCCCGGGACCCTGGGATCATGACCTGAACTGAAGGCAGAGGCTTTAACACATTGAAACACTCAGGCGCCCCAGAATCTGGGGAAATTTCTTAACCCTACTCTGCTAGGCTTCTCATTTACAGAAGGGGGCATTATACCTTATTATACCTCCTTGCAGGGGTGTTATGAGGGTACAGTGAGAAAATGTACTATGTAAGGTATCTAATATACTGCCCGGAACACAGTAAATCTTAACAAACAGGTCTCTATTTTTAAAGTTTTCCTGTGATCTGATGAAAAGAACACCCTAAAATAGTCCATTCTTTCTAACAGATTTCCTTTCGGCCTTTTGGTGTTGATTTCTGGACTCAGTAGTACAGGGCTTTGTGGGGCAGGGCATGCAAGGTCAGAGCAGATGTATGGAATAGACAAAAACAGTTCATCAGGACAGGCGTCCAAATACAAAAGAGCCAGAGGAAAAGGCTAATGATAGTCCCTGGGGCTCAGGCCGAGCTGGAGGATGTGGGTGGGCTTGGATCTCAGTGTAAGTGGGTAAGCCTGTGTTACTGTTCAGAGGTACATACCTAAAGAAGCTAAGGCCAGGCGATAGTCCAGGTAAATGGATCTGAGGGTCCTGATAGCCTGTACTGACATACGTTTGCATGACTGAGCCCAGGATGGATTCCCTGTGTCTCACTGTCTTTGAGAGCAATCTTCCTCATAGGTAAAGGCTAATAAGGTATCTGCTCCTCCCCAGAGTGGGGCTGACTTTGGTAGCAGCTGGAGATCATGGCTCAGTTCTCCAAATCACCTTAAAGTCTCTTACAGAGATCTAATGCTCAACAACAAAGGTAGTTTTTAGTACATGGAGGAGATAGAACTCTGGAGATTCTTTATCAGCTTAGCATTAATGTTAGGCAAATACTTAATCCCCCTTTACCTCACATCCACTTTCTACTTGGCACGCTACTTGCACGGCAAAACTAGGATGATTCTAAGTATAGTGGAAAAAATGGATGGGCACTGACTCTGTGTATGAAACTTTCTTCTACTAAGTTGAAATGAACTTCAGTTGATTGATGATTGAGAATTCTTTGCCATTTCCAGCTGTGATAGGATGGAAATATAATTTCTAGCACTGTATTCATTTATCAAGTTATGCTACAATTAAAACCTTATCATAATTAACAGAAACTGTGGAGCTGTCATTTACTTATAGGAGAGCAGGTGATGAGAATGGTTTTTAACACATTTTAACTGAGATGCTGCTGGGAAGCCAGGTGAGAAGTCCAGGTAAAAACTCAAGAACTTCTGAAGTACTTGGCTTTATGCCACGGTAAAACAACCACCACCACAAACCATAAAAACCAACCCCACCCCTCACTCCTAAAACAATAAAAAAATTAAGTGTTTAGAAAATGGATGCTTTCTGGAAAAAATTTTTAGGCTCTAGGAGTCTTGGAGCCAAATGCATGCTTTATGTCTTGAATCTAACTTATTTCTTGAACATTTATTTTGAATCAATTTCAAGAATTCTCTAAGCATATCAGGCTTGGTCTTAACATTTAAATTCAATCACATTTTCGTGGTGGTGTTACTACTTTGGCAAAAGACATATTTATCAAATCTAGTCTATTTTCTTGTCTTCTGCTACTATACTATACTTAAAATGCAAGCTTGACAACATATCTCTTTCTGTATTATGACAGATAAAATTTCATTCAATTATTAAAAGTCCCAAATACTGAATTACATGTTAAAGTCAAGCTGTATAGACCGTATGCATATATGCTGTAAAATATTTGTGTAAGAATACAGACTATAATACACTTTCGTAAACAGCTCACCCTTAATGCATAACAATACCAAGTATGAGGAAAGGCATCCGTACCATCCTCCTTTCACAGATGGAGAAATAGAAGCTTCTAGGTGTTCAGTGGCTATGTAATCACACCAGCCAAAATGAAATTAAGACTTGATCTTGGTTTTCCAATTAATTACCTATGTTCATTACACCATATTCCATTACTGTTGAATGATTTACATTGACTTTGGCTGTTTTTTTTTTTTTTAATTTATTAAAAAAAAAATTTAAGTAGGCTCTACACCAATGTGGGGCTTGAACCCATGACTCTGAGATTTGAAGGCACTTGCTCTACCGACTAAGCCAGCCAGGCACCCCTACCCTGTCTTATTTCAAGAAGGATTTAACCTAACCCTCTCCCCTACATAACAGAAAAACACAAATTCCAGACAAAATAATTAGGCATTTCATCAATTACTGTCTTTGTATGAATTTTATCAATACAATTCTCAAAAACTTAAAATTTTTAAATTAATTTGAATCCATCATTTGGTAATGAGTACATTTTAATATTTTATAGGTAAGCATTACATATCTTTTGGAATCCAACTGAATTCCAGATTTAAGCGTTTCAAGGGTAACATAGGAACTTTGAGTACTGTGACTGAATTAAAGTCAACTTCATTGGAAGGAAACAGAATTGCTGACCAGCAAAAGAAAAACTATCATTCGATATACATTAGGAGTTACTGAGAGGAAGATAATATGATGAAGCTCTAAGGCCCATTATTTAAAAATCTCTGCATTTAGTTTGAAAAGTCTGTGAATTAGTCCTTGGTGTCATATCTAGACTTTGGGGCTGTAGAGTGTATATGGTGCGAGACAGATGACCGCCAGCTCCTCCACCCACAGCCCCCTTAGCGTTCTGACTTATTCCCTCCCCTCTCCCTCCCTTTATCCTTTCCTCTCTTTAAGGAGCTTTTTCTCTTTTTCCTCACATCTCCTGCTAGTCATCCTTGTGTACCTAGTGGTAGCGTAGGGACTGCAGCAACCACATGAAAATAAGATTATGACAAAGGCTGAAATGGCTAGATAATGTTGCTACTTCTGTTAAAATTAGATAACATAAAGATAATAAACTAACAGAGTTTAAGAGAAAGATTTATTTAGTCTAGAGTGAGAGAAAAGGATTTTCATTAATTTACAGAAGTCAAGTGACTACTTATAGAATGTCATGAGAATTGCAAAATACTATGGAAAGATTGTCAGAAACAAACTCTGTGAAACTCACAGCCAAGAGGAGTGTAAGGACATGACAACTAAACATGAGGTGGTACCTTGAATGGGATCCTAGAAAAGGAAAAGGACATTAAGTACACTAAAGAATTCTAAGTATGGACTTTTGTTAATAATAATGTATCAATGTTGGTACATTGATCGTGACAATGTACTTTATTAATGTAAGAAGCTATATTACAGGAAAACTGCCTGTGGGAGGTGTAGGCCCTCTCTGAACTATCTTTGCAACTTTTCCGTAAATCTCAAACTGTTCTAAAATATAAAGGTTATTTAAAAAAAAAACAAATTATGGAAATTCATCCAAAGCAGCTTGTTAAAACATTTATTGTTAGACATCTGCTAGAAAATGCACTATGCGGTTCAAGGGCTCCCAGAAGTTTTACAATGATGGGAAAACCTGAAAAAAAAAAAAAAAAAAAAAGGCTTTCTTGACAGAAAGGCATACTCCTTTAAAGGTTTAGGTCAGTTGCAAGTAATGATACAGTATTTTGTCAATAATTAAAATGCTATAAGTACATTTATAAGACTCTTTTTCAATAGCAACAGTTGTTCACTGTAACTTTCTCCTGAACTTTTACCCCCAGAAGGTTAGCATTCAGGAAGCTCAGC
This sequence comes from Lontra canadensis, assembly GCF_010015895.1. Lineage (NCBI taxonomy): Eukaryota > Metazoa > Chordata > Mammalia > Carnivora > Mustelidae > Lontra > Lontra canadensis. The sequence goes on from NW_022631008.1 coordinate 17,863,004, forward strand.
TGCTGTCTAACAAACTTAATTAATCAAAAAGTCATTTCCGAGCTGTAACTATGAGTAAAAGTGCTTCAAGTGTGCTAGCAAGCCTACAAGTTAATCAAAATGCTAATGCAGTACAAATTAAAGTTGTGATTAACATTTCACAGTAGCTGCTTAAGTGAGTTGATCACACAAATGGGTTAAGCATTACTCATTTCCTATAGCCCCAACCGGGAAAAGGGTTGTTATGTGGGTATGAGGAGAGGAGCTGGGGGTAGAAGGATCCTTCATAATAGCATCACATCATCAATAAACCATCACCAAATTGTCATACAAAAGCTTTCAGGTAGAGTCACCCAGGGGGAAACAGCCTTCCAAATTATATTATAGTCCTTGAGGGGAGATTGCCTATAAATCCACAAGAATAAGTAAAGTTGTTTAAGACCTCAAAATCCACACACATTTGTGTTAGTTTTGGAAACACTACACGCATCAGCTCTGTGTTGCTTCTTGGGGAGGGGGGAATGGTACCTTGTTTTAAATGTTGTTTCCCGTGTTCTATTGAGGAATTAAAATGTATCTTTGATACATGAAAAAATAACTTCCAACTGGATAATGATTTTATATTTATTAAGTTTTTATTTTGATTCTAACATTTTGATGGCTAACATATGGTGTTATATTAGTTTCAGATGTACAATACAGTGATTCAACAGGATGGTAATTCTGCACCATAGTGTGGATCTCTGCATTTGGAAAAATAATCATTTAGGATTAAGTTCATTTAGAATTATTTGCTTTTAAATAGTCATCCATTAACAAAACTTCATGAGGCTTCCATGGCAAGATCTGAGCTCCTGGTAGTTTTGCCAGGAAAGCAGTCTGAATTAGACTTCCCTGTCTCCATGAATTTGATAAGGTCACACTAATGTTTATAATAAACAGACTACATTTGTTGGTAGACAATACAGATTTGGCAGATAATCTCAAAAACATTGTGAGAATCCACACATAATAAATTTCCCTTTTAATACTCTCCTAATAAAGAACTAGAAAGAAAAAGTGAAATATTTATGCATTCCATTCACCATGATATATTGAAATGTACAACATGCCAAGAATTATGTCCAAGTCATCTTTGTCAGTGAGATTATAAATAGTTATTGATAAGGTTCCAGACTACTTTGGATGATGCAAAATCCTCCAAATATATACTCATAGTATTAATATTCCTTGAAACATATCCAATATTTAAAACTCAATAGTGTAATTTTCATTTTAGGATCCTTTAAAGACTTGAGTTGCATCAATTAATTTTTTTTTAACTTCTTTAGATTACAGATTGCTAAATGCATATAATCCAATTTGGGAAGCCTAGAAATTATTTACTTATAATCCACCCATCTTTTTCTTAAAATGATCTGAAGTCTATTGTGCTGTACTGTCCACTTAAAGATAATCTTTTCATTTGGTCTAATTATAAGCATTTAAAAGTGTGAAAGGATTCTAAGAATATATGGAAGATTTTATCTACCATTTGCTATATCGAAACATTTCTTATAAGTATTGGGTTAAGGATGTGTGACCAAGTACTTCTTTTGTTAATCAGAGCAATACCTGGCCTATTTTCTCTGCTAACTGTATTTGACTCTATGATTCTAAAACTTGTTCACTTAATTGACACTGACATTCTTCAATACATTGACGAGCCATTGCGCATGTGCTTAGTGTACCCATAGGTAAATACTCCTCAAAGGTTACATTAGTCTTGCTCCATGGCAGTTTTATCTACTGGCATCATCAAATATTTCTATGCTTTTTAATCTACTACAAATGGAAATACAGACCCAGCCACTGTCATAGTACTTCTCCATTAAAAAAAATTAAGTCAATGAAAAAATATTCATATCATTGCATCACCTTCTCTCTTATCCTATTCTTTTCTGTTCTTAACTCCAACAGTTGCATACATATATATCTTAAGTTTATCAATTCAAGTCTTTTAAACATAGATTGAAAATGCAATGCATTTTCAGAATAGCTGTGGGCTACAGGAAAAATATGACACAGATTATTTGAAAGGTAACACACTTTATCAGACATGGTTTACAAAGACATCAAATTATTGTTTGAAATTTGGGCTAAACAACAGTTTCACCAGTAAACTTTTAGAATTTAGTTTTTGCAAATTTACGAAGGTTCTCTGACTGAAGAGAAGTATAAATACCTACTCAATTCATATACTTCCTACCCTTTATTTTTGACCAACACCATTTATGACAATAGATAAAGCCTATTAGAACATGTTAGATGGTAACTAGACTATTGTGGTGATCGTTCTGCAATGTATATGAATGTCAAATCTCTGTTTTGTACACCTGAAACTAATAAAATACTGTATGTCAATTATATCACAATTAGAAAAAAATTCTCCCTGCTTCAGCACAAAAAAAGACCCAAAAGAACAAAAAGCATGTTAACATTAATTTGAGGGGCATAAGAGCTATGTATTGTTTCCTGTGTGCAAGGGAAGAAAGGCTGAAAACAGTAGTTCCAAAGACCTGGGCATTAAGGAAAATAATGTGAAATGGCAGCTCTTATATTTAAGTTAGATGCAAGAATTTACAAAACCATGGAAACTTACCTGCCGGAACACAGCTTTTAGGCACTGAATCACCTAGATTATTACCAAAGCAGGTCCCCTGGTTTACCTTTCCCTATTTCCACTAGGACAATAGAACGAGATTTCAATCTATATAAACATGTGCCTTGCTTGGTATGCAGAATATACAAAATACAGAACTTTACACTCTTCCTCAATAGTAAAGAGGAGATGTCTGCTATCTTTTGGGGTGCTGGTAGCTCTGTATCTTGGGGCAAGGAATTGCTGAGATTGCCTATTGCTGCTAGAAGTTTTGAAGTTTTTCAAAAAGAATCGGTGCGATGAACAAAGACTGCCTTCATGGGAACCCCGTTAGGTGATGGTGATTAACCAGTGAAAGAAGCCAAGAACCTAATCGAAGCAGTGTAGGCAAACTTTGAACAATGAAAGAGAAACATAAAATGTGTGTACGTGTGTTTTAATAGTAAATCTATGTATAGGTTGCTCTAGTACGCCTATACTACATTACAGGATTGTTTTGTAATTATGCTGGCATTTCTCTTTCCTTTGGCAATTGTAGCATCAATCTGGTCTCTCCTCCATTATTTTCAATTTTTGAAGTTTTAGGGGAGAATGTGAGGAAGTAAATGGTTAATTCACTTGTGTATCTAAATAATATAAAAACCTTGAGAAAGAGCATAAGCAGTTGATATAAAAAAGGCAAACAGCCTATTTACTACACACTGTAGTGTGTAGTGTAGTGTAGTGTAATATAATAAAGCTATTACAAATATCAAGCATATTAACAGGTTTTTCTTAGAAACTGCTTAAAGTAACTATAGATTGTTGAAAGGAACAAGAATAAATAAGGAGGAGTGATTTGATTATATATTAAAAGGGAGTGATGAATTAAAAATATTATTCATGGTCTAGTGGGAATTCTTGGTTTAAAAAAAAGTGGAAATTCCTGTGAAGTTCTCATATTTTAAAACAAATTCTGACTAGACCATGAGTACAATTTTTAAATTCATCCTTATAGGACAAAGGGAACCTGGTGAGATATATCTTTATTACATATACCCAACCTATGCTGAAAACTCTTTCTTTTGGATGTGATCTTGGGCAAATTACTTAGTGTTCATCTGAAAAATGAGGATAATTATACTACTTCATTAGGCTAGTATAACAAATGCAATGCCAAGCAAGTAGAACAGAGCCTGGTACAAAGAAAAGTTCTCAAAAACCGTTCAGCACTATCATTGTTAATGACAGTCTGCCTTATGGGCCATCATGATATAGTGATTTTTTGGTGTGGGCTGCAGGGATAGTGTACAATTCTCCAAATAATTCTGGTCAAATTTGATATTTACATACATAAATTCCAATTTAAATTTGGAAGCAAAGGTCTCCAGATCCCTTTCTAATCAACCTGCCATCACATGTCTCTCTCTGTGTGTGTTCTTCTTTCACGAGATAACAGAATCATCTTATGGTCTTTAAAGGCACTGATGCTAAAGTCTTTTAAAATAAATATTAAAAACACAGAGATATTTTGATCTATTAAATTTAGGCTGCAGCAGCATTAGCAGACAAGTCCATCTTCTACCACATCTTAAAGAAGCTTTCCTAATTAACCCAGCAACCTGACCACAGAAGCGCACATCGAAGCACACAGCCCTCTGGTTCTCAGCTCACTGAGTCAGCTCCTCCAGCCCTGGTTTTCCTTTTTCCATGAAACACCTGAAAGCATTCAGTTACTGGGAAGTTTTGCTATAAATACCAAACAGTAGGGAGTGGGAGTGACTATACCCTTATGCTATCTGGCTCACTACTGTATTTAGATAATTTTCATTTAAATGAAGATGATTTTAAAGATTTTAGTTTTAAGTAAAAATGAAGATGATTTTAATGTAAAGACTTACAGCCCTTCTCAGAAAAGATCAGAGATAATAGAGTAGGATTTAAAATCCTGGTAACCCCAATGGTTTCAGTAAGGACTGCCTTGGCAGATCACCCTTAACAAAATTATTTAACTTCTCTGAGCATGAATTTGTTTGTCTCTTGTTTAAAAAGCAGCAGAGAGCTATGATCAAAACACCAGACAACAGCAGTTCTGGCTTTGCTGTCAAATTTGGAAAATTTAGGCAAGTCAGTTTAATTTTTGATACTTCTTATTTGTAATATTCTCATAAAAGCTAAAAAAAATTAAGTTTTCGTTTGGTACATCCAGCACAGAAAGGATGTCATTTCGCTTAAAACATTTTACAAATATATATTACAGTTAACACAGTCAAGAAGAGGGTTTCAAAGGTGAATGGCAAGAATGATCAATTCTGTAATTACTCAATTTACAAATTAGAATTTTTAAAGCAGATTTTAAAAACTGAGATATGCACAGTAATTTTTACTTGTATTTTTGTTCAGTAGGATGGAAATGGAAATACTAGTAACAGTGACATATTAAAAGGAATCATTACAAAAATATCTCAAACTAAAAAAAATGACTCAGATGATCTTGATATATAATTTCAAATGGGTACAAAAGAAAGGAGAGTATATTCTGACTTCAAGCAGGGAAAAGGGTTACACACCTATGCCTTTCTTCTGTGAAAGATTCCCTAGGACATGGGTAGCCTTGACTAGTGTTTCATAATAGTAGCCTTGGTAGTGTTTTCATAATCTAAATGATGGCTCATACAAATGCTATGTTTCTATAAAATAAGGGGCATAAAAAAGCTGTAGAGTAAATGACTATGATAAAGCAAGGAACAGACCTATTTCCTTGAGTCCTCAAATCATTGTTTAATTTACAAACAGTAACTAATGCCCTGTTCTTGTAAGGTGTTATTTTTACTCAGACACTTTTACTTTAAGCGACTTGCCTAGCACCTTATACTAAAACAAGAGCAGAGTTGGATTTATGGCAAGAGATGGTGGTACTGAGTCCCACACATAGACACAAGGTCAGGCTCATGTCCCATGAGGGCAGTAGTATAATTTTCAATTAGCCAGCAGGGCTGCAGCTTGGCAAATGGCTTGAACCAATACTTTTTTAAGGCCAACAATATCCACATTACCAAGTGAGAGAAATAGGATACAATTATAAAGCTCAATCAGCCACAGAAAATTTTATCAACTCTTGATTTTCTCCCCAAAATTTCCATTGGCAACCCTAATATTCTTTTCTCTTCCTAGCTTGTTTATTTTTATCACAGTCTTACAAATTGCAGGAATGAGAGGATTTAGGATACAAAGCTGGTTGCCATCTCTTTACAACAAAACTTTTTACCAGGTGGCTTCGGGTAAAAAGTCAACTCAACATTTAAGATGATCATAACTAAAACTTTATAATACAGAAAATTCCACCACAATGTCTGACTATAGGGGAGTCATTAAATAAACTATGCAGCCATTAGAAATTATGTTGAAAAAAAATTCAGTGTTAAAATATTTAATGTTATAAATTATTAGGTTAAGACATTTATGAAATAATGATAAAACTGGAAAAGAAAAAAGTGAGAGAGCAAGTATGTATATGTATAAATGTACAAAGAAAAAGAGCTTTTTGAGCTTCCATGGACAAAAAAGAACAAAACACAACTATTGTACTCTAGCTAGTAAATTTGGTTTTGTAGGAAAAAGGGTTAGTGACTCTAAAATGACATCAGGAATATGCTATGATTGAGGAAATGGTAAATATGTTTTGATTAATGAGAGCTAGGTTTTCACAGGTAGAGAAAGGAGTTATAAATTTAAAAAGAGTGAAATGAACTTTTTGGTATTGGAGTGGAATTGGAGGTATTAGAAATGAACTCACGGTTTTGTAAATACAAATGTTTTCACACACAGATATACATACGCACTGAGATAAGTAGATATGCAAATGGTATAGATGTCTGTCTATGCACACTTACATTTCCTAGCTTTGTCCAGTGAATAGGCCTAAGAGGCAAAGATACCCAGGGAGTGATGGAGTCAACAAACCTGCAGATGAGTTCTCTAAACTATTCTCTAATAAAAAGAACCAGGGCTCTTTGGAAACATTGCTGATTCCAGGGCTAGGGCAGGGAAAGGTACAAGACAGAAGATTGCAAGGTGATGCTAAAATAATAATGTGGGCATGTCAAAAGGGTATAAAGCCAGTGTGAGAGGCCCCAGTGGTTGATGCTGAGACAATCTCTGCAGCAAAATAAATGATAGCAAAGGATTTTACCCAATAGAATAAAACAAACACTCATGAGTCTATACTTATATAAATAAATACGTGAATAAAATAAATAAATAGGGAAGAACAAGTTTTTCCTTCCAGAATTCCAGGAAAAGTGGAAACAGAAAATCAGAATAGCAATAACTGCTCCAGACAAAATTCACCAATGGAGCAGAAAATAATGTGGAAAGTATGATAAGAAATAGGATATTTGCATAATCTCAAATCTCAAAGCATCTCTGCAAAAAATACGTTTTAATTATAAAAGAAAAGGCAAAGAAGTAACTACAGTGGAGTAATGTAACTACAGTGACTATATATACATATTCAATCTAATTATGAAGAAACATTAGGCAAACCCAAATTGAGAGACAGTTCTATAAAATAACTGGTCAGTGTTCTTGAAAAGGGCCAAGATCATGAAAGTCAAGAGACTAAGGAGAAATGACTACTAAATGCAATGGTGTTTTTTTCCACAAAGCAGGAAATATTTTCCAATGGGCAAAAGACAGTAACTTCAACAAATGGTGCTGGGAAACATTGAGAGCGATATGCAAAGGAATGAAACTTGACCACTTTCTTACACCATACACACAAATAAATTCAAAATGGATTAAAGACCTAAATGTAAAACCTGAAACCATAAAATTCCTGCACAGCCAATAACTTCTCTGACATTGACTATAGTAACTTTTTTCTAGATAGGTTCCCCAAGGCAAAGAAAAGCAAAAGCAAAAATAAACTATTGGGACTATATAAAAGTAAAAAGTTTCTGTACGGTGAAGGAAATAATCAATAAATCTAAAAGGCAATCTACAGAATGAGAGAAGATATTTACAAGTGACATATGTGATAAAGGATTAGTATCCAAAATATATAAAGAACTTATATAAACCAATACCCCCAAAACAAATAATCCAATTAAAATGGGCAGAAGACACAAAGAGACATTTTTTCAAATAAAACAGAAATGGCCAAGAAACACATAAAAAGATGCTCATCATCACTTATCATCATGAAAATTCAAATAAAAACTACAATGCAATATCACCTTACACCTTTAGAATGGCTAAAATCAACAACACAAGGAACAACAGATGTTGGTGAAGTTGTGCAGAAAAAGTAACCCTCTTGTACCATTGACGTGGGAATGCAAACTGATGGAGCCACTGTGGAAAATAGTATGGAGGTTCCTCAAAATGTTAAAAATAGAACTACCCTATAAACCAGCAATCACACTACTGAGTATTTACCCAAAGAATACAAAAACACTAATTCAAAGGATACATGTACCCCTATGTTTATAGCACCATTATTTACAACAGCGAGACATGGAAGCCACCCAAATGTCCACTCATAATTGAAAGGACAAAGAAATTGTGGGGTATGTGTGTCCATGTCTTCCTAGAGAGGAAAACCATGTGCTGGTTACAAAAGGATGTCAAAAAATATCTGTGTTTAGTATAGCTTTACCTCCTTAATTTCTGAAAGTTTGTACTTACTCTATTTTATGAAATATTCCTATCTTTTAAATGGTATAATTTAATTTTTATGATAATAAAAATGTTAGAAGCTAATTTTAAAAGATTTAAACATTTTAGAAAATCATAAAGAAGAAGTTAAAAACCACCCACAATCCTGCTAGAGAGATGGTTACTGTTCACCTTTTGGTGGACACTATTCAGCATCTTCTCTCTAGATATATTTATACATATAGATATAGATACTTTACATACATGCAGAATTTACAAATGAAATTGTAAACTTTACAGCATTCTATAAATAGAAAGATACTTAGGTTCTTTACAAGTCTTTAATTTTTAAATGATGCCATAATGTACCGCCACATACCCAGACCTATTTTCTCTACCTTAAAAACACCCTAAGTTTTTGGGAAAATTTCAAAATTGTTTTTCATTACCCAAATGTCAAATAAAGGTAGAATGCAGAAAAATTAAATCTCTCATTATCTCACTCCCTTGGGAGTACTTCTCCAACACTGCTCCTCTCCCAATCATCTCTTAGTAAATGGCAGCTCTAACCCTCCATTTGCTCAGGAGACTAGCCGTGGAAACTTCTCTCGCTCCTCACTTTCCCTAAAAACTCTTTTCCAATTCATTAGCAGATTCTGTTAATTCTGAAAATAAATAAATAAATAAATAAATAAATAAATACATACATACATACATACATACATACATACAGGAAACCAGCCAATGCTAACCAGTCTCACACATATCAACATGGTCCAGCCACCATCACTTCATGCCTAGCCCTAAAGCATTCAAGGTATGAAAAGTTTCATTGATAGGGTCTCAGATTCCACACTGCAACTAACCTTCAAGAAAAACCGCATGTCATTTCCATGGAGTGTCAAAAAAGAACATCCACAATTACCTGAAAAGGCTATAAAAATACTTTTCCCTTTTCAAACTATATGTACTTGTGAAGCTGGCTTTTTTTCATATACGTCATACTTTTTTCCCTAACACATCATCCTGTAACAGACTGATGGCAAAAGGAGATATATGAATCTTGCTGACTTCTATAAGCTAGATATTAAAGATATTTGCAAAAATGTAAAATAATTCTATACTTTTCAGTAATTTTCTTTATTGTCTTGGAAAATAGTTACTTTTCCTGAAAAATCAAGTTATTTCAATTAACATATAATGGGTCTGTTATTACTAGTTTTAAATAACATAATAAATATTTGAGACTTTTTTAGTTTTAATTAACATGGTAAATATTCGTAGATAGAACCAACAGAATCACTGCTCTAGCAGCTTCCGTCTCAGAGTAAAATCCAAAATCCTTAGTGGTTTACAAACTCCCTACCCTGACCTGACCCCATTTTCTCTGAGAAAATAATCTCCACATCCACTTCTTTTTGACATCATTTCTAGTGCCCCTGTCCATCTTCTTTACAATGGTCTCCTTTATTTTTCTTCGACGACACCAAGTAAGCTCCTACATGAGAGACTTGGTACTAGCTTCCCTAGTTTTTGGAGTATACTCCCTCGGATAATCCTAAGGCTCACTCTCTTCTTTCAATTCTTTCTTTAATGTTACCTTATAAGCAAGATAGTCCTGGAACACATTTAAAGTAGCACAGAACAATACTTTCCATCTTTCTATTTCCTTTATTATACTTTATTACTTAAAAAAACAAACCCCAACACAGTTATCACTCTGATTTACATTTTTAATTGTCTTTTCCATCTCAAGTGAAAGCCCATAACAGCAGGCAGTCTTTTTTTTTTTTTTTTTTTGGGACAAATAATGTATTATTTGTCCCAGGGGTACAGGTCTGTGAATCATCAGTCTTACACATCTCACAGCACTCACCATAGCACATATCCCACCCTCATGTCCATAACCCAGCCACCCTATCCCTACCCTCCCACCCTCCAGCAACCCTCAGTTTGTGTCCTGAGATTAAGACTCTCTTATGGTTTGTCTTCATCCCGATGCCACTTGTTTCATTGTTCCCTCCCTACCCCCACGACCCCCGCCTTGCCTCTCAAATTCCTCCTATCAGAGAGATCCTATGATAAGTGTCTTTCTCTGAGTGACTTATTTTGCTCAGCATAATACCCTCTAGTTCCATCCAGCAAGATTTTGTTTCTTTTGACGGAGCACGCAGTCTTTTGCCTGTTCACTGCTATACACTCAGTACTTAGAAAAGTAGCTGGCATTTACTTTTATTTTGAATTTTCACCTAATGGATAACTGAAATTGTAATCTTACTGCATTTATATTTGCCTTTTCCTTTGAAAGTTCTTGATTTGATTCATCAGATTTTTCTCAACAATGCAGTGATAAAATATTTTAAATGCAAGCATATTTTATCCTAATACAGGGGGGAGAAAAGCAAAAACGATGGGAGAAAATAGAGCTATTAGACTTTCATACCTGACATACTCTGAGCGCTTGGTCCAAGACTGTTTTGGTGTCCGTGTCATAGTCTGGGCAGGGCAGCATAGCTCTGCTGAGATGTGCCTGTAGTAGGAGATGTGCTTTGGTGTGAGGGCTATCAAATGAATGAGGATTTGATTCAAAGGGAAGACATTTTGCCAGTTCACTATTCATATGATCTTCATTATGTCTTACAGGCAAATCTGTGTATTCTTCTGCATCCTGGAAAACACACAAACACATATAAATATATATATATATAAAATAACGTTGGATCAAAGGTATAATTAACATACTTCTTAGCTGAACTACTGACATTTAAAACGTAGTGTAGAAAAACCATAAGGTAACTAATCATGCCCTCTTAGAACTTTGCTTTATTCCATACTATTATTAGTATGTAAGCACAAGCTGAGGATTTTGGAGGAGAGGGGCGTGGGGGGTTGGGTGAGCCCGGTAGTGGGTATTAAGGAGGGCACGTATTGCATGGAGCACTGGGTGTGGTGCATAAACAATGAATGCTGGAACACTGAAAAGAAATACAATAAAATAAAATGGAAAAAAATATGTAAGCACAAGCTAGTAATGTACAATATATCTGAAATGCATGAATGCTCTTCTTATTTTTACAATCCACAAAGATAACAGAGGACCTGCTGGGCATCATACAATATGTTTAACACTGGGACCACAGCAATGAACCAGAAACTGAGAGTTCTTCAGGGACAGACAAGTTCTACAAAGTACGACGAATCTATTTATATGGTACAGAGTGCTGAAGGGACATTCAGTTTGGGGAAGAACTTATTTTAGAGAGTCAGGGAAAATTTCTTGGAAACAATGACATTAAGAGCTATAGGATGAATGGAAGGAGTATGGCAGGGCTGAGGCAGGGAGGTGGAGGATAAGATTGGTGAGGTAAGAAAAGGATGAAGAGAAGAATCCTTAACTTAAAGTTTATTGTAATAAGTTAGATTAAAATAAAATGATTTGAAATCGAGTTTTCAGTACCACATGTAAGGAGCTTGGAAGTCACCATTCTATCCTAACAACAAGTAAAAAGCTGAACATACTGAAAGTTCAACAACTCTTTTTGGAGCCATAAAAGGAGAGAGGACATGGGGCAAACTGCTGCTCCCAAGACTGGAGACACAGGCCAATATCGGGAGTCATAGCTAACAGAAGAAAATAATGATTCTTATCAGAAGATAATTGATTCTAAAATTCATATGGAGGGGCGCCTGGGTGGCTTAGTGGGTTAAAGCCTCTGCCTTCGGCTCAGGTCATGATCCCAGGGTCCTGGGATCGAGCCCCGCATCGGGCTCTCTGCTCAGCAGGGAGCCTGCTTCCCCCTCTCTCTCTGCCTGCCTCTCTGCCTACTTGTGATCTCTGTCTGTCCAAAAAAAAAAAAAATCATATGGAAATGTAAAGGACCTAGGATAACTTTAAGAGCTCTGAAAAGTAACAAAGTGGGAGTTAACAAGACCTGATTTCAAGACTTTAATTATAAAGCTTATCTAATAAAAAAAAAAGTGTTCTATGGAATAGATCCAGAAATAAATACATACCTATATGGACAACAAATTTTTGACAAAGTGTGAAAATCAAAGCAGTGGAGAAAGAGTAGTCTTTTCAAGAAATGATAGTGGAATCATTGGGAATCTACATACAAAACCCCCTAAAATAAAGCAAATGAAACCATTCAATCTCTACTTCATACTGCATCTAAAAAGTTCACTCAAAATGTATGTAGACCTAAATAAAAACCTAAACCTATAAAACTTCCAGAAGAAAAACAGGAGGACAATTCTGCTACCTAGGGTTAGGAAAATATTTCTTTGATAGGATAACTTAAAGCATGATCTTTAAAAAAAAAAGATAAATTGAGCATCAAATTAAAAATATCTGTTCTTAAAAAAAAAGACATTAAGAAAATTAAAACATAGTCCATAGACTAAAAACATATGCAAAGCATAGATCTAATACAGGACTTATATACAGAATGTATAAATTAGTTATCAGGAAAATAAAAATTAGAATGGCCAAAATTTAAATGACTAACATATCAAGTACTAGCAAGAATGGAGAAAAATTGAAACTTTTCCTACACAGTTGGCAGGAATTTAAAATGTTTAAATTGCTTAGGTAAACAGTTTCATATTTTCTTAAAATTTAAACATGTAACTACCACGTTCCTAGTGATTTACCTAAGAGAAAAAAGAGCATATGTCCACACAAAAATCGTACCCAGTAGTTCATAGCAGCTTTACTTACATAGCAAAACAAACAAACAAAAAAAAAAAAGGAGGAAAAAACTTAAACGTCCATCAACAGATGAAGGGATAAATTTTACCCATACATCCATACAATGGATCCATGCAATGGAATTGTACTCAGCAATAAAAAGAACGAACTATTGATACTTACCAAAATATGGATGAATCTCAGAATAATTATGATGAAAGAAATCAGACCAAAAGCAGAGTACATACCCTAAGGATTTGCAAACTAATCTACAGAGACAGAAAGCAGATTGGTGGTTGTCTAGCTAGGGGTCAGGGTGGAAGGGGAGGGAGTTAAAGTTCACAGAGGGGAATGCGATAACTTTTGATTTGCTTTTGCTAGGTACAGAATTCTTGCCTAGGAAATAAAACTGTGTGATGGAATCCCTGAAGACTGTATAATTTGGAATTCAATTATATGAAACAATTAGAGTATTCTATACCTATATATGTTTTCATCTTTCCTTGCTTGACCTACAGTTTCAGAAACCTGTGCCTTTACTGTATGTTGAGTATACTACAAGACTACTCAAAACATAATTACATCTTTATGATGAAAATTCAGACTATATTAATAGGTAAATTCTTATTTTAAAAACCAAATAGAATAAATTCATTTAAACAAATATTTGTTGATTATCTGCCTTATGAGAAAGACATACATTACTCAACCGATCATGTAAATAAATGCAAATTTAATAAGGCGACAAGTGTTATGAAGGAGAAACATATAGAAGCATGACAGACTCTAGCCAAGGAATTTGACTGAGTTAGGAAGGTCATAAAGGATTTCTGAAGAAAAAGGCAGATAAGATACAGAGATCAGCAGATATTAACTAGATGAAGAGAGAAATGAAGTGTTCTAGGAAAAGTATATACACAAAAACCCTAGAGTGGGAAGGAAAACCAAGTTCAAGAGACTAAAAAAATAGGTCTTAAAATAACTTCAATTGATTCAATATAGTACGCTGAAAAAATATTTTATTTATTTTTTTTTTTAAATTTTATTTATTTATTTGACAGATAGAGATCACAAGTAGGCAGAGAGGCAGGCAGAGAGAGAGAGAGAGGAGGAAGCAGGCTCCCTGCAGAGCAGAGAGCCCGATGTGGGGCTGGATCCCAGGACCCTGAGATCATGACCCGAGCTGAAGGCAGAGGCTTTAACCCACTGAGCCACCCAGGTGCCCCCCAAAAAATATTTTAAATGAAAAGCTGAAATATTCTGTTTAACTGAACTAGATAAATATTTTAAAATTACATTTCATCTTATTTTGTTCTGCATTAGTCAAAAATATTACAGCTATTCTACACTATTTTAAATGCTATCTTCACCTTTTTGACTGCTTTGTGTAAAGATATGTATGCTGCCATATTAGCAATTAATCATTTTTTGCTCCTATGTGTCATGTTGGTTTTCCTTTCATATGTCATTTCAGTTCTTTTCTGTCTGTTCTCTCTGAAGTCATCTGCTAAAGAAGGACCAGTTGTACGTGACAGTTATATTATTTTTGATTTCAGGTGAATTTTAGGACCGAAGCATCATCATGTAATGGCTGATCCATCTCAACGTAGTATCTGAGCTCCATCCAAATCCCTATCAGTGACTATCCACCTATTCCAGGCTTGCCAAATGTTTAAGAAAAAATGAACAGCAGGTAAGAACGAAGATGGTTCAGAAATCTAAAATGTGACCTTTTCCTTCGAGGAAATTAAAATTATATTGGGGGAAAATTTATATAAATAATTACTTTAAGTGTAGAATAAAATATAATTATTTAGGGAAGAGCATTGGAGTGAATTGGATGTGCTGGAAAGTTTCCCAAAAAAGACAGTGTTCGTTCTAGGCTTAGAACAATTTGTAGAAGAGGACAGAGGGAGAGAGATTCCTTGCATTCCATGCGGAGAAAATAGTATGAGCAGATCTATAAAACAGATAAGGAGGGGTCTGAGGTTTAAGCCTCAGGGATGAAGAGAATGATGATGCTATTAATAGCAGAGAAGTTGGGAACACTCAGTGAGTTGGAGCTTTCTATCAAGCATGCAAAATACACTTAAAGAGAGGGCAATAATCTGGATAGTTGGTGGAGGTGGAGGGAGAGAAATAAGCTTTAAACCCGTTTCATGGTCTAACATTTTATTCATATTTAGATTTCTTTCTACTGTTCATTAAATACAACTTCTGATCTTCTAGCAGAAGAAAATCAAATAGTTATTTTAATACTGCAAACTGAATTCGCTCTCTAGGCTTTGGATAGGTAAGAAACAGGATTAGGCTTACAAATTATGTGAAAAGTTCAATTAAAGAAAAATTACATGGAAAGTAAGAATTTGGCCTAAAAGCACTAACTGTAGTATTATCTCAGTAATCTACTCCCCTCAGTACAATCTTATTCAAATTTGATTATACACTTTACCCACCAACCCCCAGCTCACACACAGAGGTAGGGAGGGAGAGAGAAAGAGGGAGAGACAGACAGAGGGAGACTGACCAATTAATAACAATATAAACTGGGCATTTCCCAGCCTCAAATACCTCTGTAAGTGTGAACATCTTTCTGTATTCCGTGGTTCCAGCATCCAAAGAAGCACAAGATGCACACCTTCATAAAGCATGACTTCTAATGAAACCAACTCCTTCATTTGGTGCTAAACTAAAGAAACAATGATCTGCCCCATTGCTAAAGGAAAAAGTAGTGGAGTTGAACTCACTGAGAAGGAGTATATCTAAATAGGACTGACTACTTACAGTCATGCTTATTGTACTTTTGGGATCATTTTCAGGTAAATTTGATCACCAGTGTTTTTTGTTATATTTGCTTTCTTTAGAATCTAAACTCCATGTAAGACGTGATTCCACTGTTCTCCAAACCATGCCAATTCTGCTTGAATTACCCGATTTATTGCTTTAATCCTCTGCTTCAGTAGGATTGTGAATTTGCTCACTGCCAGCAGTATCAGTATCACATGAGTCTGCTAACAGCTGAGTACATTTTAGGCTGGAAAAAATGTTGTGCAGAAGAGAGATCTTTCTAAGTCTAATAAGGGGACCATCGGATCTTTACTGTAGACTACCCAAAGACAGTGACCTTATGAAAAAAATTCGAGGATACCTTTTCTATTTTGTTTAAAAGATTTTATTTATTTGATGCAGAGAGAGAGTGGGGGTGGGAGAGACAAGTGAGGGAAACAGCAGAAGGAGAGGGAGCAGCAGGCTCCCTACTGAGCAAGGAGCCAGATGCTGGACTTGATCCCAGGACCCTGTGATCATGACCTCAGCTGAAGGGAGATGCTTAACCGACTGAGCCACCCAGGTGCTGCATTTTCTCAATGTATGAAGCAATCTTTCTAAACTCAGGATTCTTTAATTTCTTTGCAAAAAACTATACACTTTCATTTTTACTAAAGTAAATCATATATTGCCACAATGGACATGATCTTAATATGCTGAATCATTTGTTTATCCAATTTTTATTCAGCATACATTATAATTGGGTATACAATGGTAAATAAAACCAGGGGCATGACCACCTACTTTCACAAAGCTTTATAGTCCAGTGAGGGAGACTGATCTTAATCAAAATTGACCACAGATAATGTAAAATGACAACTGGACAAGTATAAGGAAGAGGAGGTTCAAATGACAGTGGGGCAGGTAAGGTATCTTTAAGGAGTTTAAGACTAGACTGAAAGAAAGTAAAAAAAATCTGTTTTTTTAGATAAAGAAGTATGACTGATAATGTTCAAATGTGGATTGCAAAAAGGGACACTGACTCTTATTAGAGGAGAACACAAGCTAGAATGCTTGCACAGAATTTATTATTTAATATATGCTTTTGATAAGCAGTGTATTTTTTATTATTAAATTTGACACATGCTTTTGATCTTGATGAAGTCCCTGAACTTTTGGGACTTCATCAAGATCAAAAGCTTCTGCACAGCAAAGGAAACAGTCAACAAAACAAAGAAAAAACCCATGGAATGGGAGAAGATATTCGCAAATAACACTACAGACTGGGCTGATATCCAAGATCTATAAAGAACTCCTCAAACTCAACACTCAAAAAACAGATAATCACGTCAAAAAATGGGCAGAAGACATGAACAGACACTTCTCAAAAGAAGACATACAAATGGCTAACAGACACATGAAAAAATGTTCATCATCATTAGCCATCAGGGAAATTCAAATCAAAACCACATTGAGATACCACCAGTTAGAATGGCCCAAATTAACAAGACAGTAAACTACAAGTGTTGGAGAGGATGTGGAGAAAGGGGATCCCTCTTACACTGTTGGTGGGAATGCAAGTTAGTGCAGCCACTTTGGAAAACAGTGTGGAGATTCCTTAAGAAATTAAAAATAGAGCTATCCTATGACCCTGCAATTGAACTACTGGGTATTTACCCTGAAGGATACAGATGTAGTGAAAAGAAGGGCCATCTGTACCCCAATGTTTATAGCAGCAATGGCCACAGTTGCCAAACTGTGGAAAGAGCCAAGATGCCCTTCAACAGACAAATGGATAAAGAAGACATAGTCCATATATACAATGGAATATTATCCCTCCATCAGAAAAGATGAATAACCAACTTTTGTATCAACACGGATGGGACTGGAGGAGATTATGCTGAGTGAAATAAGTCAAGCAGAGAGACTCAATTATCATATGGTTTCACTTATCTGTGGAGCATAAGGAATAACATGGAGTACATGGGGAGATGGAGAGGAGAAGTGAGTTGGGGGAAATTGGAGGGGGAGACGAACCATGAGAGACTGTGGACTCTGAGAAACAAACTGAGGGTTTTGGAGAGGAGGGTGGGGGGGTAAGGTGGGTAAGCCAGGTGATATGTATTAAGGAGGGCACGTATTGCATGGAGCACTGGGTGCGATGCATGAACAATGATCTTGGAACACTGAAAAAATAAAGTTAAAAAACCTCGACACATGCAATATTTTTGAGATCTTCAAAGGAGGTGATATTTGATTTATAAATACTTCATAAAGTATCAAACCAATAATAGTTTCTGTAGTTAAAAATTATCCAAAAATTAACTGACATCTCATCAAAAGTAATTACTTCCTTTGAGGATCCTTTCTTTTCCTGCTTCCAGTGTTTGAATTAAAGGGGAACCTGAAAAACGTGGTTAGTAATCAATCCCCTTAGAAATGTTGTAGGTCATGAGGGTGGGATGGGATGGTGTGAGGTGGTAGAGAAAACACTGCATCTGGGAACTGATACAACAGGTGGATTTTCAGCTTTGCCATTTACAAGCTATGTGACCCTCCAAGAGTAACTAAACCTTCCTAAACCCAAATCCCTTACCTTAAATTGGGATTTGGTGGGAAGATTCCGTGTGATAGTGTTCATGAAACACTCAAACACTATACGTCTTGGTATAAATGTTAGGAGTTATGATAATAATGATCCCCACATCTGATACCACACAGGATGTTAGCTGAAGCTGAAGATCCAATTATTTGAGTTCTGTTCTACAGTTTTCAGTTGTAAAATTTTGTTTACAATTATGTAAATATACTTCACTAACTAAAATAACATTTAATTAACTCGTTTTTAAAGATATCATGATTCTTAAATATGATTCAAGGAAATAATTTTTTTTTTTTTTTACTGATACTCTACTAGTAGTGGCACCTTCATTTCATCCAAATAATCATACAATTTTTATGTAATTGTTACAAAAAACACTGGTTCTTTGAAAGACAATGTTCTCATAATACAAGAGACAGTCAAATTAAAGATAAAATATTCAGGAATTGTATCCTCTTGAACCATAGATTTGATATTGCAGGCTTTAATCTCCAGTCTCCAATTAGGTTTCTTTTAAATCCATATTAATTAAATGTTCACAAAATCACATCAGTGTGTGATAAGGAAATATGCTCTTTTCAGTGTACCTGGTGAACTAACTCAAAATATTGTGGAAAGACAGGGAAAAGGAATGAATGACATATATTACACACCTGGTGCAACTTCTCCAAAGAAGTACTACAGTTACATTACTCTGAAACCCTACAGTATTTTCGAATTAAAATTCAAGTAGGGTTAGGGTTGCTGGGTGATGGACATTGGGGAGTATGTGCTATGGTGAGTGTTGTGAATTGTGTCAGACTGATGATTCACAGACCTGTATCCCTGGGGCAAATAATACATTACATGTTAATTAAAAAAAAACTGAAATGCTATGAATTCCAAAAATAAAATGAAAATATGGATTTCAAATTTGTTAGAATAAGTAAAGAATATTCTTGGTATATAATTCTGTGTGCATGTGTGTTTTGATTATGGACTGGACAAGCAATCTGAAATGAAGACTGACTGAAGACAACTGCTACTTAATCCTCATTTTCTCTGCCAGACCCTCCTGTAAAAACCATGATCATTTATTCCTGTAATTCCAGTTCACAATTTTTCTAAGCTCTTTAGAATGTGGTGGCATGTTTGTCTCACCATTTTACTTGGCTCTTAGCTCCTTCAAGAATTTTATTTTAGATGTTTCAGAATACTTAGAAAGGAGATTTCATACTTAGTTGAGATTGATTAGAAAAGCAGCAATCCCAGGATCAGCAGAGAGAGCTAGTAAAATAATCAAAATCCCTGCTTAAAAACAAACAAGCACACAAAAAACCCTTTTCTAGCCTCTTTTTCCTCAGTAGGACACTCTATTTACCTCCAAATTACTCCTCTAATTTTAAACAACTTGTCTAGTTAATTTCCTGTGTGTGATCACTGACTACAAGTGAGGTTCATTTTCTTATCTACATCATGTAGGTAATTAAAGGAAATTGAAAGTGGGCAGTGAAGCTTTTATGCAACCGGGATTGAAGCTGAATGGAGGGCAGCGAGGTCAGTGGAGTCCATTATATTTTTATGTGAGAGGCTGGTCTGTCTGCCCTGTCCTTGTTTATTTAGTGGAGGCTGGACAGGCTCCTAACTGCAAATCTATGTCTCTGATTTGCCCAGCTGTCCTTGTATAAAGACGTCTTCCCCTGCAAATGTTAAATGACAGTGATTGACAACCTATGATGAACTCTGCTTGCTACCCCCTGCTACTGTTTTTAGATTGCAAAAGAAAAAAACAGAATAAAGAAACATCTTTCATAATCACATCAAATGGGCCCTGCTGTTCACTCAATAGTTTTTATTTTGTTTGCCTTGTCACCACGAATCTCAATCTGTTCTACAAATGCCATAAACTCACCTACTCCATGTAAAGTAAAAAATTTTAAAGAAAGTATGTAAAGCTACTACATTTTGCTTATATATTTGTACTCGTTTAAGTTTACTGAGGATATATACTCTTACATAATGGTTTGTTCACACCATCTTATCCCTAACTACTTTGCTTGTTCTCCTAAGAACATGGCATATCTATACTGCTGAGAAATGTCTTTCAGTGATTGGCCGGCTCCTGGGTTTAGTTAGGGTTCTGGTAGTTTAATTCATTATGTAGGTCTTACATATCCTTGTGGCTCTTAAGTACATTGGCTGTACAGTTTATGTTTTAGATTTGTTAAAATAAGAAGCTTATTACAATCTACTTCGGCTTTTTCTTTAGTGAGCGTGTAAGTGGATATTGTTTGTGTGGGTGTGTGTTTACAGATAGATATATTTGCTATACTTAAGCAAATTGCAGAGGTAAGAAACAGCCAGAATGGGTTCATGTTTGGCTTGTACAAGTGTTCGTAAGACTAAACTAGTACTTTTATGTCATTGCACACATTGCTGCCTACACTGAATCCACTAACTAGCAGATAAGCGGGGATGGCAACCTGATCAATGTGAGAGGCTAAAGAAGCTTTATGCTGTAACTTAATCTCTGTCATGGGAACAGTAAAACTTATAAAGTTAATGAGTTCTAGACTTTAAGTAGCACTTGATTAATTTGTAACATTCTGAGGCGTTAAAACAAACCAAAATTAGTTTCTCACATTCCAGTGCTGTCTTTTGGCCACTGAAGCTGTAGGAAAAGCATTTCAGTAAATTTCCCTCATAGGAACCCAGTTTAATTTCTGGGCCCTTCTGAAATATTAATTAATTGTATATTATACATTTTATAACAATATTTGAAAAATTATCTGGCATTTATCCAGCCAGGCCCAGATATATTAAGGGATAAGAAAACATGCCTCATATTTTTATCTTTATTACATCAGGTTACCTATTCTTCAATCATTAATACTCTAAAAAACTATGTGTGACATAACTTGTTTTTGAAAATCAAATATATATAATTAGTTTCTAATACTTGTGATCTGTACTTTTATTAAAATTATTCAAACTGAATAAATCATTTACTACTACATTAAATAAATCTCTAAAAGACTGCTATAAGCTACACTTATCTGGAATTTATAATGACCTCAAAATTCAGTAAAATGTATACTAGGAATGAACTTAAAAACATTCTTTGTTAAAGAAAAAGGTAAAAAAAAAAGCCCTTGGTTATAAAAGTTATTGGAAAATGATAAAATTAAGATCTAGTTAGTTAAGCAATAATAAAATATCCAGTACGTACATGATTTGGTTCACTCAGATAAAGTATCAAATAATTTTACTGTATGTAGGTAGCAAAAATGTAAATACTGATAGATATAATTGTTAATACTCATGGATCGATGTATGTCTCCTTTCAGGGCTTATGTGAGTATATGTGTCTGATTTGTATCAAGGTCTGAAACTTATGGACTATGTTTGGCCTTCAACCAATTAAGGCAAACATGGAATCACTTGCCAAAAATAAATATGAACAAGAAACAACACCTTATTCCTTCCGTTGTAAAAATGACAACCCGTTGACAGCTGGATTTTAAGGGATCTTTCAATAGTGGGTACCAGTAACTTTGTTGTACTTAAATTAATTTCAGTGGTAAGGATTCCATCAGAAACTTCTATTTCCCAGGATTTATAGCTAAGTCCTTAAAAAATTGCTCTTTGATGAAACTTGAAAAAAAATTCCTCAGTTTTGGAGGATGTAATAAAAATGTCTTATAGCTTAACAATGTTTAGATACTTTTCTTTTAAAAAATAAAAATCTTGAGGCTATCCTGTTTGAATCCTAAAATAGAGTGAGATTAGTAGCAAAATGTAATAACTGTGTTTAGTTAAATGTCACACTTTGCAATCTATCTTTAAAAGCTAAACAAACTTTCTTATTACCTTGTTTCTGCCTTTAAAACCTCATATATTTATTTGAGTGACTTCCTTTATAATTTGCTTTTCTATAGGCTATGAGAGTATATCAAACATAAAACAAACATATGAAAACACTAAAAATACATATATATAACCTAAGGTGGAAATACTAAAACAGTTCTATTTAATGTCTATGGAATATTCTTCCAGGAGTTAAGCAATACATATACAAAAAGTTAAACAAATCTACACATGAAATATCAAAATAGGCCAGTATACAAGAAATAATCATAATGTAGGAGTGATTGACAAATGAATGAAACAAATGCTGTGTCATGAACTTAGAAAAAGTAGTAATAACTACTAATTCTGAATTAGGGAATATTTTAAGAGGGAGCTGAATCAAGATGGATGGATGAATGTTAGACACATTTCAAGTGGGAATCATAAGCAAAGGTGTTGAGTTTATATCCAGCATGTTGAAAGGTAAGAGTAAGAAGGTTCATCAGGAGAAAGGGGGAGGTGGATCTGTAAAAGTCTAATGGATGGTGTTGGTAAAAACGAAGGCCTTGATAGCTAGGTTAAGGAAACAGTGCTTTATTATTTATGTAAGTTTAGATTTTAAAAGCAGAAATGTTCCTTTAAAAGAGATAAACTGGAGGGATGAGTTGGGTGAATTACAGAAGAGAGAGAAACTAAAGTAGGAAGATCGCTTAGGAGACTGTTTAGGAATGGGGTGATGAGAATCCAGACAGGAGCTGGTTGTGGGGATGTAACATTTAGCATGGCGACTATACTTAGTAACACCGTATTGTATATTTGAAAGTTAAAGGTAGACCTTAAAAGTCTGTCATAAGAAAAAATTTTGTAACTACGTATGGTGACAGATGTTAACTAGAGTTACTGTGGTGATCATTTCACAATATAAACAAATATCGAATTATTATGTTGTATATCTGAATGATTATTATACATTGATTATACTTCAAATAAAGGTATTACACTCTTTAAAATAGTAACTCTGTTATCAGTGATTATAGGTTAAAAGGAGAAAATACTGAAAATATTGTCACTGTAGTTTTTAAAAATTTTCAAACCGCATAATAAATATTAAAGATACCAGTGTATTTTGATATACAAATAATTTATGGTTGGCATTAAAGAGGGCAATTTTATCTCATACAGAGTCTGGAAAACAACCAGAGGTAGGCACAGGAAGAGTAGCCAGTGTCAAACCATTAAGAAAAAGCACTGGATAAGATGTGAACATGCATTTTTAAAAATAGACTATTAAAAAGAAGTAAATGATGTCAAATGCTGTAGAAATGAAGACATCAAGGATATCAAAGCATTGGGTAATTAGGCCCTCTTGGACCTCCAAAGATTCTAAACAATAATAATCCAGATTATGGGGAGTTAAGAATGAATGGAAGGGAAAGAAATGGAAACAGCAGGTTGCGATCTCACTTTTTTATTTTGTCAGTGACTGGGAGAAAGGAAGTAAGATGGTAATTTGAGAAGGATGGTAAAACCCAATAAAGAGGTTTATTCTCCCCAGACTATGGGTTAACCTATACACGTACAGGAGTGCATTTTTTTTTTCTTAAGCTGAAAAAGTTATTTTAAAGTTTACAAGAAACAATATCACGAAAACTACTGAGAAAATTCTACACAAAAAAAGCAACGGTGGTGGTGGTGGTGGGAGGGTGACCAGTGAGTAGTAGTTTGTGAGAATCAACGTTATCCATTCTGTGGATTTATCACCTTTTGTTTATCTATTCATTGGTTAATGGACGTTTACTCATTTCCACTTTTTGGCTATTATGAATAATGCTGCTAGGAACATCTGTGTACAGGTTTTTGTCTTAAGTTTTTCAGTGTTTTGGGCATATACATAGGAGTGAAACTGGTGTGTCACCTGGTAATTCTACTTGACATTTTGAGGAACAGCCAAACTTTTTTCCTAAAGTGGTCACACCATTTTACATTTTCACTAGCAATGTATGAGTGTTCCAAATTCTCCATACCCTCACCAACATTTGCTATGGTCTGTCCTTTTGATTATAACCACCCTCGTGGGTATGAAGTGGTTTTGATTTGTATTTCCCTAAAAACTAATGATGGCAAGAATGTTTTTATGTGCTTATTGGCCATTTGTACATCTTCTTTGGTGAAATGTCTATTCAGATCATTTGCCCATTTTTTAATGGAGTCACCTATTATTGAGATAAAAAGTTCTTTATATATTCTGGAATTGAGTCCTTATCAGATATATGATTTGCAAATACCACCTTTCATTCAATAGGTTATTTTTTCACTTTCTTGATGGTATCATTTGCAGCACAAGAGCTTTATTGATAAAGTCCAATTTGTTCACAAATTCTGTTGCTTACACTTCCGGCACAAATGCTATCACATAACCCAACGTGGGTAAAATTTACACCTATGTTTTCTTCTAAGAGTATTACAATTTTAGCTTTTACATTTAGGTTTCTGATCAACTTAGAGTTAATTTTTGTGTATGGTGTGAGGAAGGAGTCCAACTTTATTCTTTTATATGTACATATCCAATTATCTCGTAGCATTTATTGAAAAGACTGTTTTTTCTCTATTTTACTGTCCTGGCACCCTCATATGAATTGACCATACATATAAAGGTTTATTTCCTGACTTTCAGTTCGATTTCATCCATCTATCTGTCTATATGTGGTCACGACCACACTATTCTGATTATATTCACTTTGTAGTAAGTTTTTAAGTCAAGAATTGTGAGTCCTCCAACTTTGCTTCTTTCTCAAGATTGTTATGGCTCTTATGGGTCACCTGCATTATCATATGAATTACAGTATGAGCATCTCGGTTTCTGCCAAAAAGTCAGCTGGGCTTCTGGGATTGTGTTGAAACTGTAGATGGATAGGGAAAGTATTGCCATCTAGCAGTAAGTCTTCCAATTCACAAACATGAGAAATCTCTTCATTTATTTAGATCTTTAATTTCCTTCAACAGCATTTTACAGTTTTTAGTGTACAAATCTTGCACTTCCTGTTTGAATTTACTCCATATTGTTCATTTCTAGTGTATAGCAATACAAATGATTTTTGCATATCGATCCTGTATCCTGAAACCTTGCTAAACTTACTAACTCTACTAGTATTTTGGTGAATTCTTAGGCTCTTCTACATACATAGTCATGTCATCTGCAATTAGAAATAGTTTTACTTTTTTCCCCAAATTGGATGTATTTAATATTTTTTCTTCTATAGTTGTCCTAGTTTGAGTCTCCAGTATGGACATTTTTGCCTTGTTTCTGACCATGGAGAGAAAGTATACAGTCTTTCATTATTTAGCATGATGTTAGCTATGGACTTTTTTGTGAATGCCCTTTGTCAGATTGAGGAAGTTCTCTTTTCTTCTTACTCTGTGGAGTGTTTTCATCATGAGAGGGTGTTGGATTTTGACAAATATTTTCCTGTGTCCATTAAGAAGATCATGCAGTTTTTGGCCTTTATTTTATTAATATGTGAATTACATTAATTGCCTTTTGGATGTTAAATCAACCTTGCATTCCCAGGATAGATTCCACTTGGACATGGTGTATAATCCTCTTACTTGCTGCTAGATTTGGTTTGCATTTTGTTGAGGAATTTTTGCATTTATATTCACAAGGAACATTAGTCTGTAGTTTTCTTGTGATGTCCTCATCTGATTTTGGTGTCAGGGTAATACTGACCTTATAGAATGAGTTGGGAGGTGTTCTTGCTCTTATATTTTTGAAAGAAATAGTAGAATATTGGTAATAAGTCTTAGAACATTTGGTAGAATTCACTAAAGACATCTGAGCCTGGGCTTTTCTTAGCGGGAAGTTTTAAAATTACTAATTCAAATTCTTTCCTTGTTATAGGGGTGTGTATATATGTGTGCTCCTTCTTGGTTCAATTTTGATAATTTGGTGTCTTTTTTGGAATCTGTCCATTTCATTATATTATATAATTTGTTGGCATGTGGTTATACATATATATATATATATATATATATATATATATATATACTCCCTTATACATTTTTGGTCACCAGTAGTGATTTCAGTGACTTGAATATCCTCTTTTTCTTTACTAGTTTAACTAAAGATTTGTCAATTATGTTAATCTTTGCAAAGAGCCAGGTTTGGTTTTATTGATTTTCTCTACTATTTTTACATTCCCTTTTTCATTTTAATGCTAATCTTTATTCTATATTTCCTTCTGCTTGCTTTTCTCTATCTTTTTAAAGTGGAAAGTTAGGTTACTGATTTAAGATTTTCCTTAATATAGGTATTAAGAATTATGAATTTCTAAGAACTGCTTTTGCTGCATCCCATAAATATTGGTATAGTGTGTTTTTCTTTTCATTCATTTGAATGCATTTTCTAATTTTTGCTGTGATTTCTTCTTTGACCCACTGGTTATCTAGAAGTGTGTTGTTTACTTTCTACATTTGTAAATCTCATAAACTTCCTTTTGTTATTTATACTTTCATTCCATTATGGTTAAAGAACATATGTTTAATGATTTCATTTTTTAAATTTACTGAGGTTTGTTTTAAGGACCATTATATGGTCTATTTAGGAGAATGTTCAAGTGCACCAGAGAAGAATATGTATTTTGCTATTGTTGAGTGGAATAGTCGTTTATAGATGTCTATTAGGTTTAGTTGGTCTATAGTGCTGTTCATGTATCCCTTATCCTTGTTAATTTTCTGTCTAGCTGTTCTACCATTATTAAAAGTGCAAATTTGAAGTCTCCACTTATGAGTGTTGAATACCCATGCTCTATTTCTCTCTTTAATTCTGCCAGCTTTTGAGACATTGATTTTAAGCATGTTTATAATTGTTACATGTTCCTGATGAATTGACTCTTTATTGAAGTAGAATTAACAGTGTTATATTGGTTGCAGGTGTACAATGAGTCAATAATTCTATACATTATTCAGTGCTCTTCATGATAAGTGTACCCTTAATCCCTTTTATCTATTTCACCCATCACCCACCAATCACCCCTCTAGCAAACACTAGTTCGTTCTTTGTATTTAAGAGTTTGTTTTTTATTTGTTCATTTTGTTTCTTAAATTCCACATGAGTAAAGTCAAATAGTATTTGTCTTTCTGTCTGACTTATTTCATGTAACATTATACTGTCTTGGTCCATCCATGTTGCTGCCAACGGCAAGATCTCATATTGTTTTTGTGGCTGATTAATATTCCATTGTGCGTGTGCACGCACACATGTATACACACATATATATGCACAATGGAATATATACATACATATATATACACACCACATCTTCTTTATCCATTCATCTATCAATGGACAATTGGGCTGCTTCCATACCTTCGGTATTGTAAAGAATGCTGTGATAAATGTAGGGGTGCATATATATTTTCAAATTAGTGTTTCTGTTTTCTTTGGGTAAATACCCAGTACTGGAATTATTGTATCATATGGTAATTCTATTTTTAATTTTTTAAGGAATGTCTGTACTATTTTCCACAATGGCTACACCAGTTTGCACTCCCATCAACAGTGCATGAGGTTTCTTTTTTTGTCTGTGTCCTGGCTAACACTTGTTATTTGTCTTTTTGATTCTAGCTATTCTGACAAGTGTAAGGTGGTACCTCCTTGTGGTTTTGATTTGCATTTCTCTGATGTTTAGTGATGTTGAGCTTTTTTCATGTTTCTGCTGGCCATTTGTCTTCTTTGGAAAAATGTTTATTCAGGTCCTCTGCCCATTTTAAAATTGGATTATTTGCTTTTTAGGTTGAGCTGTAAGCTCTTCATATATTTTGGATATTAACTCTTTATCAGATATAACATTAAAAATATCTTTGCCCATTCAGTTGGTTGCCTTGTCATTTTCTTGATAGTTTCCTTCAGTGTGCAAAAGCTTTTTATCTTGGTGTGGTCCCAACAGTTTACTTTTGCTTTATCCCTTGCCTTAGGAGACATAATTAAAAAAATGTTTCCATGGCCAAATCAAATAAATTACTGTGTATGATTTCTTCTAGGAATTTTATGGTTTTAGGTCTCACATTTAGGTCTTTAATCCATTTTGAGTATATTTGTGTGTATGGTGTAAGGAAGTGGTCCAGTTTTCCCAGCATCATTTGTTGAAGAGACTTCTCTCCACTGCATATTCTTGCCTCCTTTGTTGTAGATTGATCATGGAAGCATTGGCTTATTTCTGGGTTCTCTATTCTGTTCCATTTATCTGTGTGTCTACTTTTATGCCAGTACCATGCTGTTTTAATTACTACAGCTTAGTAGTATATGGGTTTTTTTATATCTGGCTTTTATTATGTTAAGTATGTTCCCTCTAAACCTACTTTATTGAGAGTTTTTATCATGAATGTTGTACTTTGTCAAATGCTTTTCCTGCATTTATTGACGTGATATGATTTTTATTGTTTCTTTTGTTAATGTGATGTATTGCATTGACTGATTAGCAAATACTGAACCTCCCTTGCATCCCAAGAATAAATCTCACTTGATTGTGGTAAATGACTTTTAAAATATATTGTTAGAGTAAGTTTACTAATATTTTGTTGTGAATTTTTGCATCTATGTTTATCAGAGATATTGGCTTGTAGTTTTCTTTTTTTGTAGTGCCTTTGGTTTTGGTAATACTGGCCTCACAGAATGAATTTACAAGTTCTGAACTCTTTTGTTGTCAAATTATTATAAGAAGTTATAATAATAAAGCTGATTATTATAAAATGCTCCCGTTCATCTCTACTGAATTTTTTTGTTTTAAAGTCTTTTTGTCCAATACTAGTATAACCATTAACCTTAGTATATTATAGTCCAGCTCTTTTATGGTTATTGTTTGCATGGTATATCTTTTTCCATCCTACTTTTAACCTATTTTTATTTTTTTTAATTTTTAAATTTTTAAATAAACATATAATGTATTATTAACTCATATTTTTATTATTTTTTAAAATATTTTATTTATTTGTCAGAGAGTGAGAGAGAGCACAAGCAAGGGGAGTGGCAGGCAGGGCAGACAGGGAGAAGCAGGCTCCCCGCTGAGCAGGGAGCCTGATGTGCGACTCAAGCCCAGGCCCCTGGGATCATGACCTGAGTTGAAGGCAGCTGTTTAACTGACTGAGCCACCCAGGAGGCCTAATCTATTTGTATTTTTAATTATAAAGTATGTCTCTAGTAGATAGTGTGTAGTTGAGTCTTGTTATGTTGTCCAGTTTGATAATCTCTGCTTTTTGATTCTATTATTTACTCCACTCATATTTAATATTATTATTGACATGGTTGGATTACATCTGTCATCTTTCTTTTTATTTGTAACTCATGTTTTTCTTGTTCCTCTCTTCCTCTTTTACTGCCTTCTTTTACATTAGGTAAGTATTTTCTAATGTAACATTTTAATTCTTTTAATGATTTTGTATACTTTCTTATTTTTTATTTTCTTAGTTGCTCTAGGGTTTAAAATATGCATCTTAACTTATTAGAATTTGTTCCAGATTTGCACTAAATTTCAATGAGATACAGAGACATTATTCCTATATAGCACTATTTTCTCCTTCTCTCTATTTATTGTTATTATTCTTATACATATTATATCTATATAGGTTACAAACTAAAAACAATATTGTAATTATTACTTTACATTAATTTCATTTTGTTGTAGAAGTTAACAGAATAAAGAAGAGCAATAATAACTTATACAAGTTTGTTATATTAATGTTCTTAAGCATGAACTTCCTTATACCTTGTTCCAAAGAAAGTGAGTCCCCTTAACCAGAGCTATGGAATTCTTTCTTTGTAAGGTCTGCCTTGTCTCCTAGGCAGAACTTATGTGCTACAACAGAAAGAAAACTTGTGGGTGGGGTTTGTGACCCACTTCTTCCAGATTGACATCTGTGCTCTATGAATGGGGTTCTGGGAAATGATAATAGGTCCCTGGTCTTCTCAGTTTGGGTCTCTCAGCCTGGAATCTCTAACCTATATATGAACTGGACAGGGGAGATCAGCCTCTTCTTAGTTTGTCATATCTGAAGTATAGGTCTACCCTATAATTGGAGGCTGGGTGGGAGAAAAAAACAGACTGGTCCCTCTTGGCCAAAACTGCTTGGAAAAGAGTTTCTGCAATACAAATTTGGGGAGAAGCTGAGAGATGCCAGTAGCCAGTCCATTTTGGGATGAGAATATAGCCTACAAAGGAGAGGTAGTTCCATATTTTTTACTGCAAATGCCTTCAACAAAGCTTCTGTCATATTTTGTACGGTGGCAGGGACATGAACAGTTCAAATCCACAGCCTTTCACTCTTTTTTGAGATTTAGTAGATTTTCCTGAATAGGTGCTTCTCCATTTGCTGTATGCCCTTAGGAGAACTTTTGGATTTTGCAAAAAGAGAGTAACACTCTGGCAGTTAAATGGGTTTCCTTGTGAAGAGGGTCAGCTGTACCTCAGACTGCTATCTGGTCTTCTCTACTACAATAAACCAAAATGTAAACCACATACCTAAAAGATGTCATTTTTGAAAAAAGAGTTGGGTTATTTAGTATTTCCTCCTATTTTGCTTACAGAGACAATAAGGTGTACTTAAAAGTACTCCAATTTTGGAATTAGAATTGGGATGAATCTTGCTTCTACCACTTATTCTTATAGACTTTCTTAAAGTTTGAAATCTTCAGATTTTTCTACAAAACAGGACAATACCTACTCCAAAGAGTTCTGTTGTATTTTGAGAAGAAAATGAAATAAGATACATACATATGGCACAGTACCTGGTAGATTGCAGGCATTTAAAAATTTTTTCTGAGTGAAAATGAATGCCACTTATGTAGTCAACTACTCTTTGACAAAGCAGAAAGAATATTCAATGGAAAAAAGACAGTTTCTTTAACAAATGGTGTTGGGAAAACTGGATAGCAACATGCAGAACAATGAAACTGTACCACTTTTTTACGCCATACATGAAAATAAATTTAAAATGAAAGACCTTAATGTGAGACAGGAACCATCAAAATCCTAGAGGAGACCATAGGCAGTACCCTCTCTGATCTCAGCTGTAGCAACTTCTTCTTCCTTTTTTTAAAATTTTATTTTATTTATTTATTTGACACACACACACACAGAGATTACAAGTAGGCAGAGCAGCAGGCAGAGAAAGAGACGGGGAAGCAGGCTCCCTACTGAGCAGAGAGCCTGATGTGGAGCTGGATCCCAGGACCCTGAGATCATTACCTGAGCCAAAGGCAGGGGCTTAACCTACTGAGCAACCCAGGTGCCCCTCAATTGTAGTAACTTCTTACTAGAGATATCGCGAGAGGGAAGGGAAACAAAAGCAAACATGAACTACTGAGACTTCATCAGGATAAAAAGCTTCTGTACAGCAAAAGAAACAATCACCAAAACTAAAAGGCAGCCTACAGAATGGGAGAAGATATGTGCAAATGACTTATGTGATAAAGGGTTAGTATGCAAAATCTATAAAGAACTTATTAAAGGATGCCTGGGTGGCTCAGTTGGTTAAACATCCAACTTTTGATCTCAGCTCAGGTCTTGATCTCAGGTTCGTGAGTTCAAGCTCTGTGGTGCGCTCTGTATTGGGCGTAAAGCCTACTTAAAAAAAAAAAAAAAGAACTTATCAAACTTATCACCCCAAGAACAAATAATCCAGTTAAGAAATGGACAGAAGATATGAATAGACACTTTACCAAAGAAGACATCCAGATACATGATAACAGATACATGAAAAGATCCTCAACATCACTCAACATCAGGGAAGTACAAATCAAAACCAGGATGAGATACCATTCTGACACTTGTCAGAATGGCTAAAATTAACAACACAGGAAACAACAGGTATTGGCGAGGGTGCAGAGAAAAGGGAACCTTCCTGCATTGCTGGTGGGAAAGCAAACTGGTGCAGCCACTCCAGAAAACACAATGGAGGTTCCTCAAAAAGTTAAAAATAGAACTACCTTATGATCCAAATACCTTTGGTATTTATCTAAAGGTACAAAAATACAGATTCAAAGGGGTACATGCACCCCAATGTTTACAGCAGTATTATCAACAATAGCCAAACTATGGAGAGAACTCAAATGTCCCTTGACTGATGAATGGATAAATAAGATGTGGTATGTATGTATGCATGTATGTATGTGTGCATGTGTGTGTGTAATGGACTATTACTCAGCCATCAAAAAGAATGAAATCTTGCCATCTGTAACGACATGGATAGAGCTAGAGTATCTCATGCTAAGTGAAATAAGTCAGTCAGAGAAAGGCCAATATCATATGATTTCACTTATATGTGGAATGTAAGAAGCAAAACAGATGAACATATGGAAAAGGAGAAAAAGGGAGGGAAATAAATCACAAGAGACTCTTAATGATAGAGAATAAACTGAGGGTTGATGGAAGCAGGTGGGGGTGGATGGCTAGATGGGTGATGGGCATTAAAGAGGGCAACTGTGATGAGCACTGGGTATTGTACGTAAGTGATAAATCACTGAATTCTACTCCTGAAGCCAGCGTTTCACTGTATGTTAACTAACTAAAATTTAAATAAGAATTGAGAGAGAAAAAAGAAAATGGGTGCTGCCTACCATCTGAAGTTTGAACTGTTTCTGGGGAGATGAAACAGATCACTTAATAATGGAAAGGGCTTACTTTTCAGGCCTAGGACAGATGTACATTGAGAAGATGATTCAGTTAGCCATGAGATCATGAAGGTAAACAAATGGTACATGAAGAACCTTTCTGTGTCCATACAACTATTCTGGCTTTCACTTTTAATATAGTATTCAATGAATTACATGAGATATTTAATACTTTATTATAAAATGGGCTTTGTGTTAGATGATTTTGCCCAACTGTAGGCTAACATAAGTGTTTTGAGCATGTTTAAGATAGGCTAGGCTGTCTAAGCTATGATATTGAAAAAAGCTATGATATGAAATATGAAATATGATATGATATGAAAAAAGCTATAGGGTAGGTGTATTAAATGCATTGTTTACTTAGGATATTTTCAACTTACAATGGGCTTACCAGGATGTAAACTATCATAAGTCAAGGAAGACAGATCCCTTGTCATTAGTCAACAACATGTCAGTCTAACTGCGCAAAATTAAACAATACAATGTAAAACAATAGAAAAATGATTGCAAGGTGAAACTAAATATCTTAGAAAAGATGCATTAATTCATCAATCAATGAAAGTGATGCTTGAATAACATGCAAATCCATCGGCAAAAGAGAATCTGGCAGAGTTAGACTGATGAACAATGGAACAAGAAAAATAAGTAAGAATGATGACACTGTTAAGTGCTCAGAAGCAAATGTTTTAAATATCCAAGTACTGAGACAGGTCATTATAAAAATTTGTGTCCTCAAGTGTATTTCAGGAAAAGTTATTTTCTTAATATTTATGCACTGAAAGTTAGGCCCAAAGTAAAAAGTGTTATACCTTGTTATATATAATTATATTAGAAAAATTGTGTTCCCTCAAAAAATCATCACAAGATCAACTTGATACAGTCTTTAAAAGTTAGCAAATAACTGAGATAGAAGTTCAAATTTTGTTGAATATAAAAAAAGTAAATGAACTTTTAAATTTTTAAATTTTTAAATTTTAAATTTTAAATTTTTAAATTAACTTTTTAATTTTTAAGATAAAATCTTCAATAAAACTTTCTTCTTCTTTCTCCTCACTTACTATAAAATATTAGACTCTCTTTTAAGTAGATTAATTTAAGTAGATTTTTCTAGGGACCAGTATCCTTAGTTCTCTAGCACTGCTTCTTTTTTGACTCTTCAAAACTTATGTAGTGTGGTGACATAAAAGAGCTCCCAATTAATTAGGTCTGGATGTGACACAAATTCTATACCTTAACAAAATATGGTTATCTAAAAGCTCCCAAAGTACAAGCAGGTGAGTAACTCTATACACCTGTATGAACATGCTATTGTAAATCTGTTTCAATGACCTGGAAGTCTTTTTTTTTTTTTTTTTTTTAAGATTTTATTTATTTGAGAGAAAGAGTGAGAACACAAGCAGGAGGTAGGGGTAGAGGGAGAAGCAGACTCCCTACAGAGCAGGGAGCCAGAAATGGAATGCGATCCCAGGACCTTGGGATCACGACCCAAGCTGAAGGCAGATGCTTAACTTACTGAGCCACTCAGGTGCCCAATGACCCGAAAGTCTTAATGCAGCTTTCCAAGAGAGAGAATATGA
The DNA here is from genome assembly GCF_010015895.1 of Lontra canadensis. NCBI lineage: Eukaryota > Metazoa > Chordata > Mammalia > Carnivora > Mustelidae > Lontra > Lontra canadensis. The sequence goes on from NW_022631008.1 coordinate 17,897,387, forward strand.
CACCACTGGTAAAATTCTGAAATTCAAGCTATAGTGCATTATATGAATCTGCAGATTTGAATATATATTGCCTATATTCAAATGTATCTCAGAATTCTATCTGAACAGCCTTATCATTATTAATATAAATGTAAACTTTAATTTTTATAAATGGTTGTTCCTCAGGATAGTTTACCAAAATTAATAAATCAAAAACTATAAAGAATACATGTAACATAATACTGTAAAACTTATCAAATAGGTGCTTACACATAAAACCTCTTAAGTTTTAAAAATTCTATTCCTAGATATCAAACCCACAAACATGTCTTTGATGCCCAGACTTCAGAATATGAGACAGGACCAGAGCTCCTAGAGCAACCAGCCATACTGAAAGTCAGCCAAACTGAATGGATGGTAATATGGAGAAATAGCTCAGGATAGTTTCCAAAATGTATTCAATTTGTTTTGCTTTTATTCACTAAGTAGAAAGTTTCTTCTCTAAACTTCATTTAAATATCCTAAGGAATTTCTGATTTATCTGAAATGCAAAAATCTAGGTTCTCAGGGAAAACTAAGAAATGGTAGCTTGCATATGTGAGAGTATATATAAACTATTCTGTTATGAAGCAAAGTCTACATTAGGAAGAAAAATGAAGGTATCCTTAAAATTTCTGAAGAATTCTGATACATACTCTAGTTTTTTAATTTGGAAATGTATTGTTTAAAATTAAGGAGTGATAAAACAAGCAATTTCTATTTGCTCTTGAAACAAGGTTTCCTATAGAATACTGCTATATGGGGCGCCTGGGTGGCTCAGTAGGTTAAATCTCTGCCTTTGACTCAGGTCATGATCTCAGGGTCCTGGGATTGAGCCCTGCATTGGGCTCTCTGCTCAGCAGGGAACCTGCTCTCCCCCCACCCCCGCCTACATTTCTGCCTACATGCGATCTCTCTGTCAAATAAATAAATAAAAATCTTAAAAAAAAATAAGAATACTGCTATAGAATTAATCACATGATTTGTAAGGCCCATCTGAAAAAGTTTGAATAAGTTACGGTGGACATGTAAAATGAAGAGAATACATGCTCCCAAAGTTTATAGCAGCTTTATCTACAATAGCCAAATTAATGAAAGAGCCCAAGTGTCCATTTACTGATGAATGGATAAAGAAGATGTATGTGTATGTGTGCGCGTGTGCGTGCACACACACACACACACACACACACACACAGGAAAATCAGCCATAAAAAAGAACAAAATCTTGTCATTTGCAACATGGATGGAGCTACTGAGTGTTATGCTAAGAGAAATAAGTCAGTCAGAGAAAGACAAATACCATATGATTTCATATGTGGAATTTAACAAAACAAATAAACAAAGGGACAGAGAGAGACATACACACACACAAAATAAGAGATAGACTCTTTAAATTACAGAGAATAAACTAGGGAGAACAAACTGGTGGTTACCAGAAGGGAGGTGGGTGGAAGGATGGATTAAATAGGTGAAGGGGATTAAGGAGAGCACTTGTTGTGCAGTGGTATTGTATAGAAGAGCTGAATCACTATATTGTACACCTAAAAACTAATATTATACTGTATGTTAACTGGATTGAAATAAAAACTTGAAATTGAAATAAAAATAAAAAATAAAAAATATGAAGAAATTACAGATTTGTGGGTTTTTTCATGTCTTATTCAGGCTAGGTACAATATTTAAAGATATCTGATTTTCTTCCTGAGTGGGACAGGAAACTGACAATAAGAGCTGGTTTATTTAGCACAGGTTTAGGGAACGATTACTCAAATTTATTAGCAGTCATTACAACTTCAAAAAATATTTAACAAATAAGCTTTAGATTTCATCCTTACTCCCTAGTCAGTTCTCTAGTCCCTCTGAGAGTTGTTTGCCCTAGTCCATGTATTATCCTCTATTTCCCATAACTAGAAAGTCTTCCTCATTCTCACTAAATATTCCATATTGTAGGAGAATCTTCTAGGAACTGTTAGCTTTTGGTTTCTACTTAGTGCTTTAAAATGCTTATCTTTTCTTGACTTACAAAATGTTCTTGGTAGAACAACAAGACTTGGACTTATTATTAGTTAAAATCAAAACTTAGCCAAAAGGAAGATGTATAGAGGTGACTAAAGTCACAGGAGGGTCTGATTTTAAATAAATATCCCAGAACATATGCCTTGCTATTCAAAATAAACACCATGAGAGGTTATAAATTCATTTCAATAGAGCTTGCATCACTCAAAACATTTTGAAAGTGTTCTTTTGGTAATATAGTCAGAATGACTTTAGGAACTATACTTACCTTATAGTTATAACCAATTTGACAACCAAAAATCATACTGCCTCACTTAATCAACAAATTTAGTCTTCTGACTTGGCTTCAAATAATTTCCTGTCATTTTCTCAAAACAAGAGCAAATGTCCAAACAGAAAAGTACCACTAACGAGAACATTTTGTGCCCAAAATAATCAAAAGAAAGTGCCATGGGCCTGAATGAAGTTAATATTTTTTGTAATGAACTTAGTCAACAGCTTTTAAAGATAATCCTAAGACAATAGTTAATGAATGTATTAGTTCTGTCCTGTTGATTTTAAAAGTCACTTAACTTTAGTTTGAAGGCTGTACGAAATGCTCAAAAATATGACTACACAGATGGATCACACAATAAGATACAGGAAACAGGTGTCACATAGCAGTTATAAATTGGGAGAATAAAAATAAACCATTAAAAAATAGCCTGGATATACATAAAACAAAACAAAACAATCCTGCCAATCAGATAGCTAATATGTCTTTTTGGTAATATGATTAAGTGGGTACTTTCCGTATCTAAGTTTGAGCCTGTTTAGGCAGAAAGCTTTTCTTTTGTTCATGTTTATAAAAATTAAATGTTTTGTTATTAACTCATAAAATTAATTACTTCCCCCTATTTAGAGTTACCAATATTTTGGCTCCAGGGCAAACTTTTAAGAAGTTATATTTAAAGGCAACAAAGAAAAATAGAAATTTTCAGTACCAGATGTCTGGGAAGATCCCATTTGGATTTGAGCTACTTAAATTTGCAATCATGTATTTATACATCTAACAGAGCTTCTGTTTCCCCCAGAATCAGAAAATTAACTAGCTTTGTAGCATCTTCCTTGATCTGCCACCCGTGCCCTGAGGATTAGAGACTCCACCTGAGCTTGTTTTACAAGCATAACAGAAAAAATTAATCTCTGCTGGCAGCGCTCCCACTGGGATACTGATGAATAATGATATCCCTCTTTTGCTGCCCTCTCAGTCCACTAGAAAAGCCACTCTAACCCAGCAACGTGGAAACTGCTGAAACCATTCCAGCTGTGGATTAGCAGGCAGTCAAGCATCCATCTGCTCTGTGTGAATCAAGAGAAAGCAAACAAGCATTCTTACAGCTAAAGTCATATTCAAACCCCATAATATCTTATAGGAACACATATATATGTGTGTATATCTATTTGTATCTGCATCTCTATTTATCTACCTATCTCTTCAATAATAGGCAATCACATACTGTCAGCTAAATTAACCGAATTCCTTGATTTAGTTTGCATTTCCTGGTGCTTTAAACATCGAAAACAAAGAACATGTTCAGAGGTTATAAAGTATAGCTCTTTTTCTTAATTGAAGTATAATTGACATACAATATCCTATTAGTCTCAGATGTACATCATAGTGATTTGGTATTTTCATACATTATGAAATGATCCCCATGGTAAGTCTAGCTACCATCTGTCACCATACAAAGTTATTACAATATCACTGACTACATTCCCAATGCTTTATGTTACACCCCCATGACTTCTTTATTTTGTAACTAGAAGTTTGTACCACTTAATCCCCTTCACCTATTTTGCCTGACCCCCTAACCTTCTTATGCCTGCTATTAACCAACAGTTTCCCCATATATATGAGTTTGCTTCTGTTTTGTTTATTTTTGTTTTTTAGATTCTACATGTAAGTGAAATCATATGGTATTTGTCTTTCTGTCTTATTTCACTTAGCATAATGCCCTCTGGGTCCATCTATGTTGTCGCAAATGGCAAGAAAACTTTAAGCTTTTAAATATGATATTCATATGGGGCAATTAACTCTAAATTAAACTTCTAGAGTGCAGCATGACATTACATTAGGCATACACACATTCCCAGAATCTCAAATAATAGCAACCAACTACTTATTTCAAAAAGTAAGCCTGTTTAATCAGTTTCTAAGCAAGTGTTACATAAAGATCTGTGGCCTTTAATTTCACTTAGCTTTATTTTATTGATACACTGATGTAATAAATATCTGTGGACCTCTGCCTTCTCCAAAAAGGAAAGAACCACTGCTTATGGTTTACCAGGAGCAGTTTTGAATTTGACTGGATTCTTATTAGCTGTTTATTAATGAACCTCCCAGCACTTCAACATGTCCATAATGTAATGATGACTGATGTTTACAACGACAGCTCTAGGTCTCTAAAAGATCTTTATGGGTCTTCTCAATCATCAAAGAAAAAATTTTTTTTGGCAAAGTTCTAAGAGTATTTTACAGCATTTCAGTTTGAATACTGAAGTTCATGACATATATTTAGAGATTTTATTTAAAAATATATTTCAAGTAATCATTATGCCATATTTCCAGTCAACAACAACAATCCACTTTGCTTTTAAGCTCTAGTCCGGTATTACCCACATCACTTTTCTTCCGATTTCAGTTGCTTTCACTGGTTACTTCAATGTCTTATTGATTCCTTCCTCTCTCGCTTCCCTTCCTCCTTCACTGATTAATACAGTCAAAGTAATTCAAGGTTACAACACCTCTGTGCTTTTCAGCACAGCGAAGAAATACGCTGCCAACTCGGTCAATGTTTCTCCAAGACAGTATGTTCATCTGTCAGTAGAAGACACCTGTTTGGTATTTGTCTTACAAATTTGCTGACACTGTTTAATAAATAACAGAAAATACCTACAAAGATGGTATTAAGGACCTAAATCTAATACGTTGAAGCTGTATATATAGAAAATTCTCCTTTGCCAATGGAAATACTTTACAACTGAGATGATCATGCTTCTGCCAAACTGCATTATTCCTCTGAATTACATACAAAATAATGAATAGAACATAAGAACATGTAGAATTTTATATATGTGAGGAGCATGACACTTGGAAATCTCCCTTAACTCCCAGTTTTTTTTTTTTTTTTTTTTAAAGAAAAGTGAGTTCTAACTTTCTGACATAATCAAATTTCTGAGACATGCTTATATTCTATTGGACTGTCAGCTGGAAAACATTGTAAAGCAAGTGGAGTGCTTTTTTAGGATAATGTAATGTTAAAATAAAATGCAGATGGTATGACTGCTACTACTGTAATAAAGACCATATCTGTGGCATTTTATTTGGTAGTAACAACAAAATTTTTCAGAATACATGAAAGCATGAAATGTTTCTTCATCATTTCTTTGGGTTAAGAAATCGAAAGATATGCAGCTTACAATGCATCACTGGAAAAAAGATCTTCTAGGCTTCTGCCATATGTAATAGTTCAGCATAAAAATATTCATTTTAATCTTTCTCACAGTGGGAAGACTACAGTTTTCTAAGAATTATTAATCACTAGTTAGATCTTTTTCTTGGCAAGATCTTTTGGAAACTCTTGAGCTAGTTAGTACGTGATCCTCTATCATATGACAAGGCAAGCACCAATATCTCAGGACTAGAAGGTACATACAGGGCTGTATACGACAAATCAAAACAAAAACACTTGTTCACGGATTTGCTTTCAAAAAACTGAAGTTTATATTTAAGTGATTGTAAATTATTTATTCCTAAAGAGACAGTTTTGGTCTTTTTAGTAAAGTTTTCCAGTTTTCTCTCTCTTTCTCTCTCTCTCGCTCTTTCTTTCTTTCTTTTTTTGCCATTATAAATAACACTGTGATGAACATCTGTGTACATGTATCTTAACAACATACTTGTTTCTTTAGGATAGATTCCTACAGATGGAATCACAATACCAGGGAGCAGAAAATTCTTGAAGACTTTTTTTTTTCACTTTGACAGATACTATCAAATTTCCTTCTAGAAAGACTGGGTCAATGAAAACTGTTTATCACTGTCCTCTTTTCATTTTATCATTGGTGCCACGGTTTTCTTTTTAAATTTTATTAAAAAATTAAAATATATTACTTCTTTATCATAACTGTAACAAATATTAAGACTTCAAAAATTTTATAGAGACATTCATATATTTTATACATTTATGTAGGCAAATCCATCTATTTCCTTTTGCAATTTCTTCAATTCCTTTATGCTTTTCTGGGTTTCTTCCCCTGTATCTCTTTGAAATTTTAACATTACTTTTGGCTTTAAACCTTAATCTGACTGAAACTTATTCTAATACATGCTATGAAATTAGAATCTAACTTGAATATTTTTCTAAAATGTTATACAATTTGCCCAACAATACTTGTTGAATAAATCATCCCTCAACCAAGGCCTTTAAGATGTTTTCTTTTTATTTGGATAGAGCTTCACACAAATAAATGAGTCTTGGCCAATGTGTGAAAATTGTTCTGGCCTAGCTGGGGAAGGAGGTATTGCTGGCATATGGAATAGCATGAGCTCCATAAAGGAAAAGAGCAGTTGAAGATTAGAGGCTATCTGTATTCCAACCTTCTCTGCAGCCAGACTCAGAACAATCTTGTATGGCATAGTAATGAATCTGAGTTTATCTTGTCATCTTTATCTTTTGAATAGATGAGGTCAATGGTGTTTGTCATATGTAGATATGATTTATATAAATGATAATTCATCAACTACTAGTGATTGTTGTATCAAAATATTAATGAAAACTAGCACTAACATGTGAATGACTAAAGTTCCTAATTCAAAGAATTCAAATATCATATGGTAGGCAATGTATTAAGGCTTAACACACATTATTTTATTTAACCTTCTCCTTTATTTTACAGAGGAGCAGAATCCTGGACAGATTAATTGACTAACCCAAGATCACATATTTAGAAAATGGTGGAGTCATGTTTGTGTGACTCTGAAGTCCATATTCTAAATAACTAGACTTTCATCATACTCCAGACATACTAGTACAACTTACACTTCCAAAACAGATAATATCAAACTATAATTACTTCTTAGACATGGGGCTATTCCCTTCCTAAAGGCAGGGACCATATCTTAATTATTACTCTCCTCTTGCACTTAACATGGTAGGTGCTAAATAAATACTTGCTGGTTACTGCTGAAGATATATATTTAAGACTACCTGTGGGACAGTAGTAGATACAGAACACATAAGTATCCAAAAAGAGAAAATGAAGGACAAGAGAAAGGCAACCAATAAGGGAGGCAAAGAAGAAACAGCAGTAAAAGAAGGAAGAGATTTAAAATGTGCAGAGCAATAGAAAGAATGGACATTTATTTCCTCACTAGAAAATAAAATGAGGTAGATATATAAATATCACAAATTTTAACTTTTGAAAACCTGTATTTTAGAAATATCTGGACTCTAAATATGGTTCTCCTTCTTCAAATATCTGATTAAATAATGTAATATTTGCCTACTTATTCAGGAAGAGAAACTACTAAATATCCCAGCCCATTTTAGAGTTGGCATTACTAATGAACTAGATTAAATTGACCAGAGCTTTAACTGCAACTGAATGAAGAGACTTTTTCCAGATGAACATATGCCTAATAATATGACCAATTTGATTTGCCTGATTTTTCTCTCAGCCAGGATCCGAAAGGCTTCCTGGCTGTTTTACAGCTTTCTGCTTAGTCCCAAAAGAAAGAACATTTTTCTTATTAATATAGCTTCCTCATAGATTCAAGCCCAAGTTCCTAATTCAAAGAAGTGCTAATCCATTTGCAAAGCATCTTAGTGAGGGAGTAATCACCCAGCCATAATCACTATTACAAGTCATAATTACTTTATGAATTCTTTTAATTACTAAGTGGTTTTTAACAACTATAAATAGATGAGCACGCTTAGCAACACAGACATTGGTCTGGAAGCCAGGGTAATGTCTCATTAAAGAATTGTAGTGCTTTTTTATCTGGAGGTAGGATGATGTGGCAGTGGGGAATCATTACTTTTACAGACTTTGTCACTCCCCTGAGGTACACTAAAACCCAGAGCCCTGGCTTCTAGTAAAATATTAACCTTGGAGAGAAAGGAAGAAGAAACAAGGGATTAGGGGAGTAGAGGCAGGAGAAAACTCAGAAAATGACACTGCCATCAAGGAAACCAACATCTTATAAATGAAGTTACCATATGTTATTTTGAAAAAGCAATGATAAAACTTACTAACTACATGGTAGGGTAAGGGCAAAGCTGTACTTGGGATCCCAAGAGAAATAAGATTCTGTATTCTTCTCTACTCCTCCAAACATTAATAAACGAAATAAGTTTCTTAGTGAATCCAATAAGGCCAGCCCTTCTGACAGAGAGAGAGACTAAGTCTTCTGAACCCTAAAGACATGTAAAAGTACCTAGAGTATGACAGTTTTGAAGGCAAAACAAAGCAAAACGCAAATAAGAAACATAAACTAAAACATAGCACTACACAAAAAAAATCTACCTTGATCAAGGTCAGTTATGTTGGAACATGTGTCTTTTACCTTATCAGATCTTCACACTAATCCTGTGATGATAAGTAGGGCAGGTATAACTCCCCATTTTTTAATGAAAGAGGAAACCGAGTTTAAGAAATTAAATGACCTGGGGGCACCTGGGTGGCTCAGTGGGTTAAAGCCTCTGCCTTCGGCTCAGGTCATGATCCCAGAGTCCTGGGATTGAGCCCCGCATCAGGCTCTCTGCTCAGCGGGGAGACTGCTTCCTTCTCTCTCTCTGTCTGCCTCTCTGCCTACTTGTGTTCTCTGTCTGTCAAATAAATAAATAAAATCCTAAAAAAAAATAAAAAAGAAATTAAATGACCTGCCACTTACACAAAGAAGTTAAAATGGCCGTGCTGAGATTTGAACCCATGTTTCCTAGATGCAAATGCCATATTCATTCTACTACACTATGGCCCCTTGGTTTATTAATGGCCTTTGTTCACATTCACAGGTCTTTCCCCACTTCCTCAGTTTCAGCTGAGGACCTTGCTTCTTAGCTTATAAAAAAAATTAAAGCAAACACAAGGGGATTTCCACATTATCCTACCACCTACTAACCTATACCCTAATACTCCATCTCCCTTTGGAGAAAAATACTCCTTTTCTCCCATTACAATGGATTAATTTGCTCTGCTATCTAAGGCCAATTTTTCCACTTACGCATTGATTCCTACCTCCCTTTTGTTTTCTTAAAGACTTTAGGCTTTCCTATAACACCATTTTTTACCTCGCTATAGGATCATTTTTATCTGCATACAAATATTCTATATCTTAAATTAAAAAAGGAAATTGATTTTACATCTCCCCTTGAGCTCCAAGTAAGAATTAGCTCTATTTACTGTCTTCACTTTCTTATAACTCAGTCTCTGAATCCTTTCAAATAAAAAAAGGCTTTTCTCTATTACTCTGCTGAAATTACTCACTAAAGACATCTAGGATCTTTATCTTATCAAGTCAAAGGAACAATCATAGCTCTCACCCACTCCTTATCAACAATCTCTAACTCAGTTAATCACCATCCCCTTGAGATATTTTTTCCCCCCTTGGCTTCTAGGACCATTCACTCTCGTAGAGGTTTTCCTTCTACTTGTCATCCTTCATTTTCAGTCTTCTTTGCTGACCTATCTTCTCCTCTCTCTCTCCAAGCTCAACATGATCCAGAGCTCAATCCTCAGATCATTTTTCTTTTGTTTTTAATTTTAATTCTAGTATAGTTATATAGTGTTATATTAGTTTCAGGTATAAATAACAGTGATTCAACACTTCCATACAACACTGGTGCTCATTACAAGAGCCCTCCTTAATCCCATCACCTATTTTACCCATCCTCCCACCCACCCATCCTCATCGGTTTGTTCTCTATAGTTAAGAGTCTATTTCTTGGTTTGTCTCATTTTTTTCTCCCTTTGTTTTGTTTCTTAAATTTCACATATGAGTGAGATCATATGGTATTGTCTTTCTCTGACTGACTTATTTTGACTTACTTTGCTTAGCATTATACTCTCTAGCTCCACAGACTTTTTTTCAATACTCATTTCGCCCAATCTCACTCAACCTCAGGACTAAAATTTTGAATAACATCCCTATGCCAGTTACCAGCCCCCTCACGTAAATACAGACCCTGCCTTTTTTATCCAGTCTTCCCTACTTCAGTAAATGGTATTCTCTTTACCAAGTTGTTCAGGCCAAAAACCTAGCATTGTCTTTATTTCCTCTGTTTACTTATAATTAACTCATCGTTCCTGTTGGTTCTATTTTCAAAACATCCTGAGTCTAACTACTACTCATCATTTCAACTTCTGACCATTCTATCCAAGCCATTTTCTCTCACCTTGACTTTCAATCATTTCTCTACTACTTGACTAACAACCATGTCTCTACTGAGGAGCCAGAGTGGTTTTTTCAGAACAAATAATATCACATCACTCTTTTGATCAAAACCCCTCCAATGGCTTTTCCCAACACTTAAGAGGACAAAATCCAGACTCCCTAGAGAGACGACAGATGACCTACCTCTTACATACCATGACCGCCCAATGCTTGTTCTCTCTAACCACACTGGCTTCCCTGCTATTCTTTGAACCTGACAAGTATTTCCTGCTTGATGGCCTTTGCATATGCTTTTCCTTCTGCCTAGAAATTCTTCCCCAAGGCTTTCTCATGAGTTGGTTGCTCATGTCCCTCAGTTCTCTATCAGATATCTCCTGTGAAAAGCTTTCTTTAACTGTCCTGTATTTAGAACAGTCTCCTCTAGGTATCTGTAGACACTTGCTTGATTTTTTAAAAAATCTCATTTGTATCTACTTTGTTATATTACATGTTTGTTTACTTGTTTATTTACCAGCCCACTATGAATATAAGGCCCACAAGTACTGGAACTTCATCAAACTAGTCTGCTGCTATATTCTCCACAAGTGGAGCACAGTCTGTATGTAATAAATATTATTATTATATATAATAATAGCTTCTGTTTACTGAGTTTACTGTAAATGAGCAAAAGACTGTTCTGTGCTTTACCTATATTAACTAATTTAATCTTCCCAGTAATTCCAGGAGGTGCTTATAGTGGTGATATCACAAAAGTCATATTTATGAATCATTCTGTACTTGGACTATTGGCTGTTTCCTTTAAAATAGGACTATGAAAAGAATTACTCAGAAGGATTAACTGACAAGAAACGTACTTGTGAGAAAATAATCAGAAGATATAAATCTCTATATAGAGTAAATAATGGCTAAATGTACGAGGAATAGTGGTGGTTTGATAACCAATAAGTGAGTGAAAAAATTATTTATTAAGTATAAGGAAATATAGCCAAATAAGAAATTGAGGAAGGGTAATTATGCTGTTTCCACTAAAAGCCCCCCACAAGCTTGTAAAGTGGTCTTATTTGTAGAATAAAATTCAATAAACCAGGGAGATGGCTACATATAACTTACTTTTAAACATATATTAAGATATACTTTAATATACTTTACAACAGGGAATTCACAAAAGTTTAATCTCAAACTGTTAACATAGTTTTTTAAAAAAATATGTATTTTTAAGCACACAGTGATTCTAGTGTTTTTCTACATTATTACATAGAGAACAAGCCTGGCATGTTAGTTAATATAGAAGACTGTTATGTCCCTCAGCACCAAGGAGCATATCTATGATTATTTTTTCTTTTTAAAATTCCATGTTTCTATTTTTTAATCATTCATTTTTTTAATTAACATATAATGTATTATTTGTTTCAGGGGTATAGTTCTGTAAGTCATCAGTCTTACACAATTCACAGTGCTCACCATAGGACATAGCCTCCCCAATGCCCATCAACCAGCTCCCCATACTCCCCTCCCACCCAGCAATCCTGAAATTAAGAGTCTGTTATGGTTTGTCTCTAAAATAATGTAATATTGTGGACTCCACTTACACCAACTGGGGGTTGTTAAAGAAATTAGATGTTTAGTTTTTCTTTTGCTCTATTATACACAGGTGATACTGAAATATATTGAGTTGGCTTTAAGTACTGGAAATAATCACACTTATTTACCTACTTGGCAGCTCTGTGAGAATAAAAGGCAGGATATATTTTTATCTTAGATGTTTAGTTTTTCTTTTGCTCTATTATACACAGGTGATACTGAAATATATTGAGTTGGCTTTAAGTACTGGAAATAATCACACTTATTTACCTACTTGGCAGCTCTGTGAGAATAAAAGGCAGGATATATTTTTATCTTAAACAATGTTTCGGCATTATTTGTATTTGGAAAATACTTAGAACAGGAACCATGAACCTTTTGGAAAATTTCTGATCACCATTATTGTGAGGAAGGAGCTAGCACTGATTTCTGAAACGTTCTACCAAATGCACCAATAGAATCCTAACAATAATTTTAGAGCACTTAACTTAATTGGGATATTAGAAACATTTTGAGCAGAAACCAATTTCTGGCATACAAAAACTGCATTTTAAAATATTTTATCCAATGTTCAAGTTTCCATTTATTCTTTACTTATTTTTAAAGTTTAAACAATGCTCTACTTACAGAATGAATTGACAAATGGCTAAAATTTATAGGGAAGAGATTTCATTCCAGCAATAGCATAATCTTTGATGTTATTTTTATTTCCCCAGTGTGATGGTATGTGTATCAATAATTTTTTTAAAAAAAGATTTTATTTATTTATTTGACAGAGGCAGAGAAAGTGAGCACGAGCAGGGAGAGTAGCAGGCAGAGGGAGAAGCAGGTTCCCTGCTGAGCAAGGAGCCCAATGTGGGACTCAATCCCAGCACCCTGGGATCATGATCTGAGCGGAAGGCAGATGCTTAACTAATTGAGCTACCGAGGCATCCCAATAATTCTTTTTTTTAAAATTAAAGATTTATTTATTTATTTTGGAGAGAAATAGCTTACGTACGTGCATGGGGAGAGAAGGAGAGGGAGAGAGAATCTCAAGCAGATTCCCTGTTGAGTGGAGCCTGATGGGGGGCTCGATATTAGGATCCTGAGATCATGACCAGAGCCAAAAATCAAGAGTTGGATGCTTAACTCATTGAACCACCCAGGCATCCTCGTATTAACAATTCTAAATAGTTATGATATCTGATATCATTTGGTTAAGCAGGGATACCAATGATAAAATATTTTCAAAACTAAATTAATGATGATTTCCTTTGCCAAAGGTTTTGTGATAGGGTTCCCTGAAAGGCGAACTACCTGGAGTTTTATAAACATAATTTATACAACACTATCTGAGATCATGACTTACACACCTCCTGCCTATAGGCCAGGCTGGTAATTCTGACTTTTTGGGGAGAGCAATATCAGCAACTCTTCTGCTCTGAATGCCATAAGTAGGACTAAACACTTCTCATGCACAGGTGAAGCTATATTAAGCAGCAATAGCCAAGAGATAGGTATTCAGCACAAGCTTGTTTTTATTAGAATCTTTGGGCTCCAGGACAAATTTCCTTAAAAGATATGGGTCTTTGGGGCACCTGGGTGGCTCAGTGGGTTGAAGCCTCTGCCTTTGGCCCAGGTCACGATCCCAGCGTCCTGGGATCGAGCCCCACATTGGGCTCTCTGCTCAGCGGGGAGCTTGCTTCCTCCTCTCTCTCTGCCTGCCTCTCTGCCTGCTTGTGATCTCTGTCTGCCATATAAATAAATAAAATCTTTAAAAAAAAAAAGATATGGGTCTTCTATTTCTTTTGTATTCCCCAAAGTACACTGAGTATTGAATAGAGCACTTAGCAAATCTTAATAAATTCTGACAAGCCAAAAGTATTTTTCATAGATAGCTTAGGCTGAGAAGGCTTATACACCTTGTGTTTGTAAGTTTAAAGAAAAGGGCAAAATAAAATGGAAGAAGATGAAAAAGAAAAGCATAAAATGGCAAAGGGAGAAACAAGGCATTTAAAAGGTTGCTGGAAAATATGAATTCTAATTCCAATTTTGCCCTTTCCCTATTGACAGCTGAGTTTTTATATTATTTTTCCATACTGACTGTGTCATCTCGAGCAAGAATGGGTCTTTGGTCTTCGACAAAATGAGGAAGTTATATTAGGTGATAAAGAAATATCAAAGTTATTCATATTTTGATATATAAAATCATTTCTTAATTAATAGCTCTACTTAATCACAAACCATTAGATGCCTAATAATTGCCAGTTGTCATTCTGTGGGAGAAGTAAGAACAAAATAAAAAATGTAAAACAGGACAAATTTCAGGTAACATCACGAATATGTTTTATGCTCATCAGAACACAATCAGCTTAAAAATCTTAAAGTAATCTATTGATGCACAAAAGATATGTCTAGGACTGAGGTCTTTTACCAGGAAAATATTTCACTTTCTTCTGTGCTGAGGAGAGCTTCTATGTACAGAAAGCTAGGAAGAAGCTGAGAAATAATGGAGAAGAGGGAAAGTCTCAAGGGAAAGAGACCAAGAGAAGTAGAAAGATAACTTTTTTTCAAGACATTTGCCATCTGTGCCTCTCTAAAAGATGCCAGGCAGCTCCCCAGCCTGAGGGTTAGGGAAGCTCTTCTCACAAACCCTGGAAGATATCCCATTAGGTTTCCCCACTAGGAAGATAAAGAGTAGCAGATGGGATCCTGCAATTGTCAGGAGGTGATTTGGAAATGGAAGGCCATGAGGTTCGTGATGTTCACTGTTACTCTGTTAACCTCTCCTTCCTTTCATTCTTCCTTTAATGAACTCTTTAATTTTGCATGTTGGGTCCCCTACTGATGCTATTCATATCTGCCTTGTCCTTTTTATTTGTTTTGTTTTAAATTTCTCTTTTTAAAACAATATTGCTTATTTTTCCAATCTCATGTTTGAGGAAGATGTATTTGTAATTTTCTATCAAAAGATTTGTAGTTGTGCCCAAACAGGACAAACTTCAAGCATTAAAAATGCTCTGTTACTGAAAATGTTCTACACATGGGCAGAGCAAAGAATCTGTGTGCCTTTAAAGAAAGCAGTACAGAGAACTGCCAAACCTGGAAATTTATGGACATATAAAAATCTTATTGCTCTGGTACTTTCTAAATTTGGAATGGTTCTATTTTATATTAACACATGAAACCCATACTTTTAGTCAATATCCAAGGCTTTGCGAAAAAGTAAGAACTTCACAACTTTTCAGATTGGATGTTTGATATATAATCTCATGTTTCTGTGTAGTCACAAGAACCATAACAACTGAGTATATCTTTTAAAAATATTTATTGAAAATTCTAGAGACAGAATACATTTGGGGCATATTCTGCTTTCTTTCAAAGCTATTAATACGATAGCAAGCATATTCCTAAATCTGTTCAAATAAATTTTCCCTAACTTTGAAATCTTTTTATTTCTATTATGGTTTTAAAATAGGTTACCTTCTATAAGTTCACTGAACATATCAAATCATGATCCTTGTTTGCCATGACGACAGGCACTTTCTGCTCTAGATGTGGGCTTTCAGTGCCAACATCATTAAGAGATTCTTTAAATTACTTTTTAAATGTCCTTTTCCCTCAGGATTTTCACTTATATCTAATTAGACTACTTACTCTATGCCATGTAATCCCTGTTGCCAAAACTGCTAAATGCTTCAATAAGTAGGAGGAGGGCATCAATGGAGCAAGACAGATGTAATGTCACTGGTTAACAATAGAAGTGTGAAGCAGCTGCCTTAATTATGAAGCTTATTAATTCATGGTGTTAAAAAAAACTTGGCAAGAGTTCTTATAAAATAGCTAAACTTTCCAAATAGCATCATAGCGTTTAAAACTTAAAATACATGTTTTCACTAAGAAATAGTGCAATAATTATTTTGTCACAGTAATTAACATCTGCATTTAACATCTATAATTCTAAGTTACAAGGTCACACATGAGTTTAAAAGTAATTCTGTTTTTAAATCAACTTTTTGAAAATATATCCCCTTATTCTTCCGTGCTTTAAAAATTTTTTACAGTTGGAATTAAAACACTGGATAAGGATAAACTACGTCTCGGAGAGGAAGTGAGGTAGAGAGAAGGAATTCTAAAGAACTACTTTCTATGTAACCTCATTAAATTTCAATTTTATTATGTGTATATTAATGTTTACCATGAAGCACTGTTTGAGGATTACAAATAATGTATATAAAATGCCTGGCATGTAGTAGGTGCTCAATAAAAGATAGCAGTATTTTTTAATAGATGCATTGGAAAGACAAAATTTAAACAAATGGGTTGCTATTATAGAATAAGATTGGTGAACAGAAATAGTCTCAGTACAGTCTTTGGCCTTGGAGCTTTTCACTATCATTTAAAGGTAATGACAGCTGAAGATGTAAGCTAGAAACAATTCAATTTCTTAGGAAGAAGAAAAATGAATAGAAATGAAATCTCAAAAGAGGTATTACTAAAAAAAAAAATTAGTGGAAGTGTATTTTCTTTTTCAGTTTGACTGAAATAAAAATTTATATGTAATGGAGTAACAACCAACAAAAATTAGTTCCTGGAAGTTTAACACACTGTCACATTTAAAAAAAAACAGGCAAAACTCCTCATATTACTTGGAAGGATGAAAATATTCCAAGTATCCAGTGGGCCAAGAGAAAAACTCATGTAAATGCCACACAGGTCTAATCCTGATCCCCACCTTTTCTAGTCTGTAAAGGAATGATCACCATCTATCCCACCAAATCTGACAGTTTCTCCTTGTCTTTTAGTTCTTCAGTAGTTTTATCATTAATAAATTCATTCCAGCCCTTTCTGAATCTATATATTTGGCGTGAGTGTGTGTATGTGCTTATACACACACACTCTCTCTCTTGCATGTTTGTCAGTAATGTTCACTATCTATCTCCAGCCCCTACAAAGAGCCGCACACATATTAGGTACAAAATAAATATTTTTTGCAAGAATTAGTATATGGTCTGTGGGTAGAAATATGACTGATAGAATTTAATATAGACCAATGTAGAGCGTAATGTATTAAGGATAAAATATATACATTATGCATACTTCATTTTATGCATATTTTTTTTTCTTTTTAAAAGATATTTATTTCTCAAGACAATTTCACTCAGCTTAGCTCTTTATTGGGAAGAGTTTAGTTTCCAACTTTAAACTCAGAAATTTCCCGTTTGTCCATCCTTTGGTCAAAAGGATGATTACCGTCAATATAACACCATTCTGCAAAATAACAGTCTGACCCCAACCATTCTACTGATAGAAGAAAAAGAACAGAATTCAGAAGACGTTATATATGACCTTAATGTTTTTTTGTTTTTGTTTTTGTTTTTGTTTTTAACTCAAACCTGACAACCTTCTATGAACACTGGAAGAGGGAAGTCTATAGTGCCAAAAAACACTGTATAAGGAAGCATGTCATGAAATGACCTGATTAAATAAATGCTTTCTTTTTTATTTTTGAAAGAAAATAAACTGTCTGGTAAATATTATAAAGGCACTAAAACTGCATCCTTACTTAAAAAGAAATTCAGAAAAGTTGACAGTGATATGCAAAATGACCAAATAAACAATAGCGATTCTAATTCATTTAAGTAAAGGAAAGACAACTCTATAGCTAACTATGAGATTTTAAATACATATCTTTTCTAAAGGGAAAAAGATCTATAAACAGTTATTAGTTATCAGTTATGAATACATAAAATCAAGAGATTATCACTTGAAACTATGATGTTAAATGAAGAGAAATAATATATTTATGTATTTTTAAATGTCTGGTGAAAGTGAATCAATGTCTTAATATTCTTTTTTCTTCTATGGTTGGTTATGGTGAAAATGAAATCAGTGTCTTAATATTCTTTTTTCCTTTTATGATTGGTTACCTTCTAGTTTTTTTCCTCTATGCCAGGTAAAATCAATCACATTGCAACACTGAGAACCTCAAAGAAAATCTTAATGAACACACTTTCTATACCATCATTAATACCAAAGGAAAGAAAAAAAGTTAAATATGTAACCTAAGATAAAATGAGAAAACTTCATTCACTGCCAAAACTAAACTGATGGAAATATTAGAGTAAGTTCAAAGTAATACTTAAGAGAATAGAAGCTTTTCAGTTGTGATCTCAGAAATACTAAAAATTCATTAAAAAATAATATATTAATAAAAAGTTTAAAGATGACTTTAGAAACATCAATGACTATCTTTATAAAAGGAGATGCTGGCAGTGAATGGGTTCTAATACTGAATTTTTCAAAACTATAATGTGACATGATTAAGCATCATAATAACAAAACAATAATAATGAAAATAGGCCTTTGAAACTAACGACACTCCTTTTGGTTTTCTTTGCCCTGTTGTGTTTATCATCCTGTTCTCCATAGCTCCTGTCTGGCTGCTTTTTTCTCCTTGTTTCAAAACCACAAGGAGATTAATACCCATTTTTGGAGGTGAGAGTAAAGATAATGAGGCTATGTGAATCATTTAGGAATATTTAGGGTGGTAACAGCGAACATTAAAAAAAAACAATACTTTTCAGCAACAGAATGAATTCTAGAAATTGCACTGTAATTACTTCAAATCCAATCTTGTTTTACTATTGAATATTTATTTGTTACTTATACACATATGTTCTCTAGTGAATGGAAAGTAATTTCTACACAAGAAATTAATAAAACAGTGGTACCTGCAGATCTTCTTATCAATATGTGTCCCACAGTTCTAAAGCCCCAATATCCTCATTCAAAAACCAGTGTCACTGAGATATTACAGACTTAGATGCTAGGTAGCACAGGGTGAGTTTCCTAGACTAAACACATAGGATGAAGAGATGACATCATTGTTGCTGTGAAAATTATTACAGGTACCCCAAATCATATCCATATAAATACACTGTTGAGTTTATCTTACATGTATTTGCAGATGATATTTTTTTTAATCACAAGAACTGACTTTATTTTAATAAAAATAAACCATGAGATCAGTGTAACTGGTTTTATGGTGTAATGGTGGAAAGAAGCAGGCTGCTGAAAGGAAACAGGCAGACCTCTTGTTCTGACCAATGCCTTTTCAGAGAAGACTGAAGAGGAAAACAGCCTAATTCTCTTGATATTGGATATATTTTGGGGTCTTTTTTTAGGGGGGCGTAGAGGGATACGGAGTGTAATAGGCATATGGTTTTCACAAACCTTTACAAACAATGTGCATCCAGTCTTTTTTTCCCCCCCATGGACTAGAAGGACAAATATTGCTAAAATGTCTATACTACCCAAAGTAATATGCATACTTAATGCAATTCCTACCAAAATAGTACTAGCATTTTTCACAGAGCTAAAACAAAGTCCTAAAATTTGTGTGGAACCACACAAGACCCTGAATAGCCAAAGCAATCTTGGAAAAGAAGAGCAAAGCTGGAGGCATCACAATTCTGGACTTCAAGCTCTATTACAAAGCTGTCATCATCAAGACAGTATGGTACTGGCACAAAACAGACACACAGATCAGTGGAACAGAATAGAAAACCTGGACATGGACCCACAACTCTATTTTAGAGTTTAGACAAATCAGGAAAAAATATTCAGTGGAAAAATATTCAATGGAAAAAAGATTTTAGATTTTAGACAAATCAGGAAAAAATATTCAATGGAAAAATATTCAATGGAAAAAAGATGGTCTCTTCAACAAATGCTGTTGGGAAAAATGGATAGCAACTTGCTGAAGAGTGAAACTGGGCCATTTTTTTTTTTTTTTTACACCACACACAAAAATAAATTAAAAATGGATGAAAGACCTAAATGTGATGCAGGGAACCATCAAAATTCTAGAGGAGAACATTGGCAGCAACCTCTCTGACACAATGACACACTAGACTATACAACTCCTTACTAGACACATCTCCAGAGCCAAAGGAAACAAAAGCAAGAATTATTGGGACTTCGACAAGGTAAAAATCTTCTGCACAGCAAAGGAAACAATCAACCAAACTAAAAGGCAACCCATGGAATGGAAGATATCTGCAAATATGATCTTGGGATGGTATCCAAAATGTGCGTCCAGCATCTAGTCTTAACATGTACCTCTTACCTCAATATCTTCTACTTCAGTGTGTGTGTGTGTGTGTGTGTGTGTGTGTGAGAGAGAGAGACATGAGAGACAGCACAGGACAGTGGTTAAGAACCCATGGACTCCGGGAAGCAAACTGAGGGTTTTAGAAGGAAGAGGGCGTGGGGGATGGGTGAGCCTGGTGATGGGTATTAAGGAGGGCACTGATTGCATGGAGCACTGAGTGTTATACGCAAACAATGAATCATGGAACACTACAAGAAAAACTAATGACGTACTGCAGGGTGACTAACATAACACAATAAAAAAAAAACAAAATAAAAAACAACTTGGGCTGCTAGACTGCAGTCATTAAGTATTGACTTAATGTGCAACCTTAGGTTAGTTAACCTCTAAAAGGAGAATAATAATGGGATGTTATCAATACAAAATGAATGTTTATTGTTAGAATTAAATGAGTTTATTGATGTAAAGTTCCTAGAATAATGCTTAGCACATGAAAAGTGCTCAAAGATGTTAGCTTTTATTATGTGTGTTCCCAAGGTAGGCATATATTTTTAAATATTAGATTAGACAAATATATCAAGGTAGGTAAATATGAAAGGAAAATTATATTCTTAAATCTAGTTTAAAATACTGGTTTAAAATACTTGCCCAAATTAATTAACCATGATTTTGCTGTCTCCCACCCAGATAAATCTTATTTTTATGACTCTCCAACTAAGAAATAATAAAACCTCATTCTTAGGAACTAAAAATTCTTATTTTTTTATACTTGTTATTTCAGAAATGAATTTTTAATTTTATAAAAAAGTTTTTGATAGTGGCATCATATACTTTAATTCTCTACTCTTTTCTTTAAAGCAAATAACAGAACTGATGACTACAACAGGATCCATACATCAATTCATTAACATATTATTTTCTGACTCACTATAATGTACTTGGCCTTATGTTGCATACAAAATCTACAAACCAGCTTCTCAAAGGAAAAACACGAAAAATTGGAAACTGTGAATGGGATATTGAAGCCATTGAGAATGATAAGCAAAGGAGGTAAGAAAAAGCTAGTAAGTAAGTGAACTATCTCAACATCAATGAATGTGTAAGAGAAGGACTTTAAAGACATTATAAGTCCAATGGTTCTTAACTTTTTAAAATAATACCAATGAGCCTGAGGAATAAGATAACATGTAGTATTCATTTATAACACATGTATTGACCAATGTGCTAACAAGGTTTTGTAGTAACTAAATTTAAATTGTTCTTGTTTTTACCCTGTAATAAATACGATTGTAAAAATACAAATTTTCGAAGGGGGAAAAGGGTGGGCGTTGAACAGCTTTTTTGCCAATAAGTAAATCTAAGAGATCTTAATTGTGTGTCCCTATGGACACACATCATAAATTCAAGAAGAATGACTCAAAAGAAGCAGTAAGAAAGCTTTCAATTATAATTCACATAAGTTATTATACTGACGGATAGGGTGATCACCTGGCTGCTGAAGATAACCCAGTTTATACCTATTATCCTAACTTAAATATTAATAGTGATCCATTCCATTCTCAGAAGTACCCAAGTTTGGATAATAAATTATGTGGGAAACTTGGTCCAAATATAAAGACTTTATAAATAGTTTCTGCCAAATTTCTAGACGCACTGGCTGGCAGCAATATAAGACCCAAATTAAAAGAGAAGGTATGAAATATGTAGGATATAATCTCTTTATATGAAAAAGCAATGCAATAATATCATGAAACTCACACTCAAAATTGAAAGCAATTCTTCGGTACCGCATTCAGGTTTCAAACGCTCTTTGAACATTTTAACTGTTTGGTGCTTCAAATAGTAGTAAGAGGCAATTCGGCCATATGTCAGAGGTTCAATGCTCCGATTATCCTATTTCAAAAAGAAAGATAAAATGACAAATAAAAAGTACATTAGAAGCACATGCATTCATAAAATTAATAGTTCTTACTGCAGGTTGCTATTGCAACAATTTTGTTCAAATTTTCAGTTATCATTAGAACAAAAGCCCTACTGTTAAAAAGCTGGACAATCTCTTCACTTAGAATGTACAGGACTGAGTCATACCTCTCCAATTTCAATACAGTAGGAATGTTCCAATTCAACCAGAGACTTCTCAACCAGACTGGACAGAAATTTGTTCACAGAATCATGGCTGACATCACTCAAATTGTAGTAACTAGAAAATAAGGAAGGTCATTATTTGTTTCAAGATTGTTTCTACTAAAATTAGCATTTCAATTTATCATTCTATTTTTTTCAGGATTTCAAAGAACAATTACACTTATGGCAAATCAAAGAAGTAAAACAACTGCCAACTGCCTGTTTCACTGTACAGATCAAAATTCCCATACTAAGATTTGTGGACACCAATGAACAATGATAATACGTTAAAATATGTAAGATAAGCAGATAAAATTCAGCATCACATTAAAAGGACACTAACTTTCCAGTGTTAAAACTGGCATGATTTCACTTTATACCTCTAGAGCAAACTAAACTTGCACACTAGATTTAGAAATAGAAGCATATAATATATTATATATAATTCCCTTCTATATAGAAAAACCCATCCTCAGTAACTTTAATAAAACTCAAAGAACTATTGACTTGGGTAGCAGATGAATTCTTTTAGGACATTTAGTCATTTATTGTTCTCCAAATGCTTAATAAGTACATGTCACCCTAAATATTGGAAGGGACATCACACTAACAATAAAGCATTTGAACTAAGCTTCTATAAAAAACACATATGTTCAACTCCGTATATTTTCTGAGTAAAGGCTGAAGGGCATGCAATTCACCTAAATGCTCCTCCCTCTAAGTCCAAAAATGTCTTGCCAAATATCTAAGATTGCTAGGAATCTGTGTCTGGGAACCGAATCAAAGGGTGACAGAATAATCCCACGTCATGGCAGCTCTCTAATTCCTGGTGATGAATCCTGTACCTTGGTCAGCATAGAGAATTATATGTCCTATTTCCATCCAAATCAAGTAACATGAATGTAAAGTGACCTCAGAACAGACTCATCCCTGAAACCCCAGCACAAGGGTTGTACTTCTGCACAGGACTAGAAAGGAGATAGTCCTGGTCTGGGAAGCAAGTGCTAACAATCTCAATGGGAGAAGCCTAAAGGAAACCACAACAGGCCAAGTATGGTGACTTTTTTTTTTTTTTTCTTTCTTCAAAGGGAAATATTTGGGGTCAGTATACTGCAAAAATTTATTTAAAAATACACAAAATAGGATGGGGCACTTGGGTGGCTCAGTGGGTTAGGCCTCTGCCTTTGGCTCAGGTCATGATCTCAAGGTCATGGGATCGAGTTCTGCATCAGGCTCTCTGCTCGGTGGGGAGTCTGCTTCCCCCCGCCTCTCTCTGCTGCCTCTCTGCTTACTTGTGATCTCTCTCTCTGTCAAATAAATAAATAAAATCTTAAAAAAATAAAAATATACAAAATAGGACTTAAATGATGACATAATATGCTTTCAAAAGAAAGAGATACAATAGGGGCACCTGGGTGGCTCAGTGGGTTAAGCCTCTCTCTGCCTTCAGCTCAGGTCATGATTTCAGGGTCCTGGGATCGAGCCCCGCATCGGGCTCTCTGCTCAGTGGGGAGCCTGCTTCCCCCTCTCTCTCTGCCTGCCTCTCTGCCTACTTGTGATCTCTCTCTCTCCCCTCTCAAATAAATTAAAAAAAAAAAAAAAGAAAGAGATACAATATACTTTCAATAGAAAGAGATGTTTGCACAAATAGCTAAGTATACCAATATGAGAGTCTCCACTGAGTAAGGATTAATAACAGACTATTTACTTGGGAAAGTAACTGTAAATCATAATTACATGCTGATGATTTTAATTTTCACAAAAGAGAAATATTTTTCATTTTTATCTGCAGAGAAATTATTGCCTTTCCTGGAAAAATTCTTGTCACAGACCAAAATAAAGCAGTATTTATCAATGAACAGATAAATAAGTACTGAAACCAGTGCTGTTGTTAATTTAAACAAAATGTACAAACTTTTATTTAACCAGGCAGATAAAGTGAAAAAACCAGCATTAGAAACCATTAGAAAATATTTCCTTTATCCTGAAAAATGAGTAAAATAAGTATTAATTAGAATAATGTATTCTGCTATCAAAGGTGAAACTAAAAATTCTGCACATTCAACACCCCATAAGTGATCTCTAAAGCCATTCCAAATTAATAGTGATACTTGTTGTTTTTCATTTTTTTCCAACAAATGGAATTTATCAGCCAAACGTTCTACAACAGAAGTGTTTATATTTCACATTCTTTTGGCTTGCTAAATCTATAAATTTTCCAACACTATTTTCAGCTTCCTGGATTAATATACAGTTGATAAAATTATTCCTAAATTGAAATAAAAAACTGAAAATGTGCTCAGGAACTGAGTAAGTAGAATTTCTAGAGCAAGAATCAAATAATTCTTTATGCAATTAAAATTACAGAAGGAAAACATTTTGAAAATAATTCACCATGAAAAACAAAAAAGTTAAAATACCATTTTTGCCTAAAAATTTACAAGGCCATTTGAAAAGAAAAAGATCTCATGGATGCTGCTACTAATTACCATAAGCCTTTACCCTCTAAATATAACTGAATGACAATTTTACCATTTTTTACTTTAACAAATTTAGTATACTTACAAGTAACATTTAAAACCATCTATGATAAAAACTCCCCTTCAAAAATTATGAATTTTTAAAATATTTACAAGGAATATTCTGATGGGCTAATACCCTTTCTAATGTTATCTAAGTTTATTGGGAAGTTTTTAAGATTAATTTGTAGCTTTTATTCAGATAAAGCACAGTCAGGATAAACATTTCTTAAACATTTAAAATAAGTTGCAAAAATGAAAAAAAAGCAATCAAAGTTATGTCTCTGAGATTACAACAAATTATCTGATGACTACATTACACATCTTCTAACTTGCTAAAAACTAACACAGTTTTTTCAAAATAACTTTAAAAATTTCCAGGTATTTCCTCTTAATTTGGTTGTTCTTTTCTAATGTGCTCACCAACACTCTCACACTTGACTTGCCTAAGAGAAGAAATGCAAAAATTCAACTTAAGTAATTGGATTGACATTCAATTAACTCAGTTATCAATACTTTTATCCTTATGGAATCTGGGGGTAATCCAGAATCTTAAAAAAAATCCTAAAATTTTTCACTTCAGGTATCCTGGCATATGTAAATGATAACTTTTATTTATTTTTAGAAAGTGATAACTTTTAAAAATAGAAAATGCTAGGTAGAATATTACATTCAAGAATAGGACAATATCAGTCATTAAAAGACTTGTCTTCTACACACCCTACACAAACACTAAAATGCGTAATTTTGGTTGTAATGTAACCTCACTGATTTATGCTACTATTCTTTGCTAATATTTGACCTAAGTTTACTTACATTTCCAAGTTCTTATAAAAGTTAGATTTGCTATGTCTTAATTAGATATATAATTTCTAAGACACTGTAAAATAAACTAAATGTAAATGGAATTACTGTCTAGGTCACATCAAATTTTGAGAGATAATATATTCTGACAGTTTTCTGTGAATAAACAATGGAGTTTATATTTAAATGATCTTCATTAGCATTATATGGCCTTTGCTTCTACTGCATGAACTTTTCAGTCACTGGGTAATTTCTGGCCTAAATAATTATAAGCATTTAGCTTAAAATATTATATATCATTAATTTCAATAATCAGTTTACTAACTTGAAAAAGCAAGCAGCAGCTAAGTAAAAAGGTTTTCACGTTGCACTCTCCACAGTACAAAATTTACAATTTATTGGTTATTAAAACAGAAATATTACACAACTGTTTAATTACAGATAAAGGATACAATGTAGTTTCATGCTCACTGCATTGGATCATCAAGTCATTACCTTCTCTCTGCCATAAACAGACAGCCTACCTTTTTGTCAGCATGCTATTTCATTTATTTCACAGAGAAACCCAGTTTCACAATAATTGACTTGTCAGAAGCTCTAATTTATGAGGCTGAGCTCTGTAAGATTTCTCTATATTGGACTCAACCTGCACACAAGCAGGGTTGAATATTTACAATGCTGTTAACAGGTGCTGAGTTGTTTAATGATTCTAATAGCCAGAAGCGTACTGAGAAAGCCAGCGGGATCACAATTACAGGCTGTTTGAACACAACAATTACTAGTCCCCTGGGAGGTGTGAAAGTCAAAGGCAGTTTGATACTGACAGTATCTAGCACATGGGCTAGACAAGCTAACTTCTATTAGCAGTCCATTGGGAAAAAGTCATAACAAACCTCTCCCTCTCGTAAAAATTTACAAAGTTCATTAAATTCAAACAATCCAAAAGGTAAAACAACTTTAAAAAAATTATCTTTAAAAGATCTTATCAAAGGACAAACAGGAAAACCACACGTGAAACCTCAAGTTATCTTTTGGCAACGTTAATAAGGATGAAATTTTGCTGGTTGGGAATGAAAGAGATTTTATTGTAATCGAAAACATAGATAAAGTTACACCAAACAGTCTGGATTTAATGTGAATAGTGGCAGCCATTTCCTGTTTCGTTATTTTAAACCTGGCCAGAGATCTTGCTGGGAAATTTTTCATCAGTCTTGAAATGCTGCAGCTATAACTGTCAGTACGGGGAAGTCATTTGTTACAGCACCATGTTTTTTTATGTTCAGATTATGCAGCAGTAATAATGACACAAATAATGAAAGTGGTTGCAGGGACAGCTGAAACTACCACAACATTTTTTGTCCCAGAAATGTTTAAAAGCTTTCTCAGGGGAAAACAGAGAGTAAAATTGAACATACAAATTGAATCCAGAACTCAATTTGGAATATATTATATTTCATGATGCACCAATACATGTGTTTATATACATTCGAACACACTAATGTAATGTGTGTCTACATATATATTTATGCATATAAATAAATATCTTTATATGCATGTGCATATATTTGCATATATATACATATCACACATGCAGGAGACTATAAGCAGACACACAGAGAACAATCCAGGAACAGTGGCAGAATCTTTGTCAACATAAGTTCTACTTTTGGCGGTGCTGTGCTGGGGGTACTTTACAGTAGTAGTATGATTAAATAAAGGGGGCTGGAGAATTTGGTCATATTTACTATCTAGGTGTGACTGTATTTTGAAAGTGGTCTTTATCTTTTCTATTTTAAATAAACCTCAATTTCTCATTGTAACACACACACGCATGTATATAAGCCTGTCCCACCCACCCAAAAGTCACACCTCAATTTGTGACACTGAATAATGTGGAGTGTTAAAGATAAATTAAAAGTACACATCAAGATAAAAAAAATAATTTTATAATAAATTTAATAAATAAAATTAAATATATAAATTAAAACTACCCTTCATTTGAGACAATGATTTTAGCTTCCTTGAAACTTCTAATAGATCTAAAAATAAGTAGGAAAAATTTACCAATTTCCTGAACTCTTGTGCCTTTCTTTGCTTCCAGATTATGGAACAGGTGATTTTTCACACAGAAAAAGATAAAATCATGGGCCAATCAGAAAGACAATTGTAGAGCTTCACTATAACAGAAGTTTTAAGTAAAATACATAAATCATTAAAATTGATTTAGGCACGTTCTCATTTTTGTCCAGATGTAAAGGTATAGATATTAAAACTGTTTTTTTTTTTTTTTTTTTTTTTTTTTTTTGCATCACATGAACAAAGTCTGGATGGTATGGTTTCCATAAAGAACACATTTTCCAGCATAGCACTGGAAGAAGTGCCGTGGGAGTGGGGTGATTTGGGTTCTGGAACTGATAATGAGCCTGGGATGGAGACTGTGGCCCCTGGAGCTAGAGTGCCCAAAGAAGTCCAGTGCTGCCTCTGTTACTCAGGAGCTTTGTGCTGATGGGCAAGTTGCTCAATCCCCCCTTGTGCTTCAGTGCCTTCATCTGTAAAATGGGGATCATAATGATACTAAATGAGTTAGGCTCTTAAATCAATAACTCAAGTTTAATAAATTATAAATAATGAGAGTGTATGTTTTTGTTTCTCATGTTATTAATTTCACTTTTTACCTTTATAAATGCCCTTCTCATACTTGTGTTTTGCTAATGTTCATCTAGTTCCTAGAGATGAATGCTTATTTTGTTTTCAAGCATTCATGCTATCTTGTAGATGGTCTAAAGAGATGAATACTCCTTGGAATTGTGCTGTGTCTGAAATTTACTGACTTTGTTATGTATTACGTGTATTTTCTTACAGCTCTAGTCTATACCTTTAAAATAAATTTTCACCTTCCACTAGAATAAGAATAGTTAAATCCCAAGTAGGTAGATTGCCTTTGCTACCCTTTTCTTGTTTATTTCGGGTATTACTGCATTATATTCAGGGAATGTAGCCTTATGATCACTATGTTTTGAAATACACTGAGGTGTTCTGTGTGGTCTGGTGCACGTTACCTTTTTATAAATAAATTTTGATGAGTGTTTAGAAGAAGACTTATTCTTTGTAGGAGGAGAATTATAAAGATACATATTTTCAAAGATACTGTTATTCATTCAAATCCTGTTTTACGAAGTACTTTTTCTCTCTCTTTGGAATGCTGATTTCCACAAGAGATGTGTTCAAGTCTCTCCACGTGGTTGTAATTTAGTTAACATCTTGAATTTCTATCAGTTTTTGCTTTCTGTATTTTGATGCTATGTTTTTAGTTGCCTAAAAATTTGTAAACTACTATACTTATTTAGTGATTGTGCTTGCTATCAATATGAACCATTCTTCTTTGTCCTTTTTAAAAAGTGTTTCTTTGCCTTGAATTTCATTTTCTCTGATTTTAATTCTGCAACTGTTGCTTTCTCTTTGTTATTGTCCTTCATATCTTCTTTCAATCCTTAACTTTCAACTTTTTAATATCACTTTGATTAGATGTTTCTTACAAATCACGTTTACCCGGATTTAAAATAATTGAATCCGAGAATTTGTCTTTCAACAGTTTAGCTTAAATTATTTTTAACATTTATGATTATAATTGACCAGACTTATGTAATGAATAGATCCTGTCAGTCCTCTGCTCAAAACCCCATAATGGCTCTTATATCATGGATAATGAAAGTCAAAGTCTTTCCCATGGTCTCTCAAGTCTCACATGACTGGTACAACCACCAATCCCCCAAGTCCCTAATCTCATCTCCTGCTACTGTTTACCCCTCATTCATTCTGCATCAGCTACAACTTCTTCTTTTTTTTTTTTTTTTTCTCATCAGCTACAACTTCTCTTTTCCATACCTTGCAAACACCAGACATGCATGCCTTAGAACCTCTCCTGTTCTCTTGGTCTGAAATGTTTTCCCTAGATATCATGTGGTCAAACTTCTCATCCCTTTCAAGTCTTTATTCAAAAGTCAGCACTTAAAGAAAAAATACAGTATTAGTAACTATAGTCACCATGCTGTAGATTATAGCATATATCTTATAACTGGAAATTTGTACCTTTTGACCAACATCTTCCCATTTCCCTCTTTGGCACCTTTAATTAGGCCCACTCTGTCTCCATATTTAATACTATAATGCTCCCTCTCTGCCCACTTGGGTCTCCTAGTCTTCGGTACCACATTCTTTTTTTCAAAGCACTCATAACCTTCTAACCTAACATTCTTTTTTTTCCTTTTCAAGTTTTTATTTGAATTCCAGTTAGTTAACATACAATGTAATATTAGTTTCAGGTATAGAATTCAGTGAGTCATCATTTATATATAACATCTACTGATCATTAAAACAAGTGCCCTCCTTAATACCCTTCACCCATTTAGACCTTGTCCCCTGCCCCTATTGCCCATCTCTCCTTCAGTAATCCTCAGTTTGTTCTCTATGGTTAAGAGTCTGTTTCATAATTTGCCCCTCTTTTTTCCTTTTTCCCCCTATGTTCATCTGTTTCATTTCTTAAATTCCACATGAGTGAAACCATATAGTATTTGTTTTTCTATGACTTATTTTGTTTGGCATAGTACATTAGCTCCATTCATGTCATTGCAAATGGCAAAATTTCATTCTTTTTGACAGGTAAGCAATATTCCTCTCTCTGTGTGCGTGCACGCGCTCACGCATGCATGTGTGTGTGTGTACACACCACTTCTTCTTTAGCCATTCATCAGTTGATGGACATTTGGGTTCTTTCCACAATTTGGCTCCTGTTGATAATGCTGCTATAAATAAAGAGGTGCCTGAATCCCTTCAAATCAGTATTTTTGTTTCCTTTGGGTAAATATGTTGTAATGTTGCAGTGTAATTACTGGATTGTTGGCCAGTTCTATTTTTAACTTTTTTGAGGAACCTCCATATTGTTTTTCAGAGTGGCTGCAACAGTTTGCATTCCCACCAACAGTATAAGAGGGTTCCCCTTTCTTCACAGCCCCACCAAAATTTGTTATTATCTGTGTTGTTAATTTTAGCTACTTTGACAGGTGTGAGATGATATCTCATTGGAGTTCGGATTTCTATCAGCATAACTTTTAAACTCATTGTCTCTGCTAAAAGAGTAAGAGTGCCATGAAAGCAAGAAGTTTTTTATTTACATCTTCAAAATGCCTAGAATAGTACTTAACACAAAGTAGGCACTTAATAAATGTTTACTGAATTAAGGAATATAGATTTAATTTTTTAATTGCTTCTACCTCACCATTTTAAGGTATGTCTATGATTTTTGAGACTAGAGATCATTATTTATGTTGCTACTACCTCCCAACAGAATCTAATACAGTTGCTGATCACAGCTTTTTTTCCTTATTGAGACATAACTAACATGCAACAATGTATTAGTTTTAGTTATATAATATAATGATTTGATATGTTTGTATTATTAAATGATTACCCTAATTTGTCTAGTTAACAGTAATCATCTTACATAGTTATAAACTGATGAGAACTTTTAAGATCTATTCTCTCATTAACTTTCAAATATATAATACGGTATTAACTATAATCATTCTGTACATTAGATTTGCAGGATTATTTAACTTATAACTGGATGTTTGTACCTTTTGACCTCCTTCACCCATTTTGCCTTCCTCCCCCATGATCTGTTCTCTATGAGGCATTTTTTTTTGTGTGAATAATAAATACTTCAGTGTGTGTGTGTGTCATGTCTTTATCTGTTCATCCACTGATGGACACAGGTTGTTTCTAGGTGTTCGCTATTGTAAATAATACTGCAATGAACATGGGAGTGCAGATACCTTTTTGAGACAGTGATTTCATATTCTTTGGATACATACCCATCAGTGGAATTGCTGGGTTATGTGGTAGTTCCATTTTTCATTTTTTGAGGAAAATCCATACTGTTTTCCATAGTGGCCACACCAATTTTCATTCTCACTAACAGTGCATAAGCGTTTCCTTTTCTCCACGTACTCACAAACACTTATTTCTTGTCTTTTTGATAATAGCCATTCTAACAGGTATGAGATGATATCTTACGGTTTTGAATTTCCTCATGATTAGTAACATTGAGCACATTTTCATGTACCTACTAACTGTACATCTTCTTTAGAAAAATGTCTATTCAAATCCTTAGCTCATTTTTAAATCAGATTGTTATTTTTCTATTCATTTGTATGAATTCTTTATATATTTTGGATATTAACCTCTAAACAGATATATGATTTGCAAATATTTTCTCCCACTTGGTAGGCTGCCTTTTCATTTTGCTAGTTTCCTTTACTGCACAGAATTATTTTAGTTTGATGTGGTTCCACATGTTTATTTTTGCTTTTACTGCCTTTGCTTTTGCTGTAGAATCCAAAAAATCATCACTAAGACCAACATCAAGGATATTACCATCTATGTCTTCTAGCACTTTTATGGTTTCAGGTCTTACCTTCAAGTCTTTAATCCACTTGAGTTGATGTTTGTCCATGGTGAAATATATGGGTATCTATCCAGTTTTCTCAATACCATTTATTAAAGAGACTGTACTTTCTCCATCATATATTCTGGGCTCCTTTGAGTAAATTAACTGGCCATATATGTGTGGGCTTACTATTGGGTACTCTGCGCTATTCTATTGATTTATGTGTCTTTTTTAATGTCAATATCTTACTGTTTTGATTACTATAGCTTTGTAATATAATTTGACTTCAGGGATCATGATGCCTCTAGCTCTGTTCTTCTTTCTTAGGTTTGCTGTGGCTATTTGAGTCTTCTGTGGTTCCATACAAATTTTAGGATTGCTTGTTCTCTTTCTGTGAAAAATGTCACCATAGCCATTCAAAAAAAAATAATTATTGCTGTACCTATTCTGGACTGATTAATTCACATGGCAACAGCTTGGGCACAGGTTTCTACTTCAGGATAATAATAACAGTCAGAGTCTCAACGTAGCTGGGTATCTCAAAATACGTTCAGGTGACTACTCTAAAGGAATAAGCAACTTTGATGAGGATAGTTGAGAGTGTATAGATCATGAACTCCTGAAAATTGATTTAAGTGCATTTATCAATATATGACTGGATTTTTAAGACTGTTAGAACTTGGATGGTTATAGGGGCTGGAGAGGGCACTGCAGAAAGGCAGAAGAGTGACAGCAAAACCAAGAAGGTGAGAGGAACAGACTCTTACCTGGGATGGGATGGGTTAATGTTTCTTTTGGTGGTGTTGATGGTGGTAGTAGGGGATATTTAGCTTTTATTTGGGTCAGGAAGAGGGCAGGAAAAGCAGTTGCCACAACAACCAAGTACCCTAAGCTAATGCATCCTTTGATTCCCAGTGCTAGAATTTACCCCTAGCAAAGATGGCCCTCAGGTAAAAGTAGGGGAGGCAATATGAACTACAGAATACTCACTATTTACATGCACTACAATCATATGAGCAAGAGATACCCTAAACTGTCAACACCCAAGAAGTTCCCAGGCTCAGAGGCTCAATATAATTTAAGTTGTAAGCCAAGTGCATCCCAAGATTTCATCTTTGTCCACTGTGCTAACCTCTCCCAAACATAATCTTCTTCTGTCCTTAATTAACACTCTTTATTATAGTTGCATGTTGGATTTTTCTCACCACATTAATATTAATAGAAGGTAGTTTTCAACCAGAACAACAGGGAGTGATGTCTGTTCCAGTTCCCTCTTCGTAGGTCCCAAACTGAAGGACGTTCTACAAAATAACTGGCCAGTATTCTTCTAACATGTCAAAGTTAGAGTAGACAAATACTGAAGAAATGTCACATGTTAGAGTGAATTACAGAGACAAAACTAAATGCAATGCAGGATACTAAACTGGATTTTGGACTGAAAAGGACATGAATGGGAGAACTGACAAAACTTGAAAAAAGTTGATAGATTAGTTAATAGTATGACATAAATGTCAATTTCCTGGTTTGGATAAACGTGCTATGGTCATGTAAGAAGTTAATATTTGAGGAAGCTGGATGCAGGCTATATACAGTGTCCATACTATTTTCCCATTTTTTTTTTTAAGTCGCAAATTGTTTCTAATTGAAAGTTAATTTTTTTTTTAAGTTTAAGAAAAGTACATGCACACACAGAGCTCAGTAAAGAATTCTAATTTGTTAAAGAACTCAGTTTGAACCAGTTTAAAGAACTCAGGGAAGTATTCCCTGTTTGCTAATCAGAGAAACTGACAAATGATTAGGCTCTTAGTCTCTAAACTAGAGTCTTCAGGATGGTATGGACCACTAAAGCAACTGAAAGGCTGTACTAGAATAACAGCTCACTAATCAACATTAATTAAGTTCTTCATAATTAATACAAGACTTAGGAAGACTTTAATGCATGTATTTGATTCTCAACATGATCCTGTGAGGGAGAGAGGCTATTACTCACTTTCCAGATGAAGAAAGGGAAGCTGAGAGGTGAAGTGACTCAAGGTCAAACAATAAAGGGTAATAACTAAACCAGGAATTAGTGTTCTGATTCCATGTTCAAATCTCTTTCCACAATATTAAGCACCTCTATCTTTTATGACATAAGAAAAAAAGAAATACATCTACAGTTACACCAAGCCACTAGTTCTTCTAAAAAAAGAGTTGAGTCAGAAAACTTAATGGTGTTAAGTTCTGGCTTTACATCCAAATAGTTCTGGGATCCAGAGCAAGTCACTTCAAGTTTCTAACCTCCCTTTCTTCAGTATCAAACAAGAAGATTGGACCAGTGTGCACGTAAAGTCCATCCTGGTACACTTTCCACAGTTCCAATCCTGCGATCTATTTGCTATGGTAAACTTGCAGTGCTGGATGACTACACCTCATTAATCCCATAGTCATGTACCCAAATGATATTCTGTATCTAATCCGGAGGCTTAGGACGAACTGAGGAAACAAAACTGTCATCATATTTTCAAAGTCTGATCTATGGGAGTGGAAATGACGGCTGAAACGAGATACAAATTTTTAAAGATACGAACAGGTAAGATTTGGTAATGACCTTTTCATCATGATCTCTCCGTTCAAGACCTTACAATGCCTTGATACTTCCAAATATATCAGATATGTCCCCTACCCATGGCCTTCCTTTTATTCCTTCTGCAACTGTTAAGGTCCTATTCACCTCTCTTATTCAAGAGCTTCCTAACTGGTCTTCCTGCTTTCAATGTCTTCCATTCCAGCTCATTCCCTACCACAGTGTCATAGTGTCATTAGGACTGAAACAAAACCAAACCCAATTTGGGGATGTTAAACCATAACACTTACCTCTGCCAATAGGATCAGATGTTAGCTCCTTTGCATGACACACAGGCCATTTACTCTCTGGTGAGTGGTCCACTTTCTGGACAAGACAATCTTTTGGTCTTCATACTCTTAAACTCTGGCTACATCAAACTTCTTGACGCTCTACAAATGCCCTTTCAAGCCAAAAGCACCTATGTCCACACAGTACTTTCGTGCCTCTTACCTCTTCTACTCCTGTTCCAGATTCAAAATTGGTTCAACGATCCCCTCTGTGAAGATTTTACTCTTACAGGCTTAATACAGTTCTATTAGAGCTGTATTATTCTATTACGATTTACACGGTAATCATTTATCTGTCTTCTTCCCACATTAAAAGATCAGCCATTGAAGACAGGGGATAATGTACACTAATTTTTCCCTCACTATCTACATACCATTTGACAGATAGGTGCTCAGTGAAGAAGATCCACCTCAACTCCCCTCATTTTACTTCCTCCTGCCGGGTTCTTGTTAACCACTACAGATGCCTCACAAAGTCTTCCCTCTGCAACGGCACAAGCCTCACTCTTCTCTGACTGCACCTAAGGCAGTAACTACTGTCTGGTTTAGCACATTTCTTCATGAATTCAGGCGTCCTGTCTCCCTGACTACAGAGCAAACTCCTCAAGGACATCCTAAGTTAACTAAAATAAGCTAAGCAATAAATACAACCATTATTCATTTTCAAATATATCATAATATATTGTGAATCAGAGATATCATGTGATTCTCTGGGAAAATTCACATACCTAGAATGCCTAAGGTTCTGATTTTTGTTATGTACGAAATTTCAGACAATTTCTTTCAGTATGAAACAGAATGATATGTAGTTGCCCTGCACTTACCTAGGGTTCATGATAAGACGTCGGAAAAAGTAGGTCCAGGTGATATAATCCATTGCATCTTGCTTAGATGTAATTGTACCACCAGCAATCTCTGCATTTAAATGGTCAGAGAGCACTCCCAATAAGCTACACAGTGAACAAGACATGGGAAACACATATGAACATTAAATGAAACCCACTTTATCTCATGTAGCAGGCTGATGGACTGGGGCTAGAAACTCTCAGAAGATATGAGCCAAAGGAGAAAGGAAAGAGTGGGCAATAGAAGATGTAACTTAGAGAGTAGGGAAGAGTATACTTATGGGGTACTGGAATCAGTATGGAATAATACTGAGGCTGATGAAAGGAGAGCTGACAGGAAAGGGATGACACTTATAAGAGAGCAAAGATATATACTGCTTTCATTTATCCAGTGAGTGTTAAGTTCCTAATCATATGAAACATAACTGTGCTGGGTGTTGTAGAGTATTCAAAGATGATCAGATGTGTTGAAAGACTAGCATAACGTAATGCTCATTTTAGTTTCCTATGTAAAATGTGAAAAAGGGGTAGCAGTATCCAAACAAAAGAAAAGGCTAAATAAATTATGATATGTGGGACATTATGTGAGTATTAAAAATCGTTTTTGCAAAGGATGTTTTAAGAATATGAAAAAATGGTATTAAATTATATGATTAAAAAAAAACAACATGAAAAGTTTCTATATTACTCTCAGTTCACCAGTAGCAGAATATAAATCTGTATATTTAATTGGGAGGGCAGCAATTTCACTTTCAATATCACCTGCCAGAGAAACATTTATAGACGAGGGTAGGGAAGCAAGTCACTTCACTGCAACATTATACATAAAGAAAAAAAATAGGAAACTCAAAAGGCCCATTAATAGAGAAGTTAATGTGTAAACTAAGGAATATTCCGTGATCGGTTAAGTATTAATAATAGTCATATTAAGGTACAAAATTAACATTTTTAGTTAACTACTGAAATACACATACAGAAAATTACATAAATCATACATGTACAATTCAAGTAATTTTCACAATGTGAACACACCTGTGTAACCAACACTAAGATCAAGTATCACCAGTTCCTTGGAAGCCCTCCTTTTGTGCTGTCTAGTCACTACCCTTGTTCAAAAGAATATTCTGACTTATCTCTGTTCCTTACCTATTGCAGTGGCTTGGGCTTCTAGTACAATGCTTGGTGGAAGTGGGGGGAGAACAATATTCCTATATCATTCTCTATCTCAAAGGGAAAACTTTCAATATTTCATTATTAATTATGATGTTTGCTGATTTACTCCTTGTCAGATTAAGGACATTTCCTTATACTCCTGTTTGCTAAGAGTTTTTATTATAAATTGGTGTGGAATTTAAAAAAATATTTTTTGATAATAATAATATAATATATATGTATTATATAATAAATATTTTGATAAATAATATGATTTCCTCATTTCTTTCCTGCTAATGTACTAAATTTTTTTTTTAAGGATTTTGTTTATTTATTTGACAGAGAGAGATCACAAGTAGGCAGAGAGGCAGGCAGAGAGAGAGAGAAGGGTGAAAGCAGGCTCCCTGCTGAGCAGAGAGCCCCATATGGGACTCAATTCCAGGACCCTGAGACCATAACCTGAGCCGAAGGCAGAGGCTTAACCCACTGAGCCACCCAGGCACCCCTGTAGTAAATTATAGTAATTTTTTTCAAATAATAAATCAACTTCACATTTATAAAAAAATTATACATAATTTGATTTACTAATGTTTTGTTTAGGATTTCTATATTTATATTCATGAAAGTTACAGGTTTGATAATGTTTCTTTTTGGTAAATTTCTCACCAGGTTTTGGTAACATGGCTTATAAAATAAGTTGGTAAATGGTCTTATTTTTTCTACTATTAGGAAAAGTTCATTTAAGACTGACTGATGTGGAGGGTATGTGCTATGGTGAGTGCTGTGAAGTGTGTAAACCTGGCGATTCACAGACCTGTACCCCTGGGGATAAAAATACATTATATGTTTATAAAAAAATAAAAAATAAAAAAAAGATGAAAAATATATATAAAAAAAAAGAGTGACTGATGTTATTTCATCCTTAATGTTATGAAAAATTCACTAATAAAGCATCTGAGTGAGAAGATTTCTTTATGGCAAAATTTTAAATTTTAGATTCAATTGTTTTCATAAATAAGAGAACATTTAGATTTTCTATTTCTTTTATGTCAGTTTGATAATTTTTTAAAATAAATTTTACCATTTGATTTAAATTTTAAAATTATTTACATGTTTTTCATAATATCTTTTTAATGCCTGTGAGATTTTCATTTCTAATATTATTTTGTTCATTCTTTCTTTCTATATTTTTGATCAGACTTAAAGGTTTATTGATTTCATTCTTCTTTTCAAAGAACCAACTTTTGAGTTTTTGATGTTTTTCTAACGTGTATTTGGTTTCAAATCTTTGATTCTTGCTCTTATCTTTCTTCTCTTTTCTTGAGTTCAATTTGCTAATTTTTTCCAAATTTTTGAGATGAATATTTAGATGATTATTCATGCTTTCTTTTACAACAGATATAGACATCTATTAATACATATTATATATAGGATCATAAATTTTCCCTCAGCACAGTGTTAAGTGAATCCATATTTTTATATTTTCTAAATTAAAAAAATTGAACATTAGCACTTAGAATAAAAACTTCAGTAATTATTTACATTGTGAATTACAAATATGTGTTACCTTTTGCAGTCAGAATACAGTATATCAAAAAAGACAACAAAAGATAGCAAGTGATTAATGTTATAAATAAAAAATATATAAATCTGAGGAAGAAAGGCTATTTTCCACTGAGAAAATGAGGGAGGCCTCTGTCAAAGGGGTAGTTTACTGGGCCACGAAGAAGTATGTGATAATTCTGATATAAGGCAGTAGCCTAAATTATTCATTACAAGTCCCTTTATTTTGGAGATTTCTTTATTAACTATGGCACAAAAACACACATTAAACTAAAATTTATTAAGTGCTTACTATGTGATAGACACTGTTATAAGCACTATATGTTTGATCATTACAAGTAACCTATGAGATAGCTAGTGTCGCTGTTATTTCCATTTTACAGATAGGTGCACTAAGGCACTGAGGAATCAAATAACTTGCT
The DNA here is from genome assembly GCF_010015895.1 of Lontra canadensis. Taxonomy (NCBI): domain Eukaryota; kingdom Metazoa; phylum Chordata; class Mammalia; order Carnivora; family Mustelidae; genus Lontra; species Lontra canadensis. The sequence continues at coordinate 17,936,303 of NW_022631008.1, forward strand.
GAAGATCAAGGAAGTAAGTAGTGGAGCTCAGATATGAACCCGGGTTATCTGGCTTCAGAATTCATGTGATTCAACACCATACTACGTTGCTTCTTTTAAAAGGTTTTTTAAAAATGAAATTATAATTGAATTCTGTCTTATAGTGTTAATTCAGTTTCATTTCAAATAATTCTTTTGAACTAGAACTTTTACTGATTTTTATCTAATAAAATACCATGCGATAAATATTAACTTGTTATGAAATGAATCCATTTAAATTAATTTATAGCAAAATTTACCTTGACTCTACTGGGAAAGGTTCATAAAGAAATTTTTTGTAAAAGTCTTTCTTTATGTCATGAACCAGAATTACAGCTTTGCCTTGGTCATCAAACTGAGGCCTCCCAGCACGCCCCATCATCTGGAGTACATCTATAAAAAAGAGAACAAGAGGTTTTCAACAAGATGACACATAGCACAAGGTATATTTAGTGATGACAGCATGTTTTGGCAACACAACAAAATAACAAAGGATACAGAATATTTTAAGAGTATGCTTATTGTCTCTGATGCCTACTGTTGAGTTCCCTAATAATTAAATAATCAATTCATTATGACAGGAAATTGAAGCCCCCAAAATGGTCTCTCTTACTTACTGTTTGTAAAAGTAAGAATGTTAACTCTCCTTTAGTTAAATGCTGTTTAAGACTTGGGGCCCCTGGGTGGCTCGGCTGGTTAAGCATCTGACTCTTGGTTTTGGTTCAGGTCATGATCTCAGCGTGGTGGGATTGAGGCCCACGTTGAGCTCCAAACTCAGCACGGAGTCTGCTTGAGATTCTCTCCTTTCTCCCTGCCCCTCCCTTTGCTTGTGTATGCTTCTCTGTCTTTTCTTAAAAAAAGAGTTAATCACTATTTCAATTAATTGAACAAGAAAAAGTAAGACATATATGGGCAAATCTCTTCAGCAGATTAATCTGATTATTTTCCCCAGGAATGGACCCCATGAGTCCATTTTGGTCTCACCCTCCTCCCACTTATGAAATAAATGTTCTTTCTTTTATACTGCAGGAATCTCTGAGGTAAAAAATTATTTAGAAATACATTTTTTACATGTAATCCTTGTGTGGAAATACAATTTCTCTCTTCAGAACTGACAATGCTTTTATCACATTTTAAAATATGTTAGTAGAATGTTCATGACACATTGAAGCAATAAGCCCTTTGGTTCTAGAAGTGCCATGGAAGTATTTCTAGTGAGACATTTAAAATTAAACAGTATAATGTTTAACCATGATTTATTAAGTCACTAATAGCTACTAATCGGTACTTTTTATCTATTTGTGAATTTGAAACTATTGGTTAGGCTTTTGATATTTATTAACAAATTAGGTATGTTAAAGTAAATAAAATGGCTCAATACTTTGAACAGTACTTGCGGTGGAAACAAAAATTTACAATTTGCTCATTGTATGTTCAAATGTGATCAACGCTCTACAATTCAATTCATGCAAATTCAGATTATTAAGACTAAAAGAGAAGCTTAATATATCTGTAAGTCAAAAAAAATTACCTGTAATGGGAAAATCCACATAACGTCTTGTTTTTCCATCATAATATTCTGTTCCCTTAATGATTACTAAATGAGCTGGAAAGTTTACACCCCAGGCTAGTGTACTTGTAGCAATCAGAACCTAGAAAATAAAATATATTTAAGTAAACCATAACTTTTGAGTTACATTTAAATACCTGTTTATGAAAAATGAAATACCTGAACTTTACAGTTTACAAACAGCTCCTCTACTGTTTTTCGGTCCCTCTCATGTAGTCCAGCATGATGCATTCCTATTCCGAAAGCAAGTGTTAACTTCAGGTTGGAATCTCTTAGTGTCCCAATGATATTCTCCATCTGCAAATAAAAGCACAATGACAGGACATAGGTTCATTAGCTTTAAAATTTTCATACTAAGTTTATATTTGACTAATTTTGTTTTTTGATTCTTATATTATATAAAAAATAGAGGCCTCATCTACAGTTATAATTAAATTAATTCAAAAAATATCTAGTTAGTGAGAATATATATCCTAAATGAATTAAAGTTTAACAGTACCCATTTTATTCTCATGCATCAAGGAAAAAAAATCTGTGGATTAATGCAATGACTCCTTAAATGAGTAACAATTATTAAAAAGGATATAATGTTGCCTAAAATGTTTCAGGGTCTTGTTCAATTCCTGTAATCTTTTTGGCTCGGTGCTAAAAATTCAGAAAATAAGGACAAAAAAATTAATGCAAAAAAAAATTAGTCATAATCTCACCAAATAGTCAGGAATCATTCAAATTTAAGCTTTCTCAACTGAACTTAATGACCCAGGGCAAATCATACAACCTCTCTCAGCCTCAGCTTCTTCATTTAAAAAATCAAATGGGTATATTTTTGTTCACTTTTCATTTCTTTGATCAGCAGTGCAGTAAAATACTTTTCATATTTACTAGGCTTTTTTGGTAAATTATCTTTTCATCTTTTAAGTGGATATGATAGCTTTTTTTTTTCCCCCTTACTGGTTTGTAATGGCTCTTTATTGATTAGAGCTATTATTAAGCTGTATATGTAGTAAAATTATTTCATTTCCACCCTCAGTTTAGCTCGCCAAGTTTTCATATATCTAAAGAGTTTCTGAAACTTATTATCTTACATCATCTTTGAGTATTCCATCACTTTCCATTCTACTTGGAAAAGACTTAATGCAATGCAGGTTTTATGGCAACAGAAACAAATCTTATTTTCTTATAAAACTTACTCCTTGTAAAGAACTAAATAGAACGCCCAATCTCTTTCTGTTTAATGACAGACATTTACTGGTCCTTAAAGCAGTGATTTGAGAATGTATGAACAGTTAAAAGAATGACATATTTTAGTTATATCTATAACTTCCCTACCATATTCCAACAGTGAAAAACAGTGGAGGATAAACTTGGAAATGGGTACATGTATAATTTTTATATGCCTGAAGACTGAGATAGTATAAACAACCGACCCTGTCTTCGGATCTCATTTCTTTTTTTCCCTTAATATACACAAATATACTTGCAATACATTCACTCTCCTGGTTGTGAAGAAACCAGTGAGCACCTCACAAAAATCTCACAAAAGTTTAACTGGCTGCTGCAGTTTAGCAAAAATGCATAAGACAATATAGTCATATATGAAGCACTCCAACTGCTTTCATTCTAACTCATCTTATTTTCAATGGGCAGAAAAATTTTCCAATTTTTTAAAATGTGGGAATAAGTTATTTTTCCACTGATAATTCAAAAAATAGGAAGGTGAAATTAGGCTTTGTAATAGTTCTCAATGTATAAAAAACATTCATAGAAACAAAGTAATATTTTAATCGTATACACATTATGTTATTTATCAACTTTCCCTGAACTGAATGCAATATATAAACAGTTCATTCTGTTTCACAATCACAGTATGGTCACCTGATATTCTTGAATACTCATTTTATAAACTGTTAAGGAAGGATATGGAAATGTAGTAACATAAATCCACTCTACCTTTAAAATCAGCAAACGATAAGCAAGCTGTATACTATAATGTATGCTATAAGAAAGGTGCTTGTCTTGTCTCATAAATTATGTTAGCTATTCTCAAGTGACAGCCCATTATCCATTTGTTTTGTTCAATAGTCCACTGCATAAATATCTTCAATTTACACTATCAAATTAATTCACTGATATTCTTGCTGTGACAATTAATTTCAGGGATTATTTTTTTCAGTTTCATAACTTAGTAACAGTATAATTTTACAACTTGTATAATTTATACCGTTCCATGGCAATGCCAATCATACCCCCTAAAATATACTATTTAATATAGGAAAGCTAAAGAATCCTATGGCAGGAGGTTTGGTGAGGCATTAATATCCTGTCCTTTCACATCAGGGAAGGCTGTTTCTCTTTCCCCCTGCCCCCACTTTCACATAAATCAGTGCATTAAAAAAGAACTATTTGCCTATCTGAACTGGCAAAGACCTAAAATCCTCATGAGGACAATTACAAAAAACAACTTCATTTATTACATAGTTACTGTACATGAATTCTGAGTTATTTGAACACCACAGAAAAGCAAAATTTATAGTAATGGTACTCAGTCATTAAGCACAAGATACTACCAGGACAGCCTATTTAAGTATGAAAATATAAATTGTTGATTAAAGTCTACACACCTTTGATTAAATTATATACTTAAAATGTTTCATCTTGATCACAATATAAGCAAAATTTTTGAGAAACAGGATAACGAAAGCTTAAAACATGGTAATACATATTATTTGTTGAGTACTTATTATGTGTCAGGCATTGGGCTTATCACTTTACAAAGATTATCACATTTAATCCCTTACATAAAATAGTACAGCTCTAATGTAACATTTACACCATGCAGTATATTTCAAATTAAAAGACCCAGTGATCTTGAATACTACAGAGTAGACTCTTTCGACCCTAGTTCCATAAGAGAATTAAACCTCACAAAAAAATATTTGAATTACATTCTTTTTAATTTTTTCCAAAGATAGGTAGTACCATCTTAGATGGTTAAGAGAAAAGTTCACTTCTACATGCAATGGATGTCTTAAGACATTAAGGCTTAATTCTTGTTAAGAAAGGCTGCTATAGAATTTTAATTAGAATAATTATGATAATTAAAACACTGACAGAGGAAGTTTTAATTCCACAGTTTATTTCTATTCAACCAACATTTGTTGTAATGTATAGGTATCTTTCCAACAGTCTTGGAAATGTCTGACTGACTACCTGATAGTTAAACCAAAAAAAATTATTCAATATTATAAATAAAACAAAAACAGATCTATATTCCTCTAAATAGTGGCTTTTTTTTTTTTTAGGGTGATGGTAGAGGAGGCACATATGTAAACTGTTGAACCAATTACTTTAACTTAATAGAATTTTTTTATATTTTAAATTTATTACACTCAAAAAGCTTTTGTAGAAATATAGGATTCCATTTAAGTAGATACATTACTCTGTGCCCAAAATACATTCCAGTCAGAATATAATTCAGTGAGTTGATGACAATGCTGGCTCCAAAAGAAAGGAGGAGACCAGATTGGACAAGAATGAGCTAACAGATTGTACAGCCCAATTCTGTCCCTTTGAGTGTGATATATTGTTTCAAGATGCTAAAAACCCATACTTTCTCAAAGCATATCTGTTGTGCTGGTTTTCCCATTTTCACAGAATCCTCATTATCAGAAAACTCTGTACTCTTTTCAAAGCACGTCAGACTCAGACCATATGCCACTGAATGCTTATCAATTGTCTCAAATGCTCAATAAAGATGCAGCATACCGAAGAATAATGAAAGTTACGAAACTTTTTAAAAACCAAGATAATTAAATATATCACATCTGGTACAGATGTTAAAGTTAAATATAACCTTATAACTACCAAGTGTTAATTTCTTAAAAACACTTCTGTATGATAAACCCCATAGACTGAAGGGGAAGAAGTAAAAATGAAAGAAACACTTTAGAACATCCTGCTGATCTACTAAGGGAAAAGAGATTTAAAAATAATATTAATTAATTAAAGAAAGTAAGTTTCCAATCTTTGCCAGTACTCTTTATCATATGTTCCTTGCTGTCTTCTCTGAAGCCCACAACAATGACTCTTCAAAATGATTTACCACACTATTAATATATAAATATATTTTAATTAAATATAAGATTACATGTAAATTAAATATATAAATGAAATCTAAACAATAACATGTAAATCTTTGCTATGTCTGCTAAATAAACACAATACTATTTTCAGTGTTTCCTTCCTAATTCTTAATGATGGCAATATCAAAACTGGTTAGTAGGGCAAAATATTAAAGATTTTTCCTTATTAATATTTCTAACTTAATTCACTATGCTATTGGTAGGAAATCCAAGTCAGTGTTTCATATTTTTTCTGGAATATACATTTTATGCTTCTTTCCATTTTTGGAGAGTTCAGAGTCTAACACATGTTTGGAGAGCATTTCCATGTCTTGAAAAGCTTTTAAAATGCAGATAAAGCTGACGAAAGGGATTTTATAAAATTATTTTGTTAAGGTAGCATAATTTTAAGTGAACAAATACTACATTAATATGAGTTAAATTTAGGGAGGAACATAAGAAAAATATTATAAAAATAATAGCAAATTTAACCACAGAGATTTCAGCAAAAAGAACTTATCCATTTATAAGGTATTCAATGTTGCTGTACTGGAACAGTAGTGACAGTTAACACTTATTAAACATTTAGGGGAGCCTGGGTGGCTCAGTTGGTTAAGCAACTGCCTTTGGATGAGGTCATGATCCCAGAGTTCTGGCATCGAGTCTCGCACTGGGTGGGGGGCCCGCTCAGCGGGGAGTCTGTTTCTCTCTCTGACCCTTTCCCCTCTCATGATCTCTCTCACTTTTTCTCTCTCTCAAATAAGTAAATAAATAAAATCTTAAAACAAACAAACAAAACAGTTATTGAACATTTACCTCTGTTCCAGGCTTGTTCTAAGCATATTACATAACTTAATGCATTTAATACTTAATCCTGTAAGGACAGGATTATTATTTTTCTTTTATAGTTGAAGGGGTAAGGCTCAGAGGCTGAACACCCCCCACAAAGGTCATGTAGCTTGTAATGGGCAGTCGGTATTGAACCCAAGAGGCCTGGCTCCAATCCACGTTCTCAACCACAATGCCACCTTCTAATTACCACAGGGATGTGATATACTAAAATAATGAAATCACTCATTTGGTTAAAGTCTGGGCCTCACTGTTTTAGACTGTGCGCAAAAACCAGGTAAGATTTGAAATAATGAATTATGTACTATACTCACAACTGGGGAACTATGCAGATGATTAGCAGACCTAATTATTCTTCAGTATTTGAGTATTTCTACTCCTATGCCTAAAAATTAAGAATATCTAAAAGTATCTTCTTTTATAAATGAAAATATCACCACTCATGACTGAGAATGGCACAACTCTTATTGGCTGCCTGTGTTTGATATTGTAGCTACTGACTTTTTTCTGACTTTACTGTGTATTTCTGTCCCTATCAAAACACATATTGGCACTGTGACTTTTCCATCTTGTCTAGTCAGTGTGTTGTCAAAGATTTCAATTACTGTATGGCAGAGTGAAAAAAATTGGGTCAGCTATCCTGCTTTTGAGTTTCTGAACTCCATTTATTTCATACTATTGGGCTAATTACTTACTTCTCTCAAGTTTCAATTTTTTATCTGTAAAACTGGGATAACAAGAACAATCCTCCCAAAATTCATGATAAAATGACATAACATAAGCCTTTAATGGACTATAAAGTAGTCTATAAATATGTCAATTATTACTAAGCATAAGACCTTTGCCTCTTTCTTCATTAAGACATGCATGATATCATCTACGGCAAAATAAAACAGCTTCATGTTTTATAGCTGCTGTGAATTACACAACTATTCCATGAGGACCAACTAAGTTCAAATGTCCAATGCTCAGCAAATCTGTGGATAATGTCCGTTTAAAACTTAGCTTTTGATACTTACTTTTGATATTCTTAGCCTAGTAATTTCTCTACTGTCAGTCACTAAGAGGAACGAGGCCTGATTAAAATAGCGCTTGGGGTGGGACTTTTGAATTGCAAGCTAAGTCTATTTTGGTTTGATAATAAAACAGATTTTTGAGTAGAAAATGTGGCTACCCTATATTAAACTCAACTTAATTTCTGATTTTTGACAATCTCAAAGTCCGTCTTCAAAGTTTGGTACTAACTACTTACCTATAAGGAAGAAAGAGGTCAATATGTATGTCGAATAAAAAACCAAATGAATCAAAAGAACAATAGAAAACTGTTATTAGGGACACCTGGGTGGCTCAGTCAGTTAAGCGTCTGGCTTCGGCTCAGGACATGACCCTAGGGTCCTGGGATCAAGCCCTGCATCAGGCTCCCTGCTCAGCAGGGAACCTGCTTCTCCTTCTCCTACTCCCCCTGCTTGTGCTCTCTCACTTTCTCTGTGTCAAATAAATAAAATCTTAAAAAAAAAAAAAAAGGGAAGAAAGAAAGGAAACTGTTATTAGTAGAAACTACCAAATCTGCACTTGTGATTTCGAGTTGTCCAAGTTGCTGTTTGCCACACTCATCCAGGAGGGCTGAGTGCTAAATCCCATCGCTGTTTCCCTGCTCATCTCACTCAGCTCCCATTAACATTTGAAGTAGTTAAACTCTTCTTCCTTCACAAAACTCTCTCATCTACCATGTTTTAAGACTTTCCTTAGTGACATCACCTTCTCAGTGACCTTTGCCAGCTCTTCATTTTTTACCCAAGGTCTACCTTGAGTCCCTCGAGGCCTGCTCCTCGGGTTCTCCACACACTGTCTCCGGGTCTCATGTGCTTACCTAGGTGTAAAGGCTGCTTGTATGCTGACTCCCAAGTTCATATATTCATTTCACATCTCCTGTGTATTATACAGACGTCCTATATCTAATTGCACTGAAGGTCTTGGAAATACAAATTAACATCCAAAATATAACTTTTTTCTTTTTCTTCCCCCCTTGGCTCAAATCCGTCTTTTCCTTTCTTTCCATCCTATACTTTTAGCTCTCCCCATTTTAAGAAATGACACCATTATTTACTCAGATGTTTAGAGTTAATAATTGGAAGGTCATGCTTGACTCTTTTCATCTTCTCAACCTTCATTTCTCATCTACCAGAAAGTCCTACTGAATCCAGACCAAAACATCTTTCCATTTCCACTGTCACCACTTTAGGTGGCCCGTAGGTCACCACCATCATTAATTCCATGCTTAACCTCCACTTCAATCCATTTTCCACTAAACAGCAAAAGTGACCTTAAAATGCAAACTGAGTGTGTCATTTGCCTAACTTAAAATCTTTTAATTCCCTGGAGAGACCCCTCCCTTAGCTATATGCTTGGTTTGTTTCCTTGCTTCCTCCAGTTCTCTATTCAAAGCTACCCTCATCACAGGGGCATTCTGTACTTCTGTCAATGTATAATATTTTACTACTCAACACCCCCTTTTCTCCTTACCCTGCTTATTTATTTTTCCATAGAAATTATTACGATTTGACATATTGGCTTTTTATCTAATCATCTCCACAAGAATGTTAATTCTCAGCCTAGGAACTTTACCTAATACACAGAAGGAGCTCAACAGATGTTTCTTTAATAAATAAATAAATGACTCTCTTCCCCTAGTGCTTATAATCCAGATCTGAGCTCTATAACCAAGGGTCTAAGGCCTTATATGAGCTGGCTACTGCTTACTCTGAAATTTAACTTTTACCATTTTCCTCCTAGGTTATTCTATTCCAGCTGAGCTGATCTCAGTTCCTTTAACATCCTGTTCCCTTGACCTGAAGTGCTATTATCTTCTCCCATGGTATAGTTAACTTGTTCTTATGCTGTGGTTCTCAGCTTAAATGTTACCTCTTTAAAGAAGTCTTCTCTGACCATTCTATTTAAAGATGCTCCGTATCCCGTTATCATATTTCATTTCTCATTTTTATAGCAATTTTTATAATATTATTTGCTGCATCATATATATTTTTAAATTTCTATCTAGTTGAGCTCCTTGAGAATAGGGATCAGTTGGCTAACACAGTGCTTGGTAAAGTTGTAGGTATTCAATACATATGTTAATGAACACTTTACAAATTCTGGCAAGAGCTGCCTAATGACTTAAGTTAGAGGATTACCCTTTATGGGCATTTTTGATGTGATACCCGGTAATTTTGCAACTGAAGCTACAGATCATGAACTACCGCTACATGATCTCTCCAGATATACAGGGGGTGTACCTGGCGGCAGTCCATCATTAGGAGAAACAAAAGGACCAGACGGAAGAATATCATGAAAGGTAATTCATGAACACTCCATGCATATACCTTTTCTTTCCATGCTATCCCTAATTCAACTCCACTGAGGCCCCACAGGGTATTTCTTATGTCAAATTGACTGAAAAAAAAAAATTACAAAATTAGAAATGGCTTTGTATAAGATAGCAGCCCCTGAAGTAGTCTGATGTGGTGTTACAGCTTCTGTCGGGGATGACTCTCCAAACGGCTAAGTGTCAAGTATTTCCCTCTCACTTTACTGCCAAGAAGAGGTGATGTGAATGGATGATGTGAATGGATGATCCACACTTTGCTCTGTAGTTACTGGATTAGTCCAAGGGTCAGGAGCTTGACAAGAGTGCTACTGGAGGGCAGGTGGCAAGAAGGGCACAAGCTTTATGGGGATGAAAGTTTAGAATGGTCCCAGAATAGACTACGTATATCCCATGAAGATGTTTACCAACAAGTTAACAGCAGGGTGGACAATGCTACTAAAAGTCAAGTGAACAAAATGATCACTTCTAAGGCTATTGGGCAGTTTCCCCCGCTCCAGATCCCAGGGTTGTGTGCAGCGGGTTCATGTACTAAATGGTGTCGTGGCGGAAGAGATGAAAACTACGCACAGGCTAAACATGGACTACCATTTCCTCAGGCAGACCCAGTTACTGCCCCTGCTCTGTGCCTAATATGCCACCAGTGCAAACATCCCTAGGCCCACTATAAAGGACCTTGCTCAGGGGATGAGAGAGCTCTCTGGTAGTAAGGAGATTATACTGGATCCTTGCTATCACAGAGGGGACATCTATTTGGGATGATGTCTAGAATGGACACTTTGGATTTTGATTCTTTTTCCCGTTTTTTTGAGTGCTCTCAGTAGCCTCAACAGTAGGATTACTGAACACTTTATGCATCATCTAATATCTCCTATGATAATGTTTCTCAGGAAACAGGATAGGAGATATCCTGAGTGAGGAATTCACTTTAGGCAGAAAGATTAAGACAATGGATGCCATGGTATTCACTGGTCTTATTGCCTCCCTCATTACCCAGAAAGAGCTGGCTTTATAGATGAATGACTCAGAGTGGCAGCTGAAAGACACTGCTTTGGCAAGACTGGGGTACTCCCTTATAAAATGAGGTGTATGCTCTGAAGTAGTCATCATTAAATGATACTGTTTCTCTCATTCCTAGAATATACAGTTCTAGGAATCAAGTAGTCAATATGTGCAAATGTTTTTGTAGTCATAGCTAATAAATCACTTAGAAAATTTTTGTTTCCCTTCTTTATAATTCTAGCTGTGCTAGTTTAGAGACTTAACATTCAAGGGATGTGACAATTTACTTAGAAACTGAAATAGCTACATCTCTCACTCTATGGGTGAATGAGCAGAATGTGGTCATAGTATAGTTTAGGTAACCAATCCTGATAAAGAAATTGGGTTATTGCTGCACAATAAGGGGACAGACAAATTTGGATAGATCCTAGCGAAATCTCACTCTACTGTACCCACTTGAAAAACTAATCAAAAACTTTTAAAGCCTTATTTAGTAAGGATATATAAAAATCCAATTTCTAATGTCTCAAGAATGTGGGTTTTGGTTACTCCAATGGATAAAGAATCTTAATTAGCTTAGGGGCCAACTGAAGTAGTGTGCAGGTGATGGGTGGTAAAGAAAATAAATCAGAAATGTCTGGCTCCCTGGCCAAATATGTTTTGTCCTGTGTTGCAGAAAAAAATACTGTGACCTCTACCTTTGCTCTCTCATATATGCCGTATGCATATTTTAACTAACACATTTTATATATTTTAACTAATTTCATTTCTCTTTCGTCTCTCTACCCTCCTCTTCTGCATATAGCATGTGTTGGTTGTGGGTAACTTTATAATTTAGCCCCCTGGCTAGAGAATATTGAAATGGGATTGCAAAAGAACAGAATGACTGGATATAACCAGCTAAAGGACTGTGGAAGACTCCTACAGACAGCCAGCAACTGAGTATCTTCTCTTGCACAGAAGTCACAGAGGTAAGATATTCTCTATTCCTGCTGTATGCTTGAGGGTGAAGCTCAAGCATTCCAACGTTTCTGACTTGGATTTGAAGGTTGAGAGAGTAATGTAAAAACCCAACAACAGTCTGAAGTTAATGGTACCAGTGGTGGTTATCAAACTGAGACTCCAAGTGACATGGTGGCATATGCCTACCAACTTTTGAAATTACTTCCTGATGAGGAATATGGAAGGGTATTATTTTTGGGGTTTCCCCATGCTACAGTATAATTTCACATCAATGATATACTTGAAGGGGTGGTCCTGCTTCCTAGTACTTTGAAGATTTACTGGACTACGAAGATTGATGGATAACTTTTTTTTTGCCTTTGCTGACCCACTTAATCTACCTGGTCCTGCCACAGAACACCAATCTGAAACTGTGCAAGCAGCAGCAACAGGAAATGTCACTAAACTTCTAGTCCACAATATAATGGAAAGTAACTCTCATAAAGACTAAAATGTTAAAAAATTTAAGGTAATTAGGGGAATCAAAAACCGAAACACCTGCTTTATAGATTTTTGGTAGAATCAGATTGAATTTGCATAGCAATCAGCTGCAAAACCTCTGACATTTTGATTTTAAAGGTGATGCCTTTTAGAGGAAAGACTAAAACAAAGCCTGGATTGTCTTACTATTGCAATGCACTTGGTGAAACACAATGTCCGGAAAGGACATAATTTCTAGCTGTCTTATTTTAGCAGTGAAAACTCTACAAAACAGCAGAAGCCATGCAAGTAAATTCTATGGTTTATAATGAGCCTTGGTGATAAATTTTTGTGCTGAGGAAAAAAAAAAAACCACAGAGAAGTAACTCTACACAATGGCTGAGGTGACCACAGTTTCTTAGGTCTCATACATTTAAATTAAAAAAAAAATAGTAAGTGTACTATAGCTGGAAGAGGACATGAGGTTCACATTTGAGGTTAGTATGAGTCACACATGCAAAATGCACTGCCACGCACACACACATACATTTTGAACACACATCTCAAAATGTATTCAATAGGTATGTACTTTATACCTTGACTTCAAAGAAAATCGTCCATTTGGAACATTTTTAGGGATAAGATGCAAGAGAAAATATATTAAGCCTAGACAGATGCTGCACATAAACTGTCAATATTCCATACATCTATTTCTCACCATTTGCTTCCTAAGTTCAAGATACTGTTACACACAGCAGGGTGACTCTTTTGAACATACTAACTGAATAACTGAGTAAAAGGACAAGAAAACTTTTGACAAATTATTTTGATCTTAAATCATTACCTTAAGTAAATATTTAGTATACACAAACAACATTAAGGTAACATGATAGTGGTCAACTCTACTTAAAGGTGTCATGTGACACCTTTTATAGGAAGTCAATATTGGGATCTGCTACTTATCAGTGAATAAAGATACCTACAGGCCTATACAAGAACATTTCAAATTACTAGTTAACTAATATTAGTTAACACAGAACTGCAATATATACAGTATCATCCAACAGGCCTACTAATCCTAAAGGATTCATGAGAAGTAGAAGGGGAAAATATGCCAACTACTGAGCCTGGACATGGGTGGGTTAGAAACACTGTTTTGACTATTCTTCTTCAGGCTGTGTAAGATGAGAAAGGAAAGATATGAAAACAAAGGGAAACAATGCAACAAATTTATTACTGATTTCATCTACTTTTTTATTGAAATTCCAATGAGAAAAATATTTCTAAAAAGCAAGATAAGTACAAGAAAGGAAAATCACTATAAATCTATGAAGGGACAGAGGAATATCTACCTTTAGAAGCAGTAGAAAGAATCACAAAGAATGATTATTAACTGACTGTATCACATAAAATGGAAACACTTCTCCTTTAAAAAAAAAAAAAAAAAGAGAGAGTATGAGCAGGGAAGGGGGGCCAGAGGGAGAGAGAATCGCAAGCAGATTCGGCATTGAGCAGGGGGCCTGACACAGGGCTTGATCTGACAGCTGAGATCATGAACTGAGCCAAAGAGTCAGACACTCAATCCACTGACCCATCCAGGTGCCCCCAAACCCCCAAATGCAAAAACTTCTTCTTCTTCTTTTTAAAAGATTTATTTATTTATTTTGGAGGGAGGGAGAGAGAGAGAGAGAGAAAGTGTTGGGAGGGAGAGCAGAGGAGCAGAGGGAGAGAGAAAGAGACACTCAAGTATACTCTGAGCTGAGCGCAGAGCCTGGCGTGGGACTCAATCTCAAGACCCTGAGATCACAACCTGAGCTGAAACCAAGAGTCAGACACTTAACTGACTGTGCCACCAATGTACCCCAAAACGCAAAAACTCTATTTGTAAAAAGCTACTAAGACAAAAAAAGGAAAAAATCCAAGGAATTAGCAAAATTAACTAATAAAATCAGATGAGAGATTAATGTGTGTGTGTATAGTAATAAACATATATGGAAAAAAGTGATGTCATATGAAATTTCAGGGGTGTGCATGTATGTGTGTTTTAATTTGTTAAGACTGTCACAAATCTATAAGAAAAATGCTGTACTGCAAAATATAAAAGTTTAAAGAAATAAACAGACCAAAAAAAAGAAGAAAAAAGATAACCAATAGTAAACAAATATATGAAAAAAAGTTCAATCACACACAAATTAAGATGTACATTAAAATAATAAGGCATATCTTACCTATAATATATTGATAAGTTACAACAAATGAGGGTGTAGTAAAACTGTTATTTAACTCTCATATACTGCTGACAATACATGTATCAATGGGAGAAGGTGAATTGGTAAACCCTTTTGGAAAATAATTAGCAGTGTATATGAAAACTAAAAAAAATCCATATTATTTGACCCATTATTTTTAAATTTATACTGAGGAAATAAGTTTAAATAAAGAAAATCTATAAGAATAATGATGCCTGGTTATTTATTTAATGGGGGTAGCCACATAATAGGCTACAATTATGTAGACATAAAAAATTATAGTTGCTTCCAATTTTGATGATGGTTACTACTTGGTTAAAGGATAAAAACAGGTTTTTAATTTTTACATTTAGTGTTTTCTAAATTTTTGAAAATGGTTATGTTATTATATATTTTATAGAAAGTCAATTTTGCAAAACTGTTTCTAAGTTCCATGAGGGCAGTGAACACTCCAATAGAAAAACAAATATAATTATTATAATATACATAGGTGATGATGTTAAAGGGAAGACAATGGAAACAAATATGGATATCAAAGTAAATATTCACCAGGAACATATTAGAAGAAAATACATCAAAACATTAAAACTGTTAAGGTGGCAGTATTATGCATTTCCTACTTTTTCCCTAAATTTCTGTAACATTATACTAAATTTTTAGTATAGCTTAAAATTAAACATCATTTAATATGTAATTTCCATGATATTAAATACAAACTAATTTGACATGTGTAAGAAATAGAAATAAAATAGATTGCTTACCTCTCTTTCATCCATATTCAACCACTGCTTTGGATCTTCTTCAGTAGCCAGAAAGGCTATCAATTCCAAAGCAGTAAGACGAGTTTGACGTCTTGATGAGACAAATATCAAAACAGGTTTGGCTGGAGAATGGCTTCTAATTGCTATTGAAAAGTTGTGGAAAATAAAAGGATAAGCTACTTATACCATAATATGCACATCATTAGGATATCAAATGGATGCATGAAACTAAGTGATTTAAATGAATTCTTAATTTGATCATCAAATTCTGCATTGTTTGTGGTACTACCTGGACCTGACAGCATATTAGAAAAATGGTAGGAAAGAGAAGGTAGCTGAACCCACTGAGGGGAGTACATTGCCTGGACAGGGGAAATTTAACTGTGTCAGGTCTCAGTTCTATTTTGAGTTGCTGAGGAAGGTGACACTTATAAAAGCTGCTACCGTCTAGTGACAGCTGTATACGAATATTCAATCTAAGGTTGACTTTTCAGGGTTGTGTTTCTGCTTGCCTAAGCAATGATATTACAGAGTTAATTGGTCCTCGCATCTGGGGGAGAGAGTCAAGTCCTGCAGAGTGATGAAAATTTTAAGAAAAGCCACAAAAATTCATTTTATTGCTGTCATTGCCAGTCGATGGAATAATTGAGAGTTTGTATCAACAAACTAGTCAGAGATATGTCTCTGAAGGTCTTCCGTTTTCCTAAAACATGTGTAAGGTTTCAAGTGGAAAGATAAGAGAATGTGGATGAGAGCTGCAGAGAACACCGTGCCTAAATCTGTATGTGGCTGATGGCACACGGATGGTAGACACACAGAAGAGGAAATGAATGGTTTGAAATAGACACACAGAAGAGGAAATGAATGGTTTGAAACCTGAGTAATAAGACTGAAAGAAAGAATTACCTCCAGAGCCACATAAATCATGTGACCTAACTGGAAACAAGATTTCTTTACTATACCTTGGCTCCAAAATGCTCATAAGCTGGCACAAGTAAAATTTATCCTTATGTGTACATAGGTCTCTTAAAACAGAGATATGTAAAAGTTTCATATAAAAAGTTCAACCTTCCTGTAATTTCTTATTTGAAATGTGAGTTTCAGAATTTCTTCTTATGGGTTAAGAAACAAGGTTTGTAACAAAAATGTTGACATGACCTTGACTATATGTATGCCCTAAGAGTGAGAAATGAAGCTATCATTAAATCATATTTCTAAACTCAAAGAAATATAGTGATATGCTACAAGTATAATAAATAGTTTATAAGGACAGCTACTGTACTGATACATCTAGAGAAGTATAAGTATTTCAGTTATTACTATTGATTTATAGAACACAAAATGTTTTGTTTCAATCACTGGTATGCAACTGGCCATTCCTTAAATAAATATAAGCAATCATAATACATACCATAAAAAATAAATTCATTTATGTTATTTCTCACTCACAGTTTATCCGAATCTTACAGAATATAAATGGTAATGCTCTGATAAATCATATTAGAAATACAATGTTTAAAATACACATATTAGTGCAATATTGGTATCATTTGTACACATAATCATGAATGAGTCTGTTTCTTTTTTAAACCTCAACATTTAATGGATTTTTGCTGCTGCAAGAACAGGTGTGGCTGAACAGCTCACGGCAGATTTATTGTTCATTAGTGATTTTATACAATGCTTCTGTGGAGGTGTAAATAATCCGAACTGCCAAGATTGGTCTCCAGTTCACAATCAATACTTTGCTTCTGTCATAAGGCTAATTACAGCAGCTAAAAAGTCACCTCACAACTGTCACCTCACAATCAACAGCAGTTCACATTAGAGAATTTATTTTGGAGGTTATTTTTAATTGATATAATAAATATCCCTTATGCAGCCTAAACAAAACATGTTTCAATAAAATAGGAGTGTTATTCTTAAATCTTTCTTGCTTGCCTAAATTGTTAGAAAAGGAAAACCAAAAAAATAAAACACAAAAACAGAAGCATTGTTTAAAAAAAGTACTAAAATTCGTAAGTTTTATGCTTTCTGGTAAAGATTATGTGGTATTTTTTACACTTATAGCTCCTATTTGTCATTTGTTCAAGCTACTACTGTAAGAAAATAACTTAATAAAGAATTAATTACTTTAAAAAAATACATACATTTTTTTCTCTACTTCCAAGATAGTATCATATATGAAATCTCTCCAATTTTCAATATTTAATTCAACATACATTTTTATGCCTTAACAGTGGAGGCATAACCTACATTTGTAGAAGCTGGAGCAGTATTACCCGTTCAAAGAAACCCAAATTATCTGGAATGCATTTAAAGGCTATCGTACAAAATGGCTGCTATTTCATTCCAAGGGCCTGAAGCTTACCTTGAAATGTAGGCTTATTCATACTAGCCATACGAGGACAGTAATGTTGACCTGGGAAGCCTTGAATGTGAACTTCCAGTGGAACTGGACGTACTGATGGTCGGAAGTTGAATAAGCCCATCTGCAGTGAAAATGAGAAAGAAATCATTTTCCATTTTTATATTTAAGTTTATAATGTTATAGTGCCTCCTTAATACAGCCACCTATGCCACAGTATCAAAGGCTTATTTATCAATCTTCCACATACCTGATGAATATTGAGCCAGTCAGCAAGGTCTCTAGCATTAGCTAATGCGGTAGAAAGTCCAACTATTCTAACAGGTTTTTCTGTGTGCGAGGAGATGAAATTTGTTCGAGATACAATGACTTCTAGAACAGGGCCTCTTTCCTCCCCTAGGAAATAGGAATAATACGTATTAATCATTTAATAGGTCCTGATGCTAGCTGCTGCACATGTGAGAGTCAAAATGTGTAAAGTGGTGTCAGGTAGCATGGTACCCACCAAGCAGATGGATCTCATCGATGATCAGAATAGTGACCTGCTTCACATAGTTCCTATTCTGCCAGCTTCTACTGACTCCATCCCACTTCTCTGGTGTAGTGACAATAAGGTCAGCCTTAGCAATGGATTTCATATCGGGAGTCACATCCCCGGTTAGTTCAATAACTCTGGAAAGGAAGAAACATGATTCTTTTCTCAGATGACACATGACCTTGGAAAGGCAAAAATACCTTTTAAAATAAAACTGTATAATGCTTAACACCATTTTATCTCCCTTTGATTTCTGAAAGTTTCTGTGAGTCAAGGCCAAAACATGTTTCTTAAGAATTTTAAGAGAATGTGTAAATTTAAATCACTGATAATCTAACTTTTATGCAGATATGTGAAGATGTCAACCTTTGCTGTGATTATGTTTACAAAGTCTCCGCCCTATAAGTTTTT
The DNA here is from genome assembly GCF_010015895.1 of Lontra canadensis. Taxonomy (NCBI): domain Eukaryota; kingdom Metazoa; phylum Chordata; class Mammalia; order Carnivora; family Mustelidae; genus Lontra; species Lontra canadensis. The sequence goes on from NW_022631008.1 coordinate 17,954,991, forward strand.
ATAGAGTTGAACTCATACTTCCTTCTCCATATGTTAGAATAAACACCTTTCTAATAAGGGAAAGTGTTAACTTAAGACAAAAGAGGCATTCATTAAGAATATAATTATGTGTAAGCTTCATTTCTTTTTTCTATAGATATTACAGGCAAATTAAACCATAATAAGACATAAATAGCATACGCTGAGGCAAATATAGTGTTATCTCATTCTAAGAAGACCCCAGTTTTGTTTGTTTGTTTGTTTGTTTTTGGAAATCCAAAGGGGGAGAAATCAAGAGGGAGATGAACCATGAGAGACTATGAACCCCGAGAAATAATCTGCAGATTTCAGAGGGTAGGGGGATGGGGGGGTAACAGGGTGATGGGTATTGAGGGGGGCACATGCTGTGATGAGCACTGGTTGTTATACTTAACTAATGAATCATTGAACACTACATCGAAAACTAATTATGTATTATACAGTGGCTAGCTGAACATGATAAAAAAAATAAGAAGACTCCAGTTTTACAGAGAGGAAGAGGGTCTGGAGGCAAACTCTAAATTTCAGGTAACCACTGAATAATTTTTACATCTGTCTTAATCCTCAAAAAACAAAAGGGGGCAAGATTAGTTTCCCAAGTACAGTGTTTCCAAAGCTTCTGCTTATTTTTATTCATTTTTATTCTTACATTATATTCATTATTTTGAATATGTAATATATTCGTATGGGTCAATGTGTGGTGAGCAGTCCCTGTAACATGTCTATCTTCCAATTACCTGGTTCTTGTTCCAAAGCAGTCACATATTTATATTCCCTACCATTAAAAAAATAAGTGATAGAATATTGTACTTAAAAACATTTTCTATAGTATCTCTGGAGATCATTCAGTATATAAAGTTTGTTCTTTATACGATGATAGAATATTTTACATTGTGTAAATGTACCATAATTAATTCAGTCATGTTCTATTCGGCACTCAGGTTACCCCTGCAATCTTGTTATTAAAAATAATACCACAACGAATAAACTTGTGCAATGTTAAAACACTTTTTGAAAAGTCAGGTTCTTCACATGGATTTCTATTTTTCTATAAATTGTTTACATGCAAAATGCCTTCTACATGGTTCCTGGGAGTTACTCTGAATGATATGAAGGAAAATTAAGAGATAAAATTTACTTTTGTTTTAGAATTTAAAAATTTTGAGAAAATTATCTTGCCAAATTAAAGTATTCCTATTAAATAATTTAAGAACTTTTCATTTTTCAATATTAAAACAATGGGAATATTGCTAACATTTTAACACTAATGACAACACCCTGAAATAAAAGACTATGAAAATCACTGTAAAAGCATTCAACAGGTTTATGCAAATCTTTTTTTTTTTTTAAAGATTTTATTCATTTATTTGACAGAGAGAGATTACAAGTAGTCAGAGAGATAGGCAGGGAGGCAGGCAGAGAGGGAGGGGCAAGCAGACTACCCGCAGAACAGAGAGCCCGATGTGGGGCTTGATCCCAGAACCCTGAGATCATGACCTGAGCTGAAAGCAGAGGCTTAACCCACTGAGCCACCCAGGTGCCCCAAAGCAAATCTTTTATTTGTTGGTCCTTTTAGATTATTCAAAGCATAGCTTCTGAATAAGCAAGAACTTACTTTTTGCCAAGTTTTTCTTCTATTCTAACTTTCCAATCATCCATTCTTTCACGTACCAGGGCTTTTAAGGGTGCAATATATACTGCCTGAAAAGGGAGGGGTGGGTAAAAAGACCTCATGAAAATAGTGACATCATTTTCAAATAAAGGTAAACTCCATCTACATATGACAGTGTGGTTTAAAAATATATCTTTTAATACTGAAAAGACTAAAATTTCAAATAATGGAAACAGTCATTTACTTGCTCAGACTACGTGTATCCAAAGTAGGACAGAAATATAATACTGTAGACATAAAAATGTCTACTGTCATAAAAATGTAGACATAGAAAATTTTAAATATTTAAAAAAAACAATGAAGGTATTTTCTTTAGGTATTTTATATTCTGATGAAAATAAAAGTTTTCCCTGGTATTATGATAAAAAATTATGTGAATTTTAACTCTTCCATGAAAAAGGTTACTACTTTTGAAATTCTAAAGAGAGATAAATATCATTTAAATTTTAATGCAGATTTTATGGAAGAGGACAATCACACATTTTAGGTATTCTACCTTTTTAATAACAGCAACAATTGGTCTTTAATAATCCTAACTGATATAGAGATTGTTTCGTGAAAAAATTCTTTCCTTTATAAAATATTTCAAATTTAGAGGTGAGCTCTACTGCTGTATTAACATGTCCTATAATGGATTGATAACCACAAAATAGACTGAGAAGTAGGAAAACTTCAAGTTAAGCAGGGAAGAAAAGCCACTAATTGAAAATCACTGAAAAAGAAGTTAAAACATTTCTAAAATAATAAATGATAAGGAAAATACCATATAATTCCAATCACAATGTATGAATTAGCTTTCTTGAAAAATAACACTACTAAACTATGAGTATGTACTTCATATTTCAAGAAAGCATAAAATCAATACTTATTTGACTCACCATGTTATTTTCCATCAATAATGTGGCCATTTGCAGAAATGTAGAATAAAAACTGCTTCTGTATTTCATGCATATAACCAAACTGTATTTGTTAAAGTATTAGTGTTTCTTTTATAGTAAAAAGATTTGATTATAAGTCATTATTTATCTTATAAATATGGCTATGAATGAGGTAGCTTACAATGAGGAAAGGACACGTGCAAACTGACATGTACATTAGAAACCCAACTAGAGGACTCCAAAGTTTAAGATAAAATTTTTCTGGCCAGTTATTCTAGTGCCGATCTGGTTCCCCCGGAAAATGCACGAAGAAAGTGACAGATCTACTCATTGAGTCTTGCTGTGTGTTTAGAAGGGGCTAGTTTACAGATGATGGACTGTGTTTTCCAATTTAATGTAAGCATGTGATTCCTTCAAACTGACCTTTGAAGTAGGGTACTTGTTGAAGACTCTGAAAATGGCTAATTCGGCAGCAACAGTCTTTCCTGATCCAGTGGGTGCTCCAAGTAGGACATTACAGTCTGTGTGATACAGTGTATGAAATATCTGTGTCTGCACAGGGTTGAAGTGGCTAAAGTTGTACAGGGCTTCATATGCCTCACATCCCAAGGCTGTAATTGGTAAAGGCTGAAGATCCAGTAATTCTGAAAAGACGAAACAGGTACAACCATAACTGGAAAGAATGGACAATACGAAACACTGTCTCTCAGGGATAAATTATAACAATCTTAAATTCATTGGAAGGGGGAGAAAAGGCTTAACATAAATTTTAATATACCAGTTACAGATCTTTTTTTCTCCCTGTTAGCACATTTATAATTTTAATGTATTGGACACTCTTCTGGCAGAGTTCCTCATATACCAATACTAATATCACCATATGGCTCTTTTCCAATCAGGAAACTAATTTGAGCGACGGCTATATGAAAATATGCGTGGTGTAGAAGAAAATTAAATTTAGCCCAATCTGTAGAAAAAGGAAAACCAACTGCAAACTGCAGTACCAAAATGGTTACCAATAATAAATTTCTTTTGATCTGTTAGAAAAATGACCAAACCAGAATGCCTGAATGAGCTATTCGTTTAGCCAATAAAAACTAAAATAGACTTAAATAATTACAGGAAAAAACTTAGGTGGGAGTTTCAAATAAGAGAATGAATGGGTAAAAAGAACTGCACTGAGAAAACATGGAAAGAAACAAATTTAGCTGTATCTCATTATATAAACTAGAGGTCTAGGAGATCAGACAGTTAAAATGATTTAGAGAAATGAAGTTACACATTGTTGAACTTGACACTGTATTTTCTCATAATACCGAAAAGTTATCAGTTAGGAAACTGGAAGGCAACTTTACTCTCAGGATTCTTTCATGGAGGATGATTCCACTTCATCTTCAAACTTCATATGAAGTTTGAATAAGGAGGAAAAAAAAATCTGTAAGAGGACATGGTGGTCTGTATCTGTGTGAGCTGTTCATACTACAGCTTCAAAATGGAAAGTGTAGAGAATTCTCAAAAATTGTACTTAGGGGGCGCCTGGGTGGCTCAGTGGGTTAAGCCGCTGCCTTCAGCTCAGGTCATGATCTCAGGGTCCTGGGATCGAGCCTCACATGGGGCTCTCTGCTCAGCGGGGAGCCTGCTTCCTCCTCTCTCTCTCTGCCTGCCTCTCTACCTACTTGTGATCTCTGTCTGTCAAATGAATAGATAAAATCTTAAAAAAAAAAAATTGTACTTAGGGGGCGCCTGGGTGTCTCAGTGGGTTAAGCCTCTACCTTCAGCTCAGGTCATGATCTCAGAGTCCTGGGATCAAGCTCCGCATCGGGCTCTCTGCTCAGAGGGGAGCCTGCTTCCCCCTCTCTCTCTGCCTGCCTCTCTGCCTACTTGTGATCTCTCTGTCAAACAAATAAATAAAAATCTTAAAAAAAAAATTGTACTTAAAGATAGAAAAGCTATTTTAAAAATATTATCTCAGCTCTGCAGCTTTACTCTATTACATAGGTAATTAAGAGGCAACTGCATAAATTTTTTTGTAGCAGATTACAATCTCCTAAATTTTCTGTAGCACTGAAAATCAAGAAAGGAGGAAGTCTCAACTTGCAATGTTAACCAAAGCATAGACATATTCTTAATAGGAAAAATAAACATTTTGGTATATGCTAATAATACTAAATTGTGATGATTCACTTCTATGAAATGTGAAGAAATTTCTTGTTTGATTTAGGCTCAATGGGGTGCCTACACACATCCACATAAACACACACCCACTCTCACCCTCAGCCAAATAGAACTGGGAATCATTGAGGTTACATCATGCATTTCTAATATCCACTAAGATGTCACGGTGGTACATTTACTGCTTTTTAAAGTGTAGTCAGAAGCCAACTAATTATATAAGTAGGGTGATATGTGCTTTGCCACTCAACAGAGAAGTGATTAAATGAGCATTAATATACAATGTTAATGCATATTAAAATCAAATACTGCATTTGAGATTTAGTAGTAATGATGGTACCATATACTTTAAAATTAAAGCACCAAACATTTTTACATATTTTGAGATTCTAGGTATTACATATAAGTCTATTTGATGGAAGAAAAACAGAAAGGTCCTCTTTAATGAGTGTATTGGTAGACACTGCAAACTCATTATTTCCCTATGTTGACAAACTTTTTAGTTCTGTCAAGGTATCAAAGTTGTTTTAAGCTGTAGTCTAAAGTATTTCTTTTTAAGATATGCTAAGGTAATAAACAAGGTACACATTGACAAAAAATGGCAAAGATTAAAATCACATTAATGCCTGTTTTCCTTTCCCAAAGGACTGTTAAAAAATGTATTCATTAAAAGTAGTAAGGAATAATATTTTTATTTTGAAAATAATTTGTCTTCAGAGGAATTACATGAAAAGAACAGCCTTTATTTTTCTCTAAATTAAGGACCTCTTGAAATCATTAATCAATTATGAATTCTCAACAAGAAATACACTTAATATACTAAATTATTAGCTTAATCTAAAGATATTTTAAAAATAGAATGGAGGGCACTTAAAAGTACCAATATAAACATTTATTCATGAAATTCTGTTTCTTAATAAGTCAAGATATAAAGATTCTTCCTCATGTTACAAAAATCTAAAAATGAATTTTTGTTAGTTTTGACAATGAAAAACTGTTACATGATATTGCAGATTACCATATTCCCTTTTATCATATTAGCGTGGGGGAAGAGAACTAATATAAAGGGTATATATTGTTTGTAGGATGGATGACTTGAGTTATCATGAATCCATTCTGCAGTGATATCATAACCTGACTCCTTAATATTAGCTTTTTTTTTTCTTTTGGTGTAGAAGCATGCTATAGGGAAGAAAAAGAACCTATGATTCACTTTAATTCATTTAACACACTAGAAATAAGTTTAAGTAAATAGCAATAAATGCAAACAAAAAGGATACCTCAAAAGTTTCCCAAAGAGCACAGATTAAATGACAAATAAGACTTGCAATGGGAAGGAAGGGGATATGGATTGTAATGATTATATATAAAACAGAGATGAAGGTGGGTGCCTCACTGGCTCAATCATTTAAGTGTCTGCCTTTGGCTCATATCATGATCCAGGCTCCTGAGATCAAGTGCCACATTGGGCTCCCTCCTCTTCAGGGCGTCTGCTTCTACCTCTGCCTCTCCTCCCACTCATTCTCTTAATCTCTCTCTTTCTCAAATAAATAAATAAAATCCTTTAAAAATATAAATATGAAGGCATAATAATGCAGAAGTAGTGAGTCTCCAGCTTGTTATAGCTATGAGAATTGGACTAGGCTTAATGTCTTTTGAACTCAAACAAAATGAAGGTCTGCTATTAAATTCTACCAAATGTATACATAGATTTGATTTTGGAAGGTCTTTTTTCAAACTATATTGACTAAATGAGTTGGGTTCTGATTCGGATTTAGACAACTTTAAAGCACAGACACTTGCAACTTTAATTAAAACAACAATACACCCATTCTAACATAGTGGTACTCATCATAAAGGTACTACATCAACCAATAATAAAAAAGTTTAATTGTATATGTATTTTTTAATTGTATACCTTATTTAAGTTATAGAGTGAACTGTGTGATATGTGAATTTTATCTCAATAAAGCTATTTAAAAAGAAGAAAAAAAACACCAATAGCACAGGAAAAGCAAGATGGCGGAGGAGTAGGAGACCTAAATTGTGTCTGGTCTCAGGAATTCAGCTAGATAGTTATCAAAACTTCTGAACACCTATAAACTCAACAGGAGATTGAAGAAAAGAATTAGCAGCAATTCTGAGAACAGAAAAACGACCACTTTCTGGAAGGTAAGGACCTTGCAGAGACATGAATTCAAGGTGATATTTGGGAAGACAGACTGCAGGGGGTTAGTAGCCTCCATCAGCTGGCTACTGGCAAGTGATAGAGCAGTGGAGCACAAAATCAGAACTTTTAGAAGTCTGCTCTGCAGAGGGACATTGCTCTAGTGGCTGAGCCGGGGGGAACCCTTGCAGGGACATTGTGGTCATAGGACCCTTGGGGTCACAGAAAGACTGGGGATGCCTGAGTGTGGCAGAGCTCCTAAGTATCAGAGTGGAGAAGCTGGCTGCAAAAATGGACCTGAGGAGTGGACTCTCAGCTCGGGGCTGCCATAAACAATGATCTACAGCACAACTGGGCCACTACTCTTGAGCAGAGATCCAAAAAGTGGCAGATCCGGTGAGACTCCCTTTCCTCCCTTAGTAAGAGCAGCATGAGACCACACTACAGGAATCTACTTGGTTTGGAGACTCCAAACAGGATCATATGCCAGAGACAGAAATGCTTGGTCATAGGCTAGGTGCTCACGGAGTGAGGCTGGAAACCAGGGAGACAGGAGTGATTGCTTTTCTCTGAGGGCCCACTGAGGAGTGGGGCCCCGAGTTCTCAGCTCCTCCAGGGCCAGAGATTGGGAGACCATAATTTTCATTCCCGTCCTCCAAAGCTATAGGGAAAGCCTTCAGGGAACAAAAGCTACTGAGAGCAAACCCGAGCAGATTACTTAGCCAGGTCCCTGGCAAGGGTGGTGCAATTCCGCCTTGGGCAAAGACATTTGAGAATCACTACAACAGGCCCTCTCCCCAGAAGATCAGCAAAAACATCAGCTAAGACCAAGTTTGCTGATCAATGAGAACTGCAAAATTCTAGCACTAGGGGAATACAGCACATAGAATTCATGGCCTTTTCCCCATGATTCTTTAGTCTTCCAAAGTTAACCTTTTTTAAAAATTTTTTATAAACATATAATATTTTTTATCCCCAGGGGTACAGGTCTGTGAATTGCCAGGTTTATCAAAGTTAACATTTTAATTCATTTTTTTTTCTATTCTTTTTGAATTTTTCTTCTTTCCTTTTTCAACATCTTATCTTATAAATTCTTTTTTAAAAAATCTTTAAAAATTTTCCTTTTTACGGTCATATTCTATCCCTTCATTGTATTTAACCTTATTTTTTAGCATATATATAAGTTTTTCTTTCTTTAAAATTTTGGGATACAGTTTCTTCTAACAGACCAAAATGTACCCTAAATCTAGTGTATGGCCTTGTTCCAGTCTCCCACCTGATCACATTCTTTCTCTCTTTTTCTTTTTTAAAATTTTTTCCTTTCTTTTTTCAACCAACTTATCTTATCAATTCCTTTTTTAAAATCTTTTTTAATTTTCATCTTTACAGTCATATTCCATCCCTTCATCATATTTACCCTTATTTTTGTATATATGTTTTTCTTTCTTTAAAATTTTGGGAGGCAGTTCCTTCTAAAAGATCAAAATACATCTAAAATCTAGTGTGTGGATCTGCTCCATTCACCAGCCAAATCATGTCCTTTTCTTTTTCCCCCCTCTCTTTCCCCCCAGTTTCGGGTCTCTCCTCATTTGTTTAGTGTATATTTTTTGGGGTCATTGTTACCCTTTTAGCATTTTTGTTCTCTCATTCATCTGTCCTTCTGGACAAAATGACAAAACAGAAAAATTCACCTCAAAAAAAAAAAAAAAAAAAAAAAACAACAAGAGTCAGTACTACCTGGCAGGGACCTAATCAATATGGACATTAATAAGATGTCAGAACTAGAATTCAGAACGATGATTATAAAGATACTAGCTGGACCTGAAAAAAGCATAGAAGATAATAAAGAATTCCTTTCTAGAGAAATCAAAGAACTAAAATCTAACCAATTCAAAATCAAAAAGGCTATTAATGAGGTACAATAAAAAATGGAGGCTCTAATTGCTAGGATAAATGAGGCAAAAGAGAGATTAGTGATACAGAAGACCAAATGCTGGAGAATAAAGAAGCTAAGAAAAAGAGAGATAAACAACTACTGGATCATGAGGGAAGAATTCGAGATAAGTGATACCATAAGACAATCAATATTAGAATAATTGGGATCCCAGAAGAAGAAGAAAGAGAAAGGCAGAAGGTATATTGGAGTAAATCATAGAGAGAACTTCCTCAATTTGGGGAAGAAAACAGGCATCAAAATCCAGGAGGCACAGAGAAGTCCCCTCAAAATCAATAAAAATAGGTCCACACCCCATCATCTAACAGTAAAACTTACAAGTCTCAGAGACAAAGAAAATCCTGAAAGCAGCTCCAGGGACAGGAGGTCTGTAACTCACCATGGTAGAAATACTAGATTGGCAGCAGACCTATCCACAGAGACCTGGAAGACCAGAATGACAGGCATGATATATTCAGAGCACTAAATGAGAAAAATATGCGGCCAAGAATACTATATCCAGCTAGGCTGTCATTGAAAATAGAAGGAGAGATAAATAGCTTCTAGACAAACAAAACTAAATGAATTTGCAAACACCAAACCAGCTCTACAGGAAATATTGAAAGGGTCCTCTAAGAAAAGAGAGAGCCTTAAGGAACGTAGACCAGAAAGGAACAGAGACCATATACAGTAACAGTCACCTTACAAGCAATACAATGGCACTAAATCCATTATCTTTCAATAGTTACCCTGAATGTAAATGGGCTAAATGCCCCAATCGAAAGACACAGGGTACCAGATTGGATAAAAATAAAAAAAAAACAAGGCCCATCAATATGCTATCTGCAAGGGACCCATTTTAGAACCATATACACCTCCAGATTTAAAGTGAACGAGTGGAACACCATTTATCATGCTAATGGACATCAAAAGAAAGCTGGGATAACACTCCTTATATCAGACAAATTAGATTTTAAACTGAAGACTGTAATAAGAGATGAGGAAGGACACTATAGCATACTTAAAGGGTCTATCCAACAAGAAGATCAAATAATTTTAAATATCTATGCCCCTAACATGGGAGCAGCAATTAAATAAGCCAATTAATAACAAAATCAAAGAAACACATCGACAATAAAAGAATAATAGTAGGGGACTTTAACAACCCATCACTGAAATGGACAGATCATCTAGGTGAAAGATCAACAAAGAAATAAAGGCTTTAAATGACACACTGGACCAAATGGATTTCACAGATTTATTCAGAACATTCCATCCCAAAGCAACAGAATACACATTCTTCTCTAGTGCACAGGGAACATTCTCCACAACAGATCATGTCCTGGGTCATAAATCAGGTCTCAATCGTACCAGATGATTGGGATCATTCCCTGCATATTTTTGACCACAATGCTTTGAAACTAGAACTCAGTCATGAGAGGAAAGTTGCAAAGAACACAAATACATGGAGGATAAAGAGCATTCTACTAAAGAATCATGGGTCAACCAGGAAATTAAAGAAGAATTTTTAAAAAATCATGGACACAAATGAAAATGAAAACACAACTGTTCAAAATCTTTGGGATGTAGCACTACAGCCTTTCTCAAGAAACAAGAAAGGTCTCAAATACACAACCTAACCCTATACCTAAAGGAGCTGGAGAAAGAACAGCAAATAAAGCCTAAATCTAGGAGAAGAAGAGAAATGAAAAAGATCATAGCAGATATCAATGAAATAGAAACCAAAAGAACAGTTGAACAGATCAACGAAACTAAGAGTTCTCTGAAAGAATTAATAAGATTGATAAACCCCTGAACCAGACTTATCCAAAAGAAAAGAGAAAGGATCCAAATTAGTAAAATCATGAATGAAAGAGGAGATATCACAACCAACACCAAAGAAATACAAGCAATTAAAAGAACACATTATGAGCAACTATATGCAAGCAAATTAGACAATCTGAAAGAGATGAATGTATTCCTAGAGACGTATAAACTACTAAAACTGAGCCAGGAAGAAATAGAAAACCTGAACAGACCTATAAATCATAGATCTCCCAAGAAATAAGAGCCCAGGGCCAGACGACTTCCTAGGGGAATTCTACTAAACATTTAAAGAAGAATTAATACCCATTCTCCTGAAACTGTTCCAAAAAATAGAAATGGAAGGGAAACTTCTAAACTCATTTTACGAGGCCAGCATTATCTTGATCCCAATACCAGACAAAGACCACATCAAAAAGGAGAATTACAGACCAATACAAATGCAAAAATTCTCACCAAAATACTAGCCAAGAGGATCTAACAGTACATTAAAAGGATTATTCACCATGATCAAGTGGGATTTATACCTGGGCTGCAAGGTTAGTTCAACAAATGCAAATTAATCAATGTGATACCATACATCAATAAAAGAAAGAACAAGAACCATATGATACTCTCAATAGATGCAGAAAAAGCATTTGACAAAGTACAGCATCCTTTCTTTTTTTTTTTTTTTTTTAAAGATTTTATTTATTTGACAGACAGAGATCACAAGTAGGCAGAGAAGCAGGCAGAGAGAGAGGAGGAAGCAGGCTCCTCGCTGAGCAGAGAGCCCAATGCGGGGCTCGCTCCCAGGACCCTAGGATCACAACCTGAGCTGAAGGCAGAGGCTTTAACCCACTGAGCCACCCAGGCGCCCCAGTATAGCATCCTTTCTTGATCAAAACTCTTCACAGTGTGGGGACAGAAGGTACATACCTCAATATCCTTAAAGCCATCTATGAAAAACCCACAGTGAATATTGTTCTCAATGGGGAAAAACTGAGAGCTTTTCCACTAAGGTCAGGAACATGGCAGGGATGTCCACTATCACCACTGCTATTCCATACAGAACTAGAAGTCATAGCCTCAGCAATCAGACAATAGAAAGAAATAAAAGGCATCTGAATTGGCAAAGAAGTCAAACTCACTGTCTGCAAATGATATGATACTTTATGTAGAAAACCCAGAAGACTCCACTCCAAAAGTGCTAGAAATCATCCAGGAATTCCATAAAATGTCCAACAAGAAGATATAAAATCAATGCATAGAAATCAATGTATAAAATCTATACACCAACAAGAAGACAGAAGAAAGAGAAATTAAGGAGTTGATATCAATTGCATGAAAACCATAAGATACCTAGGAATAAATATAACCAAAGAGGCAAAGAATCTGTACTCAGAAAACTACAGAATACTCATGAAAGAAATTGAGGAAGACACAGAGAAATGGAAAAACATTCCATGCTCATGGATTGGAAGAACAAATATTGTGAAAATGTCTACACCACCGAAAGCAATCTATACATTTAATGCAATCCTTATCAAAATACCATCAACTTTTTTCAAAGAAATGGAACAAATATCCTAAAATTTACATGGAACCAGAAAAGACCCAGAATAGCCAGAGGAATGTTGAAAAACAAAACCAAAGCTGGTGGCATCACCATCATTTAAAGCCTTTATTTCTAATTCTGGACTTAAAGCTCTATTATAAAGCTGTAATCATCAAGGCAGTATGGTCTGGCACAAAAACAGACTCATTGATGAATAGAATGGAATAGAGAGTCCAGAAATGAACCCTCAATGCTATGGTCAACTAATCTTTAACCAGGCAGGAAAAAAATGTCCAATGGAAAAAAGACAGTGTCTTCAATAGATGTTGTTGGGACATGCAGAAGCCACATGCAGAAGAATGAAACTGGACCATTTTCTTATACCACACACAAAAATAGACTCAAATGGATGAAAGACCTGAATGTGAGACAGGAATCCACCAAAAATCCTTGAGGAGAACACAGGCAGCTACCTGTTCAACCTCAGCCGCAGCAACTTCTTCCTAGAAACATTGCCAAAGGCAAGGGAAGCAAGAACAAAAATGAACTATTGGGACTTCAAGATAAAAAGCTTTTGCATAGCAAAGGAAACAGTCAACAAAACCAAAAGATAATTGACAGAATGCGAGAAGATATTTGCAAATGACATATCAGATAAGGGGCTAGTATCCAAAATCTATAAAGAACTTGTCAGACTCAACCCCCAAAGAACAAATAATATAATCAAGAAATGGGCAGAGGACATGAACAGACATTTCTGCAAAGAAGACATCCAGATGGACACAGACACATGAAAAAATGCTCCATATCACTAGGCATCAGGGAAATACAAATCAAAATCACAATGAGATTCCACTTCACAGAAGTCAGAATGGCTAAAATTAACAAGTCAGGAAACGATAGATGTTGGTGAGGATGCGGAGAAAGGGGAACCCTCCTACACTGTTGGTGGGAATGCAAGCTGGTACATCCACTCTGGAAAACAATATGGAGGTTCCTCAAAAAGCTGAAAACAGAGCTACCCTACAAGCAATTGTACTACTGGGTATTTACCCTAAAGATACAAATGTAGTGATCTGAAGTGGTACGTGCACCTTAATGTTTATAGCAGCAATGTCCACAATAGCCAATCCACAGAAAGAGCCTAGATGTCCATCAACATTTGAATGGATAACGAAGATGTGGTTTATATACACAATGGAATATTATGCAGCCATCAAATACTGAAATCTTGGCATTTGCAATGATGTGGAACTAGAGGGTATCATGCTAAGTGAAATAAGTCAATCGGAGAAAGACAATTATCGTATGATCTCACTGATTTGAGGCATTTGAGAAACAATACAGAGAATCAAAGGGGAAGGGAGGGAAAATGAAAGAAGATGAAACCAGATAGGGAGACAAACCATAAGAGACTCTAAGTCTCAGGAAACAAACTGAAGATTGCTCTAGGGGAGGTGGGGTGGGAGGGATGGGGTGGCTGGGTGATGGACATTGGGGAGGGTATGTGCTATGGTGAGTGCTGTGAACTGTGTAAGACTGATGAATCACAGACCTGTACCCCTGAAACAAATAATACATTATATTTTAATAAAAAAATAATAAAAACAAACACACAAATAAAACAACAAACAACAACAACAACAATATCAATGATTCAAGTTACAATTCAATATGTTACCTGTATGGGGAGGATGTCTCTCTGGTAGAATCAGATGTTGAAAGTTGATAATACATACAGCCTCAGCTCCTAACCATCTATCAGACACTGCTCGGATGTAGTATTGGGAAGGCAAAGGCTCAAAAATAGGGATTGTAAATACCAGAAGTTGAGCTTCTTTACTAATGACCTAATGTGAAATAAAGTCTCAAGTGAATATGAATATTCTGATATCATAAAGGCCTTCTTAGTCTAGTGTTAAGAAAATGCTATCTACACCAACAGATACTAAACAAGAAAATATCTTGGGTTTCTAAATAGCTGAGATAGGGGCACCTAGATAGCTCAGTCGTTAAGCGGCTGCCTTCGACTCAGGTCATGATCCCAGGGTCCTGGGTCCTGGGATCGAGCCCAACATTGGGCTCCCCATTCAGTGGGAAGCCTGCTTCTCCCTCTCCCACTCCCCCTGCTTGTGTTCCCTCTCTCGCTGTGTCTCTGTCAAATAAATAAATATAAATAAACTCTTAAATAAATAAATAAATAAATAAATAGCTGAGATATTCAGGCACCTCAGAAATTTATATGTAGTTCCCTTCTGAGGATATCTGATATTGTAGAAAGTAAAATTTATATATAATTTATATTATTGATATATGTATATCATCATGTACTAATAGATTACCAGTTTGACTATCAGAATTTCCTAAATTTCTATTCATTAAATTACTTAACTTCATGATTTTTATCAAATTATTAACTTACTATTTTTCTTTAAGTTTTACCATGACCTAAAGTGGAATAACAGAACTTAGCATAAATAGAAGGTAATCATGAAAAGAAACACTGCTGTGAAATTCTACTGCTGTCTACCCAGGGTTCCCTGCCTAAAGCTTGTTTCCTCTTTGATAAAAAGAGAAATCATTGATAAAGCGTCAGAGTTAAAGATACGCTAGTATCAAATTGAGTCTTTCTTTTAGGATTTATGGAAAATGTTTAAAAATGCTCTTTTCATAATGTGAGTCAATATTCTGTAGTATTTCTTGTAACATCTAAAGTATTAATTTTTATTTATTTAATTTTATTTATGCATTACATTATTTATCCCATCCATTTGACATATTTCACTCCTGTGCAGATTATGCCTCGAACCATGATAAAGATTACAATTCAATTTCTCAACCTAGGATCACAATGAATATATGAATATAATAACATGCAATTCCTGTTACCTTTGAAACCAAACAGAAACATAAAAAAAAAAATAAAGCTTTAAGGGCACTAAGAAATTACAAAGAAATAGGTAAAAACAGAAATTATTTAGTTTATATTTTCTTCTTTCTATGATAGCAACATAATAATAGACACACCCATGTTTACCTGTTTTTTCAGAACTAGAAAATACTCTGAATGATAAATATGATCATTTGTAGGATCTTCTACCCAAATCCACCAAGGTTCTCCTACTGTCCCATGGACCTAGAGGAAAAATAATATTCTAATACTAAGTATATTTTAACTCAAATAAGGGATATTGTTGTTTGCAAATCCAGCACCTATTCTGTTTCTAACAGCTTTACTGATACATAATTTACATTAAAAAGTTTACTCACTTAAAGTATACATTTCAGTGGTTTTTATAAAGCTTTTACAACCATCTCTATAATCTTATTTAAGAATTACCCCCCAAAAGAAACCTTGCACCCATCTCCAGTCACTACTTATCTTTCTCCATTGTCCCAACCTCCAAGCTTGACAACAACAATCTCCTTTATAAAGATTTGCCTGTAGTGGAGATTTTATATAAATGGAATCATATAATATGTGGTCCTTTATGACTGGCTTTTTTCATTTACCATGTTCTCAAGGTTCATTCATGTTCTATCATGTAACAGTACTTCATTCTTTTTCACTAACAAATAATATTCCATCGGAGAGATAGATATACTGTATTTTGTGTACTCATTCTTCTCCCTCTTTTTTTGTCCTAACAAAGCCCAGTCTTATTAATGTTCATCTCTCTATTATATGACTCAGGAAAAGGTGACCTTGTCTCTCAGAATGATTTTGGATAGCCCAAGCCAATCAGCTTATAGTATCCCCCTTATAACAAACAGCTTGTGGTAAGGGATAGGCACATGGCCAATCCTATTCCAATCAGACTGAGGAAAATTCTTATGGTTCATGCTCTAGGTTGATGAAGTATGGGTGTGTTCACCTTTCCCTGTTAAACGTGAACAAGGAAGCACAGAAAACATTTGGAAAGTAGCCAAGAGTGTCAGGACAGCAAAGATGGGCCCTAAATGATGGCATTAAATAGATTCAATCACCTTTGGGGCCTATTCTACTGGTGGACATTTGATTGTGGAAGATAATATATTTTTTGTGCGTAAGTCACTTTGAGATAAGTCAGGTTTTCTATTCTTGCGGCCAAAGGCATTCTAACTGAGCTAAAGTTAAGACTTCACACAAACGATTAAGTACTCTATCTTACTAATGAATTAAATCAAACTGTGGAAGATTTTTTTTATGGATACTGACAGAAGAAAACTGTGAAAAAAGGGAAATAAAACTTTTATGGATTTTAAAAACCCTCTATTATAAATATAAATGAAATATGAGTATGGCTTAACTAATTTTACATT
Source organism: Lontra canadensis (assembly GCF_010015895.1). Lineage (NCBI taxonomy): Eukaryota > Metazoa > Chordata > Mammalia > Carnivora > Mustelidae > Lontra > Lontra canadensis. The sequence continues at coordinate 17,971,494 of NW_022631008.1, forward strand.
TTATGTAAAATTTAATGTTTACAGAAATATTAAATATAATTTTATATCATTTAGCCCTCACAGAATTTGTGAGAAAGATAATTATTATTATTATTATTATGCATGTTTACAGATGAGAAAACTGAAGAAATTACTGGTTAGGACAGTTTAAGACCAGTGGTAGATTTAAGACTATGGCTGGTTAATTTTTAAGCACATTGATGAATAAAATTAATTCGTATTAAAGATATATTAATAATGACAGGTAATGTAGAAGATATTTACTTATACTAAATCAGAAACTTAAAATAACCATGTAAAGAAGGTACTGCTACTACAGTTACGGATTTCCTTGTCTTCCTCCACTGGCTTCTTGAAAGAAAGGATTGAGACTTACTTACTTTTGTATCTACAATCACTACTCTACTGTAGTCTTTGTACAGCAACTGCTGCAAAGAGAGACCTTAAAAAATGTTGACAGACTAGAAAGAGGATCCAGAGTAGAACTTCATATGTGTGTGTGTGTACACGTTAAATACATATATATTTAAGATTTCATATATATGATATATGGAAAAATAAAGCTAAAATATAAAATATGGTCAACCCTTGCACATATTTTCATAAACGATTAGATTCTGAAATAGTTATGTATTGGAATACCAGGGTGGGGAGGGTGTCACAACCAGATGTGACTAATTATAAACATAGTTACCATAACATCTAAGATTTAGAAAGAATATAAAAGGTAAACACAGAAACAGGAATGTGATAGGTGCCAAGGAAGGACATTTTCAAGAAAGACAATGTATAGTGCTGAATATTCAGAGAACTAAGGAAAATAACAGAAAAAGTCATTATTAGGGCAACCAGTTAGGTTTTGGTGATCACTGAGAAAGTAGTCTCAGCAGGAAAGAAACTGGTGACCAGGAGGAGAACAGAATACTCTTTCTACACATCTAACGGAAAATAGAAGAGGAGATTGACAGTTTGAGAAATATTAGGATTTTAAAAGGGCTCTTTTACCACAAAGAATCTTGACTTTTTAGTAGGATAAAGTGACAGAGTAAGTAGAGCTGGCAAAAATGAAGATAACAAAATTAAAGAAGACAGAATTACGCAAAGTCTTTAAGAAAGTGAATCCACTAACCTATTGTTCAATGTTGAACTTTCAGGGTACCTAAGATGTTATGAAGAGGTCTCATTGGTTGCCATTTTAATATATTATATCATATTTTTCTTGAGGATGATAGTAAATATTACTACAATGCTTTAAATGAATCTTCAATACGTATTCTTTTTAGAGTTTTCTATCATGTCTTAAGGACAGATGTAAGGAGGTATAGTCAAACCTGCAATACAGACATTTTTGCTGACCACTGATAGAGATATTTTCCACTTTTACCTGATCATTCCAAGTAAAATCAGGACAGATGCTCAGTGTCACTCGGAGGACAGTCCGTGTGATGGGCTGAATGGATGCTTCCATTGTAACAGAAGGAATCTGATGAACACACTGTTTGACCTTGAGTCCAATATTCACATGATGCAGCATGTGACCTGTAAGGAAAACATCACACAGAAGAAATGTGTTCAGACAGAAAAAAAGCAATATAATCTGACTTGTAAATGGGATTTCAGAGAAGGTGGTTTTATTGCTTGTTTTATGATTTGCTATGTAGAATAGTTGACATTCTTGACCTGGCATGTTTGAATATTTTGTAATAGTTAACTTGAATTAGCAATTCATAGCTCTAAAAACCAGTACCAGGGTTTCTTCAGCTATTAATAGGTTTCTTAAAATTACTGAGACTTGACAGTGTTTAAACTACTATAAACAGTCCTACTCTCCTCCTAGCTTATGACACATTAAAAAATTCAGTATTTCGTGAAAATAGCTATTAATTTGCTCAAAGTCTACTTCTCAACTCTATAACCATCATGGGAAATGCTTTAATAATCAAACACAAATCACCCATCCAAACTCATTTCCAGAAAAAAATACAGATAAAATATAAAATATGGTTAATGTAGCACAAACTTAATCACTTGTACTCATTTTCATAAATTACTAGATTTTGAAGTAGTTATATATGGGAATGCCAAGGTGGGAAGGGGGTCACAAAGAGACTGACTGTGACTGACTATAAACATTTTCCTACTTGAGTCCAAGCAATTAAGTAAAAATAGATAATAGTTAATAGTATCAATATTTCTTACATATCTTGGTTCTTCATAATACAATTTTTAAAGTATGTTTATGAGCAAATCAAAATGTTCTATGTTCACCAGAATTTGAAACTAAAGTGGTTTTCCTTTAATGATGAAGTATCATAAAATATTTACACGTTACTCCATTGTAAGTAATCTTAACTTCTCTAGTTAATATCCTTAATTTCTATTTTTATGGATACCTTCTACCATTCTGTCTTCAAGTGAAATAATTATCTCAACCTCTCTTCCTTCATTGGACCTTTTGCCACCAGTAGTCCTCCCCCTTATTTCTCCTCAGCCTGACTCACTTCATGTGTAATGTCTATCCTATTCAGAATCTGAAATATTTTTTTTAAAGATTTTATTTATTTATTCGATAGAGATCACAAGTAGGCAGAGAGGCAGGCAGAGAAAGAGAGAGGAGGAAGCAGGCTCCCTGCTGAGCAGAGAGCCTGATGCAGGGCTCGATCCCAGGACCCTGAGATCATGACCAGAGCTGAAGGCAGAGGCTTTAACCCACAGAGCCACCCAGGAACCCCAGAATCTGAAATATTAACTAATCAATACATTGTAAGTTTGTCCAATAAAATGTTAAGATATCTAGAAATGTATGTATAAATAGTTTTTCAACATCATATGATAAAAGTAGAAGAACAAATGCTATTTACATACTGATACCAACTGGATTTAAAATGGTAAACAAATTTATCTGAAGTATGAAAATGCAGTTTTCTTTTATATCTAATAAAATATTTTATTTGTACAGAACAATACATTAAAACATTTCTGCTTACCTATTTCATCTTTCCTCATGTCTTTCAGTTTATCCACAGTAAGATTTTTTTCTTCTAATCTTGTTAGAATGTGTGGTGGTAAGACTGAAAACTGTCTCAAAGGGCTAGCCCAACCCCAAAGCCTCTTGTCAATGACTTTACTAAGATTCAGGAGCCTGTAGGTCATGGCAGGCCAACGTTTCCTCAGAGCAATTTCAAAAAGAGCACGGACAATTCTAGCTGCATTCTAAAGAATAAAAAGGGGGTTGGTGGTTAGGTACACTGCACTTTTAAATTTGTCAAATTTGTCATTCACACTCAATTTTACAAGATGTATGCCAAATTGCAGCCTTTAACTGTGGGCAGCATCTATTCTCATATAACCTCAGTTATCTTCATTAGTTCTACATAAGAATAATCACATCTTTCAATTCTTTCAAAATCACAGGTGGATGTTATCTTGTTAAATCACAGGTGGTAGTCTCATATCCAAGTTCTTACGAGGCTCGACCCTATGCCCCCAACCAGAAACTAAGGAGGAAGAGATAAAAGTTATGCGTAAGACTTAGAAGGCTGTTGAGGCCATCTAGAATATAAGATACAGCCAAGGATACCCTTGGCTATATAGGGGGATGATTCAAAGTCTACTTAGGGCAATAAAGACGACTCTGGGATCCAGTAAGAAAGAAAAATTAGTGTGAGAAGGGTGATAAAGGGAATCCTGATGAGTTCAGCTACCTGTATTAATGGCTCCCTACAAAACAAACAACACCTTAACTGCTTTATGTATCTTATTTAATTTGTATGTTATCTCCTTTAATCTTTATGGTAACTGCATTCAATTGGTCTTGTTATTATAATTGTATACATGAAGATAACCAAGCTTGGTGAGGTTAATAATTTGACCAAGATCACACAGATAGTTGGTGTTAGAGTATCTATTCAAAGCCAGGTCTAAACAAGTCCAATTTAACCCCAAGGTTGTAAATTTGGTGGTCAGGAAAACTTCATTAATAGACATACAGAAAGTTACAAGGACTGAAGCCATTTTAACATCTCTACAGTTAGTTTCCTTTTGCCTTCTTCCCTCTATTACTAATGTTGCAGGTTATTTTACTGAAGATTGTTTCTTAAAGTCATGAAGTTGGGAGATAACCTCACAATCTCAAATGACATCTATATTTGAAAATGAAGAATGTTAAAATCTGTTCAAAATCATAAAAAAAGAGATAAAGTGGAGATTTTAAATAGCAAATAGGTGATCTGGTTTGAAATTACAAGGTAAAAAATGATCACAAGAGTTAAGGGCTTTGGTTTTCCATTTTATATAAAATATGTTTTTGTCTCTTGACAGATTTGACTACTTTTTTTTACAGTATTAGAAATTTAAGAACAAAAATAGTATTTAAAAGTATGAGAACTGTTCTGATACCCAATAAAAATTACAGGATGACTCTTATTCGGCCCAGAGAATGATAAATAAAATGAACAATTTGATTACTGTATCTACCAAATAGGTCTTCTTCCGATATCACTCCTAGCTGCAAGAAGATGCCAGGCTAAATTTCCCAACTGTGTTTGAAAGTATGTTATTTTTCTATGTCAGAACCTATAGTTGTTCCCTAAAAGCTAAAAGGAATGGAAGAAGAAATCCTGTGTGAGATATAGGCAGGCACTTTAATCTGGAATGATATAAATTGGGAATAATGATTAGAGTACCTAAGACATGCAGTTTAGAGAAGCTAAGTAGAGGCTTTATAACATCATAGAATATTTGAGCTAAGGATTTATCTCAGGGGCTAAGACAATCAAGTTTTAAAAATAGAGAAGGGATAACTATTTTACAGAGCTGAGAGGGTTGTTGTGGAACTGTTGTTGGTAGCTTACATTTAAAATATAAACTCAACAGTAATTTATTTAATGCATTCAAGGATGATAGACCCATAATAGCTATTTAAGAAAAACAAGGATGTTTTGAGATATAACCTTAATTTTCCAAGACTGACTTTCTGGGCACCAATCATAAAGAAACCCTAAGTTCTACACTGTAAAGCAATTTGTGTGTCAGTCTTTGATAATATCTCCATAATCTTGAATCAGAAAGAAATGTGACCAGATTATTCACCTAGAACTCATTCACCTTAACTTTTAGTTAAGCTATTAACTATTTCAATATAAAATCATTAGAAAATGTAAAATGACAACATCATTTTTCACAAAAGCAGATAAAATAAGTTAGAAACAATGGTTCCTATACAAGTCACAGGGTTTAGAGATTATAAATTATATATAAATTCAGAGATTATAAATTATATATAACTTTTCTATGGCAGGAAATACATGTGTTCCAAGATATGTCAAAAAAAATTTTTTTCCGCCACATCCATAGTTGGTTTACATAGTATATAAAATCATCACCTGGCTCCTTGGTTACTTTGATTAAATTACTGAATTTATTTAACTTGTTTACCAATATATCTTGGTTCATGTTTGCAAATACTTCACATTTACAGTTATTTCAAAGCACTCTTGAGTACTCATGGCTGTTAATAATAATTTATTTAACACAAATATATATTTTCTATATATATTTTTGTTTATTTATCTATATATAATTTTGAACAAAATTACCAACATAAGATACATAGCAGAATAGTTTCTATATTTAAAATAAGATTTAGCTTTTATTTCTCTTTAACTTAGAGGAGGCACTACTCAACGAAAAATGATGAAAAAGGGATTCTTTTTTATTTTTTATTTTTCTTTTAATTACTGTATAGTTAACATATAGTGTTATATTAGTTTCAGGTGTACAATGCAGTGATTCAACACTTCCATACACCAGTCTGTGCTCATAACAACAAATACACTCCTGTCACCTATTTCACCCATCCCCCTAACCCACCTCCCCTCTGGTGACCATCAGTTTGTTCTCCATAATTAAGAGTCTGTTTCACAGTTTGCCGTGAAACAATACCTTTTTCTCTTGAAAAAGGTATACTTGATAAGTAAAAAGTATTTTTTTTTAAAAAAACATATCTAGAAGGAAAGCCTCATTTGAAAGAAAAATACTGCAAAAAATAACCTGCTTTACTTCACATGAGTGAATACATGAATGGTTGGAATATAAAAACATAAATACTACAGCCTTTTATACTACAATATTTTAAAAAAAATTATACATTTAATGAGCTGTAATTTAGGGAATATTTTTCTTTCCGTACTCAATTTTTAAGTATCATCGGTTGGGAAGAAAGATTACGTTCTTTATTAGAGACCTATCAGACTGAAAATATGGTCTGAGGTACTGCTACTAAGCCTTATTTAATGGTTAAAAAAACCTTGTTTATGTTTCTAACATTTGGATTAAGTTACAAAGGTTCCAAAATCTTTTATTCTGCTTGCAATATTCTTGTATTACTGCCCTTTGTAAATAAAAGAAATGAACTTGATCGTGTAAAGCAGAAAAAAAAAATGTTGGTATCTTTAAACTCTCAAATAAAAACAGCAACATCAAAAAGAACCAAACCAACCACCAAATTCCACCTTCATTTCTGATCTAATAGTACAGAGGGCATAAAAAGTGTGCAAATTAAACAGAACCAGTTCTGCAATAAAATGGTTCTTGGTAGCATGTCACAGTGCAATGCATTCAAAGTATAGCATGAATAAATATCTTGAGTCTCTGAAACTAAACAAGGAAGAGCAAACAGGAAGGGAGTAATATCCTTACCTGTGCAACATATGCAGAATCTGATATAAGGGAGAAACTGTCCATCTCTCCTCGGCTGATATAAGTTTGAAGTAGGATGTTTATTTTCCCGTAACTGTTCTCTACACCTCCAGGAGCTGCGAGTTCACAGAAATTGTTTAATAAAGCATCTAGCTCTTCTATTTCCTCTTCTCTGACCTGGAAGAGTCAATGTTTTTATAAGATTATTTGGGCTGATTTACTGGAATTTTACATATTGAAATAAAACCACATCGCATGTTTTTTTAAGGCTTCCATTTTTCAACATTTTTCTTTTTTACACTAATAAAATAGTAATTTTTCACAGGTAGCTAATAAAATACAATAAGAAACTATCTTGAGGCTGATACAATTACATTTTATTATTCATCACCAATATTAAAGTTGCCATTGACATATAAAAATTTGATATGCCACAAAAATTAAATCTTCTGACCTCACCATCCTTCAGTTGATGAGATTTCATATTTTATTTGACCAGAGTAAAACCTCTGCCCAAATGGATTAGGGCAAACTTGAATTATCTTCAAATGCATTCATTATAGTCATATATTTTTATATGGTATAATACATTCATAGCTTAAAGCTGTGAAGTACTATGATTCACAGTATTAAAGTTTTCACTGTTAATAAGATTAAATTATAATATGGGTACAGAAATACTCATATCTAAGTTTGAATCATGCATGTCCTTTATATTTTCTTCAGTGAACCTTATATTGCAAATAAACCAAAATGTACATACTATATTCTCTGTCAGTTTTATTATTGCAAAACCTATTTAAATTATATTTGATTTGCAGTAGAGAGCAAAGAATAGTGTCAGGAATGACATAATATCATAATCTAGGATAGTGGACACTGTTGATAAATGGAAGAACATTGCTGGCACTCTAAATGCGAAGTGCCATACAGCTTATATTGTAACGGGAATAACAAATAATTATAAGCTTTTATAAATGAATGAATGTATATAAGCCAAAAATGCATTTGATTCAAGCTTCAAATAATCTTACCTTGATTTGATCAAATTCTTCAGCTTTGGAGACGATAGCAAAAATATCACTTTCCGTTTTGTGAGCATCAAAGAATTCATTGAAGGTCTACCAAAGCAAGTGTTATATTTGATTAAAATAGAAAAATCCAGTGAAATATTTTCAATTAAAAAGTGACTAGAAAATCACACATTCTTAAAGAATATTTGAGCCCTACACGATGCAGAGTTATTATGTCTGCGGTATACTATTTTTTTTTCTTTTTTACTGCGGTATACACTTCTTGACCATTGCTTTAAACATCATCAAATTCAACAAAGACTAAAAAATTTCCTAAAACATAACTAGCTGAAGACCTTTAGAAGGAAAAAAGATCAATAAAATCAGTTATTAAAACCTACATTAAATAGCTAAAAAAATGTTCAGCATAACCATCCGGCCTTGGTTAATTTTCAGCACAGGCATGTGGAAATCTGTACCATTTGCCAACATTAAGCTGAACATATCATATAAAATTTGGTGAGGAGTAACTAAAATTATGCAACCTGAAAATTCTGGTGAAGGCCTCAAAATATTCCTAGTGACGGCACATACAAATTCAGGAAACTGGGAAGAAAAAACATCAGTGGAAGACCACATAGAATAAAGACAAAACTGAAGAAGGGTTACAGTTCTTGGAAGAGCTACAAACAGGCATAAAATATAGTTTGGCAATAACATACGACCTAGCGGGAAAATGAGGAAGGTTACTTATGGGACAAAAGGAGTGCAAGCAAGCACGTGAGCAGGTGATAGAAGCAGGAGAGAGCAAGGGGCAATGTTCTGGGTTGAGGAAGATCAGATCACACTTGTGGGATGATACATGTTAAAAGAAGAAACCTAAAGTGCTGTACAAATGCATGATTTATTTGGGGAAAGATGAGGAAGAGCTAGTAGGCACACAAAGGTGTTTTCTGAGACGTGTAAAATGCATAAGGATGTGTTAAATAAGTACAAAAATTATACTTCATATTGGCCTAGGTTTTCATATTTCTGAAGAAATTTCACCTTAGTGATTTCTATTACATTTCCCTTCTAAAAACATATTTAGGTATCCCAAAAAAAGAATATCAGAAAAAAAATTCAAACTCTTTCTCTATAAAAAGGAGAGTAAAAATGTGTTTTAACCCCTCTTGGTCTTGAATTTAAGACTGCCCTCAGAGGTAATCCCTGTTATGTTTTCCCGTGTATTAACATATGTAGGTATATATACATGCATGTAAACACCCATAAAGACAGGCATACGCTCCTTAAAATGTAAATATTACAGTGGCATCCTATCTTACTCATTACATTAAACAGCAAAAAATTAAGGCTACACTGTAGTCTAAATTATCCTTGAAAACTCTTAAATTGCCCAAATAGTACAGTTGGGTTGACCTGATAATTGCAGTAGTTTTTCTAACTCTTCTTTAGTCAGTATTTCTCTACAATCTACAATTAATTTTCAACTTTTATTCACTGATATCATTAAGCCATCATCTCCTGCTTAACTCATTCAGTAAACTCATTCAGGCATTCATTCTATAGGTCTCCCCCCCATGCTCAGTGTTTTAGCCTTGGGTGTGCCTACTGCTTAGGATATACTCACTGAATGGATGGCAAAAGGGTCTTTATTACTTAAAGTCTTATTTTTCTCTTCTGTTTACTGAATTCACGTTATTGAAGTCATGTAAGTTAAATGCACTTTGTTCTATTAGTGCTTTTTAAAAAAATTTCCATTAATACAGTATTTTGAAGAAGTCTAGAAAGTATTTACATCTAAGAGCAAACGTATTATTATATTTGTTACACTCAGTATAATACCTCAATGGTATTGTATTTAATATAGTAGTGGCTGGCAGTTCTACCCAAATCAGTGGAGGAAAAATATCCAGTTCTCTCTTCAAAACGAATCATCCGAGCTTTGTCTAGTTTTCGACCAACTTCAATGACCAACTGTTCTCGATGCTTTGCTAATGTTGGGTCAATCTGCAGGAAAAAAAAAATATATATATAAACATTTGAGTATTTCTTTAGAGAGTCATCATTTACAAACATATACCTATTTATGGAAATTAATTTTTTTGTTGATATTTAGTTAGAATAAAATTTTTCTTTTTTTTTTTTTAAGATTTATAGATAGATTGATTTATAAATGACAGAAACACAGTGAGAGAGGGAACACAAGCAGGGGGAGTGGGAGAGAGAGAAGCAGGCTTCCCGTGGAGCTGGAAGCCTGATGCGGGACTCGATCCCAGGACCCTGGCTTGAGCCGAAGGCAGACACTCAACGACTAAGCCACCCAGGCGCCCCAGAATAAAATTTCTTAATACAATTTTTAAAGAAGTACATTTTTATAAATGTAGGACATAAATAGAAAATATTTTAATCCATTCGATAAAGTAAGCCTTAAAAATTCACTAAGATTATCAATCTTTATTATGATATCTTTAGGTAGTAATATTTTAGAATCTAAAATTCTTATTTTTAAAAATATTTTACTTATTTATTTGACACAGAGAGACACAGAGAGAGGGAACACAAGCAAGGAGAGTGGGAGAGGGAGAACAGGCTTCCCACTGAGCAGGGAGCTGGATGAGGGGCTCAATCCCATCCTGGGATCATGACCCGAGCCAAAGGCAGAAGCTTAATGATTGAGCCGCCCAGGTATCCCTAAAATCTAAAATTCTTATATGGTTGTCTTATAATCTTTAAGACTATAAAGATCAGCAATCAGATATTAGTAAATCAATCTGTCTTTTCCCTCCCATACTAAAATAAACAGGTATTTTAAAATATCAAGCTATAATCCTACTTCATCAGTTATTTGGAGAACTCACAGTGAGGATGATTTCCTTTGTTAAAGATATAAAGAAATAAATGCTTAATTATCCTTTCAAGAGTATGACTTTGGTGTTCTAGCAGTTTTCATTAACTGCTGATAGAAAAACCCATTTTGCCCATAATAATAATAATAGAAGCAAAGTGTAAGATGAAGTTGACAAGAAATTTTTGAATACTTTTGAAATTATTAATAGCCTTTTTTTTTTTTTAAGATTTATTTATTTATTTGTCAGAGAGAGAGACAGAGAGCACAAGCAGGGAGAATGGCAGGCAGACAGAGAAGCAGGCTCCCATTGAGCAAGGAGTACAATAAGGGATTTCATTCTAGGACCCTGGGATCATGACTTGAGCCAAAGGCAGATGCTTAACCAACTGAGCCACCCAAGAATCCCTAAATAGCTTCTTTCTAAACAGGACACTTAACACACAATATTAACAAACATTCTTAAATATTGTGATATGTGTATATGTGTATGAATATGTGTATGTATGTATACATATATACAGACACACACCAAGTCCTGAAGGTCATGCTCCAGTCAGGAGCAATAAATATGACCTTTAAAGGGAAGGGAAAGGAATATAAAAATTCTTTAGAAATCAATTAATGAATTAACACTCCTACTATTCCTTCTAACTTACGTTTTGATGGCAGATTATTCATACACTAAACATAGCTAAAGTAAATTTTAAAATCAGAAAAATGAGGCAAAGGAAAGTCAAATGTAGGGAAGATGGAATCAAAAGCCATTAACAAATACAAAAGTCTTAAATATTTGCTATAAATGACATACTGTAGGAATCAAGTTCATCTTATGAAACCATTTTATTTATTACATGTTCTAAACCATTAAAATATGTTGGACATCATGATTTGTGTTAGTTCACATGGGTTTTGTGGCTACATATTCTTAGTGAGTAATAAAATAAGAACATGTAAGTAAAAAGAAAATTAAAAAGATCAGAGTCTCTGAACTCTGAAGAGAGTAAAACTATGTATCTCAGGAGGAAAAAAAAATCACTTTATGTTAGAAAATTATACAAAAGTGACTTCTGGAATTAACCTAGTACTTAAAATCAATTCATGTTTTTATTTGGCCCCAAGATTTGCAATGGCTTACCCCATAAAACCATGTGTTGTGCTTTGCCTTCTACCCTTTCAGAAAGCTTTCACAGTGTCATTGACTATTTTCACAAGCCCGTATTTGTAACAAGATCTTTTTTTTTTCCCCTCCTAAGTCTTTAAGTTTCAATTTTCCACAGTCAAATCTATAGCACAGGGAAAAGAAAAATGACAAAAAGCTTGGCAACTCCTTTGATAACACAATGGAATATAAACAAAAGCTAAGTTGACAGTAAGTGGAGGAAAACTAATTCGGAGTTCAATTCAACTTTGCTACTTTTGACTTAACACTACTGAATATCCGTATGATGATAGTGAAATAATGTTCTCATTAAACAACTGATTTTATCTGTAATTAGGGAGCATTTACATTGTACAAAGCAGAGTTCTAAAGAAACGCCAAGATCTAACAGAATCTAACAGATTCTGTAAGCCCCACGTAACTGAAAAGTTCATAGGAACAAGTGCTACAATATACATTCGATTTTGTCTGTGTGCTCAGGGGAACTAATCCAAGCCTCCAAATGGCTAATTACTCATTAACACTATCTTTTAATTTGGGAGTAAGGGGTTAGAAGGGACTTGAGAAGAGGAACATATTTAAAAAAAATATAAGCCTATTATTAAAAATGATCTACAATTTTCCTGATGTCTGTCTGGTTTACTCTAAAAGTTTAATTTATTATAGTTTTTAAAAAATCACGGCAAAGGGCACCTGGATGGCTCAGTCAGTTAAGCATCTGCCTTTGGCTCAGGTCATGATCCCAGGGTCTTGGGATCTAGTCTTTCATCAGGCTCCCTGGTCGGGGTGGGGAGTCTGCTTCTCTCTCCCACTCTGCCTCTACCTCCTGCTCATGTTCTAATAAATAAAATATTAAAAAAAAATAAAAATCACAGCAAAATATTAATATCAAATGGAGATGTACCTAGATAGTAAATAAATAACAATCTAAAGATGAACTTTTTAGTATCTGTGAGAAAAGAGCTATTAAAACAGAATGAAATAACTAGGAGGTAAATTTAATTTTCCTTCGTATTTTCTAAAAATAGATTAAGCTTTTTGTTTTTCTTCCAGGTACTTAACTTTATTCAGATGAGGCAGAAGTAGCAAATATTTATCCTCATATCATAAAAATATTACAAAGCCAAAAAAGAAGGTTTGATTTTTTTTTTTTTTTATAAATGAGTTTTCTACCTGGTAAGCCTTGTGACTGATGCCATATACTAATGGATTTGCTCTCATCCGTACATAAAGATAAGTGTAACTTATCCACTTCACTGCTTCTTCCACATTAGTAACTGTTCCCAGAGCAATCTACAAATAAAAAATAAAACAAAAATTAAACTAATGCATTAAAGTTGGATATAAACATTACATCAAAGGCCATTTTGTCAAAAGTTAAGTTAAAATACATCATCGTACCTTATTTAAAAGAAGGTAAGTATAATTACTGGACATGACACTTCTCCAAATAATTAAAAATAATTCCTGCCTCATTTAATTGAGAACAGTACACTGGAAATGGTATCTTCCAAAACGGAATTTACTCAATATTATGGCATCTGATTATTTTTCCCTAAGTAGAGTTTAATTCTCTATAGCATTGAAAGGTTAATAATTTAAAAACACAATAATAACATAAAAGATCTGTATAATAAAGAGAAAGGAATTATTAGAAATTGATATTAAACCAGAATTATGAGAAGTTTCCTTAAAAATACATTTCATTAGCTACTAGATCTATAGGTAATCATTTACTTAGCATTCCGTAATTTGAAAATTCATGCAAGTTGTGAAACTTCATAGTTGTATAATTTTCCCTGAACATCTGGGTGAAAAAAATTAAATTTCTTAATACTTTAATCACAGGTGGAAAGATGTTTTCTACCTAAATCATTATATATATATATTAGGAGAAAGGAAGGAAGAATAAAGTTAACACTGAATATTAAAGAAAATAAAACTTGTACATTTGTTTTATTCCTATAAATCCTATAATTTTTAATTCTGTATAACTAATTCTGTGAAATAAATGTGGATACTTGGCTAGTTGAAGATGAGATCTAGCGATATACAAAATATCATTATGCTGTTACATCATACTATTAGTTATTAAAAAAGAAAAATCACCAAAGTAAAAAATGACGAGGCAGATTCTGACTATTCACTTTAAATTTTACATGAACTTAAAATAAGTCTGAGAAAGACAAATACTATAAGGCCCCTTGCACATGGATTCTGAAAATATCAGACTCAGAGAAACAGAGTAGAATGGTGGTTGCCAGGAGTTGAGGGTGGAGGAACTGGGGAGACGTTGGTCAGAGGTATAAACTTCCAGTTAAAGATGAATAATTTGTGTTGTTTAATGTATAGTATGGTAACTATAGTTAATGATAGTTAATTAATAGTTAATAATACTGTATGTATACTTGAAAGTTGCTATGGGAGTAGAGCTTTAACGTTCTCATGAAAACAACAAAATCGTTATTATGTGACTATTAATACATTTACTAACTTTATTGTTACTATATAACTATACACATATCAAACCATCGCATTGTAAACCTTAAAACTTATACAGTGTCATATGTCAATTAGATTTCCATAATTACATAAATTCATAAATTTATACTAATGCACTTACAAATGACTAAGTCATTCTCAATATAGGAAAATATATACATTTCCTAAATGCAAATTAAAACTTTCTACAAAATGAAGAATAACAATACTAAATATAACCAATAAGGGAGTTGTGCCACACTCCCCAAATATTTAAAAATGAGACAGTTAAAACATTTTCTAGCTTCCTAAGGTAAAGAAAACTAAAAACAGTTAAAAATCTGATAGTGTCTCCCATTTGCGATTCTACTATTTGACAGCAAAAACTGCGTGGATTCTCTTATGACCTATAGGTATTTTAAAATACTATCACAGGACTCCTCCTAAGAGTAGAAAATTTTATAAAGGATAAAATAGCTTGCTATTATTTTCAAAATCAGACTCAGTAAATTAACATTAATATATACTTATTGCTACTAATGATAAAATAAAGGAAGGGGGAAGCAAGTATCAGAGTATGGATCAAGTCATTTGAGTCTTCTAAATGATCACCAAAAGAAACTAACAGACCACCTGGAAAAATGGATGTAAATATGGCACATCATATTTCTAGATTAATCTTTGAATGCCACCTAGTGACAAAGACAAAAATTTACTTGTAAATATCTGCTGTCACCTAGTGGCTACTTAGTACAGGAGCCTTTTATTATGAAAACAAGTATTTTTCAAATCTCTGCAATATATCCATTCATCTCAATAATCATATAGTAAGTCAGCAAGGAGTCAGTATTATGTAAAGCACAACGGATATGGGAATAATTAGAGCCTGATCCCTCATCTCAAGAAGTTGTCTACTCATGCTGGTGAGAAACATGTAACTAATTATAAGATGACACACATGAAACCACCATCCACAGTGCCTAGTATATAATATTAAAAACTGATTTTAATTAAAAATACCTAATACATGAAACTTACAAGAAGGCCATCAAATAAACAGTGTAAGAGTTTTATGTTCTGTTAAGAACCCCAAATTTGGTAATTTTAGAAGACTCAATGTATCACTGTGTACCTAATTTATTTATTTAAACTTTAGTTTTTAAGGTTATGTTAATTGCTTACTTGTGTGTATGTGTTTTCTTAAACTGGTTAAAATCATACAAAAACGAAATAACTAATCATGAGTATGTATGTGTGTGCGTATCTGTTAGTAAATACATGAAAAATATTTATGTATTTATTCAGCTAGGATTTGCAAGCTGGCAGTAAGTATAAACAGGGCTGAGAATCAAGGGACTATCAGATAACAGTGAGTGATACAAATCATTTACTAAATACCAGCTTGGCACAGGCACTTATTAAATTTTCACCACAACCCAGTGATGTCGTCTCTATTTTATAAGTGGGAAAACCAGAACTTTATAGGTGAAGGGAGCAGAATGAAAGCCTGTCTCGGGCACATGACACGTTTTGGAGAGTAACCAGAACCAGCACTGGGAAGGCTGGTTACACTACGGAAGCCTTAAATCCAAGGACAAGGTGTTTATACTATGTCCTGCAGAGACAAGAAAAATGCCATATAGAATATGTGTATGGTTACAGAAAGATTAACATATTTTAAAGTATATACTACAGGAGGCCAACACAGAGTAGGTACCCAGGAATGTCTGCTGAAGACATTTTAATAAGCCTCAAACATGCTTCAGTGTTTCTCTCAGTGCAAAATTAAGTGGCTTTAGACAGGTTTGGGACTTGTGACCTTTTGGCATTAGCATTAGAAAATCCGCCCAGTTAGGTACCAATCAGCAAATCTGTCTCATAAAAATGTTTGTATTAAAATTATTATTTAATATAATACTTTCTTCAGTTCTTCTAAACTAATGGTCAGGATAGATATTCATGTTATAAATGATATTAGCAGAGGCAAAATTCCTAATTTAACATGACCTTTATGTTGATCACTGCCACTGAATAGTTTTGCAAAGATCTGTGGAGTTTAAAGACTTAAAATTCCATTACTGTAAGAACACAGCACACTTTCATTTTATAAACTAATTTCACACTTGATTTCCACAGATTACGAAATTTAATTTCATACTCAACTACAATTTAAGGGGGTTTGTTTTCCTTAACAAGACAATTTACTTTAATTGGGAGCTATTCCAAGTAGACCAAAATATGAGAAAAAAGTTTTACCAATAGTCTGTACCTCACTATGTTAGCTAAAAATTTCAACATATGTATTTCATTATTTGAATGCATTTTATGGCATTAAATGGAATTACAGTTATAGTTAGTTGGCATTTCTGAAGATAACTTACCTAATAAGTACTTTATGAATATGAGGTAAATCAATGGACTACAATTTATTTTTAATTTTTCAGGTCTTGACCAAATAGTTTTATTGATAATGTTTTACAGTCTGTAAAAGAGACCTCCTTGAGGACAAGACACTTATCCGGTGTCTTCTGCACCATAACATCACCACCTTGAGTTTACTTGACCATTTATAAAAAGTTGTCAAGGATACTAATTATAAGTTTATGAAGATAGTATTCCTTGATACAGTTTTCTAGAAAAACTGCACAAAAGGAGCCTTTCTTTTTATTGTAAGCAGAGAAATTATGATGACCATTTTGGAAAATTAGTCCTGGTCTTAGAAGAAGGTAAATGGTGAGTATCAACGTCGAGAAATGTATTCACTGTTAACTTACTACAGTTTATATCAGGCAACAAAAATCTGGCTATAGGGGCGCCTGGGTGGCTCAGTGAGTTAAAGCCTCTGCCTCCTGCTCAGGTCATGGTCTCAGGGTCCTGGGATTGAGCCCTGCTTCGGGCTCAATGCTCAGCAGGGAGCCTGCTTCCCCCTCTTTCTCTGTCTGCCTCTCTGCCTACTTGTGATCTCTGTCTGTCAAATAATTAAAAAAAAATATCTAGCTACAAATACTAGGTGTGTAGTTAAATATATCTGAGTTTGAATACTAGTTCCAAAAATTAGTAGCTGAAGGACCAAAAATTAGTAGCTGAAGGACTGAAGGTAATCAGTCACATACCTCTCTGAGGCAATTACGTCTACCTTGCAGGACATCTGGAAGGTCCTTAGTCCATTATTACTATTACCACCATTGTACAATAGACTATTTTATCAGAGATACTGTAGACCCAAGACCAAAGATCCAATTATTTCAGCCATGAAACCATAGCAGGTGATGGGGACTGAAATTGAGCTATAATAACATTTTCTTTAGGGTCAAAATTTATTTCCTAATCTTTTTTATTTTCTTGTAATTATGCTACTAGAGACCAGCATCTTTCATGACTTCTAACTTCCAACCAAATCAAATCTTCCAAACCTTTAATCTTCTGATCCAGATCAGGTTTGCTGCCTTCATGAATAAAGCCTTTCCTAACAGCTTGTGACCAAAAATGTTTTCTTCCTTCTACTGAATGCTTCTATAGAAATTATCACTTTCCAACATTATTACACTGTATTTTTGTACCTTTTGCTCCCCGTTTGGACTATCTGCTCTTTAACAGAGGAGACTGCAAATAAATGTGTTTTGGATCCTCTAAAAACAATTGTAAATACTGAACAGAATGCAAGTGAAATTTTATAAGATCTTTAAGAAGTACCTGATATAAGACTTGTACACAAGTAATCTTTGATTACAAATGTTTCTTCATTTCTTTGTCTATTTAACATTGCATTTACTTATCTATTTAACACATATCCCATCTACTTTAAAAAATTATTTGAGTCCATTTTAAAGAAAGGAAAGAGAAGCAGGAAGGTGTTGAATGTCAGGGAAATAACTAAAAATCTTATGAAAACAGTGAAACTTCATTTGAATGTCTGACACACAGATTCTTAAATTAAGAATGTTTATCCTCTTTACCAGTTAATACGTTACCTAGACTTCCAGAGTCTGCTATTTAAATCTTAACACAAAATGCCTATACACACAGGAAACAAATTATAATACTGTAGCTCAATTTAAGCAATTATATTCTGTATAACAAGTTTTATCAAATGACCTAACATAAAATAGCTTTAAAAACCTTAGAAAAACTTTATAAAAATGTAATACAAAGACAGGGGTGGTTACTGCTATTTCTGTTTTTCTAGTCTGTATAGCTTTGGTTCTGGCTTAGAACAAAACCTCACAGTTTAAAAGTACACTCTGGAGTTCTTATCTGTGATCACCTGCATCCCATACGGTTCTGAATTAACCAACAATATGGCCATTCAGCCTGCTGTGCCTTATGACTGTGGAATGGCATAAGCTGTCTTCCTAAATACTACAGAACTGCAACCAATTCAACCTTGTATTTATTTGGTCATTCTTTCAGGTGATGATCCTATTCCAATCTTTTATTCACTGAATCTTACCTCTGCATTTAGGTTATCCGCAAGGCTTTCCAGAAATTGACTCTCAATTGGGTTTTGTTGAGTGAGCAAGGTGAGGTAATGGCTGAGTTTGTCATGTGTTGTTATGATGATTCCTTCCCCAAATTTGTCAAACTGTGGTCTTCCAGCTCGACCAAATATCTGCATGACATCTAAAATTCCAAGGTCAACAAAGGAGCCTCTTTTTGCTGCATATATTTGTGTTCCCTAGATGAGGAAAGGTTAATAAGAATTTACATAAACACATACAAATATAATCCTGATGAGCTGAATACTGAAATTAGGCAAATATGGCAAGATCTCAAAAGTGTACTTTAACTAATCCTTTCATCATCTGTGATAGAGTTAAATTTTCACAATATAAACTAGATTTTTTTGGAGAAAATAATTCTGACCTTATATGAATAGCATTAGAGGTCAGTGAAACAGCCAAATCACAGTATTTTTCTAAACAAACCAACCCCCAGGTTTAAGACACACGCAAATCCACATAAGGTAAGCTATTACCTTAATAATAACAGCATGAGCAGGAAGATTGACACCCCAGGCTAGTGTCGCTGTGCAGACTAGAACTTTGATATGCCCATTAGAGAAAAGGTTTTCAACCAAATTTCTGTCCTGCCGAAGCATTCCTGCATGATGAATACTAAAACCATCTGGAAATAATTCTCGTACTTGCTTATTTCTTGACTTCTGTACCTACAGGAGATATTAATAGAACATAAAAGAGTATTACTTAGCATTTACAAGTAATTGCTATTTAGCATTTTTGTTCAATGAGTTTATCAAAGAAAGCATAAAATTATTCATATTTTAAGGTCTTACTAAATCTTAGTATATAATATTCTGTATAAAATTATTAAAAATTATATCCTATCTTAAAACACAGGTAATCCCCAGCGTGACATAAAATTCAAGAGGAATGAAGTTAAAAGCAAGTATTTCTTTCGTTCAGACTTTCAACCAATCATTACTACTTGTTTCCTATCCTTCCAAAACTACTCTATTTAAAAAAGCATAAATCTAAGTTGCTCCCAACTCATTCAGAATAAAGGCCACAGTTCTTAAAATGCAAGAATCTATAGAAATTATTCTCATCCCCTAACCTCACAAACCAATGTTAGCTACTAGTGTTGACTTTTCCTCTAAGTCCCTTTTCTTTTTCTTTTCTTTTCATTTTTTTAAGATTGTATTTATTTATTTGACACAGAGAGAGAAATCACAAGTAGGCAGAGAAGCAGGCAGAGAGAAGGGAAAGCAGGCTCCCCATGAGCAGAGAGCCCGATGCGGGGCTCAATCCCAGGACTCTGAGATCATGACCTGAGCCGAAGGCAGAGGCTTAATCACTTAAGCCACCCAGGTTCCTTTTCTGACAAGTCCACATCCACTCCACCAAGGTTTTCACATTCTCTCTCTATACACAACATACTTCCTGGAAGACTTTTCTCCCCTCTTAAGAGATGCCCATGATTCCCCAGTGCATGCACTCTTCCTCATTGCAATGGCCCAGTAAACCCAACTGAGTTCACCTAGAGGTGTGTCCTTGCTGATTTCTGACCAGCAGTGACCATCTGTCTTAATTCTCCAACTTTACAATGCCCTGAATATATTAACTTTACTTCTGGTGTTTTTTCTTTGACCTGGCCTGAACTCAGATGTGGGATTTGATCCACTTATCTGCAATCCATATAAATGCTACAGCAGAGTATCTTTAAAAATTCACTGAGACTCACTAATACAATGGAGAAAATTCTCTGCAAAATTAAAGACTTTAGATTAACATAATGAAGTATTTAGGTAGTCAATCTCCTGTTTGGGGCGCCTGGGTGGCTCAGGTAGAGATTTTGTAGTTGTGGGATCCACTGAGCCAGTGGATCTGTGCTTATCAGGGAGTCTGCGTGAGATTGTCTCTTCTCCATGGCCCCCTGCCCCGGTGCACACTCTCCCTCTCTCTCTAAAATAAATAAATCAATCTTTACAAAGTCTATTTTAAAGGGGTGCCTGGGTGGCTCAGTGGGTTAAAGTCTCTGCCTTCGACTCAGGTCATGATCTCAGGATCCTGGGATCGAGCCCCATATCGAGCCCCGCATCGGGCTCTCTGCTCTGCAGGGAGCCTGCTTCCCCCTCTCTCTCTGCCTGCCTCTCTGCCTACTTGTGATCTCTGTCTGTTAAATAAATAAATAAAATCTTAAAAAAAAAAAAAAAGGTCCTGTTTGGACATCATGTCCTGTGTTTGCTTGTTATTGCTCTAAAAATTTCATTATCAACATTTCAATAGTTTTTTTTGAAAGAGTTTTCCATAGGTTTTTTGTTTTTTGTTTTTGTTTTTTGTTAGGTGCACTATACCGGCAGGGAGTGGGGCTTCAGGGGTCTGGGGTTCTAGAACAGACTGAATCACACTGACTATCCTTAAAGTACTTAAAATTTTAAACTTCTAAGTTAATAATAATTAACCAAGGAAATTATCTAAGGAAACAGTTCTTCATGAATCTACTGCAGCTGTAAAATGGAAATACTTTAACAAACTACTCCATCTAGTGGCCATCCTCATAAATAACAACTTACACATTTTAAGCCTTTTCAGAGTCCTGTACAAAATACACAGAAACAAAAAAGGCTTTCTTCAAGTTTCATGGGGACTATATTCCTGTTTTATTTTTGTGCAGGGTGATTAGCCTGTTAGAAATCATTTTATGCATAGACCTTATGATTAACTACACTTGGGTCATCTTGCCTAAACTTCCATCTTTTCAGACAAGAGTTGCTACCTATCTTCTAAAGCAGCTCTTATGAATATGTGATGATTTGGGATAAAGTCCACTGGAGGGTATTTGCTAGGATATAACAGAGTCCTTCATGGGCCAAGGGTAAGGGGAGGAGAAACATTTCACCTACTCAGTTTCTTCTCTCATATTCATGAATAGACACTCAGAGCTAAAAGAATAAAACAAAATATTGCTTGGAAGATATACTCTGTACATAATATACTGCTTGGATTGCCATTTGTTTCAGGTGAATCTGCTGTCTGTGGCCCCCTGCAGGGGAATGTCTTGATGTGCTTGTTACTGATTCCTTAGTCAAGCTCCATTTGGTGAAGGCCTTGGTTTGTGGCACCAATGACACAACATGAGCTGAATGCAGGAAATATTTAACTGTGGGGAAGAATATTCCCATAATGTGGCAGGCAGATACTGGAGTAGTGTCATAGTACTTCTCACTCTGGCCAAGTGAGTTCAACCAGCTTCTGGACCACCATCGGGTTAATCCTTCTGGTCTCTGTGTGGAATATAGAGGTCCCAGGGGTCATTTCTCTTTCATCTCTATTCTTATCAATACCCTGCTCATTGCTTCTTAATTGGTTCAGGAGAGATCTGAAGTGACAACAATCCTAAAATAAGTCTGGGTTGCTCATTCTTAACTTTCTTTGAATCTGTGTCTGCCGCTTGTGGTCTATGCTAGTTCATAGTACAAATAAACTAGAATCCTTAGGAACCAGGCCCAGAGATACGTACCTTTTAAAAATCTTTTAAAAATCATACAGAAAAATTTTATTGTTTTTCCATTTTTTGTGTTTGGTTCTGTGAATTTTAACATATGTTCAATTTGTGTAATGACCACCATAATCAGGATATGGAATAGTTCCTTTACCCTAAAAAATTTCCTGTTTCATTCCTTCAGAGTTAAACCCTCCCCACCCACAACCCCTGGCTATCAATGACCTGTTCTCCATCCTTACATTTTCTTGACTTCAAGACTGTGATAGAAATTGAATAAAACAGTATCTAAGCCTTTGAGGCTAGTTTATTTTACTCAGTTTCATGCCTCTGAAATTCACCTAAGTTGTACTGATAGTTCCTTCTTTTTTATGGCTTGGTAGAATTCTACAGTATGGATGGATACTTTGTTAATTCAGTCACCCACTGAAGGATGTTTGAGTTGTTTCCATTCTGGGCAATCATGACTACAAGCCTCTATGGATATCCATGTGAAGTTTCTGTGTGTGTGTGTGTGTGTAAGAGAATATATTTTAATTTTTCTCAAGTAGATACCATGACTGTGATTGCTGGGTCATATGGTAAATACATTTTTAACTTTATGAAAACTGCCAGACTATTTTCGGAGTGGCTGTATGATATGCATTTTCTTCACCAATATATCCAAATTCCAGTTACCTCCCGTGATTGTCTGCACTTGAGACTGTCCTTATTTTTTATTTTAGTCTCTGTAAGAGGTAAGTAGTAAGTAGTGGTATCCCATTGTGGTTTTAATCTGCATTTTCCTAATGACCAATGATATGAAACATGTTTTCGTGTTCTTAGATATACATTTCTAATCAGCTCCTCAAGTTATTCTGATAGACACAAAAGTTTAAGGACCATAGTTCCTTAACAGGAAGATACCCAGACTGATTATTTTTATCCATCTATGTACAAGATAGCTGTATAAATTGACCATATAACTCTATTTAGTGCTATACAACTTTGCATTATTATGCTAAATTATTTACACTCCTAAGAAAAATATCTTCTAACAAATTTAGAAAACATGACAGTGATCTAAAAAGGCACTATAAAGGGCCAAAGAGAGGATAATTTAAGTAAGAAACAGCTGTTTATCATATAGTAGATCCTAGAAATACACAGAAATTAAAGACAAAATCTGAGCTTTGAGTAATGTGCAGAATGGAAAGAAAGACTTCTATAAAATATGATTTTTTAATTATATTAGTCACCATACAGTACTTCATTGGTTTTTGATCTAGTGTTCCATGATTCATTGTTTGTGTATAACATGATATGTTTCTAATAGAGGTAAATGGACAAAGCTGAAACAAGGGCAGGGATGGCACAGTTGTTTGTGTATGTCCCACTAACAAGTGGCAGAGTTCTTTCTGCACAGCTAGTACTTCCTGCCCATTTCTGGAATGAATGAATCAATGATCTGCTAGTCTCATCAAAGAAGTCCTTACAGAAAATGTGAAATGTGGGTCTTGAAGGACAAGTGATATATTAAGTGAGGGACAGGAGGCAGCAGAATAAACAAGCACAAAGGCCAGAACTAGCAAAGAATACAGTGTGTTTGAGCGTTATGTTCAGAAGGCACTGGGTGAATGCATAAAGTGATGCTGTAAAGGACGACCAGGGGCTAGAAAGGAGGACTAGGTCAGGCTTTAGATGGTCTCAAGCACAGGTGGGAAGGGGTCAAGTAAAGTTCCTAAGCAGTAGCAGATTTGGCCTTGTGCTAAGACCAGAGGCTGGATGAGCAGCGATGGGGCTATCAAGAGGCCCGTGAGAAGATGGAGACAGGAAATAGAGACACCACATAAAGTCAAGGTGAGAGTAGGCTATACAGTAAGGAAGCCGGGGTGACTGCCTGCGAAGGCAGGTATGAAGGGAAGGAAAGAGTTAGGGCTCTTTCTAGCTTATCCATGGATGCCTTGATGAACTAAATATGTGATGGGGAAAACAGGATCGGGAGAGCCAATGCTTGTGCCTTGCAAGGTGAGCAGAGGATTCAGTTTGGGACGTGAGTCTGAGGACACCCATTATGAAGATTTTGGCTTTTACTCTGAATAAAGTGGAAAAGCACTGCCGGTTTCTGAGCAGGAGAGAGAGAGGGGAGACCACTTAGGTTTATTACTCTAGCACAGTGTTCCAAGAGAGATGTGACAGTAGACTGAACCAGGTGTAAAACATCTGAATAAAATAATTAATCACTCTAAACTAACACACACCTGCAACTACATAGATGTATCCTTCTTGACTTTCTTAAACAACAAAGGAAAAATAAAAACTAAAACTGCGTAAGTCTAAAAACTAATGGAAACATCACACATCAAACTTACAGGACAGAGTAAAAGCATGCTCTCAGAAAATATCATACCTGAAATATTTCACTAAATAAAAATATAATAAGTGAATTAACATCTAACTCGTGAGTTATTGTTTTGTTTTTTATTTATTTTCTTATTATGTTCAGTTATCCAGCATATAGTACATCACTAGTTTTTGATGTAGCGTTCAACAATTCATTAGTTGCATAAAACACCCAGTGCTCATCACAGTACGTGCCCTCCTTAATACCGATCACCTGGCCACCCCATAATGAAAGTATAACAAAAAAAAAAAAAAGAAAGAAAGAAAGAAAGAAAGAAAGAAAGAAAGAATAAGCAGATATCCTAATCAAGTTAAAATAGAATCTGATGATTTAAAATTTGTGAAATGGATAAGTAAACACAAAACCTCTTACTTTAAAAAGAAAAAAAGTTAAACAAAAATCACCAATGGCTATTGTTGGCAAGAACAGGAGTTGGCAAACTATGTGCCAACTGTCTGTTTTGTACATAAAGTTTTATTGGAACATGGCCATATTAATTTGTTTACATATTGTCTATGGCTGCTTTTGAGCTACTGTTAAGTAATTGTGACAGACACCATATGTCCACAGGCTTAAAATATTTACTGTGTAGCCTTTAAGTAAAAGGACATAGGTAGTCGTACACAAGCTCAATGGCACAAGCACAAAGACTCAAAATCAGTAATGTAAAAAAAAAAAAAGTTCAGAAATATATCAGAGTTTAAAATATTCAGAAAAGAGTACTTTGTAAAATTCAGTATATGCCATTTAAAAAACTGTTTGGGATGGATGGTTTTATAGAAAATATGCTATAACATTTATCCTAGAAGCGTTGGAAGTTATAAAATAATAAAAGCAATGGAGGAAAATTTAAAAGCTATCCAACATCTGGGCTTTCAAACTTTTAAAGACAAATTAATTTTAATACTATTAAAGGCCCTAGAGCACAAAAACAGAAGCAAAGCCTCAAAATTAATCTTACAGAAGCACTGAAACAGCACTGATATTAAAACTTGATAAAGAAGCAGAAAACAGAATATCAGAGAAACCTCCCTTATGAATATCAATTGAAATAGTAAAGAACTTTAGAAAACAGAATTCACCAATGCATTAAAATAATACACCACAACTAAGTACAATTTAACCTCAAAATTCAAGGGCATTATACTTATCTTTATATGAATATATTCAAGAAATGAAATGACATGCTTTGATTTTTGAGATGGGAAAACTTGACTTGGTAAAAATGCCAGTTCTCACTAACATAATCAAGGCACTAACTCAACTAAAACAAGAAAATGATTCCTTGGAGGTTATACTCAAGTTCACCCTGAAAAGTAAACCTGTATATTTAGTCAGGAAAAATTCTAAAACTGAAGAATAATCAAGTATTAAAAATATTATAGTAACAGAGTAAGAAAACAGTTTGATACCAAAGAGGAAATAGTAAGATCAATGAAAAGATAAGAAAGTTCAAAAATTGATTCAGGCAAATATGAGAATTCTGTGTTATATCAAAATTTAAAATCAATAGAAGAAATGGAATATTCAGGAAAAGATGATGGGTCCATTACTACATGGAATAGATTCCAGACAGATCAAAGGTTTAATAATAAAAATGAAATTAAATTTAAAAAGGGCTGGAGGAAATTATGGATAAAATAGGTATGGTCTTTATAAGTAAGACAAAGCCCAAAGACTATAAATAAATTGATAAAAAATTTATACAAGGTAAAATATTTGTAAATGAAGAAAATCCGAAAGTTAGCTAAGAAAAAAACATTTATAACACATATGAGAATACATGCAATTTAATATAAATACAATGGACCACAGATATGAATAAGCAAATTACAGAAAAAGATTTCAAGTGGCCAATATGGAAATGCTCAGCTTCGCTCAAAGAAATGTCAGTCAGAAAAATAATGAAGTATCATTTTTTTAAACTTAAAAACTTTCACAATGCTCAGCATAAAGTCATGTGGGAGGAAGTTAACCGTGTTCAAGGAAATGTAAATTGGAACAAACTCCCTAATGGGCAATTTGAGACCATTTACTAAAATTTTAAATGCAGGTGACATGCTGATGTATAAATTTCACTGCTAGGGATTTTCCCAACGGACATCACTGCAATTGCCAAGAGTATGAGCAAAAATGTTTACTATAGCACTGTTTACAATAAAAATAATGGGAAACGACAAAAGTGTCCATCAAGACGGGACTGGGTAAATGAATTAAGACAGTATGCACATTATGGCATACTATATAGTTGTTATGAGAAATGAATTAGATCTTTCTGTGCTGATCTGAAAACATCTCCACTATGTATTATTCCAAGAGACATGAAAGTATGTATAACATGATCAAATCTGTTTACACTGAAACATACATGCAAATACATACAATGAGTAGTTGCATTCAGTCTTCCCTTTAAAAAAAGCTTTTAAACAGGTATTTCTTTTAGAGAAATGAATGGAGAAGAGATGGGTAAGATCATGAGTTATGGAGCTAAACTTTTTTTTTTAAGATTTTATTTATTTATTTGACAGAGATCACGAGTAGGCAGAGAGGCAGGCAGAGACAGAGAGGAAGAAGCAGGCTCCCCACTCAGCAGAGAGCCCGATGTGGGGCTCCATCTCAGGGCTCTGAGATCATGGCCTGAGCCGAAGGCAGAGGCTTTAACGCACTGAGCCACCCAGGCGCCCCAGAGCCAAACTTTTTTATTACAAGTATTACTACAGGCGACTGCTGCTTTCTGAAGTATCAAAACCATCACTGCGTTTCCATCTGGTTTCCCAGGGCGAGCACTACCTGGAGTCCAGGCTTTGCTATCCTCTGAATAACCGCAGAGATATAATTCATCTTGTTCACATTCTCTGAATGGAGCATTGGATTCTCAAAGAAGCTATTCGAGATCTAATACTATATTAACTGGATAAGTGTTTCTACACATGGAAATATAGCACAAAAGAACAGGAGTTGTGAGAAGGTAAAGGAAGTCAGATGTGTAGGTAGAATTGTTTAAGCTTGGATTCCTCTGACTTTATATTTCCACTTTTCACAAGTGAACTTCCCATAAAGGGCCTTCTAGTCAGTAAGAATGGACAACTATTAGGGTAATCTGTTAGCACACAGAGGGTACTATATTCTCAATGAAAACAAGCAGGGCTTCCTTCCATGACCTTACATATCTTTCTCCTACCCATGAGATGGAAAAAACAGTGTGAGTACTTTTAAAAATGAGTAAGGTTATTGATGTAGTATCCCATGATTCATTGTTCGTGTATAATACCCAGTGGTCTATGCAATACTAATGATGTACTTACAGTGACTAACATTTAAAAAAAAAAAAGGTAAAAAAATAAATAAGGTTAAAATGTAACCACTTCCCAAAGTTGACTTCCAAAGTAACACAAATACAGGAATTAAAACTATAATTGGAAAAAAAAAAACCAAAAAGCAATTGAGGTTATTAAAGGAAAACAAATTTGTTTTTCCAATAAGACCAAAAATATACGGAAGCAACACAAGAACCTCAGTTTAGATGCAAGCGCTCGATGAAAAAGCATGACAGAAATTGCATAACTAATTTACAGTGACCTTTGTAAGCCTTCTGAGGTAATTTATCTTGATAAGATATGCTTTAATGTGGATAATATCAAATCCATTAGGCAGGAATAACTTAACTGCCATTATAAAAACTAAAATTTAACCAGGAGGCAAATATCTTCCTCCAAATGATGCCATTCTTTCTCACAATCATTACTGAGTATGCATTATTAATGTTAAAAAAATTTATAAAATCTTCATCTTTGGTAAGTGCTACTTTTATCATTCAATGTTAATACAATCATCAGCATGAGAAAGTGGACCTGCTTATTTAAGAACATAAACCAATACCTGGCTTCTCTTTTGGGAAAGGAGTTCAGAAATCGAAGGAATATAATATGCAATTTTCCCTCACCTTTCTCTCTCTTTCAAAGCTCTTATTCCACTTTAAACATTATTCTTTGAGACATCTTAAATTGGTTTTCTGACATCTATACCAAGGCATGTAATACTCTGTCCTCCACGAGGCTGTCAGAAGGAAATCCATCATCCTTCCCATCCCTATTCTTCAGGATAAGGTCCATTAGTCATCTCTTCACTAGATCAACTAACCAAAACTATGATCAGAATTTCTGAGGATCATGTTAAAAATTTTAGGGCCTTAGTTTCAGATTCTGATTCTGATAACTGACATAGGAACAGGTAATGGGAAACCAATTCTCTGTTATAACAAAGTTCCCATAATTATTGGCATTTCTTTGCTCTTGACACATTTCCTTACCTTCTCTATTATGGGATAGGGAATTCTTTGATCTACTCTTTGGAACTGCCACACAATGATCAGCAAACTTTATTAACCTCTTCTATGACCTCGCCTTAACTAAAACTTGACTCTCCTTGTATGGACCCTGTTTCCCATCCATTCCCTCTCCAGTGGTGAGGGACGATATCTATCTTCCTCATCACCATTTCCAGTCAATTTTGCAGTCATTTTTTGTAAAAACTCCAGCTCTTTTAAGGTTCAGTCCATCTGACTACGTCACCTGTCATTTAACCTTATCCGATGAACTTGACACCTATGGCTCCTAGTCTGTCTCTCCATCCCAATTCCTGTCATCATCCTAGGTGACAGTATTTTCCATGTGGACATCCAAAACACTCACTCTTCCATTCCCTGACACCCTCATTTCCACTTCAGCCTTATCAACTATTATTTCTAGGCTTTGTCATCAACTCACAACTGTACCACTTCCAAAATCACTAGTACAAACATCTCAATTTCTGATCAAAGTTTGCTCAAACAATTCTTGTAAGTCCATTCTTTATCATCAATGATATTTTGAGATCACAATTCCTCTATTTTCTTCCTATTCATCAGCAGCACCCGCTTCTACTCCCCTGCCCAGTCTTTCCTCTTCCTCTTTCTCCGGCTTAAAGAACAAAGCCCATTGCTTTTAAAATACCAAATCTATAATATGAATATAAAAGTACTCAAGATCCAGCCTTCGCTATAACATTAGACACATCTTATGCCACAAACAATTTCCTTCTGACAGTCTCATGGAGGACAGAGAAAAAACATTTTCTTTGTTTTAGTTATCTTTTTAAAAAAGATCTATTTATTTGAGAGAGAGAGCTGGCACAAGCAGGAGTAGGGGAAGAGGGAGAGGGAGAGAGAATCTTACGAAGACTCCCACTGAGCACAGAGCCTGATTTCTTGACCCTGAGATCATGACCTGAGCTGAAATCAAGAGTCAGATGCTTAACCAACTGAGCCATCCAGGTGCCCCTACGTTTTAGTCATTTTGACTTTTATCCACTTCCTTCAATGTGCTATTGCTTTTCTGGTGTCAGAGCCTTTAGCTAGAGCAGTCTTCTGCTCTTCTTTGCTTTGTGACCTCCTAACCTTCAAATCTCAGCTTAAATTTCACTTTCCTTGCTAAGCCTTCTCTAACACCGTTAGTCTAGATCAGGTCCTCTAATTTTATTTTCCCTTAGCAACTTTGTCCCTCTTTATTCTTTATTACAAATGAAATTAAATTATCTAATTAGTTGATTAATCATTCTGTCCTTTCAGAAAACAAGCTCCATAAGAGTAAAGGGGCAGATACTTTTTCTTCCTCAATATATTTCCATTCTCAATTAAAGCAAAGAGTATTAATCACTCCCAAATCTCAGGCCTTCTATGAGCCTTCCTATATTGCATAGGCCAGAAAGTAAAAACTGTATTTCCAAGATTTGCTGTAGGCAGGGTACTGGACGCAAAGATCAGTTCTGCTAACAACATGCACTTGCGCAAGATCTGGATAGTGGAAGATAAGAGGAAACCTTCTTTCTGCTATCATCTTTTGGTTGTAAATAAGATCTTGGAGAAATGAGGGTTGAAGTTATAACAGAAGCATCATACATTCAAAATTTAGCTTGCCAATGTGTTCACGAGTGTTGGAAAGACATATATAGTAGTCGCAGCTGTAGTTTCTCAACCGCTGGATCACCATCGAAGTAGCTGGGTCTTTAATTCAACAGTTCCAGTGGTAGCCCCCTAATTTCTACTTCCTCAATCTTACCAACATTAGTAAGTACCTAATTTCTTGTACAAGATTCTTCTCTATTTAAAATGTACCTAGAATGGTTTGTTTCCTTTACTGTATCTTGACTGATACAGTACATGTCTTCTTCAATCCACTCTAAACAGGCTGACAGCAGAGGTTCCTTAGATGTTATCTAGAGATCTACCACAGAGACCGGTAACTAGTTTACATTCAGTAAATATTCACTGAGTGATCATCACTATAAATGGTTTGAGGCTTATGGGTATATAATCAGTTCACAGACTAACCTAATTCCCCACAACCAATTTTCATGTGTCATTCTGGCTGCGCTAATTATTCACTTTAACTTAGGAGAAAGGAAATACCAGGTGCTCTGTCCATGTTATACCCCTTGAAAGAGGGTAACATAGGTAACCCTGATATCACTACAATCCAATTATAGAGAAAGAATTTACTATTCCAGAGACAGCACCTTAATTAGCAAAAGAGAAATCTCATCTAAAATTGCATTCTTTATATCCATTATATCCATTTGGCCATAAAAGCTGAAATAATGTTAAAAAAATCACACTGTGAAATGTGGTTTTGATCTTTAAATTTTATCAGTATAAATCTCTGTATCTCTTGGGATTTAATAACTGTACTTATTTAATCTGCATGTCTTTCGAGTGCTTCTAAAGTATTTTCATATGAGAGAACAGTATTCTAATTAACACAGTTTCCAAAACAGCATGGTTCCTTAAAAAGATACATACATTTGTTATAAAAATTTTACTCTATGCTTCTAAAATACATCTTTAAGCATAAGAACAAAATTTGTTGCAATTAAAATTTACTTAAAGGTGATGATGAAAGAAATAAGAATAAGATTCCAATGTCCTTATCTCTGTCTCTTATGAAGCATCTCCTCTATTTTCAAAGTTGGCCATACATTAGAGTTGACTGAAATGAACACCTGGACCAAGGGATTTTCCACTGTGTGTTGGAAAAAGAGTCCTACTTTTCAGCACTTGAATTCTGGTCATATAACTTGTCTCTTCTTCCACAATCTTCAATAGCTCCTCACTGCATATAAAGTCCAAGTGCTGAAGCAAGTGATTTAAGGTCCTCCCCATTCTGACCAAAATCTATATGCCAGGCCCTTCATACATATTACATCCCAGTGAAAAGAGAACACTCTCATTGTCCAAATATATCCCGTGGTTTCCTTTGTTCATGTTCCTTTTCTTCTTTCCTTGGAATGCCCTTTACCTTTGTAGCTACATATTGAGATACAAGATCACTGGTTTGAATTAATCTACTTCTCTTTTGTGAACCGTTTGTTCTTTTATGTTATTTACCATATTTTACTTTCTTTATTTATGTATCTCGAAATCCTCTGTGAGACTGTCTGTGTCTTAAAGGTAGAGAAACACCACCTTGTTTTGCTACTTACTTTCTGTGGCACAAAAAATTTGATCAATTGAATTAAAACTGACAGTTAACTTAGAACAGGACATCTTATTATATGCTCTAAAATAACTGCGCTCAATAGGTTATAATATTTAATTGAATTGCTGTTCATACTTTAAAATTCCCCTACTGCTGGATATTTATGCTGCATTTTTTACCATTACAATGTGTTGGAATAAAACTCTCGGTATATATTACTTTTCTTTTTCATCTGTTCTTGGAAAGATTCCCAGGTTTAGAATTTCATGGCTAAAGGATCTGGAAGAAAGTGTAGCTCTTAACATATATTATCAAAAAAAAATTTTTTTTAAAGGATTGAACCATTCGGGCACCTGGGTGGCTCAGTGGGTTAAAGCCTCTGCCTTCGGCTCAGGTCATGATCCCAGGGTCCTGGGATCGAGCCCCACGTCGGGCTCTCTGCTCAGTGGGGAGCCTGCTTCTTCCTCTCTCTCTGTCTGCCTCTCTGCCTACTTGTGATCTCTGTCTGTCAAATAAATAAAATCTTTAAGAAGAAAAAAAAAAGGATTGAACCATTCATTGCCACAGGAAACTAGAAATGTACCAAATCCCCGAATCATCTTTAGAAATGGACATTATCATTTTCAGTTTTTAAAGATTTATTAGGTTAAAGAGTATAGAGTCCATTAATTTGTACAATTTTATTCATTAATTTTTTATTCCAGTTTACTATTTTTTCTTCTCTTTGCTCATTTACTAACTGAAAACTTCATGTTTTAGTTATTAAACTTAGTACACAAGGATGTTGATACACATATAAAAATGTAGATACTGATACATATAAAGCTGTAGTTACTAATATTTCCCCCAACCTGTCACTGCCTTTTGAGATTCAATGTATTATTTTTTGTTGACAAACAGCATCAAATTTAAATATTTTTACATCTATCATTCTTTAAATTTGTCATCTTCTTTCCCTTCAAAGTACATATGTAACCATTTATAGAGTGTCCACTGTGTATCAGACCAAGACATGTTACCTAACTTATTACAAAAATCTTAAGATATAGGTATCACTGCCACTTTGTTTATGATGAAACTAGTTCAAGGAAATTTAAAAAGGCTACGTTACCATGCCTGAGTCCAGATAAATATCCAGGTTTGCCTGGATCCAAAGCCTTTATTCTACAAGGGCCTACTTACCTTTGAAAACAGAAAAGTAATGTCTCCAAAAATACAATTAAACATTCAGTTCTATTTTGTATTAATTTTATTTCATTTTATTTAAAATTTTAATATGTCTTCAACATTCTTTCTATGTGGTTATAACAATTCTACAAGAGTAGAATTATTATATTAACCTCCAAAAAGAAAGGAGGTTGATATGGCTAAGGAAAGAATAAACTCTGATCAAACAAACATTTTGCATATATTCAAAATAAAAAATTAAAAAAAGAGGTCTATTTGGCACCTGCTACTTTCTTTGGCTAATAAGTATCATCTATACCAGGAAGGGAAAATTCTAATTTTATTTGGCTATACTGACTACTAAACTGCTAGAGTAGAAATAAATAAAGCTATTAAGTATCTGATAACTTAAATCAAAGTTAAATTCCTTTAATTTAGATAAAGGCTAAAGCTGACCTATGAAAAAAACAATGAAATCATTGGTATATCTAGATAATAATAAAAATGTCAAAAAATGATTCTTTAAGGTAGCTTGAGGGGACAAATTATTATTGGATTTTTTATAGAGTTCTCCTTTAATAGATATTTTGAATAACTATATTCATAAGGCTTATTGCATGACAGACCATTTCTACCTATAAGAAAAAATTTTAATATCACTAATTGTAATAAAATCAAACCACATATCAGTACCCATAAATCGGGAGAAATACTATCCAGGAGTGAGTGGGAATACCCATCCCATTACTAGAATATTTAAAGTCTGTTAAAAACTTGTCCCTAAAGGAAAGAATTTATTTGACTAAGATTACAAGTGAAACAGAATCTGAAGATTCTAATTGAAATATTCATTCAACTTGAAATTAAATCATAACTGAAACTAATAGCTTAATAATGAAAATACCTGCATCCCTAATGACATATTGCTATAAATGTAAGCTGCTACTACTTTTCCTTTAAGGTATACTCTATCTTACAGAAAATAGTGGTTTCTTAGGAAAATAACTTTATGCAGGAGAGAAAAATATATGCAGGGCAAATTAGGAAAAGTCATTCATATTGTTCATTATCCTTTCACCATGTTAAAATTTAGTTATTAATGTATATTTTCTAAAAGTAGATTTCCATAAATATGATATGTTTTTATCATTGTTCATTTTCCAAAATAATTTTATATATTATTCTATTGTTTCTCATAGTTAACTACTAGAATATGTATTATTTACCCTATTATTATTTCATTTGATAGAACAGAAATTAAGTTTCAGAAATATTTAGGTGTTTAAGGCAAGAGGGCTTCTAGAGGTGAAGTATAACTAGTGCTTTTTGTTAATGTGCCCTCTTGCTTTGGGCCTCATTTGGAATTCTTAAGATACTCCCTTCCCCATGGAGAACTGCAAGATCCATCTCTATAGCTTAAGCTACTCTTGGGGTACTTCATTTTCTTTCCCCTATTTTCTTATTTCAGTGGACACTTTGAAAATATAGCTAGTTTTCATATGGGGATAAATTTTACATTAAAGATGGAAAAATGGGAATGATATGAGGAGTCCTAAAATATATTGTTACTTACTGGGAAGAAAAGATTCATTTTTGGCTGTAGCTAAGGCAGAGAAATAGCCTTACCTTTCTCTCTCTCTCTCTCTCTCTCACACACACACACACACACACACACACACACACACACACACACAGAAAGAGAAAGAAAAGAATTTCCTCAATGGAGTTTTATTTATTATTTATACAAATAAAGTAGAGTGTTGAATAAAACTGTGAAGAAATGTTTTAAGAACCGTAATTGGTGAATCAGGAATTGAGATAGTTACATTACACATTACACACTTAGGGGTAAAGTGCTAGTGAGGCACAGTAGGGATTTAGCTGTATTTCCATTAACAGGAGTCATGAGGCTAAATTTCTATGTACTACCATAGCAAATTTACCTTCTAATTTCATTTTAATGTTTCGAGTACTTAATTTCCCATTTTTCAAAAACATGGTAAGGAATATCTCCTACCATCATGATAATAGCTCCTCAGAACTGCTAGAATGTTAATACCATCCAAGTTCAAAAGAAACTTAAATAAAAAGCATATAACTAACACTAGGAGAACAATCTACAATTTTGGAGCTTCAATAAAACATTCAGAAAGATTCCCTTATCTTTTGGTACAGAATCATATCTACCATGGAGGGGACAGGTTTTTTCAATCTCTCTTCAGCAGAAATGAGGGATACGGTTAGGCTGAAGAAATGTTCTTCCATTTTATTAGAAACAAAAACCAAAAAAGAAACAAAAAGACTCAAAGCTCTGAAAGCTTTAGAAAGTCCAGATCAGATTTGGTTTTGAACATTTAGGATAGAGTGTGGTAAATAGGGCAGGCTTTGGAGACAGACTGATTCAAATCATGGCTCTACTACTTGTTACGTGGCCTTCTCTGAGAAAATTATTCTCTCAGTTTCAGTTTCCTTATCTATAAAATAGGGATAAGAATCTCTAAGGGACAGAACAGTGGTGGAGATCAAATGAGAAAATTAAAGTGAGGCCATCTCATAATGTTTGTCTCAGAGGAACAAAGGGGGAAAGAAAGTAATTTGGGGGTACTTACTATCAGCCAAATATTATATGAAAGGCTGGGAATATAACAGTGAACAGGACAATGATCCTTGAAAACATGTACTTATTAATAAATGTTTGGGAATGCCATTCTTGTTTGAAAAAATCCAATAACAATAGGCAGACTGGATAAAAATCAAATATAATAAAAATATTTTTAAAAAGGTATAATAAAAAAGACTTGGGACTTTCAAGTCTACTTAGCTGTATTAAAATGTTCCATTTCTCCACGTCTCTCTCTCTCTCTCTCTCTCTCCCGCTCTCTTTTCTTAACCATAGTGATTTATGGATCTGGTGACAATGCCTTAAATAAACGTCATTTGAAAATGTCTCTATGTAAGTTATTTCTATATGCTTTATTTCAAGCTGTATTTGAATTACTTACACATATACCATAACAAGTGGTAATAACAGTACAAACCTATATCGAAGGTTCTGTGAGACAGAATGAGTTTATGTATAAAGCAATGAAAGCAATGCCAGGCACCAGTAAACACCTGATAAATGTTAAACCCTATTATTATAGGAATTAAATAATAAACCTGCATCATTTGGAATAAGCAATAGCTTTCAGAATTGAGAAGTATGAAGTAACCAGAAATCCACAAGGTGGCTCTCAAGGCTTGGCTTTTAAACACAATGGAGTTGTTTTATTTTTCCTAAGAAATGAAAGAAGACTTATGAATGCCAACCTGACTTTTCAAAGACCCTCATAAATTCATAGTTAATAAATAACTAGAAGACTACAAAGCTGTTTAATAAGTGTTATGTAATAGAAATTTTATAAAGTGGAGAAAAATGAAGAAAATGAACAATTTTTATAGTTCTAAACTGAAAGACTCTGATGTTCAAAACAACTGACATCACATTTATCATATTTAGAATTTAAAATGTCAATACAAAATGGTAAAATTCATAGTGGAGTCAAATGTGAAGTCAAAACAATTAAATGCATTTTACCAAGATGATAAATGTGAAAGCGTATAGCACAATGTCTGACAGCGAGCAGCTGTTCACTAAAATCAGTTAAATCTCATGCATATAACATACTTTGAAGTTACTATCATTTTATGTCCACTGACTTTTTCATTTGAAAATGTATTTTCATTGCTTTAAATCAGGACAAACAATTTCTGTGAAGGGCCATATAGTATTTAAGGCTTACTAGTGGACCACACAGTCCTTGTAGCAATTGTGCATTCTTCCCTCGTTCTGCAAATACAAAAAAGCAGCCATTGACAAAGGAGTCTGGCTGTTTTCTAATAAAACCTTAATTACAAAAACAGGTGGCAACCTTTGGCCTTCAGGCTGTAGTCTACCTATTCTTGATCTAAATCATTATCTCACATAATTAAATAAAACCTTCTGTAAATCTTAGGATGCTATCAATACTCAAATTACTTGGGGAAGTGCTTCTCAAACTGTAATGTGCAGTAATTCACCTAGGGATGGAGGCGAAATGCAGATTATGATTTGGTATATCTGGTATGGGCCTGTGGTTCTGCATTTGTAAAGGTGACCCAGGCTTTTAAGGTCCTTTAAGTATATGTTGTGTAGCAAGGTTATTAAACTCCCGGGTTTTTTTTTTTTTTTAAAGGTCTTATTTTTAAGTAATCACTATACCCAAAGTTACAACCCCAAGATCAAGGATCACATTGTCCACTGACAGAGCCAGTCAGGTGCCCCTAGCCTTTCACATTCTTGAAAAGAACTTCTATTTATGCTGCTTTAATCTGTCTATATTAACCTTAGAAATTAAAACTGAGAAATTAAAAATATTAACTATTAGGTTTTTAAGAGTCTAATAACCCTATTCAATGTTAACACATTTTATGGAACTTAACTATTTTATGTTTTAACTATATTTTAATGAGGAGGATAAACACAATTCTAACCATATTGATAGACGTGGTAATTGAACACCTCATACACTGGAATTCTTTGGGAGATCATTAAATAAAAAAACTAAAGATCATAACATGATAAAAATGTAAAATTAAGTCCTTGGAAACTAGAGGTCATATATCTGTCATGTATAAAATATCTGTATTATCTGGCACATTAAATGCTTTAGTTCTTATATCTTGCCGTCATTTGTTCCCTACCTGCTTTTCTGCATGTCCATATTCAGGTCCTTGTGTAGGTAAAAAGCAGGAAATCTGACCACTATTTTTTGCTCTTTCTATTAGAGACATAGCTGTTCTTACAGTGGCATTTCGAGCATGTACAAACACCATCACCTGAAAGAAAGAAAAGCAGTATATTTAATACTAAAATTCATTAAAAGCTTAATACTAGTCTGAAAATCACCATATATATATACAACCATTAATTTTCCAAAATGCAACCCCCCAGTTTATGAATTCCCCAACATTTCCTTATTTTAGAACAAAGTGTATATAGGATAAAGGCAAGTTAAATAAAATTCAATAACATGGCTTTATATACTGTTAACCTATAAATTGGCGGAAATCAGAAATGAGATTAAGGTATTATATAAAATGTTGAGTTTAATATGTGCTTTTCTCTTTTGAAGACATGATTCATGAGTGCAATCATATATTATGGGGTCAGAGTATAAAAATACATGAGAGTCTTATTTCTCCACTGTCAATGAAATTTCCAGTATCATAAAGATGTTTAAAGAAATTGAAAACAATAAAAATACTCTTCCTTGGACAAAATCATGTCAAGAACAACCATTTAAAAAATAGAGTTTCGGGAACTGTTGGAGATGAAAATGCTTCTAGAGGGGCATTTGGAATTTTCTGCTGTTGTTTTTTTTGACCTTCCTGTGGAATTACTCACAAAGTGACTGTGGAAATCTGAATTACGGGTAAGTCACGTATCTGGACGCTTTGTCAAGGACAAGTGGAAACAAGTATTTTCAGGGACAGTCAGAATGTCAATGCAACTGAAGAGAATGAAATCAGAGAGTGAGGAGCACTCAGAATCTGATGCCCATCAGTGCTGCCTTCTCCTCTGTGTCTTTTCTTCTTTGGCTTCCAAATCACCCACCCCACCCCCATTCAGCTCAACGCCAGCCTTCCCAAAGCTCCATTACTATAATACACTAATTTTACTCTTTTATATGGACAACCAATCTTTTTCAATTTTATCTGATGTGAATAAACCACCTCTAGGTAATTTGACATTTTAGTCAAAATCTGATACATAACAAACTAAGGACAATCAGCAGTGTGGGTGACTTAAAGACAAGTTCTAGCCCCAGTTTGCAACAAAATTGAGAGCTCTAAAACTCTCTGGTTACCATAGTATTCCCCTGAGGCCTCAGCAACATGGAGGTCCTAAATCTTGCCTTTCTCTCAACCTCTCTCCATATTTATCTATTAATTATGTTTTCCCAGAAGCTAAAACATTGGTGTTATTTCCATGATACACATTTAGAAAAATGCGCCACTGATGGTTTTAGTCAAGGAAATGATAGGCTCATGCTAGCTGACCTAAGTAAAAGAGGTCATTTTGAAACATTTTGAACAAAGGTGAAAAGGGGAGGGAGACCTGGGAGTTGACTGGAAAGGAGATGGAGTGACACAGATCTAGAGCACACACTGCATAATTTACTCACAGTAATCTTATGCCCGTAAACTTGCCAAAAAAACTGTTCCATGTACGGGATGTCAATTATAATCCAGAGGAGAGTAAAATCACAGAGTATAAACATTCAAGAAACTGGGATGCTTAAATTACTAATATTCTTTTAGAAAGTGTTCAAAATCAAGGAGAGTAGATAATCTGGAGAAGACCAAAATTCCTCAATGAAAAACTCCCAAAGCATTTAAAGACAATAAAATAAGCATTGCAAGTCATCTAGAGAGATTTAACATTAGTTAATCACAGCCATCAAGGATAGAAAGTGTAAGCTTTCATACTTGGTTAGAGCTCTAACTGATTTGTTGATACTAATGTGTTTAGAAAAGAAATATGATCATCAGAGTATCCCTAAGAATATATGAATAAAAGTTATTTCAGTAAGCTTCATGATTACTTGGAAAATTCTTCTGTTTTCCTTATTTTCAACAACAACAACAAAAAAAAACCCAAATCTGATTTTGATAGGTTCTCTAGCTTTCTGGGGAAACATCTTTATCTCATGGGGTGTCAGGAGTCTACCACTTAAGCTCACTGTAATATTTTCATCATTATTGACATAAACTGTTTAATACAAAGTTAGATAGAAGAATTCTGCTAGCTATAATGCCCTGCTGAAGCTTCACCAGTTCAGAATCTCTCACGTTATATCACCTTGTCTCATAAAAAGTAAGGGTACTTCAACAGTGAGTTTCCTCTTAGAAAGTTAAGGCAGACTTTTTTGTCTTATGTAAAATTAAGCTTTATTACACACAAAGCCTCACTAAACCCTAACGATAAATTTTAAGAAAATCTAAATTAAATGAAAGTATTCATATTTATCCACTCTTTCAAATGTTTGAGAATTCTGAGAATCATTACCAAGCCCCAAGAATTCTGCGAAAGAGAGAGGCAACATTTCTGCCCTCAAGGAGATGACAATCTACTATGATGTACTAAATAAGCAGAAAATATTTTTCACTTGCTAAGTATTTTCTAGCTATGGATGTGTAAAGTACTGTTGAAAGAGGAAATATGAAAATGCAGAAGACCTGGACCCTTCTATAAAAGACATGTACAATTTAAGGAAGGAGAAAAAACTACACAGGGAGCATGGATAACACAGGAATGTGAACCATGAAGCTGGTGGGTCGCCTTCAATCAGCCACTGTGCTGTATTTACACAGTCCCTACTGAATTCCAAACCATGCGCTGAGCACCACGGATAGAGTGAGAAGTACAGTCCAAGGCTCCAAATGGGTCTGCTCCTGCTGGCGAGGAAGAATCACTAGTCATCAGCCCTATCTCCTATAGAAGCAGGTGCAGGTGGATGGAGGAGCCTACAGTAGTATTGAAAGGAGGGTGCGTGTTGTGATGAGCGCTGGGTTTTAGAAGAAACTAATGAATCATTGAACACTACATCAAAAACTAGTGATGTACTATATGGTGGCTAACTTAACATAAAAAAATACAATTAAATACTTATCCTTCATAATTTGAGTGTGTTAGCTTGAAGAAGTACATTCTCTTTCAAAGTTTTTCATACTGAGATCCAGGAACCTCTTCATGAGAATCATTGCTGGGGTCATTAAAATAGACTTCTGGGTCCTTCCCTAAAACCAACTAAGAATATTTAGGGGTGGGACCTAAATTTTGAATTATTAACAACTTTTGAGATAACTACTGTACTACTGTGTGAAATTAGTTAATAATTACCACCAACTTAGTTTTCTTCTCCTAAGGTTAAACAAAGGAAACATAAACAAAATCACTACTAAAGAGATGATTTTAAAAACTCCTTAATAACGTGTTTTTATTTACATATATATATAATATCAGGGAATATGAAGGTATTTCATATAACCAGTATAGCCCCAAGATCATTTCCCAGATGGGTTTTTATAATGCAACCAGATTTCTATTCTCCATAATTCAAATGCCACATTATGTAAATCCTGTTGATACAAAGAACATAAGGGAAAATAAAATATGACCCTAAATCTTCATTAATTATTTCAGTCTGACTTGTCAACTTATCATTTTGCAAATTATTTTCTACTGGAGCCAAGAGAAATATTAGTTACAACTTAAAATAGCAATTTCTTTTTATTAAATGATCCATCACTTCTTGTTCAGTAAAATAAGCTCTTTTTCTTATTAAGAATTTTCTGTTTAGAGGCTCCAACAGAAGCCATTACAAGGTTTTGGGTCTCTATAACATACTTGATTTTATGGTTTGTTAATTTGGTTAATTAATTTTAATAGACATATAAAAATTATAACTAACAGAGAGGACAGCACTGTTTTATTTGGCATAAATAACTCCAAATCAATCTTAGAAACACTACTGGTAACTGAACAGCAGTTAAATAGGCATAGGTCATTAAAATAAGATTATAACAGTAGATTCAAGTCAACAACATTGGTAAATTTTAATAGTTTTATGAAACTGTTTATATTTTTGAGGTTAGATTAATGCATTTTAAAAATAGTGTATATACTTGTTTTTAGTTTAAAAAGCCATTTAGTTTAAGAATATATAATTAAATCAGTCCTGGGGTAGGAGAGGGAGTATGTGAATTTGCATTTTGGTCCTGCTATTTGATGTGCCAAAGACAGTGTACCTTACATGAGATGTCGATTAAAGGTAATGAAAGAGTGAAAGCCGAGATAAACAATGATTCTAAAAACTAGAAGGTTTAAGTAACTCACATTGTTTCAATGTATTCAGAGGGAAGGACATATTATTTGAAAAATACCAAAAATTCTACTTTGAAACGTTATATTAGGGGCATCTGGCTGGCTCAGTCGGTTAAGTGTCTGCCTTCAGCTCATGTCATGATCCCAGAGTCCTGGGATTCAGCCCTGCATTGGGCTCCCTGCTCAGTGGGGAGCCTGCTTCTCCCTCACCTCCCCACGCTTGCTCTCTCTCACTATCTCTGTCTCTCTCAAGTGAACAAATAAAATTAAAAAAAAAAAATGTCATTAAAGAGGAGTGATTTAGGACAAACTATTTCATTTCTCCGATTCTTATTTCCCTCGCTCCACAAATAGGTTCTAGAGTCACAGTTTAATATAAAGCTTGAAGTACATAATGTAAGTGAAAACATTGCATTTAGTAAAATCATAACTCTCAAACTTTAGAGCACTTCAAAATCATCTAAAAACACAATTGCTGTTCCTTTCCTCCACCACCCTCTCAGAGTAAGTAGGTGTGAGGCAAGCCAAGACTGCATTTCTTTTTCTTTTCTTTCTTTCTTTCTTTCTTTTTTTTTTTTTTTTAAGATTTGTTATTTATTTGGGAGAGAGAGAGCCC
This sequence comes from Lontra canadensis, assembly GCF_010015895.1. Classification (NCBI taxonomy): domain Eukaryota; kingdom Metazoa; phylum Chordata; class Mammalia; order Carnivora; family Mustelidae; genus Lontra; species Lontra canadensis. The sequence continues at coordinate 18,014,244 of NW_022631008.1, forward strand.
GAGTGGGGGGTGGGGAGGCAGAGGGAGAAGCAGGCTCCCTGCTGAGCACAGAATCCGGATGCAGATGTGGGGCTTGATTCCAGAACCCTGAAATCAGGACCCCAGCTGAAGGCAGTTGCTCAACTGACTGAGCCACCCAGGTGCCCAAGACTTTGTATTTCTAACAATTTCTAAGGAGATGTTAACACTCTTTGTACAGCAACTTTGAAAACCTGTCAGAAGTGGTAAGTATCAGCACCACTGTAAGGGTAATAAACAATAAAACGAATTTGGCCTAAAAGACTAAATAAACTGTGAGATCAGTAAATGACTGCCATAAATTGACACGTATATATTTATTCCCCATTGATTCAAATGTGTACATATCTGACACCACATGAAATAATTTAAAAGGCCACTTATCCTTTAACAGCTTTTGTAAAGGTGCTGTGCAAGATGAATGAGAAGTAAAAAGAAAATTAAAGGAATATTTAAGCCTGAGATTATTTGAAAATAGGAGGGAGGGCAAGGATTAACTGTGAAATGTTTAATCAAAGACTCTTCCCTAGAAATTTCCACTAAGAAGGAAGACTGAAAAGGAATACCTGAAAAACACAGACAGAATGGCAGATAGATGTTCCACAGAAAATGCTAAGGAATGACATTCTTTTTTTTTTTTTTTTTAAGATTTTATTTATTCATTTGAGAGAGAGACAGTGAGAGAGAGCATGAGGGAGGAGAAGGTCAAGGGAGAAGCAGACTCCCATTGGAGCTGGGAGCCCGATGTGGGCCTCGATCCCGGGACTCCGGGATCAGAATGACATTCTTTAATATTAGGTATTCACTCTCGTACTGGTTAAAGAATAAAGCCTGAGGGTGAGGAGTTTCATATCCTAGTGGTTTATGGTTTCACTCACTGCCCTGTTAGGTGTCTTGCTCTCATTCTTTCCAACTTTCTTAACCCAGGTTCCTCAAGAGAATTAACTCTAATGGCCTAAACAAAGAGTGATTCTAAATCTGCGTGGTCCCCAGACTAGCAGCATCAGCATCCCCTGGGAATGTTTGAGAACTACAAACTAAGGGTCCAACACTAGATCTGAGTCAGTGACTCTGAAAAAGGGGGCTCAGCAATCTGGTTCAATGAGCCCCCCTGGGGGTTCTGATACATGTTATGTTAACATTTGAGAGCCTGCATCAAGCCAAACCTTCCCTGTGCCCCCATTTAGAACATTCTGGTATCTTTGGGAGGATGGAGAACACAGGCAAATCATTTTCTATGTTCTATATAGTTTGAATGGGGAGTGCCACTACAGATGTATTTCAAATATCTTGTATATCACAAGAGCTTGTAAGCACGAAATAGTTTTTATTGCTGTGGTCATATTACCACATCTATGTTATCAGGTAAATGCAATTTTAAAAGGTTTGATTCTGCATGCTGTGCAATCAGAAGACATCTGTGGTGGGACATTACAAGTAAGTACAGAATTCTCATTTTAGGCCTGCCAATGCTGGCCAGCTGAAGACACTTAAACCACCTAAAAATCTTTTCACATCAGTACAGTTTCTTCATTTATGTTTTACATTTGCATAGTATTCCATTACTTAGAAATGCCTTAATTTAGCCAGTACATTTACGTTGTTTCCAATCTCTCATTATTTAAAGCAATGATGTAATAAATAACTGTTCACAAGATTTATTTCACGTTTGTTGAATATATTTGTTGGATAATTTCATAGAAGTGAAATTGTTAGGTCAAATATATATGACTATTCATTTAACTATTTCCTTATTCTGAACACTGTCTGTTTTGTTATTGGATATTTTTTTTTCTTACCAATTTATAGGTGTTCTCTGTATATGGAAGATAATATGCTTTGTCTTTTTCTATATTGCAAATATTTTGTTCCAGCCTATAATTTATCTTTTGACTTTGTTTATGGTACCTTGTTTAGTATGGAAACAGTTAATTTTTCTTTAACTCTATCAGCATTTTTCTCTGTGGCTTTGAAGAAATTTACAGATAAGTGAGTAAAAAATAGCCGTAAACATTTGAAAATGTGCTGAACTTCACAAGCACTGTGTGGCTCTGGTAATCCAATAGTAGGCACAAACGGCTCTGGATTTTGCTCTCAAAAATGGCTATCTAGAAAGATACCCACAATATGGTGTTAAATGCAAAAAAATCAAGCTGAAGAACAATTTCCATAGTATTATTCTGAGTATATATGTAAAGGATGTGTGTGTTTAAAATTAGGGATATGGATGGACACCCACCAAATAAAATGCCTCACAAAATGGGAGTGGGAGAGGATAAAAAGAAGTTTCCTTTGTATTTCTTGTATTGTTTGTCTTAGCCACTGAAACAAGCCCTAATAGTTTTACAATGAAATACATAAATTATAATGAATAGAAAAAATAATGATGACAATGAGGTTATAAAAACTTTTTATAATGTACTACTTACTATACTAGTATATTTGACATGATAATTTTATTGCTAGGTAATTTGCGGTATCAAAGTAAAAACTTGAAACATATTTGACAATGTACTTATAAGGGTGATGGTGGCACTTTTGATATAAGTGACAAATTTATCTTGTTTCAGAGTACCTGGAAATGCTTTAAGAAGAAAAATGTTCTCATAGAAGAAAATAAATAGCATTTCAAGGGAAAGTATACAGAGGTCAAAGGTACACAGAAGAGAGCAAATCCACAGGGTGGTAAATACACATTTTTGATAGACATGGACACAGAGGAGCAGTAATATCTGGAAAAGCAAATAACAATCTCATTATAAAATATGTATTAAGATAGAATTCACTCAAGACTCAGAAAAAAATGATACTTGAGAAATTATTTTTATGTTAGAGATTTTAAACTGAATAGAGAGAAGGCTATCATTATGAAAAAAAAAAAAAAGACTCAAGGAAGTATAAAAGAAAACAGCAGAAAGAACATAGGAAAACCAGAGAAACAATTTTATTGTTTCTTGTAAATTGAAAGGACAATCAACAGGAAAAAATTTTAAACGGTGAGGTTAACTTAAAAAAGGGTTTTTTTTTTATGAGGAGTCAAGATGAGTAAGAGAGTACTGAGGTACCCCTGAGAGTCAGTATGATTATTGGAGACAGATCTTACAAAAGGGAACTCTGATTTAAACATTTTAAAATATAGCGTTGCAGCCACTGAACTGCTTGAAAAGTTAGTACAAGTTCATAAAATTTCATTAGGAAAAAGAAAAGAAGCCCTTTTATCTACATGGGGGAGATGGATGTTAATAATATGGTTAAATTAATACAATAAAAATTTCCCTGATGCTTCCAGATAGAATTATTCTTTTGAGCATCTAACAAATTCATGTGCTCCTTCCCTTAAGCATTAATCACTGACTACCTTTTATTTTTAGCTACTTTTATGCTTGACATAGCTCTTCTACAAGTCTGCCATCATCCAGCAATTACATGACAGGCACTGGGGACATAGCGAGTGGGCAAGCCCAGCACTGTTCCCTGTGCTTTTGGAGCTTCTGTTTAGTTACTATGGCGAAAGATTAGAGTCTGAGAAGATGGGGAACACAGAAGCTGCTATTTATTACATGAACAACTATGGGAGGAAATAGCAACAATAAGAACAACAAAAATAAAAGGGAAAAGAAATAAAAAGCATAATTGAAAAATTAATTGGAGTCCTTTCTTAAAGATAGCAAACTACTTGATTTAAAGATCCTGACATTTCAAGTTTTTTTATTGGTCTTTGGGCGTCATCTCTCTGAATTCTTCTTCCTATTGTTCAAAACCTCCATGCATTTGCTCATGTTTTATTTTACTTAGGTCTCCTGCCAATTCTCTCATGGAAATTCTACAAACCTTTAAATCCAATTCTAATGGTTATTCTCCAATTTCTCTAGGGAAATTAATCATTCCCACAGCACTTTGTTCATACTTGTGCCTTGTGTAATCTCAGCATATACACAGGTTTCCACCTTGATGTTAATAACTACTACGACTAACGATAAAAGGAATTATTTATTAAATGCTTATTATGTGCTAGGCCCAGTACTAGGTGCCATGCACAGTTCTCTTTCTCACTATTAACAACACTATTAGATAGGTAATATTATTAGTATTTTACAGATAAGAAAACTGAAGTTCAGAGTTTTACTAACTTGCTACTCATTCAAGAGCAGAATAGGGAATTAGCCTCATTTGAAAGCCTACTTTCTTTGCATCAAATTATATTTCCTCCTTGGGTGTTGCCTAAAGGCAAGTTTACATCTTACTCATTTTGAGGTCTCTTTGTCATCCCCTGTCTCACTCTCCAAACTATCATTCAATCAGTAGGTACTCAATAAATGAGAGCTGAAATTCCAATGTTAAAAATGATCAGTTTTCACAGAAAACATTTATTTTTTTAAATATGAGCAGAAATTTGAATTTAAAAGTTTATAAGTTATAATAGGATGTAGGCTGAGTTAGTACTTTCACTGATACATTTATGGGAATATGGGGTATCAAGTTAACTTTCAAATTATCCAACTAGATAGTTAATTTTCTTGGATTGTTTTTAAAAATATATTAGCAAACATTTTACTGATATTTAATAAACCAAAATTGCTACTGATTAGTCTTCTAATACTATTGTATAGCTATATGTGTATATATTTTAAGGCCATTAGAAAGTTCAAAATTTGTGATTTAAAAAAGAAACAACTTATAAAATGAGCTATTCTGAGAGCATCTTAAAAAAAAATTCTGGACTCTGAAGTCAAAGATAGTTCCTAAATCAAAGCTACCTATATTTACAATGAATCAAATTAATCAAATTCATTAAGCAAAACAATGTCCTACTGGTGGACAGGAATAAAGAAAGTATTCTTACGTTTAATAATGGTAGAAAATCTGACACTACTCTACCTGGATTACATCCACAAAACTATTATTACTAAAAGTAAGTTCAGCTCTGAAAATAGGGCTAAAACAATAAAATTTAAAGTCATCTATTTTAATAATCATGGGTGTAACAACTAGCATTTATTATCAGATATTCCTGGCAACCAACTAATTTACTAACACATAGTTTTTTAGTTTAAGATGATGTGGTTAAATGCTTATCAGATAGACCATAAAAATACAAACTACCTGAGACAGGGTTAATTTACCTTGTCCTACCTATATCAGAAACCTGTATAATTCACTGACTAGTCTTCATGCATTAAATTATGCAAATACACCAAAAAAGTAATCTGGAGTAGAGAGAACTGGTTCCGCAGCTCCAAGCTGTGTAATTAGATCTATACTTGGCAATTCATAGCCACCTTTGGACTCTCATGCTGAGAATCTGCAGTTCTTCTCAAGAAACCTAAGCTTTTAAGTGATAAATAGATTCAGGTTATCATTACTGAATTATATTTAAGGCATTACCCTAAAAGTGAAATATATTCTTTGCAAATTTCTTTAAAGGAATAAGTTTTAATATTTATCAGTTTCTACGTTTGAGTTGGTAGGGAGCTTTAAGTGCTATATTTGGGTTAAAAGAAATCTATGATACTTCACATTTTCTAAACCCTAAAAGATACTTGTTATCAAAATGTACAGTAATAATGAAAACAAACTTGGAGGACTCAGTGTACACTATATACCATGATACCAAAAATACACATCATTTTTCTAGCTAAGTCCACTGCAAAGAAAATAACCTTACAATCAATTCACCATACATCAGGGCATTGTACAATATACTTAGAAGCATAACACAGTTCTAGTCAGCATAGCCTCTAAAATATTAAGACCACAAACTTACAGAGAAAAAAGTGTTTTTAGAATTTCAAAATGGTAAATATTTTGAATGTTTTTTCCCTTTACTATAAACTTTTTAATTAACAATGTTTCCTTAAGACATTAAACATATGTATATCTTTTAGAGGTAATACAATTTATGTTATCCAAGAAATGCTTGAATAAATTTTCTATAAATTCTTAATTTATATCTTATTCATATGTGCACCATATACATTCATGCATTCAATAATATGGAATCTGAATTCATTTTTTTAACATAGGCTCCATGCCCAATGTGGAGCGCAATGCAGGACTTGAACTCATGAGGACAATTAACCGACTGAGTACCCAGGCACTGCTGAATTCATTTTTAAAACAATCATTAAAAATAAATAAATAAATAAATAAATAAATAAATAAAACGATCATTAGATTTATAAACTTAAGTAACTTAATGACAGTGTATATGCTCTTGATGAAAGTGAATTTTATACATTAAAATTGTTTTAAGCATAGAAAGTATTCTTTTCTTCTAGTTTTTTGTAAAATATAAAAGTAAACATATCAAAAATATTATTTTTCCTTGTTCATAATTACTTAAACAAATTTAAGATATATTCAAACTAATTTTTTTGTTTAAGAAAAAATTCTTATCAGGATGCCTGGGTGATTCAGTCAGTTAAATGTCTCCTTTTGACTCAGGTAAGGATCCCAGAGTCCTGCGATGCAGCCCCACATGGGGCTCCTTGCTCAGTGGGGAGCCTGCTTCTTCCTCTGCCTGTGCTGCCTCCTCTGCCCACTGCTCCCCCTGCTTGTGCTCTCTCTTGTATTAAAAAAATAAATAAATAAAATTAAGAAAATTTAAAAAAAAAGAAAAAAAATTCTTATCAACCTAGACAAAATGCTTATCTGAAGCCAAACTAACCTATATAACATATTATAGTATTATTTCGAATACCAACAGAATTTTAGATCCATGTTTGAATCATAATTCAGCATCTATATAGTAGAAAAGCTTGGGGAAGTTTACCTGTGCTTCGTGTTTCGTTTTTTTATTTTTATTTTTATTTGTTTTTTTAAAATATTTTATTTATTTATTTGACAGACAGAGATCAAAAGTAGTCAGAGAGGCAGGCAGAGAGAGAGGAGGAAGCAGGCTCACCACTGAGCAGAGAGCCCAATGTGGGGCTCGATCCCAGGACCCTGAGACCATGACCTGAGCCAAAGCAGAGGCTTTAACCCACTGAGCCACCCAGGTGCCCCCGTGCTTCGTTTTTTTTAGCTGTAATTTGGAGATAATGGTACCTGCCTTACAAGGCTGCTGTAGATACAACAAAAAATAATTAGGAAGTCCCAGAAAAGAGCCTAGCACATAAAAGGGTCTATTCAGTAGGTAAAACTGAGGGTTGATGGGGGGAGGGGGGTTGGGGGTGGGGTTATGGACATTGGGGAGGGTATGTGCTATGGTGAGTGCTGTGAAGTGTGTAAACCTGGCGATTCACAGACCTGTACCCCTGGGGATAAAAATATATTATATGTTTATAAAAAATAAAATTAAAAAAAAAAGTTTAGTTGTTCCACAAAGGTCTTTCTTATATTTTTCCCAAATCTGATCCCTATACAACCCACTCACTGAGACCAAGGTCGGTATTGTTCTCTAAGACAATAGAAAACAAATGCACTTGTTTTCACACCTAAGAATTCTTTAAAGATTTGAAAAATTCCATCGTATCTCCAGTATTAACTGGGCTTTCCTCAGTTAAACATCACCAGTTCTCATGCTGTTTTCCATAAATGAAAGCTATCATGGCTTTCCACAGTTGCATTTTTATTCTTCATTCTTTAATATAAAAAGAATGTACTGAAGAAAATTTGTTGAAGAAATAATTTGTTTAAATGTGTATAGGCTTTATGACTAAAGTGTTCTCACCTTGATTACATAGTTTAATATGACTTTACATTATATATTCAAAGATGTATCAATTTAAACTATAATTACTGAGAAACCTGATAGAATTTAAAAGGCATCTACTGATATCCATTTCTTAAAAATGTGAAAAATGGTTTTTTAATAATTGAAAGATCATATACTTCCTTAAAAGAATCTTTAAAAAAAATTCATCACTGAAAATTATTGGGTTGCTATAGATTTTTCACGTACTATTGATTTTCCTCAAGGCAGATTTTTCACATTCTCTACATTATCTTCTCTTTGCAGGACAATAACAGGTTAAATTAAAATGTCAGTTTTGCAGGGGTTTAGAAACACTGAAAGGGAAGTAAAAAGGCCATGGTTCGAGTTTCAGTTGCAAAGCTTACTAGATATCCAGCTTTGGGCATATTATTAGCCTTAGTTTTGCCATCTGTAATAAGAAGGTAGACTAATGAACTTCATGATGTTTTCCTAAATTCAGTGATAAAGTAAACATAATGATGATCTATCAAATGTCTTTAAAATACTTTCCATCTAAAATAAGATTTTTTGGGAGCTGATCAGAAGATGATGAAAATATGCTTTAATAAGTACAAACTATAATTAAAGAAAAAAATTAAGAGTATTATCCATCTTAATTTTCAAGCAAATAATATCTTTCCACAGGAGTTTTGGCAAACTGTAATGACAGAATATTTATATCATGGTACGAATTTATTTAAGGATGATTATGGAGTATATTCTTTGTATTACATATGATGTTAACAAGTTTGTGACACACCTGTAACTGCTCTTTATGCAAAAAAAAAAAGTGCATTTAAATTTGAAAATTTATTTTGTTATGGGTTTTTACGTAAAAAATTTTCATTTACACAAGTCAACAAACTGAGGGGTATTAAATTTTGGCCAGCAGGGCAAAGACAGCATGAACTGTGCAACTCTCTGTGCAGAATTTACAATGAATAAGGATGACCCACAGCACTGGAGAGAAGGTGCTCTGGAAAGGTATACCCTCTACTTTCTGGCTCAACCCTAGTTTCTAGAGATGGTGCAGCACTTTCAGTTCAAAGCCTGTCTTATATGCACATATGTGACTTTGTATCTAATCCGGGTGATGAAGGAGTCAGAGTCGCCTGATGAATAACAGATATTACATTAGAAAACTTACAGGCAGGGGCACGTGGGTGGCTCAGTGGGTTAAAGCTTCCGCCTTCAGCTAAGGTCATGATCCCAGGGTCCTAGGATCGAGCCCCGCATCGGGTTCTCTGCTCAGCAGGGAGCCGGCTTCACCCTCTCTCTCTGCCTGCCTCTCTGCCTACTTGTGATCTCTCTCTCTGTCAAATAAATAAATAAAGTCTTAAAAAAAAAAACTAAAAAAAAAAAAAAAGAAAAAAGAAAACTTACAGGTTACTGCACTCAGCCAGTGTATCCAGTTAGAATTCAAGATGGCATTCAAGGCCCATAAAGGAAAACCACGGATTTGGTAGGTTTAATGGATACATGATAAAGTAGAAGACCAAATCCCATCTCTGTAAGAAAAGCTGAATTGATATTCCACACTTGAGAGATTAGTCCCACATGGTATCACAAGAACACAAACTACTAGTCCTTATGCAAATTATAAAAAACTACTGCTATAGGACAGTGGTTTAAAAACTTATTTGGCTGTGGAATTCTTTCTTCCAACAAACTCTATTGTAGCAGCTCAATACGTATATAAAAAGATGAAAGCTACTGAAGTGGACCTCAGAGATCCAGATCTCATTTCTTCCTCCCAAACAGCACACGTTTCCTACTCTTAATGTCACGACAGCAAGTCCTGTGGCACCTCAGAGCACCCTGGAGGAGCCTGAAAGTAACAGCTTCATGAGAAACTCTTCTGTTCAACATTGTTTTTTTGTTAAAAGTTTGAAAATTCTAAAATCCAATCATCTCTTTCATTGTTCTGGACAATATTTTGGGAAAGCAGTGAAAATAATCATTTTAAAAATAAAACTTTCCACACCAGTCAGAATGGCTAAAATTAACAAGTCAGGAAATGACACATGCTGGCAAGGATGTGGAGAAAGGGGAACCCTCCTACACTGTTGGTGGGGTGCAAGCTGGTGCAACCACTCTGGAAAACAGCATGGAGGTTCCTCAAAAAGTTGAAAATAGAGCTACCCTAAACAACCCAGCAATCACACTACTGGGTATTTACCCTAAAGATACAAACGTAGTGATCCGAAGGGGCACGTGCACCTGAATGTTTATAGCAGCAATGTCCACAAGAGCCAAACTATAGAAAGAACCTAGATATCCATCAACAGATGAATGGACAAAGAAGATGTGGTATATATATACAATGGAATACTATGCAGCCATCAAAAGAAATGAAATCTTGCCATTTGCGACGATGTGGATGGAACTAGAGGGTATTATGCTTAGTGAAATAAGTCAATCGGAGAAAGACAACTATCATATGATCTCCCTGAAACGAGGAAGTAGAGATGCAACGTGGGAGGTTTGGGGGGTAGGAAAAGAATAAGTGAAACAAGATGGGATCGGGAGGGAGACAAACCAAAAGAGACTCTTAATCTCACAAAACAAACTGAGGGTTGCTGGGGGGAGGGGGATGGGGGAAGGTGGCAGGGTTATGGGTTGGGGACAGTATGTGTTATGGTGAGTGCTGTGAAGTGTGTAAACCTGGCGATTCACAGACCTGTACCCCTAGGGTTAATAATACATTATATGTTAATTTTAAAAATGTAAAAAAAAAATACAGGGAGAAAAAAAAAATAAAACATTTCACCAGTTTCTAAATACCGTTCTCTACTAAAAGAGAGCCAGGCTTGCAGAAATTATTAATTCCAGTTCTGGGACTGGAGCATGTCAAAAGAGCAAAGAAGCAAGCTTGAAGGGACTCCCAAGTGCCAAATTTGGGCTAATAAGATCATCAAAGTAAGTAATACAATAATGGATAATAACCCATTGAGTAAAATAAAAATTCAAGTCAATAGAAAAATGAATTAATAAACAGGAGACAGGAGCAGTTCTCCCTTACATGCAGTGGAATGGAAGGAGTGGCAGAGTTAGAGACTCATTAACACATGCTAAAATGAGTGGGTGAAAGTTAATTATGAAATCTGTACATTTACATTTTATGTATAATCATTTGATTAACCTTTGTTTCCCTCATCAGATTATAAGCAACAGTAATGCAGAGTGTCTCCTTCTGATTTCTGTCTTCAGCACAGTGTCTGACACACGCAAATATTCAATAAATATTAGATGAATATTGGCAGTAATGTGTTCATTTAGTTTTAAAAGTCATTCTGTTCAATATCTAGATTGATGACTCAGATATAGTTCACATGCTAAAAGAAAGTGTAGCAGTTTCTGTACTTTACCCACTGAGCTTTACCTTAATGAGGCAAATAAACTACATAAAGAGATCCCAAATCATGAACCATTCTCAGTAAAGTTTTTAAGTCTAGAATACTATTTCCATTTTAAAATTACAGGCTAATTGTAAGTATGAATAAGTTATAAGTATCATCAATTTTTAAAAGTTTATAAAGACACACACACATAAGTAAAAAAAAAATAAACATAGATTGAAGCCTACCTACTTGCAATGATTAATTTAATGATAAAATAATATAATGATGAGGTTCTACAAATCTAAGCATTCTAATTTCAGGCTGTGTCAAAGATGTTCTCAAATATGACTAAAAATCTGAATGATGTGACCCAAACTACACTCCTTCTAATTAGTCCCCATGGTACAAATGTAGATCAACTTAATTAATTGCTAAACCCAGTCAATCCAATAAAGGCTGCTAAGACAGAATAAAGAATGTCTCTTCAATACATTATAGTATCACACAGAGAAAAATATTTTATGACCTCCATGGCAGTCCAAATTGCATTGACATTTGTTATTGACAGCCCCAAAATAGCAACATCTATTCTGTAGAGCAAATTAAGGAAGACTAGCTAGTCTATTACTATGCAAATAAAATTCATTAGTAAGCTAACAATTTCATTTCTACAGATGCCACTGGACTTGAAGACCTATTATTATTCAACATTATAAGATGTTCCAGACTGAATCTAATTTTAGTAAAATAACAACATAAAATGTATTTTTAAGCCTTCTGTCAGTATTGTTCATTTTTTTCTTAGACAATAATCACTATTTATAATTCTTAAAACCCAACTATACATTTAATATTCTCAAATATTAGATGATATTACACTGACGAGATTCTTCCTAAAAGAATATACTTTTAAAAATTTACTTGGGGGGGCACCTGGGTGGCTCAGTGGGTTAAGCCGCTGCCTTCGGCTCAGGTCATGATCTCAGGGTTCTGGGATCAAGTCCCGCATCGGGCTCTCTGCTCAGCAGGGAACCTGCTTCCCTCTCTCTCTCTCTGCCTGCCTCTGTCTACTGTGATCTCTCTGTCAAATAAATAAATAAAATCTTTAAAAAAAAAAAAAAATTTACTTGGGGGTGCCTGGGTGGCTCAGTGGGTTAAGCCTCTGCCTTCAGCTCAGGTCGTGATCTCAGGGCCCTGGGATTGAGTCCCGCACCAGGCTCTCTGCTCAGCAGGGAGCCTGCTTCCTCCTCTCTCTCTGCCTGCCTGCCTACTTGTGATTTCTCTCTCTGTGTGTCAAATAAATAAAAATCTTAGAAAAAAAATTTATTTGGGCAGCAAAAAAAATCATACTAAACCAATATACTCTCAATCAAATTTACTTGCTAGATGAAAACTGTATTGCTATAAAGGAAAAATCACAAATCACAAAATTATAATTTGTCTTAGATTGGCTCTTAACTGTCTCTATTTTTTTAGGCCATTTTTACAAACACAAATGAAAAACACCTCAATTCTCCATAAATCTGTAATATACTCTTCAGTGAACCCTCTTCATTAAGAAAAAAAAAAAAGAAAAACAAAAAAATGATATATTTACAAACTTACAGTTGAGATATTATCCCACATTTAAAAAAAGTCAGGTTGCCATTTGACCATCCATTTAGCCATTTAAGTTTTTTTTGGCCTTTGCACCATAGAATCTAAAAAAAATACAGCTATAAGACAAAGTAAATCAGATGCCATAGTCAGAAATTGAGGTCCCAGTTTACAGAAAACAAAAATACTACTGGAGAGAATATGCAATGTGGGTAAAGTTAGAAAGCTTTTTTTCCCCTTTCTCCAGATTTTTCTCCACCCAAAACCCTCCCCATCCTCTGTAAGCAGTGTCTACTAGGCTAGTTTGGTAGAGTATATATCCTTTCCAGAAACCTAGGTCTTGCTGGAAATAATCTTCCCTGAAGTTCCTGGTATAGGAAAAAGGTCAGGGCCATCTGAGAGATGGACAGTTAAGTCCACCTTTAATGGCAGAGAAAGTCTCCACTCCCCCAGAACCATTTCCTTCCATTTAAGTGTAATAAAGTGTAGAGGCTCCTCAAGGAGAGAACTGCTTATGCCCAAGGGTATAGGTCCTCCCTTCCTTCTTCAAGAGGTCATCTGCTTATATGTTAGAGTAAAGTATAAGGTCCTTGGGTCACTTGGTCTACTTTCTCTCTTCCTTCCTCATCTCTCTCCCTTTCCTCCCTTATTGTTCTTCTCTCTCTTCTTCCTTCTTCTGTTTTTCTTTCTCTCTCTCTCCATCCCCGCCCTACTCCCCTGATCAGAGAGGGAACAGACGTGCCAGCAACAACCATACATATAAGCTTCAAGTTTCATAATTTTATAGCTCATCTTCTATGGTGTAACCCATGTGCATAGACGCAGCCAGCTCTCACCCATATTGCCCTGTGGGAGGCTAGGGAGAAGCAACCAATAGGACGCTCTGTGAATAAACATGAAGTCTGTTCCAAGAGTCTCCTATTTCTGTTTGTGAGCTTGTGTGTGTGCGTGCATGTGTGTGTGTGTGTGTGTGTGTGTGTGTACACCCTCCATAAGACTTAACAGGTCTTGAACCATATTTCAGGAGCAGCCACTAAGTTGAATGTTATACAGTCTGGAAATGCCTACTTTATTTGCCAGAATATACTTAGAGCTGTATTTCTTATCTGTTCATTTATAAAAACCATGAAAAAAAATGAGATATGAGACTGTTGTGTTATTCCCTTAAAAACAATCCTGATTTATATTATCATCTGTAGAGACATAATTTCTTTCTTCCCACCCCTTCTCACTTATATGCTACATGACAACAACAACAAACCAAAAAGATAAAAACTCCAGCTATAGGCAAGGCAGTAAAAGGCTGCAATGGGTAATTAATCTGAATATTCACCTACCTTTTATGCACTTTGAGCAAATACATGAATAGCTCTATCAGATTTCCCTGGGACACAAAATTTTATACTCAGCTTTAATAAAAATATTGTCTGTCCAATTTTATCAAAAGAGGGCTATAAAAATGTAGTCAGCAAATGCTTATCAAGGTAACTAAAGTTATTAAACATATCTACCAACTACTTGCAAGTCCAAATATCAGTTGGAAACTAGTTAATAAAGAGATTCAATATGTCATTTTCTAAAATGAAATAAATAGCTGTCATATTAAATTCTGACAATTTATTGTGATATATTCTGAATGGCTATCTAGAGAATTTTCTATGATATTATAAAAAGAAAAAGGACTACACGCAGTAAAACATTGTTTTAGTAATTTCTAAGCCTATATTATTACTGTTATTTAAATAATAATATAAATAATTCAAATAATAGTATAAAATGAACATGTATGTAAGTTAGGTTCTACTTTTAACAGATTAAAAATACTGAATATACAAAGTGTTTGACAGAAGTGAATACTATAAAACAGACTAAGAGCTTCTTTATATTATTTAACCAAATAATTATGTACTTACTAGAGCTTAGTACTATAATTACAAAAGTCACATCAATAAATTACTAAATAATCTAATAAAATCAATTCCTAAATCTGGAATATTTTACTTAAAAGAGTTATAGAGCTACATGGAATCTTTTTTTTTTTTTAAGATTTTTATTTATTTGACGGAGAGAGAGAACACAAGTAGGCAGAGAGGTGGCAGAGAGAGAGGGGGAAGCCGGCTCCCTGCTGAGCAGAGAGCCCAATGTGGGGCTCAATCCCTGGACTCTGAGATCATGATCTGAAATGAAGGTAGCAGCTTAACCCACTGAGCCACTGAGGCACCCCTACATGGAATCTTTAAGTAACAAAATTTATAATAAATTTTGTATTATTTAACTAACTTCACCTTTCATGTAAACCATGCAGTTATGTCAGAAAATATGCATTTATACATTGGTTACATGCATAAAGCATATATGCAAAGCCCAACAGTTATTGCTGTTTTTATGTAAGATATTCTAGAGGTGTGAAAGAGAAACTGAGAGGAAAATTACACAATAATATGGTTAAAAAAATAGTATCCAGAAGAGGGCAAAGCAATCTGTACTGCCTTCACATTTTGCCACTTTATACACGTAGAAGGCCACCAAAGAAGCTGCAAAGAAGGAGAAAATGGATAGAAAAGTTACTAACTTCTATCAGGAACTTATATTGAGATCAGGCATGTAAAAATAGAGATGATACACAACTACACAATAGATGAAAGGGATGGAACACAAGCTTCACCTTGCAGTTCTGAGTTCACTGGTGCTCAACAATGTATCAAATAGAAACAAAATGAGTTTCAGGAAAATAAAATTATTTGTTTTGCTTCTACTTTCTTCCAAGCTTATGGACAGCATTATTTTTTTCTTTTGATCTTTTGGCTAAGTATTTATCATCTGTACAACGATAGATCTAAACCTAGTTTATACCCTCAAAATTTCTCAGCGTTATTCTCAAACTTTTTTACTGTGCTCTGTGAATTTTTGCTGTAAAGTCCAGAAACCACTAAATAACCAATGTAAAAAAAAAAGTTCAAATTCCTAAAGATATGTGCATACTTGTATTAATCTGTATGCACCAGGAGAAACTGAATACATTTCAGGGGTAGGAGGTACTGGAGGTAAAGTGAGTTAAGGGGAAAGTAATTCTTTAGCCTTTTCTTTTTGCACCTTTGTGTTAATTTACTTGTTACAAAAATGTATCATTTCAGTAACATGAAAATCCTCAAAAAATTAGGAAAAAATGTTAAAAACAATGAAGTAAAAATGCAATACTAATATTCTTCATTAAAAAACATTCCTTTTGCAAATGAAGAGAACATTACAAGGTTAATAAGGGAACTATTATATATAAGATTTCAAGAATGTAATTGAGTACTCTTATGGTAAGCTATATTTCAGAAAAATGAATTTTTTCTCTGTTCTCTTAAAAATGTAAAATTTTAAAAGGGTTCAAAAGTTACTTCTCTAGGGCTTAATGAATAGAAATAGAAGAAAGAAAGAATATATTAACTTCAAATAACTGGTGGCACAAATGATATCTATATCATGAAAAATAGCTAAGTCAGATGGATATCTCAAATTAGGAGAAAATGAGATAATTTAATATGCTTAACAGAAAAGACTATAACTAGATGAAATAATATCAAGAATAAATTTATGTAATGAAACATTTTAAAGGAGAATACCAACATTCTTTCACTGATCTTTATAGCCAACGGGGCGGTGGGTGGGGAGGATTTCCACAAGAAGGTAATCAAAGCATCTTTGATGTCATTCAAAATCTCCATATTGTTCTACTCTCTGCCTGGACATTCAGCTTACTGTAGAGTGGATGATTATTTTCTTAATTTTCCCTGAGGTTAGTTGCCCCCTTATTCCTTAAGGATTACTTCAGATTTGCAAAGACTACCATATCCTATTCACTTACTCATCAAACATTATCTGTGCACCCACTCTGCTCCAGTTACTGGTGAGGCCATGACAATATAATGATGAGCAAGACCACGGTTAGCCATCTTCTTCACAGGACGGATATCTTATAATAAAAAGTGGCATTAACCAAAACCAGCCAGAAAAAAATGTAACTATAGTCAGACTTATGAAGAAGACATAGGCTAGGCTACTACACCATTCATAATAGGGAGGTAAAAGAGGAAGGGAGGTATACAAAGGCTTCTCTAACAAAGAGAAAATCTGAAGGATTTAATATAGGATAACTAAGCAGAGATTAAGGAAAGATGTGTGAGATAGAGGGATAAAGTTGTGCAAAAGCTCAGAGGTAAATAGAAGAGCATCTCTATGATGAGGGTCTGAAAGAAAGACCAGAAAGACAGGGGTAGGAAATGAGGGAGAGAGGTATGTGATGAAGACAGAAGAAGGTAAAAGCCAGACAATATAGGGACCCCCAAACCCTTTTAAAGGAGCTTGAAGCATTCAACTGTCGTCCTGGAGCTGTACTTTGAATAGATCATTCCAGCCAGCTGGAATGTACAGAGCTGCTTAGAGGAAGGCCAGAAGGGATGCAGGTGGAGCAATTAAGAGGTGGTTAGAATAGCTGATGGACAACATGATGGTTACTTGGATTAGACAGTGGAAGTGATGGTTCAGGAGAAGGAGGGAATGGAAAGAAATGAAATTTGAAAGACTCTTAGGTAAAATGAGTAGGTACTAACGAAGGATTAGGAAGGAGAACAAGGGAGAGTTAGTTGACAAGGACAACTTTTAGGTTTCTGACTTATGAAACTAAATCTATAGTTATGCCATTTACTTATCCAAGAAATAAGGATGGAACACCATTGGCTAAGGGTGAATATTTTATGAATTGGGTCTGGACATATTACATTTCAGATGTTCTTAAAGTAGGCATGGCTCAAATTTTAACTCCTAAGTTAGTAAGTATAACTGATAAATTTTCATTATATTATATCACTGTCTGATATAATTCTTTCTATGACTGGTATAATATAATAACAATTCATCAGTTAAAATTACAAATTTAGGAGCTAAAATTTTAAAATTGGATGTTATGGATCAGGAGCCCTTATTTCTTAGCACTATCAGCTGCTAGGCTGATCCTGTGATCACAATACTATATATTAGCCATGACAACTTTAGGAATATATAAAATTATGTTGACCTAGGCACTCTGCTGTTCAGCCTTCCAGAGTCCAAAGCCAAAGGTAGTTTTAACTAAATATTAAGGTAAAGCAGAGCTTGATGCATTCTTAATAAAAGTTTTTCTTTAAAGGCAAAATTTTCTGATGGCAGTAGCTCACAGCTGAGAATAAAATTGAGGGATTTCAAGAAATTATAGAAGTGGAAGTAGGTTCAAATGCTAATTTCTCTTTGTACCATTTTTTCTTTTCCTGGCTCTAATGATATAAAATTTTCCTTGTTTCTTTTTGGCCATCCTCTTACTTTCTTTATAGCCTTTTCTTTCTCTACCTGGTTTGTTCTCAAACCATTTCTAAATTTAGAACTTTCTCTTATTTCATCCTATTCCATTTATGGCCCTTACAGAAATAACTCTTATATTTATGGGGCACCTGGGTGGCTCAGTGGGTTAAAGCCTCTGCCTTTGGCTCAGGTCATGATCCCAGGGTCCTGGGATGGAGCCCTGCATTGGGCTCTCTACTCAGCAGGGAGCCTGCTTCCTTCTCTCTCTCCACCTGTCTCTCTGCCTACTTGTGATCTCTGTCAAATAAATAAATAAAATCTTAAAAAAAAAAAAAAAGAAAGAACTCTTATATTTATGTTAACAACCCAGACCTCTTTATTGAGCTCTAGACCCATATTATCCTGCCTAGCCTCTCCTCTTGGGTATCTGAAATGTAGTATGTCCAAACCCAGAAGTAGAGATTTCATGCATGCTTCTTGTAGGTTTTCTTGTAGTTAAAAAAATCCTGAACTGGGGGTACCTGGGTGGCTCAGTTAGTTAAGTTTCTGACTCTTGGTTTTGGCTCAGGTCATGATCTCAGGGTGATACATTGAGCCCTGCATGGGGCTCTGTGCTCAACAGGAAGTCTGCTTAAGATTCTCTCTCTCCCTCTTTCCCCTCCCAACTTGCACACATACTCTTTCCAAATAAATAAAATCTTAAAAAAATATGAAAAAGCTCCTGAAATATTCCTTTAATAGTACTGTCTTTAATGCCAAAGATGAAGGGGAATATCTTTAATTCTTGTGCTCATAGTTTTTAAAATGTCTCCTCCTTAAGAATCTTGCTTTTATATTCTTTTGGGAATATGTCTCAATTTGGCAGGAGGAAATAAAGAAGGCAGCACTCAAATAATTCACAAATAAAGGGTATGTTAAACAAATCTGATATGACAGAACATGGGTACTGAGAATTAGAGATGATTATATCTGGCAGAAGAAAACATTTTTAGGTAAAAAGGCCAAGGAAAGTTCCATTATTAAAGTTAGCATAGTAAAACTTGTTTCAGTTGTTCATAATTATTTTTATAGAAACTAAGAAGCAACGATAAGAAACAGAAATAATTCCCTTCAAATAGTCAGAAGTTAAATTTACGTGTATTTAGTAGTCAATTTTCAGGGTGGTTTCTTTCTTTTTTTTTTTTTCCTGATTTTTTTTTTTAAATTTATTTTCAGCGTAACAGTATTCATTGTTTTTGCACCACACCCAGTGCTCCATGCAATCCGTGCCCTCTCCAATACCCACCACCCGGTTCCCCCAACCTCCCACCCCCCGCCCCTTCAAAACCCTCAGATTTCAGGGTGGTTTCTTATTACAAACAGAAATATCTACTAAAAAGTTATAAACAATGAAGAAAGAGAAAACAAGGACATATCTGAATAAGGAAGACCTGATATTACATATTACTCCAGGATTGAAGTTAACTTTTTTTCCCTCTTTAATACTGCAAAAGCCTTTTATTCCTGAAACTGTTAGTAGATTTTGAGTAAGATATTAAATAAGGATGCTAGCTTTTTGATAATGCAAAAACAGAACAAGTTAACTCACTTATAAATATGCCATAATCTCTGAGACAGTTTCTAATTTCTTTTTCTATCACTGTAACAAAGTTTGTATAACAAGAAAAATCTCAGTAGGGTTAAGGCATCAATTATTTTCCCATTCTGCAAGTTACACAGGAGGAGGGGAATTATTAACAGGAATGATAAAGCTGTACTTGCATTTGGTAACACAAAGAGAAGCTTACAAATGAGACGTCTCATTAGTTTGAGCAGATGGATCAAAATTAAAGGCTGAATCGCCAACTTTTAATTTCCCAATAGCCAAGAAGACTTGAAGTCTTGCAGAGTATGACTGTTGAAAAGTCAACATGAAAAGATTTTCTCCATCTGTCATCACACATGCTTGAGTGGAACACAACTGCCTCCTACTGTTTTTAATACTTGGAAGGCAAAGCTGCACATAAAATCTATTAAGTACACGAGCACAGTAAGTTTCGATGATTAGTATACTGAAGCCCATGGAATAGTATGAGCAGAGACTGTCAGCATGTCTTTTGAACATGAAATTTGCTTTATTCTAATCTAAGTGGAGAGAAACAGAAGAAATTCATTTGTGTATTTAGAAGGAAAGTGTTAACTTTTATCATAAGAACTATTCACTTGCTTGAGAGCTATATTTTTCATTTTTTTGAAAGGACACTTATGTCAGTCTTATTAATAATGGTCTGAACAGTAGCTGCTCTGATTAAAGTATTTAGGGAAGCCACAGTTAGGGAGAAAATCCAAAATACTAAACAACTTCAAGGCAAGAAAACAAACAAAATCAAGGAATAGTCACTGGAAGGATTTTTTAACTAGCTGGCAGGGAAAAGGTGCATGAGATAGTAGTGGGGGAAATTTAATTGATTTTCTTCGAGTAGAATACATTCACTTACAGTTTCTAACTACTGTATATAAACTGCTAAGATATATTGAAAGGCAACAAAATAAAGCTGAAGTTCGTTAGGTCCACAGCCCCATAAGAAATAACTTACGTTCCCTTAATAACAAGGAAAAGCACATTTACTGAATATGTAGTTGGCTATTTAATAGCAAAGCACTAACACAGTTATAATGATAACTGAATTCTGTAAGCAAAGGTCTGTCTCTCTACACATATATACACACAAACACATATGTAATTTGCTGTAAAACAAAACATTTAAAGAGTCTCCAGAATGAAGCATTTACCAGTTAGATCTTTCAGTCACCTGACCAGGCAGAATAGCATAAATGAAGAGTTAATTTGGGTGACAGTTTTTGAGATAATAAGGTGAAAAGACTGTTGAATTATATACTTTTCATTTTCTGACAGATGGATACAAATTCATTTGTTGACATTTATTACTTGGAACCTTATGTGAAGACAGACAGTAACTGAGTTAACATTATAGTCAACTTCAATTTTGAGGGGGAAAAAACACAACTCAGAAACTTTAATCTATTGGGAAGTTCTTTGGTAAACTTCTAATAAAAGTAGAGGACCAGACCTTACTGAAGGTATGTCTCTAAGGAGAGAAAAAAGGGAAAAAATATTCCAGCAAGGCTGGGCGGGGGGGTAGTCCTAAGCCCCTGAAAACAAACTTCCACATAAGCCTCAGTAATCAAGGAGAACTGTGAAGTAGGAATTCTTGTGTGGTGGATTAATTCAAAGATTGTTAGCCTCGTTGAAATAGGTATCTACCTCAGCTTCCAAAATCAAAATGTATAATAGCCTTCCTTTCTAAGTATCTTCCTTGCATATTCAGTTCTGGACATACTACAAAGACCACAGTAGAAGCTGCCACACATTAAGTTAAATGAATTTATAGGCCAAATCATACTTGGCAGAACAACTTGCAACTAGAAGACTTAGAATGATCCCTTTGAAAAGACTGAAACAGGAAAAGATTTTAGTTTTGGGCGACTTTCCCAAAATTACACACATAATATAGGTAATAAAGAAATGAAAAGATGGAGCTCTGCTTTCAAATTATGTTGCGAAAGAGCTCTTGAGATGATTATATTAACATAAGACTGCCTTGACAACTCAGTACTTATAATCTGAAGGTGCTGGCCTAGGCATTTGTTAATACTAGCGAAATCAGAAGCAAATATCAACCAGTAAGTCATAGTCTTGATGCATTTCATATTTCCCATCATCCTTATCTCACTAAAGATGCTAAATCTTTGAAGATGAGGCCATTTGTCACAATCAAATTGTAGTTACCACAGAGACCCCATACATAAGATACACTACACTAGGAACTTAATGAACAATATTTTCTTGTAACCCGATCTTATTTTGTAGGACCTGTCCTACTGGAGCACAAAACCTAAAAGGACAATATTACATAGAACACACTGGTTAAATTTTTAAATAGGACATCTTTGATGTAAGTGTTTATTTATACTTTAATGCTATTATTTCTATTTAAGGTTCTGTCATATTTTTGGATAGACAAAATATAATAGAGAAACGAAAGAAGTTGACTGAGAAAAAAAGGAAGTTAAAGGATAAAATGCATTTAAAAAAAAAAAAAAGAACATGAAAGGACACACACCAGCAAGAACTCTGGATGGGAGAATTAGTAGTGATTTATTCCCCCTAATTTTGCTCTTTGGTATGTCCACAAGTTAAATTTTTTTAATTTTTTTAATTTATTTTCAGCATAACAGTATTCATTGTTTTTGCACCACACCCAGTGCGCCATGCAATCTGTGCCCACTCCAATACCCACCACCTGGTTCCCCCAACCTCCCACCCCCCGCCCCTTCAAATCCCTCAGATTGTTTTTCAGAGTCCATAGTCTCTCATGGTTCACCTCCCCTTCCAATTTGTTCAAATTCTTTTCTTCCCCTCAATCTCTTTTATATTAATTATATATATATTTTAAAGATTTTATTTATTTGAGACAGAGAAAGTGAGACAGAGAGAGAGAACATAAGAGAGAAGGTCAGAGGGAGAAGCAGACTCCCCATGGAGCTGGGAGCCAGATGAGGGACTTGATCCCAGGACTCTGGGATCATGACCTGAGCCGAAGGCAGTCACTTAACCAACTAAGCCCTGCAGGCACCTTAATTATACTTAAGCTACATTTTAAAAATGCAAATACAGGGGTGTCTGGGTGGCTCAGTCAGTTAAGCACCCAACTCTTGATTTCAGTTCACGTCAAGATCTCAAGGTTGTGAGATGGAGCCCCAAACTGGGCTCTGGAATGGGCATGGAGTCTGCCTATGATTCTCTTTCTCCCTCTCCCTCTATCCTCCCTTTCATTTCTATCTCTCCCTCTCTTAAAAAAAAAAAAAATACAATTATGGAGGTCAAAGACCACACGGTCACAGTCATGAAGCAAAATCACAGGGAAGAATACGTTTTTCTAATTGAAAGTGGGTGTACACCCAATGGAAAGCATGAACAATATGGTATGCAAAATTGTTTTTGTAACCATGATTTAAAAGTAATAGCTGCTAATAAAGAAAAAAGTTCACTGGAATGATACCATTTTCTTATATGCTTTAAAATTATGAAACAAATTTAAAATAGCAAACACATTATATTATAATCTTACATCACATTACACTGATAAACTTTTCAGAAAAACATGGCATTAAGTTTCTAAAATCCTACATAGGTCTGCTATGACCACAAAATGATATAATCCATTCAGAATGTATCATAGGATCATGCGGCAAGCCCATAAAATGTGGCCATTGTGCCATAATTCCATTTCAGGAAATTTATCCCGAGTAAATGTTTCAACAGAAAAAATAACAGGCAGAAAGATGGTCACTACAGTAGCACTATTTTTAATAACAGAAAATTGCAAACACTGAAAACACTCGCTAATGTAGGAATAACCAGTAAGAGAGGAAGAGCTAACGTCAGCTTAACAGCAAAGGAGCAGCGTAAAGTTCTGAAGATGCCGTGGGCTTTATCAACACAGAAACTTGTGTTTCAGTCCTGGCGCAAACCTTTACTAGCTGTATGTACTAGCTCGGGAAGGGGCTTAATATGTTGTAGTTTCACTTTCTCTTTAACAAAAGGAGACCATAATGCTTATATCAGAATGTTTGGGAAGATTAAAAGTCCAAAGAGACTCACATGGTATCTGAAACTTACAAACTGAATCAAAACTCCCTCTTTTTCCAGACATTAAAGCTGTTAGAACCATGCAGAAACAATGAAAACTGTTCAGTATTCATTAAAGAAAACAGTGAATATAAAACTGTATATACAGTATAATCTAGTAATGGATTATAACTAATAATAAAGTTTCAGTGAACAAAATTAAAAGCTACATGTGCAATTCGATAAAAAGTGAGTAGTGGGATGTATATAAAAATTACAATACTAATGTTAAAATGATAAAATAACAGTGGAACTATAAAAATTTTCCTTAGTGTTGTTATTTTATTTTTATAATTAAAAAAAGTAAAAGAAATGCATGGGTATTTCTACAGAACTTAAGGAATTTCTACAGTTAGGTCTATTATAGAATATAAACATCATCACTAATCAAAAATAGAAATTATGAGACTTGCAGTCCAAGTTTGGCTTCATAAGGAGCCTGACCAGCCCGAGAAGGGCCATAATTGTCCTGCTCTAATTCTTGTCTGGAAAAAGTCACAGATCTGGACACAAATCCTGATGCCTAAGTGTTTCCATGGGCTCTCAAATTGCAATCATACTCTACACAATCACCCCCAGTGCATTTTAGCCAGACAGGGGAAGAGAGCTTGGAGGCCATGTCTGTCAAAGGCTGGCAATTGTGGATGCCATGACATGCACACAAACATTAGGGAGGTCATGCTTGTAACCAACTTCTGCCTCAGCTTTGCTCACTCTCTATTGCAAGGTTCCTCATCCTGTGGAGCAGCACGAAACCTTCTCTGGGGTATCCCATCCAAGTCTGTCCCTTCTAAACAGAAATCAGTGTTGTGAACCCAGCCCTCCATCCCAACTTGTCCTTTTAGAATTTATAGCTGCAAGTGCCTGCCCTCTGGCAGTTTTCTTTCTGAAAGTAATGTACTAAACAACTTCACACTAAGAATGAAAGGAATGGCGGTAAGATCTCGTCTATACTGACCAAACCTCCCTCAGCCAGCACTTTATGAATCACGATTCCTACAGGGACATGTTAGTCTCTGTAACAGTGAAAGAACTATGCTAGAAGAGGAAGAGGAAATAATCTTCCTAGGATCCTTTAAGTTACAATATTTCGTTGGATTTTTACTTACTTACAATGGAAGATACAACTATTATTCTCTCCAACATTTAGGAATAGGGTGCATTTAGGAATAGGGTGCATTTTATTTTTTAAAGAAATATTACATATTATAATGTAAGGTTTTGTAATGTAATGGAAAAAAATGGTGGGAGCAATATAACAAATATACTTAAAGAACAATTATAAACAGCATGATAAAGGCAAATAGTGTTACAAAGATGAGGGACCTGTAGTTCCTAAGGCTCCAAAATAGTTACAGTCCTGGCAATAATGACATTATTAAGCCATTTACTTTTATTAGTATTTATAAATATGTACATTTATATGTATGTTTATACATGGATATATGTATTTATCAGTCTCACCCAGAAAAAATTCATGAAAACACCTTTTTTAATCCTAAAAAAGGCGATTTATTTCTATTAGAAGCAATCTTGTATTCCAAAGTAATGAAACAAATATCTACTTATCTGGTTATTAAGTGCTAACTACAACTGGAAGAAAAATGACTGTCTTAATTTTTTTTTTTAATTCTAGAAGCAACACTAACATTCCCACCACTGGTGTTTTAAATTTTTTTTTTTTTTAAAGATTTTATTTATTTGTCAGAGAGAGGGAGAGAGAGCGAGCACAGGCAGACAGAATGGCAGGCAGAGGCAGAGGTTGTTTTAAATATTTTTATAACACTTTCAAGGTTATTCAATTACAAAAGGAGTAGTAAGTGTTTTCCTGACTAGAGTCAAATATAACTTATCTATATGTTCCATACATAGCAAAGCACTTACAATTTAATTTCCATTATCTTAAAAGAGATAAAAAACTTTTAAAGGTTAGCATTTATAATGAAATTTATCATAAATTAGAAAAAAATTCTCCAGTGACAGAAGAAATCCCATCACAATTAAAAATTATGGAAAAAAAGAACGTTTGCTCACAGTTCATACTTAAATAGAGACACAGAATAGCCAACACAATGTTGAAGAACAAAGTTGGAGGGACAGTACTACCTGACTTCACTATATAGATACAGTAATCAAAACGCTCTAGTATAGGCTAAAGAATAGCTAAACAAATGGAAAAGAGTAAGGAACCCTGAAATAAGCCATAAATACAACCAGATAATCTTTGAGAAATGAGCAAAGGTGATAAAATGGAGCAAAGATAGTTTTCTCAACAAATGGTGCTGGAACAACTGGACGTCCACATGCAGAAATAAATAAATCTAGACGTGGACATTATACTCTTCCCAGAATTTAACTCAAAACCAATCATAGGTCTCAATATAAATATGAAACTATAAAACTCCTAGAAGATAACTTAGGTGAAAATCTGGGTGACTTTAGGTATGGTGATGACTTTTTTTGATATACCACCAAAGGCATGATCCATGAGATAACTGATGAGCTGGATTGCACTAAACTTAAAAACCGCTCTGTAAAAGACACTGATGAAAAAATGAGAAGCCAAGTCACAGAATGGGAGAAAATACTTACAAAAGACACATGTGATAAAAGACTTTTATCCAATGTATACAAAGAACTCTGAAAACTGAACAATAAGAAAATGAATAACCTGATTTTAAAATGGCCAGAGACCTAAGCAGACACTTCAGCAAAGATTATAGACAGATGGAAAATAAGCATATGAAAATGTTCAACGTTACTTGTTATTAGGGAAATGCAAATTACAAGAACGAGATACTAATACACACCTCTCAGATGGCCAAAATACTGACATCACCAAATGCTAGTGAGGCTATGGAGCAACAGGAATTCTTATTCATTGATGGTGGGGATGCCAAATGCTATACAAGTTTGGAAGATAGTATGGCAGTTTCTTATAAAACTCAACATACTCTCACCATATGATCCATCAACCACACTCCTTGTTATTTATCCAAAGAAGCCATAAACCTAAGTCCACACAGAACCTGTACATAGACATTTACAGCAGCTTTATTCATAAGTGCCAAAACTTGGCAGCAATCAAGGTATCATTCAGTATGTAAATAAATAATAGTATATCCAGACAGCAGAGTATTATTCAGTACTAAAAAGAGTAAGTTATGAAGTCACGAAAAGACACGGAAAAACCTCAAGTAGGTATTGTGAAAAAAGTCAGTCTAAAAAGGCTACAAACCGTATGACATTCTAGAAAAGGCAAAACTACAGAAAGATTAAAAAGACTTAAAAGGTCAATGGTTTCCAGCGGTAAATGGGGAGGAATGATGAATAGGCTGAACACAGAGGGTTTTTAGGACAATGAAATTATTCTGTACAACACTATAATGGGGGAAGCATATCATTATACATTTGTCCAAACCTATAGGATGAACATCAAGAGCGGATCCTAAGGTAGACTATGGACACCACAGGTGATACCGACGTGTCAATATAGGTTCCCTGACTGAAATAAATGTACTACTCTTGTGCAGAATGTTGACAGTTGGGGGAAGCTGTGCACATGTGGGGGCAGCCATTGTATGAGGACGCGCTCTACTTTCCATTCAATTTTGCTGTGAACCCAAAACTGCTCTAAAAAAGAGTAACTATTTTTTTTTTTATTTAATGGAGAAAACATTTAAATATTTATTTAATATTTTTAATATAGTATATACAAACAGATGTTATGGATTCCACAGCTACATTCCTTAGCTAATAATACAGCTTAAGTTTTCTGTAGTACAAATTTGTCCCGTACTTTTATAAAGAAGGCATAAATACTGGTGGCTATACAGGATATTTCTCTCTTTTAGGATTTTCATTGAAATGCTGTCAAAAGTTTCCCTAGATAACATTTTAGGATCATCAGACATTCACTACAAATAAATTTTGTGAGGAAATCTAGAACAAAGGTTGGAAAACAAGCCACATGCAGTTGCTGCTTGTTTTTGTAAATAAAGTTTTATTGAAACACAGCTGTGCCCAATTGTTCATATACTCTCCCTAGCTGCTTTCATGCTACAATAGCACAACTGAGTAGCTACAACAAAAAACATCAAGCCCGCAAAGACCAAATTACTTACTTTGTGGCCCATTACAAGAAGTGTCCTGGCTCCTGACTAAGAATAAGTAGTTGGAGTTTGGAAATATTTTTGATTAAAGAGAGAATACTGGCCTTTACCATTTCATTATTTGTACATAATAAATAATGCAATTCATAAAGCAGTTTCCTAATGAGAATCAAAAAAATACACTGATATAAAATAAAGCCACAGAGAGTGATAATGACACAATGGTTAGTGGAGACTCCATACTCATATGGACTGAATTTACAACTGGACTAGTAAAATGATGGAAACATGTTACTTTATTTTGTACAACTCCTCATTTTCTTCATCTGTCAGATGATGACAATAGTACCTGCCTCATTGGCTAGTACAGAATTCAATGAAAATAAATATAACTCTAGCAGTTTCAGACATTTACTAATCATTAGGAAAGGTAAGTCACTAATATTGTATAATTTAATTATGATGTCTTTTCCCTAAAAGTTATTCTTAAACCTAAGGATATTTTCTTGAGACTAGTTAGAAACTTGACTTTAAAACTATTTCTTAAAGGGGCACAATGCATCAAAGATTCTCAGTGGGCAGTGTTCCATGCCTTCGAGTTTAATTCATCTTTGATTTGTTTATATACTGGGGCTTGAAACAAGATTTAGTCTGGAAAAAAAGGATTTCACTGCTCTTTAAACAAATTTAAAAACCAAAGGACCAGAAAGCATTTAATTTTATGTGCCATAAAAGGTTAATAACAGAAAAAAATTCTATAATAAAATAAAATGATCCAAAGACCCATATACAATTGGGCAATGACTAAGTTTTATGTAAGCAATTATTATCATTCCACTTTTTCTCTAACAATCTTAATTCGAGCATTTTGAACAATGGAGTTTAAAAGTAAAAGTGCTTAGCTTCCATGCACAATAAGACAATGTAAAAACATTATATATATTTCAGTTGATACTACTTCATGAAAATAGTAAGAATAATACATTTAAAATTTTTACATTGCATAAAAATATAAATTAAACTTTTGAGGCATGAAAAAGATTGGTGCTTTTTAAAAAGATTAAAAAAAAAACAAGAAGTGTAAAGGATGAAATTCTTTTCTGTCTTATCTACTGAATAAATTGGCAAACAAGATAGCATGACCTATCAATATTGGGATGATATCTATTAATATTCTATGACTTACATGGCTAACCCTGAACCAAAAAATTATTAAGAACTAAAAACTCAGTCATTATCTCAGAATTCAAGAAAAATTTTAAAAGCATAAAAATTAATAATGTTAAGCACTTAGTATTCTCTAAAAACAGGATAAAAGAAAGTAACTGTACCTGGTGCCCAGCCTTTACTTGCTTCAAAACATTTTCATAGCATACTTCGTCCATATTATTCAATTGCTGTACCTTAAGTTTTTTTAAAACACAAATAATATAAAATGAAGCAGTTATAAACTTTCTAACTACCAAAAAAACTACAGATTTTAAGGCATTTTTTCCCTTTCAGATTAACTAGAATGCAGAAGCAACAAATGCAATATAAACATGTAGCATGTAACAACCTAATAAGAAATAAACACAATATAGTTTAAAAGTACAAATAAAATACCTCATATAATACTTGCAGAGTACTAACTTTCTAAGTATGCCAAGTTTTTAAAAGACAATTTTAAGGATAATATATTAGTTGTAGGTATTTTAGAATAATTTTAAAGTTCTTTTCTCTGCTTTCCCCAGGAAAGCCCACTCTTCAGGCTGTTTTTCTTCTATTTCATTCTGTAAATTATAGAGCTTTCCTCTGGAATTCTCAAAATCGCCAGAACACTACTAGTAGAATGCCATGGTATATAAAGCTGAAATCGAAGGAAACATACTGTTTCTGTAATATATATGGAGGGGGTAGATATTTTTCTACAGAAACATTTCTCAGATTAAATGAAAATTTAATATCAATTTATGAGTTAGGAAAGGGTCTCATTTTCCCTAATGATGAGGAAAACTTCCAACCAAAAAGGTAAGATAGTTAATCCAAAGGAGCAGGCATGTAATCCAGCCTATATCTCCCTATTTAACATTTGTTAAGAGTGTAGAGGGGATGAAAATGTCATACACATCTGAAATGACTATGATTTAGATTATTTGCTTTAATAAAGCAAACGTTTTATCATTCTGTTCCTCTTATGATTTGTGGTGACTAAGTAAAATGAGAGAATCAGAAGATAATTTACTCCCCATTAATGATTCAAAACCAACTTCTGTTCACAATCATTTTTTCAGTGCAGTCTGAGTGCCAGCCAAAGCCATTATTTCAGATTAGAGGTGTCAGGCACATAATCTTCCTATGTTCTTCCATGATAACTGAATCATATCACGTGTTTCTGAATGAAACTCTCAGAAACCTACCAGGACTTCCTTTTATACAAGATGACAAATTAATATCTGGTTAGTAAATATATTAAACAACACCATGGGGAAATTCTTAATGGTCACCAATTGTATATTTCACTGAGTGTAAAAATAATACCTTTTAGTACAACAAAAAGATCTGTATCTATAATTAGTACATATAATTAATTTACTATTTACAGTATGTAAGATATGTAAAAGTGTCTTTCTAATATGGTCAAACTTCTAAACTTTCAAAATAATTATGATGGTTTAACCACCAGATGCCATTCTTTTTATGATTATAATTTTGACATATTATGGTACAAATACTTTGAATTTCATTAGCTTTAAGTAATTTACCACTTTGTAGGATAGAATTAAAAAAATGTTTAAAATGGTTGAAAAGCATCTGAAAAATTTTTCTTCTCTGTATAGTATCTTTCTGTGATAAGCACCTGCTATCACTTAAATTATAAAGCTGAAAGAACAATCTAAAGCTAAAAAACCAGCTCTACACCTGACCTAATGGTACATTAAAATGTACTAAAAAATCAAATATATATCAAGAAAAAAAAAAGTGATACTGAAAAGCACTTGAAACAATTAATGATAAAATATGTACAGTAGAACTATTATCATATCATGAACTATCCTTTTGTCCATAGGTCTGAAACAGCTCTCTACAGCTATATAGATAACCTTACTTTGATGCAATGTAGATGGAGCATAGACACTGTTGTAGTGACACAGTCACTTCCGGTATTTCCTAGCTGAGTATTTTATTTGTAATAGTGTACGGTAAAATGATCGTACTTTACTAATAAAATTCTCTTCAGACAAGTAATGCAAACATTAAAGACCAAGGCTGACATAGTAACACATGAATCCATCTTATTTTCTTTTATGAAGAGATCATAAGGCGTATGAATCTTCTCTTAAACCTATTTCTTCTACAGAAAAAAAAAGTGTCATTAAACAGAATATTAAATGCATAAATTTTGAGCTAGGTAAAATATTCTTTCACAATATTATAAAAGTCTAAAATAAGCACCCTAATAGTGTAAATGGTACACAGTAATACTATAAACAAACTTTTAAAAGCACTATAAAGAATTTAACATATGCTACATATATATAGTTAATATGGTAATTCAAAATATTTACAAGTGAAATAGAACACCTCCATTAATAGTTGCTACTAGGAATTATTTTTCAATTGCATAAAACGTACTATTTATTTTAGATGGATATCGTATCAAAATGCATATTATTGGTTTAATGAGAGTCTTTTATTATTTTATACCAGCCTTTAATCATATCAAAATGACTTTTTGAAACATATAACTTTATATATAACTTGTATTCTCAGCTAAGAATACAAAATCTACATTGATGATAGCAATGCAAACTACAAGCAACTTTTGGAAGGAATTTTTCTACTATATCTAGTTAAGGAAGTGTGCTTAACTTTGTCTAAAACATTCAATTTGTAATCCTACAGATTAGGTCTTTTGGAGAAATCCCAAATACATTAAATATTAAACAATACATCAACAAAAACAGTTTTAGAAAAGTAAATTATCAAAAAAATATTTACCTTATTTGCACTTTTAACTCCCAGAAATGTCTGTCCAAGAGGAACTGGTCGAAAACGGCCATCAAAGTAGAAAAGTCCAATACAGGGATTAACGTGTAAAAATGTAGCAACATCCAAGTAGTTGGGTAAGGTCGCAGAGAGCCCAAGAATCCTTATCATACTCTGTGTGGATTCCACCTACATGGGTTATATTATTTAATATCTGATGTAAATTCAAACCATTTGGATTTTTACAGAGTTTGAAATAAGTTTTAATAAATATAGAGTATGAAACATTTACAACAAAACAGGACTCCCCTCACCCCCAACAACACATAGTCTAAACACAGTTTAAACACAACACATAGTCTAAAAGGAAGATAAAATGAAAGAATAAATCTGGCATCAGGAATAATCTAATTAAAAATGTGATTTTAGTAGATTTTCTCAACTGGAAAATCCTATTAGTTAAATGGCTTTTTTTTTTTTTTCCTAAAAATATAACAAGGTAAGTGACATACATGGCTTAGATTTTAGTCCAAATTTTACCAATTTATAATTTCAGGTGCTAAAAACTAAACACATAAAAGTCCAAAATAAGTAAAGTAAAATATTTCTAGTGTTTTACAAATTTAAATTTAAAATGCATGACAACTGCATGACAGAAACATTGGAAACTATGTGTTACAATACATTCAATGAAAAATTATTTCCGGGGTGCCTTGGTGGCTCAGTCGTTAAGTGTCTACCTTCGGCTCAGGTCACGTTCCCAGGGTCCTGGAATTGAGCCCCACATCAGGCTATCTGCTCGGTGGGAATCCTGCTTCTCCCTTTCCCACTCCCCTGCTTGTGTTCCCTCTTTCGCTGTATCTCTCTCTGTCAGATGAATAAATAAAATCTTCAAAAAAATATTTCCAAGAACAATTTAAAAATTTATTTTTTAATTAATTATTTATTTACTTTAGAGGTGGGGAGGGGCAGAGGCAAAGGGAGAGAGAGAATCTTAAGCAGGCTCCATGCCTACCATGGAGCACTATGCAAGGCTCCATCTCACAACCTGGAGATCATGACCTGAGCAGAAATCAAAAGTCAGATGCCTAACTTACTCAGGAACTCACGTATTTCTCCATGGGCCTTTTAAAAAAATTCTTGAAGACTCATTTATAAAATCAGCATTTTCCTTCCCTAATTATAGATTGCTTACTTAGTCCATAATTCTTCACCTTTTATATAGTATTCCTTTTGCTATATCATAGCAACATATAGTTGAGCATATCAGTAAAACAGATGAATTTCTGAGAAACAAATACAACTAATTATTCTATCATCACACAGGAAAAGTTTTCAAATTGGCTTAACAAATTATTGTTAAGCACCTTATATTAAAATAATTTTATATTCATAACAGAAAGTTTGATTGCAGGGAATAACAGCCAAAACTTTGGAAAAAATTACAAACTACTCAAAAAATGTATTGAGCCACATTTTGTGTTCATTGGTGTAGTGTAATACTCTCATTTTGTTTCTGAGCACTGCTGGTAACACTGACTTAATTTGGTCACCAACTATCTGCTAAGCTCTTAATGGCAGGCACGGTGCCAACAGAGCAGGAGCTTAGAGTCTATGCGTAATAATGACAACAAACATTATGATGTGTCCTATTAATAGCAGCACTTTCTAAAAACTGTGAGAATAATGGAGAGAGATCACTGATTAAACCCAGGTAAATCAGGGAAGGCATGCTGAGTGCAGGTAATGGTTCTAATCCCAGAGAACAGACAGGGAGGGAGGCCAGAAAGGATGGTGAGTTTAAGGTACCGCACTTACAAAAGAACTGGTGGTATGAACTGGAGGAGGGAGGGGACAGAACATCTGGTTAGAAATGGGGGGAGGGGGAACAGGGTGATGGGTACTGAGGAGAGCACGTGCTGTGATGAGCACTGGGTGTTATACTTAACTACTGAATCACTGAACATTGCATCAGGACTAATTATGTACTATACAGTGGCTAACTGAACATAAAAAAAAAAAAAAGAAAGAAACGCAGAAATGACCGTGAAAGAGGAGTTTGTCCATTTAGCTGCTCATAAGCACTCAGCAATGTCCAGTTCTCTCTCTCAATTATGTTTTCAGGTCTAACTCATGACAGTTTATAGTACTGTCATCCTGTTAAGTTTCTAAACATTCTGTAAAAGGTCTTTATCATTTCTAATTTTGTTGATTCAATGGTTTTCTACTTGTGATTAGACTTGTGAGGTTTCTTTATTTTACTCAGTTTTTTAAAAAAACTACTTCAGTTTTTAAAAAAAAATTATTGTTTTTCATAATTAATTTAATATTTTCAGCTTTATTATTTTTTCCATTTGTTTTTGTTAGAATATTCTATTTAAAACTGTCTAACATTTAACATTTAATAATTAACTTATTTATGGTCCCTCCATTCCTGTTTCATTTTAGAGTATAATTCTTACTCTGCATTATAATTCTAGGTATATAAGAGTGCTGTCCCTCTCTCCTCTCCTTTCCTTCCATGATCACTTACTGACCTCTAAATGGCAGGAGATTAATCTTTCAGTTGGTTAAGTTTTCAGTCTTCATTTTAATAGGCATAAAAGTGTAGAATGTATGCATGCATGCATGTATTGTATGTATGTATGTGTGCATATACATCTACATAGATGTACATATATCATTTTATCATATAAAAGTTATTTCTAAATTTCTATTGTATTTTATAAAGCCTCTGATGTGTTCAATTTCTGCTTTGAGAAAATGTTGCATGGAGACCTGAGATTTACCTATTCATAGGATATGCAATTCTACATGTTTGATCACTTTACCATATTAATTACATTATTCAAGTTCTCGACGTTAGCAATACAGGATGTTAGTATCTGCCAAAAGAAAGAATCATTTCAATCACATTCAAACTTCCCATTTTGAATTAGGATACAAAATGTTCCTAAGGGGAATAATTTATATCATTACTATGATACAGTAAAGGACCATTCATCCCTAAGCCCTAGGGGTTCTGGAGAAATACTGGGTAGCATTCTGCAGCCTATGTCCTTAATAATAATCTTTCTGTCTGTGTTTTTGTATCTCTTCTGCTTTAATATTTTGTATACTTCCCTTTTTAAAAAAGATTTTATTTATTTATTTTTTAAAATTTTTAAAAAAATTATTAAAATTTTAAAAAAATTATTATTATTTTTTAAAGATTTTATTTATTTATTTGACAGATGGAGGTCAGAGTAGGCAGAGAGGCAGGCGGTGGGGTGGGGAGGCAGGCTCCCCACTGAGCAGAGAGCCTGATGTGGGGGCTCAATCCCAGGACCCTGGGATCATAACCTGAGCCAAAGGCAGAGGCTTAACCCACTGAGCCACCCAAGCACCCCGTATACCTCCCTTCTAAATAGAAGTCTGATTTAGAAAACTGGTTTCTTACCTGAGGTTTGAAAACCTCTGATGTGATTTGAAAAAGTACACATGATTTAGAATGAATTTGGCAAGTTAATAGACCAATGAGAGAATGCATATAAAAAGATTTAACCTTATCATTATTTTTTAAAATGTAGGTATATGTCATTCTCTCTTGTTATCGTAAGTAAAATAAGGGGGTTTATGGAAGGACATTTGGGTAAATATTTTAATTATTTCTTCAGTTTCCTATGTTTCTTCTTTGGTCAAAACCTGTTTGCATCATGCTGGTATTCTCAGTTTACTGCACCTAATTGAGCAATTCCCAAGGCCAGATTTCTCCCTGCGTGTTGTAATACAATGTACATACAGGCTGGGAAAAATCCAAATGCCTGGGTATACTCCCCAACACAAATGTTTCTTATAAGAGAAATTGTGGCCCTGTAACTTCCAAACTCTTTCTGTAAATTTAGAGATGAGTTTAGAGGTTATATCTGGGCCTATCTGAAGAGTAAACAAAACATCACCTATGATATATGTACAGCTCCTTAGAAGATTCTTAGCACTTCTGTGAGAGAATCAGAACTACAACTTGTAAACCAACATTCCTTTCAAATTAAAGGTATTTGCCTGGATATAAAAACAATCTCCCTGGCAAAAAGTCCTAAACGGAGTTTATCAAGTACTGAATCAACATAAACATTTGTCTGGCAGAGTTACAGACTGGTTAAAGAAACAGTTCCATTTGTTCCTTAAACTTACAAATCAGTGGATTTGTAAAAATTTTTTAAAAATGTATAAATTACCTAAATTTACAGAAGAAAATTAAAAAATAAGAAAATAAAAAATAAGAAAATAAAAAAGATAAGAGAATTTTCAAAATATGGTTTTGAATATACTTCAGAAAGTTTTACCTCTCAGTGATATTAACCAGAAAACAACTTAATAAGCCTTGGAAATCATATTTTGTTAAATTACTGTTCATTCATTGTTCATTCATTTTTAGTGAGGATTTTATAAACCTGCTTTCACAATAAAAAGGGGACAAAGTATGTTCCAATTTGATGTTCATTATTACTAGAAAGGATTCAATAATAAAATATATAACAACAGATAGTCAGAAAAGGGAGTAGACAAACAAAAAAATACTCCTTACAGAGGAGCAAGCACAGCATTTTAAATAAGGTCAGAGAAGATTTTGCCATTTCATTAGTCGGTCAACAGATTTCAATTGTATAACTAAATGCATTTTGGAGTGAGGGCAAGGATGGACCAGGAAATAACAATAAACATAACAGTGTGCAGTAAACATAACAGAGTCTTTACAATCAAAGAGCTGACATTTTAGTGAGAGACAACCATAAACTGATAAACAAATTAGGCATTATCAAGTATTGCTAAGTGCCATGAGTGAAACAAAACAGGGTAATGGCATAAAAAGTAGCATGGGAGGGGTCCCACTTTAGGCGGGATAAGGAATAAAAGCCTTGCTAAAGAAATATGAGGGATAGGGGCGCCTGTGTGGCTCAGTGGGTTAAAGCCTCTGCCTTCAGCTTGGGTCATGATTCCAGGTTCCTGGGATCGAGCCCCGTGTCAGGCTCTCTGCTCAGAGGGGAGATTTCTTCCTCCTTTCTCTCTGCCTGCCTCTCTGCCTGCTTGTGATCTCTGTCTGTCAAAAAATAAATACATTCTTAAAAAAAAAAAAAAAAGAAATATGAGGGATGATCAGGGGATAAAAACCTTCAAACAGAAGAAAAAGTAAGTGCAAAGGAGGATTGTAACAAGCTGAACAGAAAGCAGATGATGAAAGGAGACAGTGAACAGAGCTGAGTTTAGAGGTTGGGAATCCTCTCGTGTCTGACTCTGTGGGTCGTAATTCACAACCTTGATTTAATAGACACATAAGAGCACTTTCTACCCACCATACTGAAAAATACACATGGGAATTTACATTAAATAGCTACAGGAACCTTGAAACAATTAAAAATATTATTAAGTCACAAAAAACTCAGTAAGTTCCAAAACCGAAAAAAATATATAGGCCACGTTCTCTGATTACAGTGTAACATACTCAGAAAGATAAAACCAAGGAATGGCCCAAAATTTCTACTCACTTAGTGATTAAAATATATCATTATGATCCTATGAGGTTACTATCAATAACTTCATAGCAGGTTTCTGAGAAGGCATTTGATAAGTTAGCTCAGTCTAAAAGACTCAGTGGGTATAAGAAAAGCACTTCAATGTGAGTAATATGAATACTTTCAGAATTAGCCATCTATCAACACTGGCATAGGACCTAAATTTTAGGCAATGTGGATACAATGAATAAGACAGAGATCTACACATACGGAGACTGTTTGCAAAAACATAAGGAGAAAGGATTAAAACATGATAGAGGTAGATGAAAATTAGAGTATAAATACATATACAACATCTGACCATGGATTTGCATTCACTAAAAAAATCTCATGAATATCAGCAAAATCCCAAACAAACCCAACTAAAAACAAAAGAACCCTCTATGGGGGAAACAATGAATATACCTATTACTTAAGAAACTTCCTTTACATGTTGTGATGAGAATCTTTTATACTGATTAGAATGAAGATTTTAATTACACACACTAGTTCTAGGTAGTACTGGTGGTGATTTGAAAGGAAATAAAAGTAATTTTTGGCTTTAAAATAATTATTTACAGGGGTACCTGGGTGGTTCAGTGGGTTAAAGTCTCTGCCTTTGGCTCAGGTCATGATCCCAGGGTCCTGGGATCGAGCCCCACATCGGGCTCTCTGCTTGGCAGGGAGCCTGCTTCCCCCTTTCTATCTCTGCCTGCCTCTCTGCCTGCTTGTGATTTCTGTCAAATAAATAAATAACATCTTTTAAAAAATCAAATAATTATTTACAACATAAAAGTTACTGAACATATTTTTAGAGTATTTCCATGTCAAAAACATGATACTCTGCAAACACCAGATATTTTTCTGTGAAAAATCCAATTTAAAACTACTCTATTTTTTATCTAAAGGTATAATCCTATTATTCTCAATATATATAATAGCCTATATGTGAATTACTTTCTTTTAAATGAGATTAACTTGGAACTTTATGTTAAACCAAATCTCAAAGTTCTATAAACTATACACATCTAACTAAAATGTATTAATTGTTGAAAACTACAAAAAATTTTTTCAAGATTTTATTTATTTATTTGACAGAGAGATGGAGAGATAGTACAAGTAGGCAGAGCTGCAGGCATGGGGAGATGAAAAAGCAGGATCCCTGTTGAGCAGGGGGCCCGATGCGGGGCTCGATCCCAGGACCCTGAGACCATGACCCAGCTGAAGGCAGAGGCTTAACCCACTGAGCCACCCAGGCACCCCAAAAACTATACAAATTTTAATATTTTACAGCTTCTTCTGTATCATTAGCCCAAAACTATGCAGTAAGTTTTTAATGATATTTGCCCCTAGATAAAATCGAAGTTATTACAGTTAAGAATACAACTAGTATTAGTTCAGTGTTGTTATATACAACAGATTTGGCCTTTATTACAATTTTCTCTTCCAAATTCCTGTCAGTCATGCCAAGTGTGTTGTGAATTTGGTCTCTAATACCAACTCACAGACCTGAACCTGAACACAACCAACACTGTATTAGAATAGCTTCTAATGGTACTTCCAGTTACAAATGTTGATGTGCAATATAAAACACTGCCATCTACCGGGAACATCTAATTAAAAGGAACAAATAAAAACAGGAACTTTGCTTTTTAATAACTAGAGTTATGCGCTTTGTCATAGCATATTAAGAAATAAGAGGAATCACATACATCCTTCTATCAAGGGTATTAAAATCTAGTAAAGGATAAAAGTGAAGACAGAATTAATTATAGCAAGTTGTGAAATTATAAGGACAATAGGGGTAAGAGCTAAAACTGTGTAAAGGAGCAGAGAGGGAATCCAGAAAAGGTGTAATTCATTTTGAATTTTGTACTAGGAAACACCTAAAATAAGAAGTGATATTTGGCAGAATCAAAAGGATATCAGGTTTTCAACAGATGAATGTGTGGAGTGATGAAGATATGTAATTCTGTATTTATAACCTTTAATCTCATAACTGATAACACATTCTGTCTCCAGTGAGATGAATTTCATCTCTGGAAAAGAGCCAATGTTATTGGAAAGGAAATAGAGAAGAAGGAATGCATAGTTTTGTGTGGCTGGAACCTATTACAGCTAAGGAATATGTAGAAGTTAAAAGTTAGACAAATAGATCACAATAGTCTTTAATGTCCAGATAAGGAATTTAAACGTTTTTCTTCAGATAACAAAGAGCAATCCGTCAAGTTTATGAGCATAATAGTGCTAAACCACAAAAGTGGAGTTTCATTATGTGATGAGAGATATCACTGTGTATGATAAATATATTATCATATATTATATATTTAGATGTTATATATATTATATACTATATCCCTGTATCGTATATTAAGATATACATTTCTATAATTGTATTACATATGTAATAAACCTGTAATACATTTTATATATTTAGTTTATATATATTTAACTTTATATGGTTTATAACATAGATTATATATGGAAAATTATACCTTTATAAAGAGTTAACAAAATATTTATAAATTTATATTGCATATATAAATATAATATATATATGAGAAATACATAATGACATGTATCTGTGTACATATATACAGAAGTATTAGCAGCAGGTCTGCAATCTATTTGCTCCCTTAACTGGAGGTACTCGGCAAAGATGTCCTAGTCAAATCCCCTTGTAAACTTGCTAATTGCAGACCTCCTGGTAAATGTACTCTAGTTATAGGAAAGTGCTTATCTTTATAATGTTTTTAGCTGATGGATGTGGTCTCTCTAGGCGGCTCAACGTAAATAATCCTAGAATGTATGGATTCCTATGGCATGGCTCCCTGAAAAACATCACTAAGCTATATAAGTATCATGCTATAAAATAAAACATTTAATGATTAAAATAGCTCTCTTTGAGCAGATGATGCCCTGCATGCTTCTTTTTGAGACCTCCTATGTAAAATCTGGGTCAGAGCCAATTCAAAATGGCAAGAAAGGACCTGGAAAGCAGTGACAGCAGTTCCAGGCTTCTCCATGCTTCACCTGTGTCTCACAACTACCTATATCCTTGAAATTCTTACGTTGGATATTAGCTAAAATATCTGATTTTTGTCATTTTGAGTATTTCAACCTTTTGTGTTTTATGTATGTGTGTTTATGTGTATATGTATACATGTTTTTGAAATTAATATGGTAAAATATGAACATGTCCCAAACAACCGTCGAATTCCATCTCTGTTACCAAAGTACCTTTATAATTTGTAGCACATTCTTCTGTGAATATGCATCCTACTCTACCCAAACCTAAAATCTAAAGATAAGTAAGAACTCTGTTAACTATACCCATAGCACCTAGAACTATGTGGTTGGCATACGTTCACTAGTTTAATGAATGAGAAAATAAATATATTGTACATTTTTTTCTTTACATAAATGAAATTGTGCTATATATAGAGGACAGCTTCCTATTTCAATGAGAATATAATCTATCTTTCAAGTCCAGTTCATACAGCTTTACCTCATTCTTTTTAAAGGCTGTAATGCAGCATTTTATGGTATGAATATAATTTATTAAACCACTTCATCTTTTGTTGGATATCTCGGTTGCTTCTAGCATATTTTGCATTAACAAGAAAGCTACAGTGAACACTGGTGTTATTATATCTATATTTTTGTGCTATTATTTCCATACATTAGCTCCCTATAAGTAAAAACACAGGGTTTATTTGACAGAGAGATAGAAGAGCACAAGTAGGCAGAGCAGCAGGCAGAGGGAGAGGGAGAAGCAGGCTCCATGCTGAGCAGAGAGCCTGATGCGGGGCTTGATCCCAGGACCCTGACCTGACCCCAGGATCATGACCTGAGCCGAAGGCAGGCATTTAACCGACTGAGCCACCCAGGTGCCCCCACAGAGTTGATTTTAGCGGGTGCTTTCAAATTACATTCTTTTTCACTTTTGTCAATCTGATAAAACTCTCATGTCCCTTTAAGCATCTTTTCTATAATGCTCAGTATGTTTATTTTTACTGCGAAATGATTTTTCCAAATTTTTAAAGTTTGTATTTCTTATTAATTTCTAATAACTATTAAATATAAAAGACATTTATTGTATTGCTACAAATAATTTGTTATTTTGTCTTCTTTTTTAACTTTTTGGAGGAGTCTTTACTGGCCACATATTCCCTTTACAACCTTTGGAGTTTTTAATTTTGCTTAGAGGTTCTCTACCTCAAGGTTATGAAAAAATCCTCTCTTATGTCTTCTTTAATGTACTAAGAGAGTTTTGTTTGATATAGCTAAATTATCATTTTTTAAAAAATGTTTTGTTTATTTATTTGAGAGAGATAGAGACAGAGAAAGCGCTCAGGAGCTGAGGGAGGGGCAGAGGCAGAGGGAGAAGCTTGCTCCCCACTGAGCAGGGAGGGAGCCTGATGCCGGACTCCATCCCAGGACCCTGGGTACATGACCTGAGCCAAAGGCAGACACTCAACCAACTGAGCCAACCAGGCATCCCTGATATGCTAAATTATTAACCATCTGGAATTTTATGGTGGATTTACCAGATGAAAACACACTATTTTAAGGCATTTTAAAATGCAATATTAACTTGTTAAAATTTTGCACTCCATTTTTTATATTAAATTCCCAAACCTAGACCTGGATCAGAGCTGTTTAGCATATGAAGTATAAAAGAAATGATGCAACTAGTTTTTATTTATTTTCTATACAGGTACAATCTAACAACAAATGTCATTTTTAATATTCATGGGCATTCTGAGACACTTTATCTTTTTACTTAATGAAAAGAGGGGCTGGCAGAAAATAATCATGATACACTGGTAAATTTACCAGTCTTTGTTTGGACTATTTATGAATAGCCACAAAGCTCCAGAACTAGAGACCATGCACACATGTCTTTTTTAAAAAAATAATGATTAAGATTATGCATACGAGGTGATTTATATTTTATTTTATCTAGTATACCAGAAAATTTATAAATCATGTTCAGATTTTTTCAGAGGGTAGAAGGCAGGGAGAGAAATGGAGGAAATCACTAAAATTTGCCTATGTTCTATCTTTAACACTTCATAGACAATATTACACTTGGCTTTGCAACAACGGTTTAGAAGTCTTCTTGTATTTACTTTGGTTAATTTTTAGAGACTTCAATAAAATAAGACTTGTAAGGAAGGAAGAAAGAGTACTTTCAATATGAAAATAAAATACCTAAAGTTTTCTCCATACTAAAATTATCTTTATTCCCATGAATAATACATATTAATATTTTTGAATGCTATATTTAAGCTTAAAAACATCCCTCCAAAACAAGCTTAAAAATAACTTCCACTTACCTGCCGTAAAGTACGTGCCACTATGCTTTCTAAGACTGGTCCTCTATCTTCATGCAGCAAATGAACTTCATCAAGAATAAGGAGCTTTACAATTTGGGAAAGAGCTACATCTCCGACACTCTTTCTTGTCACTACATCCCATTTTTCTGGGGTGGTCACAAGCATCTGTAAGATAAGATAAATTAAAGAAGAGAAAAAGTCACATAGTTTATATAAATTACAAATGTGTCATTCAAAAAGGATTATGATTGGCAACCTTTATACAGATCAAATAAAAAGTGTTTAAAATATCCCAGAATGATATGTAATTCACTGTAGACATTGTCATTTCAAGAGTAATATTTCATTTCATTTAGCTTCACGTAAGTTGTGACATTAA
Source organism: Lontra canadensis (assembly GCF_010015895.1). Lineage (NCBI taxonomy): Eukaryota > Metazoa > Chordata > Mammalia > Carnivora > Mustelidae > Lontra > Lontra canadensis. The sequence continues at coordinate 18,057,242 of NW_022631008.1, forward strand.
GCAGTTATTTAAAAATCAATGATAATAGTCTGTCAAAAAAATTACAGTAAGGTGTACAAAATAAAAAGCTTTTTTGAGAAGTGTCTTATGATGTAAAAAAACAAATGATTCTGGGTGCCTGGTTGGCTCAGGTCATAATCCCAGAGTCCTGGGATTGAACCTGCTTTGGGCTCTCTGCTCGGCAGGGAGTCAGCGTGTCCCTCTCCCTCTGCCCCCTCCCAGTCTCCAGTAAATAAAATCTTAAAAAAATAAACAAAACAAAAACAAACGATTCTATCTTTTAAACTGCATACAATGATAATGGCCTTCACCTGAAGAGGGACAATGAAGTGAACCAAATGTTAAAAGGCAATAAGAAGGAAACCAAGAATCTACTCCAGGTACCCAAATGTGAAGGAAACTTTACTAGGGACACATAGTTTTCAAAAAATTGCCCTTTAATATCAACTAGTATATGCACTATTTTGTACCAAAAACAATACATACAATACAGCCTAACTGGCACAAAATTGCAACCCAAATACAGACTGGAAATTCCAGGGCGTGTAGAGCAGGAGGTTAAGCCCGAGGCATTTATGTGAGCCTCACGGTAGCAGACCATTTAACATGAAACTGTAATGATAATTCTCTCTGCTTTTCGCATATTAAATTGTCTCCTCTAAAATCATCCTGTTGCAGAGAAAAAGATGACAAGTTTAGTAATACCCTCTACTATAGTAATACTACATTAGGAAAGAAGCCAATATGTGGATAATTCAAAGAATACTAGATAAATCAAAACTACAATTTCTCATGGCCAGTAGATCAGGATTAGAGACCAATGATAATCACAGTTGAACTGTGCTTTGAAGGGGTTCACTGAGATGAGGGTCAGAGTGTTCTCTCAACATTTTTGTTGTTTCACATCTGGTTAAGTCACCTATGGGGACAATAATTACCTTGATTTTTGTTTTATTTTTATTTTTTAGATTGGTACAAGTTATATATAAACTCCTTAATAAATCGAAAATATGATATGCCAATATGACCTGTTGCATTATTAGAGATACCACTGCTATCATTATGAAATTAACTGTACCAATGACAAAATTTAGAAGCTGTACTTGAAAAGAAATTAACAAACTATAGTGAATCGGATTAAGGAATTCATATCTAAGATACGACATACTATAAATCCAAAGTTACTTAGTTCAAAGTTGCTAAAGCTGAATGGCAATGTTGAGATCACAACAAATTTAACAGAAAGGATATGCTGCTGGAATTAAGTATAAACGGATGTATAATAAATTTTGAGATCTAAAATGGGTAAAAACATTCACTGTGAATTAAAATCTCTTGGAACAAATTTAAATTGAACTTCTACTTTGAATAACGACAAATTTAGAATAATCCAAAATGTAGGGATTACTTATTAACAACCCTTTTCATTCAAAATCCTGGAAGACAAGACTATCTGTTTTCAAAACAACAATTCTCATACACTGTATATTTAATATAATAATTTAAATAAGTAAGCTTATTAAGTCATGAATGTTAGGAATGACACAGGGTACACTTTTAAATAATAAAGCTTGGCTACCTACCTCACCAAGAACTAAGAATATGATGCTTATACTGTCTTATAATTAACTTTCAACGACGACAATGTGGCAACAAATTGTAAATCAAATTTTTCAGATATCAGAAAGCTATACCGAGGAAACTTTAAAAATCCATTTTAGCATTTTATTATACTTTACTTTTAGCACAGTGAGAAGAGGCTTCATTTATATTACTATTTCATCACTTCAATTCCCTGAACTTAAAATGTCTAGAACATGAAGTGTCACATTTGCTTAATGAATTGGAACTCATGCAAGACATTTCCATCTGCTCTTATATTGGGGGCATGGGTTAACCGTCAACATTTTTACTGTCAACTTAAATTTCTCTCAATACATGTACTTATTCCCTCAGAAACACAAAAATCATTACTTGAAACTGTTCCAGTTTTATCTTGTCCACTGGGAAAATGGCACAGTCGCGATGTTATATACAACCATTGTGTCAAAAATTTGGTGTCTTTAGTTTTAAAATGCTTATCCTTTAGATAGAAATACCAAATGACCTGAGACCTGGCAGAACCAATTCATCTGGTAGTTAACTTAAACATTAATATTAATATTATTATTATTATTATTATTTCACCTTTTGAAACACTAAGACCTATGGGAAGTCACTTTATCTCTCCTTCCTTTTATTTTCCAGCTTTATTGAAATATTGAGATGCAACAAATGTAAACTTAAGGTGCACGTGATGATCTGATACAAGTATATAATTTAAAATGATTACTATAAAAAGGTCAATTAACCCTCCCATTCCCTCACACAACTACCTTTGTGTGTGTGTATGTGTGTGTGTATCACCTGTGTGTGATAACATTTAAGGCTTATTCTATTAATACATAATACAGCATTGCAAATTATAATTAGCATGCTATACATCAGATCCTGAGAACATATTCATCTCACAGTTTATATCCCTTGACCAATATTTCCTCTTTTCCCAAACTTCCAGTCCTTCGCAACTACCACTCTACTATTTAAGTTCATCTTTTTTATATTCCACATTTAAGTTAGAACACACAGTATTGGTCATTCTCTGCCTTATTTCACTTAGCATAATGTCCTCAAGGTCCATCCATGTCGAAAAGTTTGAGTTTCCTTCCTTTCTATGGCTGATCAATATTCCACTGTACATATACACTATATTTTCCTTATCCATTCATCCACTGGGGGACACTTGGGTTGTTCCCATGTCTTGGCTACTGTTGATAATGCTGCAAAGAACATGAGGGAATGTGAAGACATTAAATTTTGTCAATTTTTTTTCCTGCATTTAATAAGATTATGGTATGATTTTTCTCTTTCATTCTATTAATATGATGTATTGGTCTGTTTATATTTTCTCTTTCTCCATGAGTCAGTAGATTGTATGTTTCTAGGAATTTATCCATTTTTTTCTAGGTTGTCCAATTTGCTGATATATAATTGTTCATAGTAGTCTCTTATGATCCTCTCTATTTCTATAGTATCCAAATTGGAAAGGAAGTAGTGAAACTGTCACTATATCAGTATCAGAAGACATGATACTATATATAGAAAACCCTAAGGACTCCACAAAAAAAAAAAAAAAAAAAACCCTGTTAAAACTAATAAATTAATTCAGTAAAGTTACAGGATACCAAATGAATAGATAGGAATCTATTTTATTTCTATAAATTAATAACAAACTATAATAGAAACGAAGAAAACAATCCCATTTACAATTGCATCAAAATGAATAAAATACCTGGGAATAAATTTAACCAAGGAGCTGAAAAATCTACATACTGAAAACTCTAAGACACTGATGAAAGAAATTGATGGAGACCCTAATAATTAGTAAGATATTCCGTGTTCATGGATTGGAAGAATTAGTATTATTAAAAAAATCTACAGATTCGGGGAACCTGGGTGGCTCAGTGGGTTAAGCCTCTGCCTTCGGCCCAGGTCATGATCTCAGAGTCCTGGGATCGAGGCCTCCATTGGGCTCTCTCCTTGGCAGGGAGCCTGCTTTCTCCCCTCTCTCTGCCTGCCTCTTTGCCTACTTATGATCTCACTCTCTCTGTCAAATAAATAAATAAATAAATAAAATCTTTAAAAAAAATCTACAGCTTCAATGTAATCCATATCAAAATCCTAACAGCATTCTTCATAGAACTAGAACAAAAATTTCTAAAATATTTATGAAACCATAAAAGACCCAGAATAGACAAAGCAATCTTGAGAAAGAAGTACTAAGTGGGAGGCATCATAGTCCCTGATTTCAAATTATTACGATAGCCAAGATAAGGAAGCAACCTAAGTGGATGAATGGAGAAAGATGTACACACACAATGGAATAACAGTCACAAAATACAGAAGGAAACTTAACTATTTGCAATAATATGTATAGACCCTGAGGATATTATGCTAAGTGAAATAAATTAGAGAACGACAAGTACTCTAATCATTTCACTTATATGTGGAATCTAAAAAACAAAACAAATGAACAAACAAGACCAAACACAATTTACTGATACAGAGAACAGATTAGTGGTTATCAGAGGGAGGAGGTTGGAGGTGGGTAAAATGGGTGAAGGTGGTGCAGTATACGGTGATGAACAATAAACAAACTCACTGTGGTGGTCACTTCATTGTGTATACAAAGAATAAATTATTATGTGCACACCTGAAAGTAGTATGTTATAAACCAATTTTATAGCAATAAAAATAAAATATTAAATAAATACAAGAAATTTTAAAAATAAAAGCATATTTTCTTGCCTTTATAAAATTTAGAGGTGATTTTGAAATTTTAGACTATGAAAAAATGGGGGAAAATGTTTAAACTAATTACATAAATGACTTTTTAAAAAAACAGAATGCTAAAGTACCAAAATATAGTCCTTAAAATCCCATAGATTAATAATAGTATTACTATTATTTCATCAATTCTCAGGAGCCATTATTATAAGCTACACCATCACTGTAAGTGTCAGTAAGAAGGTTTAAAAAAAAAAACAAAACCACTATCAAGGAAATTTTTCTTTTCTTCATGATAAGGGTACTCTTTAATCCCCATCAGCTGTTTCATCCATTCTTCCACCCAGGTCCCCCTCTAGTAATCATCAGTTTGTTCTCTGGAGTTAACAGTCTGTTTCTTGGTTTGTTTCTGTCTTTTCTTTTTTTTTCCTTTGCTTTTTGTTTTTTAAATTCCACAGATGAATGAGAGCATATGGTATTTGTATTTCTCTGACTTACTTCACTTAACATTATACTCTCTAGCTCTATTCATTTTGTTGCAAATGGTAAGATTTCATTCTTTTTTAAGACTGAATATATTCCATTATGTATACCACCTCCTCTTTATCCGTTAATTTATTAATGGACACTTGGGTTGCTTCCATAGTTTGGCTTTGTAAATGATGCCACACTAAACATAGGGGGGCATATATTGCTTTGAAGTAGTGTTTTGGTATTTTGGGGATAAATACCCAATAGCCTGATTAAGGGATAATAGGTTAGTTGTATTTTTAATTTTTTGAGGAACATTTTGGGAAACCTCCATACTGTTTCCCACAGTGGCTGCACCAATTTTCAATCCCACCAACAGTGCACAAGGGTTACTTTGTCAACATCCTCTTCAACACTTGCTTCTTGATTTTAGCTATTCTGACAGGTGTGAGTTGATATCTCATTGTGGTTGCGATTTGCACATCCCTGATGACGAGTGCTGCTGAGCATCCTTTCATGTGTCTGTTGGCCATCTATATGTCTTCTTTGAAGAAATGTCTGCTCATGTCTTCTGCCCATTTCTAAATTGGATTATTTGTTTTCTGGATGTTGAGTTGTATTTTTTTAATATATTTTGGATACTAACCCCTTATCAGTTATGTCATTTGCAAATATCATCTCCCATTAGGTGGGTTACCTTTTAGTTTTGTTGTTTCCTTTGCCATGCAGAACTACTTATTTTAATATAATCCCACATTTATTTTTACTTTTATTTCCCTTAGGAGACATATCCAGAAAAATTTTGCTACGGCCAATGTCAGAAATTATTGCCTGTGCTCTCTTTAAGCATTTTTACAGTCTCAGGTCTCATTTTACAGTTTCAGGTCTCATATTTTGGTCTTTAACCCATCTTTATTTTTGTGTATGGTGAAAGAGAGTGCTCCAGTTTCATTCTTTTGAATGTAGCTGTCCAGTTTTCCCAACACCATTTGTTGAAAAGACTTTTTCCCAATGTATATTCTTGCCTCCTTTGTTGAACATTAATTGATCATATAATTGTGGGTTTATTTCTGGGTTTTCTCTTCTGCTCCATTGATCTATGTATCTTCTTATGCCAGTACCATACTATTTTAATTACTACTGCTTTGTAAGATTACTTGAAATCTGGAATAGGGATACCTCCAGTTTTGTTCTTTTTTCAAGACTACTTTGGCTATTCAGGGTCTTTTGTGGTTCCATACAAATTTTAGATTGTTCATTCTAGCTCTGTGAAAAATACTGTTGGAATTTTGATAGGGATTGCACTGAATGTGTACATTGCTTTGGGCAGCAGAGACATTTTAACAATATTTGTTCTTCCAACCCATGACCATGGAGTGTCTTTTCTATTCTTTGCATCATCTAGAATGCCCATCATCAGTGTCTCATAGCTTTCGGAGTGCAGGTCTTTCACCTCCTGGGTTAAAGTTTATTCCTAAGTATTTTATTGTTTTTGATGTAATTATAAATAGGATTATTTTTAAATTTTACTTTCTACTGCTTCATTTATAGCATGTAGAAATGCAAAAGATTTCTGTACATTCATTTTGCATCCTGCAACTTTATTGAATTTACTTATCAATTCCAGTAAGTTTTTGGTGGTCGTCTCTCTATACAGTATCATGTCAACTACAAATAGTGATAGTTTTATTCCTTCCTTATCAATCTGGATGCCTTCATTCCTTATGTTGTCTAACTGCTGTGGCTAAGACCTCTAGTACTATTTTGAATATAAGGGCTGAGACTGGACATCCTTCTCTTGTTCTTGACCCTAGGGGAAACACTCTCAGTTTTTCACCACTGAATATGATATTGGCTGTAAGTTTTCCATATAAGGCCTTTACTATGTTGAGGTATGTTCCCTTTAGACTTATTTTGCAGAGGATTTTTATCATGAATGGATGTTGCACATTGTCAGATAGTTTTGCTGCATCTATTGAAATGATCATATGGTTTTTATCCTATCCCTTATGGATGTGACATATCCCATTGATTGTTTTGAGAATACTGAACCACCTTTCATGCCAGGTATATGTCCCAATTGATCATGTGTATGATTTTTTAAAACATATTGTTAGATTCAGTTTGCTAATATTTTGTTGAGGATTTTTGCATCTGTATTCAGAAATACTGGCCTAGAGTTTTTTTGTTTTTGGTTTTTTTTTTTTTTTTTTGGTGGTGCTTTTATTTGGTTTTGGGATCAGGGTGATACCGGCCTCAGAGAATAAATTTAGAATTTTTTTTCCACTTCGTTGTTTTGAATAGTTTGAGAAGAATATGTATATAACTCTTTAAATGTTTATAGAATTTGCTTGTGAAGCTGTCTGGTCCTAGACTTTCGTTTGTTAGGAGTTTTTGATTACTGATTCAATTTCATTATTGGTAATTAGTCTGTTCAAACGTTCTTTCTTCCTGCTTTAGTTTTGATAAATGAGATGCTTCTAGGAATTTTTTAATTTCTTCTAAGTTGTCCAATTTATTGGAATATGGTTTTCATAATATTCTGTTACAATTGTTTGTATTTCTGTGATGCTGGTTGTTATTCCTTCTCCTTCTTTAGAGATTTTATTTGGATTTTCTCTCTTTTTTTTTTCCCAATGAGTCTGGCTAGAGGTTTATCAAATTTGCTGATCTTTTCGAAGAACCAGCTCCTGTTTCATTGACCTGTTCTGTTGTTTTTTCAGTTTCTACATCATTTATTTCTGCTCTAATCTTTATTATTTCTTTCCTTTTGCTGGGTTTGGTTTTGTTTTTCTTTTTCTAGCTCTGTTTCATGTAATGTTAGGTTGTTCATTTGAGATTTTTCTTTCTTCTTGAGGTAGGTCTATACTGCTATGAACTTCACTCTTAGAACCACTTTTGCTGCATTTCAAAGATTTTGGACCACTATTCTCATTTGTTTCCATGTCATTTTTGATTTCTTCTTTGATTTCTTGGTTGGCCTATTCATTATTTAATAGCATATTATTTAACTCTCACATATTTGTTCTCTTTCCTGATTTTTTCTTGTGGTTGATTTCTATTTACATACTGTTGTGGTCTGAAAATATGCATAGTATGACTTTGATTTTTCTGAATTTGGTGAGACTTGTTTTGTGGCTTAATACGTGATCTATTTTGGAGAATGTTCCATGTGCACTTGAAAAGAATGGATATAATGCTGTTTTAGGATGGAATGTTCTGAATATGTATGTTAAGTTCATCCGGTCTAGTGCATCTTTCAAAGCCACTGATTCCTTGTTCATTTTCTGCTTGGATGATCTGTCCACTGATACAAGTGGGATGTTAAAATCCTCCACCACTATGTATTACTATCAATTACTTCATTCTTGTTTTTAATTGTTTTATGTATTTGGGTGCTCCCATTTTGGGTGCATAAATATTTACAATTGTTATATCCTCTTGTTGGATTGTCCCTTTTATTCTTATAGAGTGTCCTTCCTTGTCTTTTGTTACAGTCTTGTTTTAAAATCTCTTTTGTCCAATATAAGTATTGCTATTCCAGCTTTCTTTCAACTCCATTTGCATGATAAATGTTTCTCCATCCTCTTACTTTCAATCTTACTTTCAATCAGTCTTTCAGTGTGAAATGAGTCTCTTTGTAGGCAGCAATAAATGGGTCTTATTTATCAATGCACCTTATGGCTTTTGATTGGAGCCTTCAGTCCATTTACATTCAAAGTAATTATTGATAGATATGTATTTATTGTCATTTTGTTACTTGTGTTATGGCTATTTCCACTATCAAGTAAATTTTTAAAATGTGTCTTACAATTAATGAATATGGTACACTTAGTTGAAAATGAAGTGATCTTTTAATTAAACTAAAGAGCAATATTCAAGAATGCTTCATTAATACATCTTCTCTGATGAAAATAGTCATTCTGTAATTGTTACAAATCACATTTTAATGTTATAAATGTAGACCAGGCAACCGTTTGTAGGATTTAGGAATTCTATCTTCCTTTTTAAAATACATAATCACATACTCACTCAACCAACAAGTTTATAGATTACATGAATGTTTTAATTTAAAGAATAAAGCTAAAATGTCACACGGTTTAGATTCAATAAACATACATATAATTACAGTATTACTAACCTCTGCTATACAAATGTCAGCTCTGATTGATGGCAACAGCCCCCATAATGGAATCTGACAGCTTGCAAATTATACCTGCCCTGGGGACACTACAATAAATCGGTTAGTTCCAACTATTTCCTTTTCTACATTTTTATGTTCTTTCCTCTCCCATCAATTCACATGCATGAGTACCTGCTCATAGATGTAAAGCACAGTGTCTTTTGAAGTATCTAGTTTTATTTATTTATGTCAAGGACCACAGCTTTTAATTATAAAATAGAAATATAGAAATTAATTGGAAAATCTTCAAGTAGAGAGGTAGTCTTACCTCATATTCTTTGTTGAAAGTAAAGATATGATCAAGCTAAAGCATAAAGAATGTAATCTAAAATGTACCTTGGTATTCTCATGTTAGCAGAAAAACTCTCACACAATTTTCAGTTAGTATTTCATAGGTAACATTTACTAAATAAACAAAGGGTAATTCAACAAGAAATTAGAAAACTTTTGAAGGAACAGAGCATAGAGTGCTGGGAATAAAGAAGAAATACTTAAAATACCTGTTAGACTACACATGTTTACAGCTGTAGTGTAATTCTCTTTGTAGTTCTTTTTGTTGAAAACACTTTAAAACACTTAAAACACTTTAAGACACTTTCCAACAATCTCAGGACATACATGCCGAAGTCTACCCTCATCAGAATAAACCTAGAAGGATATAGTGCCTGGTTACCCTAAAATATAACTAATTACCTATAATATAGAAAAATACAGGAATTGTTTATATTGTGCATACAGGTCATAAAGATCTTGCTCTAATCTCTAAATGCTTGTCCAACTATATCATACTTAAAGGGTCTATCCAACAAGAAAATCTAACAATTATAAATATCTATGCCACCAATATGGGAGCAGCCAACTACATAAACTGGCAGTTAACCAAAATAATCATATTGATAATAATACATTAATGGCAGGAGATCTTAACACTCCACTCTCAGCAATGGACAGATCATCTAAGCAGAAGATTAACAAAGACACAAAAGCTTTGAATGACACATTGGACCAGATGGACTTTGCAGATATACACACAGCATTCCACTCTAAGACAATACAATACTCATTCTTTTTGAGTACACACAGAACTTTATCCAGAACAGACCACATACTGGGTCTCAAATCAGGTCTCAACTGCTACCAAAAGACTGAGATTATTCCCTGGTTGTTATCAGACCACAATGCCTTGAAACTGGAACTCAATCACAAGAAAAAAATTGGAAGGAATGTAAACACTTGAAAGTTAAAGAACATTCTGCTAAAAAATGAATGGGTCAAGCAGGAAATTAAAGAAGAACGTAAACAAATTCATGGAAACTAGTGAGAATGAATACACATTGGTCCAAAACCTATGGGATACTGCAAAGGTGGTCCTAAGAGGGAAATACACAGACATCCAAGCCTCTCTCATATAATTAGAAAAATCCCAAATGCACAAGCTAATCTTACACCTAACAGAGCTGGAGAAAGAACAGCAAATAAAACCTAAACCAAGCAGGAGAAGAGATATAATAAAGATTAGAGCACAGATGAATGAAATAGAAATCAGAAAAACAGTAGAACAGATCAACAAAACTAGAAGCTAGTTCTTTGAAAGAATTAATAAGATTGATAAACCTCTGGACAGACTTACCCAAAAGAAAAGAGAAAGGACCCAAATTAATAAAATCATAAATGAAAGAGGAGAGTTCATGACTAACACCAAGGAAATAGAAACAATTTATTAGAAATTATTACCAGCAACTCTATGTCAACAAATTAAGCAATCAAGAAGAAATGGATGCCGTCCTGGAAATTTATAAACTACCCAGATTGAAACAGGAAGAAACAGACAATCTGAATAGACCAATAGCCAGTAATGAAATTGAAGCAGTAATCAAAAACCTCCCAAAAAACAAGAGTCCAGATTCCATTTACAATAGTACCAAAAATCATAAGATACCTAGGAATAAACCTAACCAAAGAGGTAAAGGATCTATTGTCCAGAAACTACAGAACACTTATGAAAGAAATTGAGGAAGACACAAAAAGATGTAAAAGCAGTCCATGCTCATGGATTGGAAGAATAAACATTGTTAAAATGTCTACTCTGCCCAGAGCAATCTATACTTTCAATGCCATCCTTATTTAAACACCATTGGCATTTTTTAAGGACCTGGAATAAATAATCCTAAAATTTGTATGGAACCAGAAAAGATGCCAAATCACCAAGGAAATGTTGAAAAAGAAAACAAAGCTGCAGGCATCACGTTGCCTAACTCCAAGCTATATTACAAAACTGTGATCACCAAGACAGGATGGTATTGGCACAAAAGCAGACACATAGACCAATGTAACAGAAAAGAGACTCCAGAAATGGACCCTCAACTCTATGGTCAACTAGTATTTCACAAATTAGGAAAAAATATCCAATGGAAAGAAGATAGTCTCTTCAATAGCCGGTGCTGAGAATATTGGATGCCACATACAGAAGAATGAAACTGAACTGTTCTCTTACATCATACACAAAGATAAACTGAAAATTGATGAAAGATTTCACTGTGAGACAGGAATTCATCAAAATCATAGAGGAGAACATAAGAAGTAACCTCTTCAACATTAGCCACAGCAACTTCTTTCAAGACACGTCTCCAAAGGCAAAGGAAACAAAAGCAAAAATGAACTTTTGGGACTTCATCAAGATAAAAAGCTTCTGTACAGCAAAGGAAACAGTCAACAAAACTAAGAGGCAACCCACAGAATGGGAGAAGGTATTTGCAAATGACATTACAGATAAAGGGCTGGTATCCAAGATCTATTAAGAATTTCTCAAACTCAACACTCAAAAAACAATAATCCAGTCAAAAAATGGGCAGAAGACATGAACAGACACTTCTTCAAAGAAGACATACAAATGGTTAACAGACACATGAAAAAATGTTCAACATCACTAGCCATCAGGGAAATAAAAATCAAAACCACAATGAGATACCACTTTACACCAGTCAGAATGGCAAAAATTAACAAAACAGGAAACAACAAATGTTGGAGAGGATGTGGAGAAAGGGGAACCCTCTTACACTATTCATGGCAATGCAAGCTAGTACAGCCACTCTGGAAAACAGTATGGAGGTTCTTTAAGATGTTAAAAATATAAAGCTACCTTACGACGCAGCATAATATGTATATATATATATATATATAATATGGAATAAATATGTATTTATTCCAAACATACAGATGTAGTGAAAAGAAGGGATACATGCACCTCAATGTTCATAGCAGCAATGTCCACAATAGTCAAACTCTGGAGATGCCCTTCAATAGATGACTGGATAAAGAAAATGTGGTCCATATATACAATGGAATATTATTCAGCCATCAGAAAGGATGAATACCCACTATTTGCATCGACATGGATGGAACTGGAGGGGATTATGCTAAGTGAAATAAGTCAAGCAGAGAAAGACAACTATCATATGACTTCACTCATATGTGGAACATAAGAATAGTGCAAAAGACCACAGTGAAAGGAGGGAAAACTGAAGGGGGAGAAATCAGAGAGGGAGATGAATCATGAGAGATTATGAACTCCAGGAAAAAAATGGGGTTTCAGAGGGGAGGACAGTGGGGGGATGGTGTAGCCAGGTGATGGGTATAGAGGAAGGCATGTGTTATGATGAGCATGGGTGTTATATGCAATTAATGAATCACTGAGCACTACATCAAAAACTAATGATGTACTATACAGTTGCTAACTGAACATAATAAAAAATAAAAATACAAAATAAGTGCTTTTCCATAATACCACAGTATTTCATTCCATTAAATACTCATAGAACAAGGGTCTGAAACAATTTGCAATGATTCCTCTTCAGTTTACTCATAAAGACAGATTTTTGACATGTGAATAATTTGTGGTAGAAACTTGTCCTGTGGTAAGTTTTATTCTGTACAGTTGGGATATGACTCAGAGAGTACAGGTTTCCTCGGTTTGCTATAGTTTTTTTTTCTTCTTTCTCTTTCCTGCCACATGTGCAAGGTTCAATTTGAAGATCAATTTCTTACTAAAACACTTTAAAATGTCATAAATTACAATGCCAAACTATTAAAACCTCAAATGTGATGAACTAAAAACAGTATTCTGTAGTAATTCTGAAGTAATTCAAATTACCAATTTTAACTCTCCGAACTAACACCGCACATTCACTACTTAGAGATTTTGCCAATTCATGAACAATTAATCAAAAGTTTGTTTGCAGTCTACCACTGGACAGGAGAGACAGATGAAGATAGGATTCTAACATCAACAAATTATGGCAAAACCTTAGCTGCTGAAAACTACTGTAATTAAGAAAAAACCTTAGCTGCTGAAAACTACTGTAATTAAGAAAATTACCTATCCCTATTGTATACCTATTTCTATCATTTAAATCCTTTCTATATTATTTAGAAAAAGAACAAAGGCAGGACATGTGTTCTATTTAATCACAACTTATGGTTATCCAAGGGAGAGCTTCTCTGTGGAAGTCTGTAAATAACTCAGTGTCTGCAGACAGGTGTCTGTGTTTAGGAATCCAAAGATAAAGGCAAGAAGTTTAGAAGCTTATGTGATAAGGAGAAACACAGCAAAGAAGAAATGAAATGGGGCTCAAACTCTTTCTTACATGTTACAAAATGAAACGGTCAATGAGCGGGCAGCTGACCCTGTTGAACCAACTGAGGCTGCCTCTGCCCACTCAGGGTAAAAACGACATACACAGAGTCAATATGACTACGGAGCAGATCCAAATGAAATTATACATTTTTCTGCATTTTTCCTCCATTTCCTATAATCTTACAAAGTTAGAGTCCCAAAGCAAAACAAAACAGAACAAAAAAGACCAAACAACAGTTATTTGTTACTAGCTTTGAAGCGCCTTAGACAGAAATCCAAACACTAAAGTAGAGGCTTAGAAAAGTGTTAAAGGAGAAAAACAAATATGCCCCAAGCAAATACAGTATCCGTGATGAAGCACAACACCTCACTGTAAGCCTCCCCGACAACCATCTGAAAAAGAAAAACGGAGTGTGATATCAGCAAAATGGTAGCATCAGAACTTGTAGTGTTTGTCCCCTCCCCCAGAAACACCAATTTGAACAATTATCTGTGCATGAAAATAACTTCACAAGAGCTAAGGATTCCAGGTGAAGGATTACAGCACGTAGGTGAAGTGCAGAAATAAGAAAATACGTACTAAGGACAGTAGGGAAGATAGATTCACGGCATCCCCTATCACGCCACCTCTAAGCACAGGCAGCCCAGGGCAGAGAGACAGATACCTTCCCCCATTGGAGAAAGAAAGTAAACAGATGTCCCTTTTCATCACAGACCCCCCTTCTCCAGCACCAGGAGAACTCCCAAGGCCTTTAGGTACTCCCTACTGGCTCCTGCAAACCTAGGCCCCTGGTACACCCCAGCACCCACTGATCTGGCAGCCCACGGCAGTTCCCGCAGCCCCAGGAAGCATCTATGCCACAGGCCAGCAGCAGGCTTCTGTGAACCCTGGCCCACTGTACAAGCAAACGTGCTCAACATCACTAACCACAGAAAGGCAAATCAAAACTGCAATGAACCATCACTTAACACCTGTCTGGATGACTCTTACCAAAACAGATACCAGCATGTATAGTAGGAAACTGGTCCCCAAATGATTCTGGCATTGCACCTTGAGTAATAAAAAAAATGGCTAAATCTGCCAAGTATCCAGGGCCTCAGGACTCCAGAAGCCATTCTCTCTTTGGTTAACTAAACTGTTTTTAGTTAATTGATTGATTTTAATTAATTGATTAAAACTGCTTTCTTTTAAGCACAGCACTTGCCACAATGGTTTCATTACACTAACAGCAATGGTTGGGAGCTGAAGTTACACTGTAGTTTTGCCTCCATGCGGTATTTTCATTACCTTCACTAATTCATCATGGAGACACAGTTCTGTATCTTGATTAGTATTTATTTGTTAATGATGCTTAATATCTTTTTTTGCAACTGTGTCTTTCCCCTCGTAAGAATTGTCTCTTCTTGTATTTAGTGTTTATATCATCAAATTGCATAACCTAAACTTTTAATAGAGATAATATATAACTAGTGTTGTCATTTTGGAGGTAATTTGGCAAAATCTTTCAAAATTTAAAATGCACAAATCCTAGGTTCAGCAATCTCACTTCCAGAATTCAAAAAAAGGCCTGAACACATGAATAGACATTCATGAAGTTTTCTTAGAAGGCAATAATGTAGATCTATGCATACTGATACTAAGTGAAAAAGCCCCAAATAGTATGCATTTTATGCAAAGATACACACAAATGTATACATAAAGTATGATTCTGTTTTTATTATGTTAAAAGAAAATACACACACACTCCTCTACATTCTCCAGGTCTTGAGGGGAAATGTTTAAGAGGCTTTTCTTAAACTAAAATACGCTACTAATATTTCCCTTTCATAAGCTTCTCTGGCATCTCTGTGCCCATATTTTCTATCTCCACATTTATTACACTATACTGCTTGCTTAAGCGGTCTGGTACACGGTACATACTCAAGAACTGTTGATGAATTATAGTTTATTGCAGGTAATTATTAACCTCCTAACACTAGTGGCAACTCTTCTTGACTAATAAAAACCCAAATATTTCTATATTTAATAGTAGGATTTATATAATTTATGTTCTATATAGATCATTGGGTTTAAAAAGTTCTGTTTAATATACTGTCACATACAGATTTTGTGAATTAGGCAGAGGAATATTCTCCTCTCTAATCTGTTCTTGGACATTTACCAAAGAGAAAAACTTAAAAGCTTATTCAAGGGAGGAGACCCATTTACTGAATCCTGGACAAAGAAGACACTAGCACCCACACTGCTTACCCTATGTCTTGGGGGAAGAAAATCACAGTAGCCACATGTTATTTACCTGAAATGAATGTTGTAAAGAAAAGATGAGATCTTAATGGCTCTTCTTGGATTAACTTAAACTAAGTGGCTGGATCTTTGTCCTTTTGGGAAGAGCAGAATTGTATCTCAGAGTAGCACTCAAAGAGGAATGAATGTAATTTGAACATCCTGTAAGCAGGACTCAGAGATTTTTATAATTCTTCTTTCCTGTCCTCCCACCCCAACTCCATCAAGGCCACTGCAGGCCTTTACCAAGAAAGCAGGCCAGCATTTCTCTTCCTTCTGTCTCATAAGGCAATAGCTAAGGTTTTTTAACTTAATTTCCTCCAAAGCAAGGAAGAAGAGTAGGTATTCCTATTAATGGACTGAAACCTTTACTTCTATAAACACAATTTATCAATACTTCTAAATCTAAGTATCCTTATGGGCATGTCTCATTTACAAACACATTACCTCTGATACATTGTGAATGTGTGATGAGAACACATTCAATATCTTTCAGTGATGTACTTATCAAATATTTATTGTGTATATGTTACCACAATCTTAGTTTCCTCCATAATAAAATGAAGAAAATAACAGTACCTACATATCGGGGGGTATAATGAAAATGAAACACATAATTCACATAAAATACTTAGAATAATGCCTGATATATAATAGGGATCAATTAGTTTTTCTAATCTCATCAGCATCACCCTCTTGTTATTCACTGTAATATAGCAGACACTATGCTATGTGCTGTACATGGTGAGGAAAGATAAAGGCAGATAGATAACACCCTCGATCTGGTAAGGCTTACATTGTAATGCGCGTGGCAATAGGCATTATACAATTAAACTGTAAAATACAAAGTTTTACTTCTGATAAGCTATTAAGGATAACTTACTACTTAGATACCATCCAGTGATGCAACAAATCATAACAGGAAAATTTGACCTAAATTTGACCTAAATAGGAAAATTTAATCAGAGAAATCAGAAAAGGCATTATTAAGAAAGCAGAATTTGATTTAATGTCTTAAAGATGAAAAGGCATTAACTAGTTGAAGGAGAAAAAAAGACAGTTACAGGCAGAAGTGAAGCATATACACAGAACAGATGGGGAAAACGTGGATGAAAGAGTAAAGATAGGCAGCGTGCATGGCTAGAGCAAAGAGGATGGAGCACTGGACTCTGGTGGAAATGAGATGGGCAGGGACAGACAATGCACAGCCTTTCAGCCCCTTCTAGGAGGTGTATTCTTTTCACACTGTAGAGGAGCCTGGAAAACTATGAATGGCTTTCTTTTCCTCTCTTCTCTTCTTCTTCCCGTCCACCCATCTAATCATTCATTCCATTCATTCATTTTGGATTGTCATTGTTTTTCATAGACAGGGTATGAGAATGAAATGCGAAAGAGTAAAACTAACCAGGCTGAATTTCTGGCTACCTAAGGGGGAAGAATAGGATGGAGCAGATTGGATGCTGGTACCCCTGTTACAATACTACAGAAGTCATCAAGGTGAGAGAAGACAGAAGCCCAGAGAGGATGGATTAGTGAAGATGGAGAGGATATGGATGAAAGTGAGAAAAACATAGGAGATAAAATCATTAATTAATAGGAATTGGTGCTGGATTGACTAGATTCACTTTATATTTAAATATAGACTATGTTTAAGTATTATTTTTCCCAAGGAAAAGTAACATATAAATATATTCTGCAGAAAATTCCCCACACGTCAGATATTTTATATCTTTCTGCTATCTTTCTGGTTCAATATGAAATAATCACAAATGAAACATTAAGAAATACTCAATATAGCTGCAAGCTACCCCCTGAGAAAATTTTTCAAACTTTTTAATATAATAGAAGAAAATTAGAGTTGTTTAGAGTCTTCATCTTTTCTAGGTCATTAAATGCCAACACTGTTACTTAGGGGACAAACTACTTTTTTACAGATTTACCTCAATAGTTGTAGGACAACTGGAGGTAAAAAAAAAAAAAATATATATATATATATATATATATATATATATATATGAATACTAGAATCTGAGGCGTTTATTTATTAATAGTTACTAGTCTTTCAAAAGTTTTAAATATTTTGCAGATATCAAAATAGTCTAGATAACCATTGAAAATTAAAGAAAAACACCCACTTTGAGGGATCTGCAATTAAAAGACCACAGATAACTTACTCTATTTTAATATTTGACATGTCATATTTCTGAAGAAGATAAAAGTAATTTTTCAAAATGATACTAATGTTTGTGGTTAGCAAATTCCCATCTTACAACTTATTGGTGGGCAGGATTTTTCTGAAATTTAATATGTAACAAGAAGACTTAGAGTGAGCATCAGAAATATTGGATATTTATTTTTGCTTACTTGTTTATAGGGAAACTAGACTGCTTTTAAGCATGCTATGCATTGCATTATTTTATAATAGTAGACATTATTCTATTTTACTTTAGGAGGAAGAAAACACTAAGTTTTTCATTGGTTTTTGGTCTGTATTTAGATAAGTTAGCATGATAAGCTTTGCAAGCAGAGCTCTTGAAGTAATTTAAAAATGAATTTTGTAATATTTTACTGTTTTTACATAATGTCCATAAGAATATAAAATAATCCCATAATAGGGAAAAAAAAGTACTAAATGTTGATATAAAACAGACAAAAAGAAAAACAGAAACCATTAGAATAGGACCCCCTCCTCTCTTCACTAATACAATGACACAAGCTATTTTTCTGCAAAGTAATACTCTTGGAAAAGGCAAAGTTGTTATTCTAATTTTTTTTTTTTTTTAGTAAAGGCAAAGATAATTAGATTGCTGAGTGCTTTTAAATTATACTCTAGGAAAAGAGTCTCAATACATAATTTGCACTCAAAAAACAGATTTTTATACATCAAAAATTACAATTCTCTCAGAACCCCCTCTAATCCAACTATATTAAGAACAAAACAGTTAAAAACAGAAAAATATATGTGTGTGTGTGTGTGTGTGTGTTGTGTGTGTGTGTATAAAAAACAGAGGACTTTTTTACTCGAAGGATTTTAAAATATTTTATGAGTAGCTATTAAACCTTGCAAAAGTAAAAATAATCAACACTATGAATTCCATGATGCTTCGAAGTAATTTATAGCTTACTTACTAATAAAGTAATGAGACGTTCTTCAAAATAGAACTCTCATTACTTCTTAATGGCATGCGTTCAAAAGCAGGAAATGGTTGTCCTGATAAATAATACTTAGATTGCATCAGGGATTTTAAAAGTGGTAGCTTTCTAATTCCATTATGCTTAAGCACAGGGTTAAAGCTTTTTAAACTAATCATTCTTCTTAAAATTGGCTGCTTTCAGACTTCAGGTTCTATTTACATTTTTTAGATTCTAACTAAAAGGAAGCTTAAAATTTTCATCTGAGGGGGCACCTGGGTGACTCAGGAGGTTAAGTGTCCAACCCTTGATTTTGGCTCAGGTCATGAACTTGAGGTCTTGAGATCAAGCGCCATGTACTACTCTGTGCTATGCATGGACCCTGCTTGAGATTCTCTCGCTCCCTCTCCCCCTACCCTTCTCTGCTTGCACTCACTCTCTATCTTTGAAAAAAAAAAAATCATTTTGGTTATTAGTTGCTTAATTATACAGAATTGAAAACGTAAATAGGAAAAAAACCCTAGGAAAAGGGAGATATTAATAAAGGACTGAAAAAAATCATTACTGCCACCAAAAACACACTAATTATATTTGTGCAGTCACTTGAAAAATTAAGCCTACATCGTCAAGAATTACCTTCAAAATATAAAAGAATATTATGGTTGTTTTTTATTCTTATTCTGAAATAAGTACAATTAAAAACAAATCCCAAAACCAAACTAATGAAGACAACTAGAGAAACATGCAACATTATAACAAATATAAATGCCACAGTAATTTCTAAACTAAAACAATATCTCAGAATATTTAGATTTCATCACTAAGACTAGCTTTTTCAACTGATTTAAAAATTGTATCTATGCTGAAGTAGCTTAGTGAATAGTGATTTCAAATGATTAGCATTCTCCACTGATTTATGAAGCAGGTACACAGTACTTTAGTTTTTTATGATTTTATCTTGAATGTCAGTTTTACACAGCATAAGTTCAGATCTTTACAAAACCCAGAAGTTGAAACAAATCTTTTGTGCTGATAAAAATCTACATTGTGCATCATTTTCACTTCCTCTTAGTTTTTTATTCCATGTTTCATTAGCATGCAGTTTAAATTTATGTATTTTTCTAGGCCTTCATACCAAATAGAGCCATTGGGTTAGAGAGGGAGATGGGGGAGAGATGATGATTATTTTAAGTGAGTTGCAAAACTATGCTGAGTTTTTTGGAGCAAATTATAAGTAACAGCAATATGGTAATCTCAGTGCCTATATATATAATATAAAGAGACAGAAACTGACAGGCTGGTTTCTAATATGACTATAGATAACGATAAAAAAGGAGAACACCAAATTAATTTTTTAAAGAGAAACTATGAAATGACAGATCAATGAAAATGCTATTCCTAGTTACAAATTTTACCATGTGTTATAATGTTGGGTCCCCCCTCAAGATGAAATAAAAATTAAAAAAGTAAAATGTTGGTCCCTACAATGTTGTTTTGCAATTTTCAACATTAAGCACTGACACCAATTTTTCAAAACTTAGTGGGCTATTTTATTTCTATTAGATATGTTGTATTTTTTAGTACAGATTTCTAGCCAATCATGCACAGTCCTTGATTTTTCTAATAGGACATTTGGAAACTATAAATAAACATCCAAGAAAGAGTTAAATAAACCATATAATATCCATACAATGTTGTATATTACTTAAAGAAGAGGGCTCTCCAGGACCCCTGGGAAGCTGGAAACAGAGATGTCTCAACTTTTTACAGTTGAGAATTGTATCAAAATTGGTTCAGAATTAAGAAAGCTTGATATATGTAAACACCCCCTTAAAATGAAGCCCAGAGACTGTAAGCCTAAATTCAATGACAGGGGAGTGGCTTAGCAGTGATTGGTTTTGTTGAATTTTTGGCAGGACCCTCTGTATTCTGGAACTACACCCATCCTGTAACAAAAGAAAAAACATGTATGCACATACACTGCTTCAGCTTCTATTCTCTACACTGCCACAATGCTTCCTTTAAGCACTACCCTGTCACTGTCCAATAGAACTTACTATGATGACAATAATGTTCTATGTCTGCATTATGTAATTTGGTAACCACTGGTGATTACTGAACACTAAAATGAGGCTAGCGCAAATGAGAGACATAAATTTTAATTTTATAAAGTTTTATTTAATTTCAATTTAGAAAGTCGCATATGGCCAGTGGCTACCATATTGAACAACAGTGCTCCATATTCCCAATTTAATAAATGAGGAATACATGGTTTGTATTGAATACAGCAGGTCTGTGTATGTGTGGTCCTTTCACAACCATTGGTAATCCACTTAGTATGGCCAGTTAATGTCATTAAAATTGTTGTAGATATGTATCTACTAACACGAATCACTGTTTATGGTATGTTGTTAAATAAATAAGATATAAAGTAATTTACTTGTATGGTTTTATTAAAAGAAAGCTAATGCTTATTAAGAATTCACACGTCAAGCACTATTCTAAACAATCCACATATATAAAGTCAATTAACTTTAACTTACCATTATGCCATACTACCTTTCTTTAAATATACAAATATAATATATCTTAGTACAAAAATGAGAAATGGAAAGTATATACTTGTAATAAATTGATTGGTATATTATGTTATTTTTGTTTTTTTAAATTTCCTGTGCTGAAAGAATATGTGTTGAAATGACATAAAAGCAATAAAAAAATAAAGTATTAAAAAGAAATTAAATAGGTAGAATCTATAATCCTAGGGTGTTGTGGGAAACTTTCCCCTATTTTTCAAACCATTTCAAATTTCTCTTCAGCTAGTCTTGCATTGCCATTAAAGCAATGTTTTCAGGGGCTGCAAGTTCTGCAAAATAATAAAAAATAAACAGCTACAATCCACTACTTAACAATTTTTTTTTAAAGATTTTATTTATTTATTTGACAGAGAGAGATCACAAGTAGGCAGAGAGGCAGGCAGAGAGAGGGAAACAGGCTCCCCACTGAGCAGAGAGCCTGATGCGGAACTCGATCCCAGGACCCTGATATCATGACCTGAGCCGAAGGCAGCGGCTCAAGCCACTGAGCCACCTAGGCGCCCACTTAACACTTTTATAACCTGTTCTCTCTCTACTCTGTGGATACCACATAAAGTTGCACAGTAACAGGAAAATTTATAAAAGGTAACCAAAACATACAGAATTTATATGGAAATAAACCTGAAATAACCAAAACAACTCTGGAAAAAAAAAAATAAGACAAAGTAGAAGGATCACACTACATGATTTCAAGACACTTGATAGAGTTATCAAGACAGTGTGGTATTGGCCCAAAGATAAACACACAAAATCAACAGAACAGAACAGAATCCTGGAAGTAGAGCCACATATATATGGGCAACTGGTTTTCAATAATAGTGTGATGGTAATTCAATACAGAAAAGATCACCCTTTTCTTTTTTTTTTTAAGATTTTTATTTATTTATTTGACAGACAGAGATCACAAGTAGGCAGAGAGGCAGGCAGAGAGAGAGGGAGAAGCAGGCTCCCTGCTGAGCAGAGAGCCCGATGCGGGGCTCGATCCCAGGACCCTAGGATCATGACCTGAGCTGAAGGCAGAGGCTTTAACCCACTGGGCCACCCAGGAGCCCCAAGATAACCCTTTTCAACAAATGGTGCCAAAATAAGTATCCATATGCAAAAACAAAGAACCTCAATCCTTACTTCTACCTTTCACAAAAATCAACTCAAAATGGTTCATAGCCTAAAACTAAGAGCTACAGCTATGAAATTTCTAGAAGAAATCATAGGAGAAAATAATTACTTATCTTGGGCTTGGGAAATATTTTTAAAATGGGACACAAAAAGCATGAACTATACAAGAAAAAGTCAATAAATTAGGACTCTAGAAAAACTAAGTATCTGCTTTTTGAAAGACATGGTTACAAACATGAAGGCAAGTCATTAACTAGAAGAAAATATTGCAAAGTACATATTCAACACAGGATTTGCATTTAGAGTCTTACATATCTTGTGACTCAATAATAAGACAAATCACCCACTTAAAATACTTCAAACAAGGTAAACAATTTGAAAAGACACATCACCAAAGAAGATATACAGATAGCTAAGACACATTAAACGATGCTCAACATCATTAGGGAAATGCAAATTAAAAAAACAATAGAGATGTTACTACATGCCCACTAGGCCAACTAAAATTAAAAAGAATAACCATACAGGTGTTAAAGAGGATGTGAAGGAATTGGAATTTTCATACATGGCTGTTAGAAATGTAAAATGGTACAGCCATTTTAGAAATAGTTTCATAGTTTCTAAAAAAGTTAAACATGTATCTACCATATCCCCAGCAATTCTATTCCTACGTACTACCTTCAAAATGAAAGCCATATGTCCACATAAATAGTTATTCAAGAATGTTCACAGCAGCTTTATTTGTAATAGGGAAAAGCAGAACCAAGGCAAAAATTCATCAGAATTGAATGGATAAACAATCTGTGGTATATCCAAGGTAACACAGCAGTAACAAGGAATGAACCATTAATAAATGCAACAATGTGGATAAATATCAAAATAATTAGGTTGAGGGAAAGAAGCCAGAGAGAAAAGTACACACTATGTGAACCCACTTACATAAAATTCATGAAAATGTAAACAAAGCTATAGTGACAGAGCATTTTAGCGGTTGCCTAGGGATGGCAGTTGTGGAGGAAGAGTACAAAATGTGAAGAAAATTTTAGGGCTGATGAATACTCATTCATTGTGTTGATGCTTTCACTGGTATACACATATGTCAAAACTGTTTAAATTGTGTTCTTTAAAAATGTACAGATTTTTGTACATTAGTTATACCTCAATAAAGCTAAAATAAAATGTTTAAAGATCAACCAGTATACATGCATTAAAAATAACATGTAGTAGTCTCTGGTGCTTTCCTTAGAATATAATTTTTATTTTCTTTTCTAGTAAGAAATTTAGGAATGAATCTCAAATTTAGGAATGAATGCATAGCTTTTATCTTTTAATAAAAACAGTCAAACTGAACACAAGAGCCTTCTTTTAAGCCAAGCCTGTAAGAGGTCTTCTCCCAGATCAATTCCACAGATTACTGTCCTTCCAAAGGGAAAAGTCAAAGGATCCCACTTCAGCCAAATAAATACTATTTATACTTACTATATTGTCATTTCTAACATGGAGGGAAATCATCAAATTTTTCTCTTCTCTTTGATTCTAATAGGCATAGTCTGAAGAGTCAACATAGCATAAATCATCAAGTGTATACTCTGGGGTTATTACTCATGAGGTACAGTGGTTAAGAAGCAGTGTAAAGAACCCAATAAAGCAGCAGAAAGGGACTAACATTTCCTGAAGGACAACTATGTGCAAGATACTACCTTAAAAAAATTTTACATATTATTTCAAATAACAACAGTAAAACATTTTGAATGTTTTAGTTTTCTATAACTTGAGGGAACAAAGCATTATATCATGATAATGTTTTTTAACACAAATAGGAAAGACTAGAGGGCACTGATATTCTTTTAGATTCGGCTTTTGAGGCCAAGACCTGCCTTAAACACAGGTGAATCCAGAATACAAAGCACTATGAGTTACACTGTATAAGGTGCTTAATACTTCTTTAAAATATAAAAAAAGAAGTATTTATAACATGTAAATTGAACAATAATGAGAATTAGAATACCACAGGAAATAATTTTTGTTGGTTATTTTATTTTTTAAATATAGCAGTTCCAAGATTAGCTTGCATTTAGATTTGCTTTGAAGAGGAGAAGAGGAAAAAAAGAGTTATAATCAGAATACTAATAACTGGATACCCCATGGTCCATCCTACGAGTAATTCTAGGGGGGGCTTATTACATGCATGCCTATCACATAGCAACAGATAAGACAAAGACGACTTTTAAGGGGAATACATCCAATCACTCTCTGAACTCAGAGAAATAGAAGTCTATGTTGATGGTAAAAACTGAAGAAGGCATTTGTGATAGTTTGATAAATGTCAGTGTAAAGGAATCCCTTAACTTGTAGTCCACGAGAAATCAACTCAAGCACTAGAAGAGAAAGTTTTGTTCTTGACACTATCCGCTTAGTTTCTGAGATATCCCATTTGCTTCTTTCTCCTCAGTGTCCAATCCACTGTGAGTGAATGAGTAAATAAATGTAAGAAAATAACAGTAAATAAACTCTTAAGTAAAAGTCACCAGAAATGTACAGTTAACTTAGTGTATCCAATAAAAGGAACATTGTGCAGCTACCAAATGCCATGCAATATGAACAAATACTCAATGATATGCAAATATATTTACTGGAAAAAATGTAACAAAATAATATACAATCAACTTTCATTTTTTAAAGTTTTATATATTTGCCTAGAAAAAAGATTAAGAGGCTATATGCTAAACTTTGTAATTTTCTATATTTTTTTCACTTCTCTACAATGAGCATGCTATCCTTTTGAAGTCAGAAAAAAATCTTAAGTATGAAAATTCTCAAAATAAAATTAACATTTAATTCACTCTGATCTTAAAAATGTGTCACAGAGCTCCAGTTATAAAACTACACAAGAAAACATATGGAAAATGACATTTGGGATACAAAATGGTCTAAACTATAGTATCTCACATAATGTATATCATACTACATTAAGGCATGCCGTCTAATGTTCTTGTGACTTTGATAATGATAATCCAAGAAAAACAAGCAGTAAATATTTCTATGTAATGATTTCAACCAAGGTTCAAATCAATGATGACTACAAGTACATTCAGCTTTCTTTATAAAACCTATTTATGGCTGTAGAGGCACAAAGCTCTACAAAAATATGATTTCATATATGCTAGTTTTGATATATAAAAATAATTTTTACAGACATGCATAAACTACAAATTCAAAAGAAGCTATTTAGATCAGTCACAGAAATTACAGAAACCACAGCTCCCTACATTTCCTAAAATTAACCAGCTGCATGCTGCATTTTTGGTTTACAGAAACTTCGTACTTCTGAGGCAGTGTTTGTGAGACAAGAGCCTTTTTGAAAATAATTGCCTGTAATACTGACTAAAATAACTGCCCCAAACAATGGAAAACTGGCTTTCAAATCAAGAACTACTTGAACATAACAAATTGCAAGAACCTATCAAGCTCTCAGGATCTCATAAACCTGTATTTTCTCAGATGTCACACCATATCAAATTATGGAGAAAAACATAAACATTTGGTATTGTTCAAGAAAGTATTCAAATTAACATAGAATGTTTTCATTCAGCAGATTGTTTAACTAGGTATTTTTAAAAAATCTCAGAGGTAAGTAATAAGAATAAATCCACAATTTCAAAAAAGAAATACAAAAAAGGATGTAGAAATTCTTACGTTTCTGCAGATACCTTGGGGGAAGAAACCTGATGTGTCTGAATTATGATGTCCCTATCCTATCAAGGCACCTTAGTTTTAGAGCAACTGTAAAGTAAACTATATCGGCCAAGCTAATCCAGTTTTCCCAGAATTATCATGTATTTCTGCCTATATGCCAATAATCTATGAAAAATGGAAACTGTATCATAGATTCATGAAAAATATTTACCCTGGAGTCTTCAAGAATCATTTTAATTTCTACAAAATCAGAATCTCACTGATCAGATCTTCATCTCTTTATAATTGCACACTTTTGACTGAATAAAGTTTATGAAACTTTTTCAGCTAGTTTTTTTTTTTTCATTTTTTAAATTTATTTTCAATACCCACCACCTGGTTCCCCCAACCTCCCACCCCCCCACCTCTTCAAACCCTTCAGATTGTTTTTCAGAGTCCATAGTCTCTCATTGTTCAACTCCCCTTCCAATTTCCCCCAACTGCCTTCTCCTAACTCCCCATGTCCTCCATGCTATTTGTTATGCTCATATAATGATTCAATATATAAGTGAATGCCTAATAATATATACTTCATCACTCTTATATAAAACATTTGATTTTCAACATGGGAAAGCAACCAGCAAGTGTCAGTACAGTGTAGTTAAAATCTATAGTGTTCTTCTAACTAAAATTGAGGGCCAATTCAAGTACATACAGATTTTAATGGCTGATTTATCCAACAAAGAGACTCCAGAATTGTAATTCACAATACCCTCTCCTTTCAAAAGAATGGTTAACTTGGGCTAGGATTGCTTCATCTGAGTGGAGTGAACTATTACAACAGACTATGCAAAATTTTATATTTTTGTGTTTATCTGCATCCCCAATTTAAATTCCTGTGATCAGATTTTCACTAGTCTATGATCCAAACATGCCTGAGAACACCGCCTTTAGGCCATTCCTTCCTGCTCACCTCTAAGTCCAGGTTTAACACATTAAATCTACCTCAAGGTCAATGACTCATTCATAGGACCAATAAAAATATTGCTGACCTCAGTTTTTCACTTAAATTACATAAAATGAAACAAAGCAGAATTTTAACAAATTGTAATAAAATGATATGTTTTAAAAACTGAAAATCAGTTTTAATAGTAAAATGGCCCCATTTTATTCCTATATTGCTTAGCATTAGTTATAGAAAATAAAACTGAAATGCCTATCATAAGTTTGTTTCAAGGCTTGGGATGCACCACAATTACATTATTTCCTATTTTATCCTAGGAGAGTTCCTTTTCCAGGGTTCTGAATTTCTGACAAATAGGAAACAAAGGGAAGGCCACAAATTAGGAGATGTTATTGAAGATTTGTTTTATTAGATTACTGATTTTTCTCTCTTTAAGGGCCCTTGGGAATATTTTTAACCCACTGAGCCACCCAGGTGCCCCCAAAGATTTTATTTATTTATTTGACAGACAGAGATCACAAGTAGGTAGAGAGAGAGAAGAGGAAGCAGGCTCCCTGCGGAGCAGACAGCCCGATGTGGGGCTTGATCCCAGGACTCGGATCATGACCTGAGCCGAAGGCAGAGGCTTTAACCCACAGAGCCACCCAGGCGCCCCCCTTGGGAATATTTTTGTCTGTTATGCTCAAGAATGGCTTCTCCTAAGCAAATGGTCACTGTGATTTATAAAATCGGTCAAGCCTTCCTCAACTTTGTTAAATGTATTATTGCATTAGTATTTATTCTTGGCTTCTCTTTTTAACGTGGTCTTTATTTTCCTTTACCCTACTACCTCTCTTACCTAACCTTTAGTTTATATCATCTTGCTGTTTTGTGTGTGTGTGTGTGTGTGTGCTTTAATATGCTACTATAAAAAAAATTAAATGTTTTGCAGAGCAAAGAAGGCAAAGTTAATGAGATTCAGGAAATCCTAAACTCTAGATAGAGAGCATTTAACATATTTCACCAGATACATTAGGAATTA
Organism: Lontra canadensis; assembly: GCF_010015895.1. Taxonomy (NCBI): domain Eukaryota; kingdom Metazoa; phylum Chordata; class Mammalia; order Carnivora; family Mustelidae; genus Lontra; species Lontra canadensis. The sequence continues at coordinate 18,085,644 of NW_022631008.1, forward strand.
CATAATGAAAACCCACTAAGTAACATTATATTCCTAATTCCAGGAATGTTTCTGGACTCCAACTTTTGGACTACTTTGCCCTTCCAATTCAGTTATGTTTATAAACTTCAACAATCTTCCCATGTTCAACATATTTAGAACCAAACTCACTATTCTTAGAAGTTACGTTGTTCTCTGATGTGCTTGGATACAAAACTGTCTGCTGAGAAAATATTAACTGGGTATATTACATCTGTTTATCTTCCCATCTGTCAGAATTACCTGACAAAACATTTAAAGCAATTGTTAGAAAAATTCTTCTGGGAGCAGTTTCGAACTTACTTGACATTATTGGGGAAAAAAAAAAAAGTCTCAGAAAAGAAAAAGCAAGCAGAAAGTTTAAAAATGAAAACTGTAACAACCTAAATTAAAAATTCACTGCAAGGGCTCAATAGCAAGAATACAGACAATGGATGAAAATCTGTGGACTCAAAGATAGATCAATAGAATTTATCAAATCTGAACAACAATGAGAAAATAAGTTAAAAAAAAAATGAACTGATCTCAGCATACTGTGGGACTGTAAGGAAAGATCTAACATTCTTATCCATGGAGTCCAAGGAGAGGAGAAAGAATGATGGGCTGAAGAAAGAGAAGTTCAAAGTGTCCCAAATTTGACAAACCTACAGACTCAAGCTAAATAAACATTAAACAGTATGAACCCAACAAATCCAAAACTCGACATATCATAATCAAATTTCTGTAAACTAGAAACAGAGAAAGAATCTTAAAAGAAACATGTTACCTACAGAGGAAGAACAATTTGAATGACAGTGGCTATTTCTTTGGAAACCTTGGAGGCTAGAAAAAAGTGGCGTATTTTTCAAGTGTTGAAAGAACTGACAACGTACAAGTCTGTATCCAGCAAAAATATCCTTCAGGAACTGAGGTGAAATAAAGACATTCTCAGATTTTATACAGAAAATAGCAATGGTAAATTAAACATACAACACACAGATATCCAGATAAACCTGAACACATGATGTAATTTCTGACCCATTTTTCCAACTCCCCTTTGTTCCTACCCTATACTCCTAAGTATCTGTATATTCTCAATACAATAAAAACCCTCATGAGAGAAGAGTAAATCAGGGGAGTGTGACATGAGCACATGCATATGCACAACACACAGAGTCTCCCAACCAAAGTTGCCAGAGCTCTGAAAACAGAATAATATGACAGATTCACGGTTCTGTTTGCTGTTGCCTACACCTAAGAGATTTGAACAGAATCTCCCTACATGCACAGCCAAAAGAGAAACACAAACAAAACCTAAAATAGCTCATTCCAACTCCCAAAGTTGCACAGATAAACTCAGCCCAGCATAAGGATGAGCAAACAAATAGAAAAGAAAAAGGAGAACAATTTCAGAATTCAGGACTCAGGCTCTGCTTTAATACAAAGCCACTCCCAGGACAGGAGAAACTTTTCTAAAATTTCTGACCAGTATTTCCACGGAGGCTCAAAGGAATACTGAATCTATGATACTAGGAAGGGATGCAGAAAGGATAATCTGAGATACGGAAGGACAGGGTGTAAGGGAAAGCACAACTGTCAAATGAAACCATTAAAAACAACAATGAATACTGTAAAATAATAATTCTTTGCAAATGATACAATTAGGGGGATAAGTCGGAAATTAAATATAGATGAAGAATATTTGCATGGAACACTGACTGATGCATAAACGATGAATCTTGGAACACTGAAAAAATAAAATTAAAAAAATAAACATAGATGAAGAACAATGGAAAATAAAGTTTGAAAGAAAAATTGGTGTTTTCATGGATGACAAATTTACTGAGTTCTTTGAGGTTGCATGAAGTGGCTTTTCAGTTGAAGATGAGAGATAGGTATTTGTTGTCTACACAGACTATTTTTTCATAACAATAAATCTGAGATTTATGTAATTTTGTCTTGTAATGGAAATTTAATATTCAAACCTCAATAAAATCCTAACTGCTACTAGACCTGACAGTCCCTAGTGAACCACAAAGCAAATCACATCTCGTATTATACTTAATTTGTACAAGATTCTTAACAAGCTAGGTAGTTGGATTTAATTCAATAAACAATAAAGAACCAATGAAAGTTTATGAGCAAGAGAATAATATGATCAGAACAGCATGACAGAGAATGTACAAATGAAATTAATTTGTTTTCCCATATTATAAAAATAAAGACAAACTAACAATACTGAAAATATTTTTTTAAACAACAGAGGAGTTTCAAAATTATGTTTAATTATATTAATTACTGGGAAACTTATTTACCATTATAAGGGGAATCATTAAAAAGCTATTAAAATTATGTAAGTGAAAAGTAAGGAAAGCAAAAAATTAAAACTTCAAAAATAAAAGTTTAGTATGTCTATACTCTTAATGGTCTGCAATAGTCCTGCTTTTGCTCTCTGCAGCCCCATCTCAAATGCAGTGGTGACGGCACAGTCTATTAATCTTTGAGAATTCATGAGAATAGATAGTAGGATAAGGTGAAGAGGTTAGTAACCATGCAGTTTCGGGTCTACAAAAAATTAGCATCAATGATAGTAGGGCTATATTTATACTGGAGCAGAATAAAGAGAAAAGATAAGAGAGAAGGTTCAATTTATAAACTATTACTGAGGCCAAGTACATGGCCCCTGGCCTTACAGAATTAACAAACATGACACAAGACACAGCGCTGATCTAGGAAAGTTCAGAAATAAGCAAAGGGCGGGGTCAGGGTGGGGAGATGTTCATAAATCTTTTGACAATATAACATAAAAAATCTAAGTAGATTTTGATGTTTAACTTTCTGTAACTGTAAAGTAGAGATACTTCTCAATAACGTTCTTATAATATGAGTGAGGATACACATAGTGCACTTAGCAAAGTGACTGGTTCATAATTTCAATTCAAATGTCACCTCCCTTGTTTTTCCATAAATACTCTTTCATTCTCATCAACAACACAGCTAGATACAGTACAGGAGCAATCAAAATTTTATTTAAGAGTGGTCCAGATTTCTAAGACCACACCAGATCCAAAACCACAGACTTTGTGGAGTAGGTCTTACTTTATGAATATAAATAAATGGTGCTATAGGATTCAGACAAAAAAAAGTACTCATTAGGTTTAAGCTGAGTTTGAAGAATGATTTGGACAAATGTCAATGAATAAAGAACCATATTATGAAAAAGAGAAAATGCATGAGGAAACTTACAAAATAGCAATGTTTATTCAAGAAAGTGTTATCCAAGCAATGTTACTTTAGAAAAAGCAAAAATGCTCTGTATGGCTGTAGTGTGTATTGGGAAGTAGTTGGGACCTGAGGTTGAAACGAGTTTGGTTTTCACCAGATTGTGAAGATAATCCACTGTCTTACACAGGTAGTGGTTCTCCAAATGTTTTGGCTTTGGAACTCTTTTGCACTCTTAAAATTACTGAGGCCCTAAGAGCTCTTGTATTTGTAGGTTTGTTCTATCTATCCATCCATCCATCCATCCCTCAATTTCTTATACTAGAAAGTAAAACCGAGAAATTTTTACAACACAAAAATAGAAAGAAGTCACTTCATTAGCTGTCGATAACATCACACATTAGGCAGACTCTGGAAAACTCCACTATATACTTATGAGAAAACGAGAACGAAAAGAACATAATGTTACTATAAGGATAGCTGGGAGGCTCAGTCAAGTTAAGTGTCAGCCTTGATTTTCAGGGTCCTGGGATCGAGCCCCATGTTGGGCTCCCTGCTCAGCCAGGAGCCTGTTTCTCCTTCTCCCTCTTCCCTTCCTGCTGATGCTTTCTCTCTCTTTCTCTCAAATAAATAAATAAAATCTTAAAAAAAAATAACATTACTATGAAAATTGGTTTTAATCTTGCTGACCTCCAGAAAGATCTTAGGAAACAGGATGCTCCTGTACAACATTTTGAGAGTTGCTGCTGTATAGTAATGAGAATAACCAAATCAGTTCAGGGTTTAAAATTTTTTTAAAAGTCTGTTAATAGTGTGTAGAAAGACTAAAGTAGAAATATACAGAGGAAGAGCCCTGGATTTGGCACAACAATGAGATGAGACTGCCAAAGCTGAATTTATCATTTGCAGAAAATTTCTTAATGCTAGACTTGCAAGCAATAAAAGAGGAACAAACAGACTTGATTTATTCCCTAAACTTCATTGTACCCATCAGGGTAAAACATTCATTTCTTTAGGTAAGTATATCACAGGTATGGTCTCAACTACTCAAGAGTGGTTCAAATTTCAGAAAAATTTATTTTTAATAAAGACAATTTGTTAAAAGTCAAATTTTGAGTTACTCTATATGCCTTTATAAAACATTATGAAAGTAAAAATCACACACTAAATCCATGAGCATGTAATGTTTTTCCATTGTGTCTTCTATAATTTCTTTCATAAGTGTCCTATAGTTTTCACTGTATAGATCTTTTACCTCTTTGGTTAGGTTTATTCCTAGGTATCTTACGGTTTTTGGTATGGATTAACTTTTAAAAGAGAAGTTCAATTTTTAAAAATAAGCTTCCTACCTTCACTGCTAGGAAAAGAAAATGAGTGCTTTTGAAATATGAATAAATTCAATAATAAAAAAATCAGGATATTGGGGGGCGCCTGGGTGGCTCAGTGGGTTGAGCCTCTGCCTTCAGCTCAGGTCATGGTCTCAGGGTCCTGGGATCGAACCCCGCATCGGGCTCTCTGCTCGGCGGTGAGCCTGCTTCCTCCTCTCTTTGCCTGCCTCTCTTCCTACTCGTGATCTCTCTCTCTCTGTCAAGTAGATGAATAAAATCTTTGAAAAAAAAAATAGGATATTGGATTCTACTTCCAGTAATGGCAGATGAGCAAGTCTGTAGTATGAATCCCTGCAGATAATTATAAAATACTTGGCTGTATACAATTAATAAAAACAACTTGTAAGAAATAGGACAACATTGGAAAGTGGTAAAAATAGAGAAAAGTAATGTCAAAACTACAAATGAAAGGGGTAAGAATTACCAGTTTGCAAATTATTGACCTAAGAGTATGACCCCACACTCACTGCTATAGCTACAAAAAACCATAGCCTTACTGGCAAAATGTGCCAGAAATCAGATTTCAGAGCTAGGATTCAGAACCAAAAAAGCAGCTTGAAAATTAAAATGAAAAGCCCAGTAATGTGGAAACCTCCCAGATGTTTGAGTGAAAACTAATATATTTATGGGAGAAAACCCAAGAGTCCCAGGCAAAAAAGCAGGCTGACACCTGAACAAAAATCTATTTTGAAAAAGATGTGGCCACATAGAACCAAATCTGTAAGTTTGAGGCTTTTCCTAAATGAGTGGATTTCCCAAGTATGCACAGCTCTAGTGGCTGAAAAGCATTAACTAGCGTAGCTGAGGGTGTCAGCTGATGAAGTTTAGGACATGCTAACCCAAAGAATCACTACAAAAAAAAAAAAAGAAAAAAAGAATCACTACAAAAGAGAACACTATCACTAATAAGAGACTCATATTCCTTCAAGGCAATGGGAAAAAACACAAGTTGGAAATTAACATTAATTTTAGCCAAAGAAATTAATGAAGACCCCATATATTAGTCTGTTTTTTAAAGATTTTATTTATTTATTTGTCAGAGAGAGAGAGAGAGAGCAAGAGCACACAAGTAGGGGGCGTGGCAGGCAGAGGGAAAAGCAGGCTCCCTCCTGAGCAAGAAGCCCAACACGGGACTAAGTTCCAGGACCCTGGGATCATGAACTGAGCCGAAGGCAGATGCTTAACTGGCTGAGCCACCCAGGTGTCCCTAGTCTGTTTTCAAAATCTAACCATATATCACAGTTAGGCAATATAAGCTAAAATTTATGATGACAGGATAATAACAATATTAGTTTACTATTCAGTGTTATCACTGATAAAATATTTAACAAAATTATGTATTTTTTATAAAAAAATAAAAGTTCTATTACATTATCTCAAAATTAAAATTTTTCAATGAAAAGACCTAAATTAACAGTAGTGGAAGTACATTATACATTTTAAAATTAATTTTGAAGCTGAAAATCTGAAGGAAAAGGTCAAGCTCCTGAGCCACTACCTGAACTTATAAATATGTAGTAAAAATTCAAATTATGTTTTCTCTACGACTGATTATTTTCTACAGTTAAAAATCTATTTATGCTAACAAAGTAAATAAATCTGAGATTCTGTTATAATGTAAATGGGAAAAGATAAAGTTCTACATATCATAAATACAAAAACTATGTTGTTGGCTCTTTTAAATTTTTCTTTCTGCTACCTCTTTCTGAAATATAAAACCATTTGTCAAAGTATAGCTTTTTAAAAAACCTGTCAGTGACAGAGTCTGAACATTAATATACTCTCCTATATTATTTCATAAAATAAAATATTCAAAATAACCAGAGTTACATCCTGATCACTGCCTTTTATCAAACTACAACTGAAATAGGGATCTGATCTTCACCAATAAATCTTTAAACTCAAGTAAAATTTTTTTTTTCTTGGCTGTTGTTCATAATGTTGTAATGAACATAGGATCTTTGAGACCCTAATTTCATTTCTTTTGGATATATACCAGGAGTAGAATTGCTGGATCATATGGTAGTTCTATTTTTAATCTTCTGAGGAACCTCCATGTTGTTTTCCAATGACTGCACCGATTTACACTCCCACTAACGGTGCACAAGAGTTCCCTTTTCTCCACGTTCGCCAGCACTTCTTATCTCTTTCCTTTTGGTAAAAGTCATTCTAACAAGTGTGAGGTGATATCTCATAGTTCTGATCTGCATTTCCTTGATGATTAGTGATGCTGACTATCTTCGCACATACCTACCGTCCATTTGTATATCTCCTTTGGAAAAATGTCTATTCACTTCCTCTGCCCATTTTTGTTTTTTCTAGTTCCACTGAGAAATAACTGACATAACATTACTGTATAAGTTTAAGGTGTACTATATGATGACCTGATTTACATATACTGTGAAATGATTATCACAGTAGGTTTAGTTAACACCCATCATCTTATGTAAATACAATATAAAGAAAAAAATTCTCTTTGTGATGAGAATTCTTTGGATCTCCTCTCTTAAGAACTTTCCTATATATCATACAGCAGAGTTAGATATAGTCATCATGTTGTACATTTTACCTCTAGTATTTATTTATCTCATAACTGGAAGTGTATACCTTTTGACCAGCTTTCTCCAATTCCCCATCCCCCAACTCATGACTTTAAACTCTAATACTATTAATTACGTATCAGGTATAATCTTTAAAATACACATTTGATCACCAGTAAGGACAGGCAACTGTCTGCCAGAAAAGAGGCTGGCAAAGATGCCAGGCTGATCAGCCAGCATATTCATACTCCACTCCACTGCTGAGGCTGTCCCATTAATATTTAGTTATCAATTGTTGGATTTTTTCAAAGCATTATGAATATTACCTTATTTATATATTCTACCCAATAAATGATAATCTAGTTGTAGCTCTAATATAGTTTTTGCCTATTCAGTCATAATATAAGATCCTTGTAGGCAGGAAATGTATCTTAAGTATCTTTGTTGTCATGCATTTTACCTAATAGTGTGCTTTATATAGCACGTGGTAACTTCCTATTTGATGAAATAAAGAATGACTAAACATTTTTATTATATGTTAAGCAACCTTATAGAATAGTTTAGAATACTAATAGGATCATTTAAGGACCTACATATTTTCCTGCTCTTAAAATTGAAGTCTGGTCTTATCCACATTCTCATTTTCTACTGTTTTAAAAGAACATTTACTGTCAATGAACTTAAAATTTATACCAGGCATGTAACAATATTCAAGACACAGCAGGAATCACAGAACTCGACAGGATAAAACTCGACAAAGCACCAGCAAAAACCTCTTTTGTAGAGGTAATATGTGATTACAAATAAAAGTATTTCATTACATTATATTTATATTATGTATATCTGAAAAAAAAAAGGATTGGTATTAAACAAAAAATACCTAAGTATACAACATACCTGAGTTCGTAAAATTTCATTTTTTGACAACTGCATATCCCCAGTCAATTCTTTCACAACAATGCCTAGTGGCTCTAGACGTTTGCTGAAGTAATTTGTCATTTCAGCTGCCAAGGCCTTCATTGGAGCCACATATACAATCTGTGCCAAAGAAACATTACCTTGATGAACGAGCAAAAACTACAAGTCATTTGTTTCACAGCATTCAATGTAAGTCAAAACTTAATGTGAAATATAATTGCAGACTCTAGCAGTAAAAAAATCTTAATAGCGATATCTGAAAAGTACTTACCTTTCTTAGGTAGGTGTGCAGCTTATTTAAAGGACAATGGAATTTGTTTATATAGCCTCATCACTTTGAACACTGGTTCTGCTTCAAAGCTAAATGTATTTTCAGTGTTTCACAGGGGTAACAGGATTTTCACAACACAAATAGGGACTGCCTTACTAGTTACAGAGTAAATCAAGCAGCAATCTTTACATGACATCATTAATAATATCCTTAAAACTTTCCAGATTTCACCTAACATGTATAGCCACAAATGATTTTAATTTTATAATTTAAAAAGTTGTGGTCTGACTTGTTAATTTCTTACCTTAAATTCATTCTTTTTGATAATACCTTGTTGAAAATGCTGACGTATTTCATGCAAAACTGTAAGCATTGCAATGTTGGTCTTTCCAGCCCCAGTAGGGGCACAAATCAGCATGTTCTCATTGGTGTTGTAGGCAGTCTCAAACACGATTGACTGGATTCTATTGAGTCTCCTCATTCCTTTAAAAGCCAGCTGCCCAATCTAAAGAAAGAAAGAAAGAGAGAGAGAAAAAAAAATGACTCATTATAAATGATGATAATGTGAACGACCCATACAAAATACTAAATGCAAATATTTACTTCTTTTGATTTAAAAAAAAAAAAAAAGATGACTGGGGCGCCTGGGTGGCTCAGTGGGTTAAGCCTCTGCCTTCGGCTCAGGTCATGATCCCAGGGTCCTGGGATCGAGCCCCACGTTGAGCTCTCTGCTCAGCAGGGAGCCTGCTTCCCTTCCTCTCTCTCTGCCTGCCTCTCTGCCTACTTGTGATCTCTGTCTGTCAAATAAATAAATAAAATCTTTAAAAAAAAAAAAGATGACTAATTTGTTCAGTCTCTCAATATGTCTAATATTTAAAACAAAGTGTGCAGTTGAGAACTCACAACTACTATATGATTCTAATGAATTCTGGAGTTGCATACTCACTAAATTTGAAAAATACGATAATGACACTATATATCTGTATCTTTGTACATGATCTTAAATACAAAACAATGATAACATAAGGCAATAAAATAAAACACGGGTATGTTTTGAGTTTATATGACGATATTCTAGCTTAGTTAAATTGAAGATAACTAAAGTCCAAACAAGAAATGTCCTGGGCATATAAATGAATAGGAAACTCTGCTTTAACACATTATGGATTTAAAAATATCTTTTTTAATTGCAGCCATAATAGTAGGAACAATAGCTGCAGATTATATTCATTCAGAACTTACACTGTGATACATATTAATTGTGAGCACTTTGATATACTTATTTAATTCTCAAAATAATTCCATGGTATAGGTACTTTTATTTATATATTTATTTATTTTTTAAGAGATTTCATTTATTTATCTGGAGAGAGAGGAAGGTAGAGAGAAAAAGCACGCATGCATGCACATGTGGGGGAGGAGTGGTAGAGGGAGAGAAAGAGAGAAGCAGACTCCTGGCTGAGCAAGGAGCCAGAAGCAAAGCTTGATTTTACAACCCCAAGATCATGACCTAAGCCAAAATCGAGGGTCAGATGCTCAACTGACTGAGCCATCCAGGCCCCCCTTGGTACTTTTATTATGCCCTTTTAATAAAGAAGAAAATTGAGTGGTTAAATAATTTTTCCTAAGGTCTTTCATATGAAAAGTCTTGAGAAATGAAAATTACAATGTCTTAGAGTAAAGGAAAAACTGGATAGGATTAATGGCAGAAAACTGGAATGGCTAAATTAATGTCAGAAAAAATAAATTCCAAAGCCAAGAATACTACCAGGAATAAAGACAGTCAGTTTATAATGACAGAGAATAATTAATCACAAGGCATAACAGTCCTATATGCTTATATATCTATAACAGATCTTTAAAGTGTAAGAAGCAAAAACTCAAGACATGCAAATGAATTCAATATCCCTCCCAACACTTGACAGAACAAGTAGGCATGAAAATCGACAAGGTTATAAGCAGATTTGAATAGCACTATGAACCAATTGACCTACCAACATTTATTCATCTAACAACAGTAGAATACAAATTCTCTTCAAGTGTTTGTAAAACATTTAAAAAATATACTATATTCTCGGCCATAAAACAAGTCTCAATAAATTAAAAACTAATCCATACGAAGTATGTCATCTGATCACAAAGGAATGAAATCAGAAATCCTTAACAAAAGTATCCTCAGGAAATATTCAAATATTTGAAATTAAATAACACACTTGCTAAATAACCCATGGATGAATGAAAAAATCAATAGGAAATTAGTGAGTATTCTTAACTGAGGGAAAGAGAAAGCTCAACATACTAGAATTTGTGGATGCTGCTGAAGAAATACTTAGGGAGGAATATATAGCACCAACCACTGATATGAAAAAAGAAGAAAAGTTTAAGTGGATATCTTCACCTTCCAAAATAAAAAAAGGAAAATTAAAACCAAAGTAAGCAGAATGAAATAAATAGTAAGGATTGAAGTAGATATCAACAAAATGGAAAACAGAAAAGCTCATTCTTTGAGTTAGCCAAGTAAACTGATTAATCTCTAGCCAGACTGATCAGAAATAAAAGAGAGAAGGCAGGAAGTTACTGACATCAAGAATGAGAATAGTGACATCATTACAGATGCTACATATATTGAAAAAATAGGTAATATTAATAAGCAACTTTATGCCAATAAATTTGACCATGCAGATGACATGAAAAGTTACTTGAGTTAGGCCAAGATGTCTTAAATATACCATAACCTATAAATGAACAAATTGATAAGCTCAACTTAAGCAAAATGAAAAAGAAAACATAATCTTTAAGACATTACTAAGAAAATGAAAGAAGGGGCGCCTGGGTGGCTCAGTGGATTAAAGCCTCTGCCTTCAGCTCAGGTCATGATCGCAGGGTCTTGGGATCGAGCCCCGCATCGGGCTCTCTGCTCAGCGGGGAGCCTGCTTCCTCCTCTCTCTCTCTCTGCCTGCCTCTCTGCCTGCTTGTGATCTCTCTCTGTAAAATAAACAAAATCTTTAAAAAAAAAAAAATTAAAGAAGCCAACATGGAAGATAATCTTTGTGAAGCATACATCTGGTAATGGACTTATATCCAGAATATATAAAGGATTCTCTGAACACAACAGTAAGAAAACAAAAAATATAATTTTTAAAATGGGCAAAAGATTTGAACATTCAATTCACCAAAGAAAATATCTGGATGGCAGCACAACAAAAATATGCTCAACATTATTAGTTATTAGGAGAATCAAAGTTAAAAGCACAATGAGATAACATTACATGTCTATTAAAATGGCTAAAATTTTAAAAACTGCCCACTGCCAGTGTTGGTGAGGATATGGAGAAACTGGCACTCATACCTATGGCTGGTAGGAATGTAAAAATAGTACAATCACTTTGGAAAATAATTTGGTAATTTTTTAAAAGTTAAACACAATTAACATATGATCTGGCCATATCACTTCTAGGTTTTATCCAAGAGGAAAAAAAGTACATGTACATACAAAAGGGAGTACTTGCTTTCTCTTGAGCGGATGCACTCTATCTCAAATAAATAAAATCTTAAAAAAAAAAAAAACACACCTGGAACTAGCTAAAAATTAGTACAGATAACTCTGGAAAAAGTATTGAGCTGTACAGATCCACTTATACACAGATTTTTTTTATAGCACAGTACTGTAAATGTATTTTCTCTTTCACATGATTTTCTTAATGTTTCCTTTTCCCTAGCATACTTTATTGGATGAATAAAGTATATAATACATACAACATACAGAATATGTTTTAATGAACTATTTATGTCATTAGTAAGGCTTCTGGTCAATAGTAGCCTCTTAGTAGTTAAGTTTTGGGGGAGTCAAAAGCTATATGCAGATTTGACTGCATGGCAGGTTGGTGCCCCAACCTCCAGTTGTACAATGGTCAACTGCAGTTGTGTAAAGGATAAGGAAGGATAGAATAGCAGAGATGATGAAGATTAAAAAAAAAAAAAAAAAAAAAAAAGTAAGCCATGACCAGACTATGAAGACCAGACTGCCACAGAAACCCCTTACCTCTAAAGGTCTTTTTTCGGAAAGACAATGTGAAGGAATCAGCACAGGAAGCTGAGGTCCCGAAAGTTAAATAACTCACTCCAGTCCACACTGCTAATAAATTGTGGAAAAGATGGGACCTGAACTCAGTTTCTCTAGTTTCGAAAACAAACCACCAAATTTACTGTTTAATATTATACGATGATTTATTTTGCCCATTAATAAGACTCTACACTCATTTCAATAGAACATTGCAGAAGAATTCTTAAAATACTGTTACAAGTGAGGGAGGTGGCAGAGTTTGCACCATGGTGTACCCAGGCCACTCTGGTGCTATCAGCAGGTACTACCCAGGTAGGTATGGAGGGGGTCCCGGAGGGCCTACATTTCCCAGACAAGCTCAGGATCCGCTGTATCTTACTTTGCTGCTGTAGCTGGACAAGATAAGCAAATAGACGCTGCTGAACTGCAGAGATACCCGACACAGGCACTGCTGGAGGATACATGGAGACGTGTCGGCTTATGATTTCAATGCTGGCTAGAGACAGGTCAGGCACAATGGGTTTCAGTGAATGTAAAGAACTCTGGGCTGGGGGCACCTGGGTGGCTCAGTGGTTTAAAGCCTCTGCCTTCGGCTCGGGTCACGATCCCGGGGTCCTGGGATAGAGCCCCACATCCGGCTCTTTGATAGGCAGGGTGCCTACTTCCCTTCCTCACTCTCTGTCTCCCTCTCTGCTTACTTGTGATCTCTCTCTCTCTGTCAAATAAATAAATAAAATCTTTAAAACAACAACAACAACAGCAACAAAACTCTGGGCTGTTCTGAATGCCCGGACACAACAGTTCATCAGTTTTGACAGTGACTGGAGTGGAAGAGTAGATCCTCAGGAAGTGCAGAAGGCCCTGATCACAGTGGGATTTCAATCGAGTTCCCAAGCCAGGACTTCAACAGCAAACTGATACAGCACCAATTTCAAGATCACCTTCAATGACTACATCACCTGCTGCATCAAACTGCAAGCTCTAACAGACAGCTTTCTAAGATGGGATACTGCTCCACAAGGTGTTGTAAATTTCCCCTATATGATGATTTCATTCAGTGTGTCCTGAGTGTTTAAATCAAGAGGAGCCTGTAGGAACAAACTCAACATTTCAACTGGAGTTCTCTTTTGCTCTTACTCTTTGCCTTCAGTAACATGTGTAAACTTGCACTGTTGCCTTGTCTTGATGTCTACTGTAAAGGTTTATCACTTTATGTACACTTTATGATGTTTTTAGTGTTGATAATAAATTGTTTGGAATTTTACTAATACAATATCAGGTCTCTTACACCACTCAAAACTTCTTTCAGCCATAGTCTGTGATGCCTTATTTTCTTGTTAAGCCTCTTGTACATAAAATTTCAGTGTATAAAATATTTAAGGCACATTATATATTTTTCATTGTAAGATATTTAGAAACCTTTCATCAGACTACAGCTGTATCTTTCCTCTCCTAGAAGAGCTTTTACATGGTATTGAAAACTTTATTATGGGGTATTCTAACCATGCAGATTGGCCTTCTTAATAGGACATATTAAAGAAAATCTCACCCATTCATGGCTGGGATTATCATCTGCTCACTTGGCAAATATTTATTGTGCTACATTTATTTACTTACTACATTTATTTATTATTTAAATGGTCAAAAAGGTAGTTACACAACTTGTAATAAAGATATTAGAGAGAAAATACACATTCAGATTATTTCAAACACTGATATGAATTAATTTTTAATACATGGTATAAATGTGAACCAAACTAATGCCATTTTGGACAAATCTGTCACTATGAGGGTTCCATGACCTAAAACTTCTAGAGCACAGCTTCCTGCCCCTCCAACATCTTTTTCTTTTAGTTAACCACACGTTAAGTATGCCCTTGGGACATAACATCAGGACATGCCCCCAGAGATCTGACTATGACACACACTTATTCTTAAACAGTCTCCTCTTGGATTGTCCCCCCAGTATGGACTCCCAGTCTCTAGGACTATAAAAGCAAGTGTTAAGGGAAATGGGATTGTAGAGATCTACTCCTCTTGCAGCTGCCCAAGATACACTTATACCTCTAAATCCCCTTAATAAGCCATTTCTTGTCAAGCTGGACTTGTCAGCCTTTATCTTCAGTCTTAGGGCTCCCATGGCCTTTAGAGGTCATTTCACATATACTTCCCTTTCAACGAACAGTGTAATACAGAGGAAGAGGGTATTAAGAGGAAAGGGAGATAGGAGTCATGGAGAAACCATAGGTCTTGGTAAAGAGCTTGGATTTTTATTAGTAATACAAGAGAAGTTCTCTGCATGATTTCAAGTAAGGAATGACAAATGTATTTTTTAAAGGCCTACTTGGCTACTATGTGAAGAACAGATTAGGAAATTGTAGACAACTATGCTGGTAGTACAGGTGGAGGGTGATGCTGGAATGGAAAGTGAGGTAGGAGGATACAGACTACATTTTTGAGGTACAGCTAATAGGATTTGATAACAACTTAAATGTGAGAGTGGGTTAAAAAAAAGAGACATAAATCAAAGACAACCTTTTTCCCTTAAGTAGATAGATGGCAGTTCTACTGATGCTATATAAGGAAGATTAAAAAGACAGACTAAGAGAGGAAAAGAAAAAAACACTACATTTTAAGAACTTATTATATGTCCAAATAGAAATTTCAAACTGGCAATTGCATCTGACTTTGGAGGTCAATGGAAAAGTCAAGGATTTTTTTTTTTTTTTTTTAAGAAACTCATTTTCAGGGGACGCCTGGCTGGCTCAGCTGGTTAAGCATCTGCCTTCGGCTTAGGCCATGATCCCAGAGTTCCTGGATCAAACCCCATGTCAGGCTCCCTGCTCAGCCTGCTTCTTCCTCCCCTTTACCCCTCTTTCCCATTTATTTGTTCTCTCTTTCAAATAAATAAAATGTTTAAAAAAAAAACAACTCATTATCAGAGAGTTACACTGACTTTCCCAAGGTTACACATTAGTAGCAGACCTAAAATAAAATGTCACATTATCCTTCAGTAATAAAAATTTAAGGGCGCCTGGGTGGCTCAGTGGGTTAAAGCCTCTGCCTTTGGCTCAGGTCATGATCCAGGGGTCCTGGGATCCAGCCCTGCATCAGGCTCTCTGCTCAGCAGGGAGCCTGCTTCTCCCTCTCTCTCTGCCTGCCTCTCTGCCTGCTTGTGATCTCTGTTTGTTAAATAAATAATAAAATTTTAAAAAAATTTAAAAAAATTTTAAAAAATTTAAAAAGGAAATGTAAACCATGCATGTAAATTTTAACTTTCTAGAAGAAACATTCAAAAAGGTTTTAAAAATTGAAATCAATTTCATAAAAATTTTATTTGACCTAATATATTTAAAATATCTTTTCAATACATAATAAAAATTATTCTTTTTACATAACAAATCTGAGCAGTAAGTATATTTTACACTTAAAGCATATCTCAATCCAGACCAGCCATATTTCTTTTATTTGTTTTAAGTTTTTTTAAATGAAATATAGTTGACATAGCATATTAGTAGTTTCAGGTGTACAACATACTGATTTGATAATTCTATACATTACAACATGCTGACCATGATATGTGTAGTCACCATCTGTCACTGTACAAATTATTATACTCTTACTGTGTTCCCTATGTTGTACTTTTCACCCCTGTGACTTACTTATTTTATATAACTGGAAGTATGTACCTCTTAATCCCTTTCACCTATTTTGCCTATCCTTCCATCCCTACCTCTTTCAAGACTGTTCAACAGCACATGTAGCTAGTGGCTACTGTATAAAACAGTGCAGCTCTAGAAAGCACCCAGCTAACTTATATAATATTTTAAACCTGATAAATATATTGTCATAACATAACAGAATGAATAATGGGAAAGACTCTTAGGACAGCATACAAAATCCTAAGATGGTCTCAAAGACCCTGCCATAATCTGAGGGTCATGGAACTCAGATGAACTATTATCGAGGATGCTTCTGGGAACATAAAGAACATTAGTTTTATCTGACCTCTCATTCTTAATAAGGTCATCCTTAGTAAGCAAAGAAACAAACAAACAAAAAAAAATGAGTAATCATTTGTTCCATGCCTTAAAGACTAGAATTAATCTTCTTTTCCAACAATGACTAAATCACTAATACTTATTTCTTATATGTATATAAGTATATATGTATGTATATATATATGTATATATATATATATATACACACACACACACATACACATAATACTTATTTCTATTTTCCAACCCAAAGTCAACAACAGTACAACAGTTAGGTCTAAGCATGCACCATATACTAATATACTAAACTGGTCCCGACTGAAGCCTTATTACTTACCTTTATTAAAGCTTGACAAAACTTCACCTGATCAAACAAAAATTACTTACAGTCTCTTAAGTGCTAAATGATAAATATAAGGAGTTATTTCCCTTTAGAATATGAGACTACTAGGGTGCCTGGGGGGCACAGTAGGTTAAGTGTCTAACTCAGGTCATGATCTCAGGGTCCTGAGATCAAGCCCCGTGTTGGGCTACAAGGTCAGCACGAAGTCTGCTTAAGATTCTCTCTCTCCCTTGGCCCCTCCTGCTTGTGTTCTCTCTCTCTCTCTCTGAAAGAAAAAAAAAATCTTTAAAAAAAAATGAGTGTACTAAGGGTTGGGAATTATGTTTTTCATCTTCATCCTCCTAATACCTACCATAGTACTTAGCACAAAGAAAATATTCAATGATTTTTCTTTCCTGTACTTGCTTCAGCTGAGTCATTCTAATTAAACCAATTATCATCTGTGAGCTGCATCACTGATGAATTTTCATAAATCAAGCAATACTTAAGACACTCCATGTTAAGCACAATGACTAACTCCAGAACAGGAGCTGGGTATATATTATTCTGCTAACATTATTTAAGTGTGATACATGTTTTCTATCAGATATCATATATCCTAGCCAAACTATTTTTTTTTCTACATTCATTCACTGCAGCTTCCAGCGAAACTAGATGTTACCTTGGACATCAGTCCCTGTTACATTTGTTCTGGGGGGAAAAAAAGGCAGTGTTTTGAAACATACTTTTACAGTTTTAAAACCTTCTTGGCACTAAGATGGTATTAGAAACCCTAAAAATAATCAAATACTTAGCATGTCATAGAACATAAAAATTATGGCCAGGAATATTTAACATTCTATCTTTACTGTTTATCCTCAAGAAATAATTTATCCTCAAGAAACTGCTTAGCTGATTTATACCCAATCCAAGATAAATTCTTATACCTATATTTTTACATATTTATATATTTTATGTAGATACAGCAACATATGCTATACATGCTATTATTTTAAAATATCATAACATCTGAGTCCAAAGATAATAAAATATCATTTCTGAGAGACTTTCTAAAAATCAGTAAAAACTATGTTTATTTCATTTTAGCTGCAAAAAAATTGTAGGGAGTTCTTAGGAGACTGCAACTAGGGACTCCTACCACATATAACAAAGTTGGTCAACTAAACTCTGGTCAGTGTATAACAAGAGGTTACCTTCCACTAGTGGGTTATAAAATCAATTTAGTGGATGGTAATCAGCATTTTGAAAGAATAGGAAAGAAAAAATATAGTGCAGCATATCATATATAAGGGCAAATACTGTTACATAAAGTTTTTGTGTTTGGGTGACTGAATCAAAGTATGAAATAATAGGGGCACCTGGGTGGCTCAGTGGGTTAAGCCTCTGCCTTTGGCTCAGGTCATGATCTCAGGGTCCTGAGATCAAGTCCCGCATTGGGCTCTTTGCTCAGAAGGGAGCCTGCTTCTCCTCTCTCTCTGCCTACTTGTGATCTCTCTCTCTCTCTCTCTCTCTCTCTCTGTCAAATAAATAAATAAAATTTTAAAAAACTAAAAAAAAAAAAAAGAAATAATAGTTTGAAAATCAATGTTATAGATAAACACTTTCCAACAAACACAAACACATTCTTTCAAAGTATGATATTTCATTTTGGGAACACAGCAATCTTTCTCTCACAAATGTATATAATCTTGGGGTTAGCAATTTCACTTTAAAAAAAAAAAGCATACTTGCACACATAGAAAATGGTGCACTTGTAAGATTACTCATCACAAAATTACCTATGGTACCAAATGTCATCAATAGAGTACTAAAGTGAATAAATTATGGCACATCAATACAATGGAATTCTATGAGGCCAGAAAAAAACTCTGTGAAGAAAAAAGAAAACCCCTCTGCAGAACAGGAACATTTCCTATTCTGGAAATATCTCATTATGTGAAAAAAGTAAGGTGCAGAACAGCATTTAATATGCTATTTTTTGTTCAAATTTGGCGGGGGTGGGAGGAAGAGAATAAGAATCTATATTTAGTTGTTTTTAAAGATTCAAGATGAATACATAAATTCTAAACATAGTGGTTATTAAAGAAGGAAGTAGGGATCTGGGCAGATGAAGAACAGAGATAGAATAGGAGACTTTGCACTATTTATAAGTTTCCAGTTTTTGAAACATGATAATACCTATGCAAAAGAGACACAAAAAGAGATACAAGTACTTCTTTAAAAAACGAAGAAGTATCTAATTAAATAGAGAATCCTAAATGAGTTCTTAAGTATTTCAAAAACATTTCATATTAAAAAGTTTTTCTCATTATTCCTATAATTTTACCCTTCAGAGACAAAAAGATAAATTGAATTACTCTTCTGAAGACCCTTCAAATTATTTTAAATCATGTATTCCTCCACTCACTCTCCTCCCTGACATTCTATTTTTGATCTGAATACACCTAGCTGCTCAAAGGTATCTCTGAGAAGTTTAGGAATAGAAGAACAGCAGATTCTTCTTACCTCCAATACCTGATACATTAGACCTGTGGCCTCACCCAAGACTCTATGGTTTCATCACAGAATCATATATGTCATTAAACGCAGAACTTAAACTATATTCCTGCCATCATCTAAACTGCATTCTCCCATTCATGCAATGTATACTGAACACTAACTACCAAGTCTCAAGCTGTGAGGATTTTTTCTCTGTCCTCAACAACTCATGTTGCACCAGGTAAATCTGAACTACAAGGAACCTGTTACTAGGTCCCCAAATAAACTACTACACACCTCCATACCCTAACTTTAAAAAAGAAATTAAAAAAAAGAGAGAGAAGACTTGACATACTATTTCACTGAATATGCCAATCCCAAACTAGATGATCTATGTCAAGATCAATAAACTAACATGATATAACACAAATACTAAAATGTTATCTTCAATGATCTTGGATTACAAATACATAAGATAATATATTCTTTATTATTTAAGTTGATAATTGTTCACTAATCCATTTAATAATAGTAATAGCTAGCATTTCTATTGAGCACATAATACATACGAGGCTTTGTTTTAAATACTTTAAGGGGATTACTTCATTTAATACCCAAAGAAACATTATGACATAGGCATTTATAAAAAGACCTTATTTTATTTTATTTTTTACATTTCTTCAAGTTTTTACTTAATTTTCAGTTTTTTAACATACAATGTAATATTAGTTTCAGGTGTAGACTTTAGTGACTTTATCACTTAAATACAGTGCTCATCACTATAAGTGCCCTCCTTATTTTGAAGATGGAGACACTGGGCAAAGCAGGTTTGAAGAATCTGCCCAAGGATAAATGGCCAGTAGGCAGCAAGCAGAGCAAAGACTGGAACTCATGTATCTAATACCAAAATCCAAATTTAAAAATCCCAGTTAAAACAAAAGCCAAAATAAACTTTTGGGACTTCATCAAAATCAAAAGCTTCTGCACAGCAAAGGAAACAGTCAACAAAACAAAGAGGCAACCCACAGAATGGGAGAAGATATTTGCAAATGACAGTACAGACAAAAGATTGATATCCAGGATCTATAAAGAACTCCTCAAACTCAACACACACAAAACAGATATCATATCAAAAAATGGGCAGAAGATATGAACAGACGCTTCTCCAATGAAGACATACAAATGGCTATCAGACACATGAAAAAATGTTCATCATCACTAGCCATCAGGGAGATTCAAATTAAAACCACATTGAGATATCACCTTATACCAGTTAGAATGGCCAAAATTAGCAAGACAGGAAACAAATGTGTTGGAGGGGATGTGGAGAAAGGGGAACCCTCTTACACTGTTGGTGGGAATGCAAGTTGGTGCAGCCTCTTTGGAGAACAGTGTGGAGATTCCTCAAGAAATTAAAAATAGAACTTCCCTATGACCCTGCAAATGCACTACTGGGTATTTACCCCAAAGATACAGATGTAGTGAAAAGAAGGGCCATCTGTACCCCAATGTTTATAGCAGCAATAGCCACGGTCGCCAAACTGTGGAAAGAACCAAGATGCCCTTCAATGGACGAATGTATAAGGAAGATGTGGTCCATATACACTATGGAGCATTATGCCTCCAACAGAAAGGATGAATACCCAACTTTTGTAGCAACATGGACGGGACTGGAAGAGATTATGCTGAGTGAAATAAGTCAAGCAGAGAGAGTCAATTATCATATGGTTTCACTTATTTGTGGAACATAACAAATAGCATGGAGGACATGGGGAGTTAGGAGAAGGGAGTTGGGGTAAATTGGAAGGGGAGGCGAACAATGAGAGACTATGGACTCTGAAAAACAATCTGAAGGGTTTGAAGAGGTGGGGGGTGGGAGGTTGGGGGAACCAGGTGGTGGGTATTAGAGAGGGCATAGAATGCATGGAGCACTGGGTGTGGTACAAAAACAATGAATACTGTTATGCTGAAAATAAATTAAAAAAAATGATTTAAAAAAAAAAATCCCAGTTACAAACTTATAAGGCTTCCTGATTTCATTACTTTACACTTTTATTTCTTATGCTAATTTTTAACAAAGTAACCTAATTTTATAAAAATAAAAATGCAAACTCAATGAACATACTGACCATACTAATAACTGAATAAAGGCAAATAGAATTTTTATTAAACCAAGTGTTTACAATTTTCAAAAAAATGATTATTCTTGGTAATATATCTTCAACTGCATTATATACATTACTTATAAATGGTTAACGTTAATAAATTTGCAGATATTTAACCTAAAAATCCCACTTCAAAAAATTTATCCAACTTAAATTAACTGAACAAAAATGCCAGGAAATAAGCACAAAGACATTGGCTAAAACGACATTTACAAGAAAAAATAGATATAAGTTGAATGTCCACAAACAATGGATTGGGATAATTAACTCATGTTACATTCTTCATGAACTACAGTAGTCAAACTGAATGAAGAAGATATTTGTGCTTATAGGAAACTGTATCCAAAAGAAAGGAAAAAAAAAGCATACCACAGAACATTAACATAATTAAATATTTGTTAATATATAAAAAAATTACAGGAAGATATATATCAAACTGCTCCACAGGAGTTGGGATTATAAAAGAACTTTCACTTTCTGTTTTATAAATGTTAATATTATATTTTAGATACTGCTTTTTTTGGTAGTGAACAGATTTTATACTCAGCCTCACAAAAATTCCTTTATTTAAGTGCAATTTATCTTAACAATAAACAAAAAAAGGAAGATGTGCTCTGTACTGTCTTAATGCATTAAAAATAACATAATTTGTTTATAGATAGAAATATGTAATTTTTTTATGTTAATACAAATTAACTGAGTCACCCTTTTTCATTATCTCATAAAAAGAGTCCAACATCTTTACCAAACACCAAATTTCCAACTTGTACTTCCACCTGAAAACACACTGAAGAATTACTGAATTCTGCTAATTATAAAGAGAAAAGAATGACAGTCTATGGCCAGTTTCTCTTTACTGAAGAGTCGTCTATCTTAATATTTCATAATAATTCATTTTGAACCAGACAATCTGGGTAGAGGAAATTAAATCTTAACAACAAAAGGCCTCAGGAGAGTAATCTACTATTAAATCTTTGAAAGAAGTGAGATTATAAGATTTTGTGAAAATCAGGTAAGTTATTACATATGACAAAAAGCCATCAGAAAATTATAATGCATAATTCATAATCCTTTCATGTTATTTAACTGAATGCATTTATATCACTAAAATAGTAACTGGAAATACTTAATATGCTCTTAGTATCAATTTCTGAAAATTTGTTCATACTGAAAATAGTCCATCTAAGAAGCATAATAAAAACAATAAAAAATAAACCCAACTAAATAGATGAGTCGTCTAAAAATACTCCACTACACGATGACAAAATGACAAATAAGAAGCTATTAATGTTTTTGAAGAGAAAAAAATAACAAGGACAAAAAAACAACGGTAATACTACACTGAATGAGAACTTAAGGTACAGTGGGAGTCAGAGAGGTGCACTCACCTCTTCTTGGAAGGGGAAGTTAGTTTCCTTGTTCCTAAGATGACTGAAGGCTTGAATGCTAAGGAGAACCAAAGAAAAAGTTCTCAAGAGGGAATTTTAAAATTCCCAAAACCCTGGCTGCCCATAAGCTCCACTGATAAACTCTTGAAATGGCATATTTGGGTGTCTTCTCAGCACACATAAATCTGACAATTTATCATGTCAGATATCTCTCTGAAGTGACACCGAAATGCTGAGCCAACAGTCACATTTCCAGTGCACTCCAGGACAGAAAAGAGAACTCAGTTATGGGTTTGATTTGGGTAGATTTGGTTTCCTTGTCATTACCATAATAAGACAGGGCTGATTTCACAAAACCAGTATCATAATTAAGTACACAAACTTCAGAGGCATAAAAAGCAGAAGTGAAGTTGACGGTTAAGAATCTGGTATTTTCTATTTAGTTAAAACATTATTTTCACAAGGGAGATGAACTCATAATGACGTGTACCTAAATATCCCTCCAGGATATCAGTATAAGTAGTATAGCTTAAAAATATAAGTTACCATTATTTATTTAGTATTACAGTCACTCTGGTCCAAACTGTGAGACCTGCCTTCCAACCAACAGCTGCACTTCTAATCAGGGTAATAAAACAGAAGCACAACAGTCTCTGTCAAATTCTGTTG
The DNA here is from genome assembly GCF_010015895.1 of Lontra canadensis. Classification (NCBI taxonomy): domain Eukaryota; kingdom Metazoa; phylum Chordata; class Mammalia; order Carnivora; family Mustelidae; genus Lontra; species Lontra canadensis. The sequence goes on from NW_022631008.1 coordinate 18,109,087, forward strand.
AATCCTACAAAGAAAATGTCATTTTCAGATTCTTGGCTGATATTTATGGTAATAACTGGTTTCAACTCTGAGTTTAACCTTTAAGTTACTTCTACTAGCTTACTTGAAATCTTGAGGAAGGATAAACATTTTGGCACTTACACAGTTAAGCTCTCAAAATGTTATAGGTATCAAATTATGGGTGATTTATTAATTTAAATTTTCTTCCACTATATATTACTTTAAGCTTTCCAAAACTAATTAAATAAAGCAAGAGTGTCACTTTAAACTTGGATTGTCTTAAACAAGAAAATTTTGTCATTAATAGAATCCTCAGATGAATTGTTCTGACTGGTAAGAGATTGCTTCCACTTGCATTTAATCCCACAATACTGGAATAACTTAGTTTGATTTCAAGTCAATAATTCATTTACTATAAATAATAATAACAGTAAAATATATATCATATAACAAAAGTGTTAATGACTTATTTAGAGTGGTCATTTTAATACACAAGTGTGTGTGTGTATTTCAATGCTTAAGAACATATATGGTATTGACTTCCTGAAGATCAGAAATTTTAAAATGCGTATTTAAATTGGTACCTTTTAAAATTTCTAACATTTTAAATACACAACGTAATATCATTAAGTCATTTCTACAAAATGGAAGATCTGAGAATTATTTATTTATTGGGGAAACAAGCAATAAAGCGGGCTTATAAATTACTTCCTTAAACTGAAATTTACTACTTGTTTCCCCACATGAGATCTGAGACTCACATAGAAGGGTTCCAGATACATTAAACACACCACTCAAAAGAGTAGGGAAAGGATCTGGTTGAAGATTGCTGGAGAGGAGCTCCGATGAAGGTATGCCAAGGAGGCCAGTGCCTGGAGAAGAGGCTCCTCATACTCCTGGTAGGGAGTGTAGTGTGCATGCTTTTAAAAATGACATTTCCAGAATTTAACCCTTGAGGTTTTCATTCAATTGTCTAGGGTGGGAATGGTAATTCATACATTTCTTAATAGCACCCCAAGGATTATCAAGCACAAGCAAGATTAAAAAATGTTATCCTAACTTTCCCTACCTACCTCCCAACACAGTGACTAGGTTTTCTTAGTCTTCTGTTCTTTAATAATTTAACACAACCTATGGGAAAAAAAACTATGGAAAAAACAAAGTACCTTTCGCTCAGAAAAACTTTTGTTTGAAACATGTATCAAGTCGAAGGCATACATTTAGTAAGGGGTCTCTAAAAGGAAAATGTTTTGCTTGAACCTCTTGAGTAGTATGCAGAGATTTGAAAGGATAAGCAAAACATTACAAGGAAGAAATCATAACACTTATGTAATAAAACACAATTATTAGGTAGATTACTTAAGAATACACTGAGATTCCTTTATACAATGATTTCCCTTGATATACTTAAATTATCTCAACTTATTATTATTTTCATATAACTCTGAAACTGCTCAATGATGTAACAGCTTATTAAGAATATAAAAAGAGGGCACCTGGGTGGCTCAGCTGGCTAAGTGTCTGACTCTTGATTTCCCTCAGGTCATGATCTCAGGGTCCTGAGATGGAGCCCTGCATCGGGCTCCCTGCTCAGCAGGGAGTCAGCCTTCCCTTCCACTCTTCCTCTGCCCTTCCCTATATAATTGCACACATACACTCTCTCTCTCTGTAAAATAAATAAATCTTTTTTAAAAAGAAGAGTGTAAAAAGCAAGGTAGCCTATGTTTAGTCACTGATATTTGCACCACTGGATGAAATTTAAACTTATCCTCTCTAAAGTTGCTTACAGAGTTTACAAGGGGGAATTAAGTTAGAAAATGCAATATAAGGTACTTAATAAAATGCAGAGTATTAACTAAAGAAACATAAGTCACTTTATTCTATTTTTATTAATTTAAAACTGTCTTCTACACTACTTCAACATTCATTTTTGAGGAATTCTGAAGTTATTTATACCAAAATAATTTCACCCAGCAATATCTCTTAATAGACTCAATGTGTACCCTTTCCAATTAAACAGCAAAACTCAGCTATCATGTGAGAACAGTTTATATAATTATTTCTCAGTCTGGGACTTTACTAATCACCTAAAATGTATCACACACACAGCTACACATTTTCTGTGTGTTGACTCATATAATCTTTAAAATAAATAGTCTGATGAGATAACTGAAATTCAGAGGTGCTATGTACTCTGATCCAAAACACAAAATGTGCCAAGGGTGGAATTTAACCTCAGTTCTACTTGCTTAACTGGATAAATTTCATTTAAAGGCAGGATCATAATTCTAAACTGCTTTGCACCCATCATACCTCCTAGTTCAATGCCTTGCATCCATCAGGAGCTCAAGAAATGATTATTGATGAATGATAATCAATCCATGCATATTTCCAGAGGAAAATAATGAAAATCTATACATAGCAATACAATCATATCAAATATTTGTTTATTATAATAGGTCCATGTAACCACAATACATAGATATATTGGAAGATATGGACTGAGTCTATTTCTAAAGCAATTTGAAATTCTCACATTACAAGTTAAATTCATCTACTTTTCAGATTTCTGGATTCATTTGAGTTCTAAAGTTATTATTCTGGGACAGCACAATATGTTTTAGGCTTTTAATCTCTCTTCTAATTTCTCGTCATAAAATCAACAAAGTGTATGTTGTAAAGAAAGTCCTTTTGTTAGATTATGCCTAGCTAGAAGAGCAAGTGTTAGTTATAACTCTCTTTAGTTTAGCAGGGTTTTTTTCAAACAGCTGATGCCCTTTTCCTAGTTAGCAATTTGCAAGTGTTCCCAGTACACTTTATGATACTATAATCTCAAAGAAGTTCACAGTATACAGACAAAATAAATTCTTCTTTATAAGGAAAACTATAGATAGAATTTCCCTTCAAATGAGACCTAGCCATTTCATATATTTGAACTACAGAGCACTTTCACAACAAGTAAACATTACATTTTAATCACAATTTAAATAACTGCTGGGAGTCACATATAAATAAAAATATCTTATTTACAACTTTCTAAGAAAGCTAATACATCACATTTTTACACATTGAACCCCTATTGACCTCCAAAACATTATATAGTCCATCAAAAGCAACCTTTTCACAGAGACAGAATACTTAAAAATCCCTAACTACTTTTGAGAGTAAGCTGAGAAATTTTTAGGGTTTTCCTTAGAGTTTTCCATAATAATACTTCACATAATACTCTAATCATAAAATAGTGATCTGTCAGCGACCAAGTTTTTAAAACAGAAACACCATTTTATAGTTTCTATAGAAATAGTAGTATGGACATAACATAATCTCTACTATTTTAAACCAGGTCCACACAAAGTTTTCATCACAAAAATTAAAAATGTTCCTTTCTCTGTACATTCCACACCCAGCTCTATTACAAAAAGACACTGTCAAATTCATTGTCACTGTTCAGATAAAGATCAATTCCCCCTGAACATAGCAGTCAAGAAACAACTCAAGCCTCATGCTCTCCAAGAAATTGTCATTAGCAGCCACAGCCTGCTCTAATCCCTCTGCCTTCTATACGATCGATTAAACCCGCACTACTGATTTTGTACTTAGTGCATTCTACAGTACATTGTTTGTAAATGCTCAGCACAGGGGACTTTTTTTTTTTTTTTAATGTCCCCAGCTATGATGCAAGCTCAAGGAAGACAAGGGAAACACACCTATTTCTTTTTTCATTTTTAATAATGTCAAGTTATAGGTACATGAAAAATATAAAATCATTTTTCCTTCCTTACTTCTTTTGGTTGATGACATTAAACAAATCACAGAATAAGAAAATGAACAAGAAGTTAACAAAAAAGATTTATTTTGGAGATGTGATAAAACTGGAAATCCCAAGGGCAAAGGAAGCTCTTATAAGCAGTCAGAGAGAAAGCTTACCTCACAAACAAAAAAACTCAATTAAAAATGAAAAGCAGATGATGTTATAAGGACATCTTTAATGTTTTAAGATAGGATGCAATAGAGTAATATCTTTAGTGCGGTAAGAGAAAATAAGCACGAACTGAGAATTCCATTACCAGCAATAATATCTTTCAAGAACAAGGTAAATTAAAGGCATTTTAGATTAACAGAAATTGAGAGATTTTTTTGTCAGTATCAGATTCTCACTAAAGAAAATTCAGGCAAGGAAAAGTCACAGAACATGAATGCACTGATGGAATTAAAAAATACTGAGCAAACTATATAGGTAAAACCAAATAATTACTGACAGTAAACAATAGTAACAGTAAAAATAATATCTGAGAAAAATTAAAACAAGAGAGACTAAAATACATGACAACAATGTCAAAGAAGCGTGGGAAGGGAGTGATTAGAGATTGAAAGTTTTAACCACCTTATTTTGTAGTATTTTTAGATTCCATTCAATGCTCAGAAGAGGAAAAAAAAAAAAAGGACCAAGTTTGCAGATATCTAACTCTGGAGGGTATAAAATTCTTAGATGGCTCTGTGCTACTGTGGTTTCTCAATCTTGGCATTATTGATATTTTGGTAATTCTTTGTTCTGAGAAGCTGTCATATACACTGTGGAATGTTTAGCAGCACCTTGGCTTCTACTTATTAGATGACAGAAGCACCCTGCTAGTGTGACAACCCAAAGTACCTTAAGATATTGCCAAATATTTTTTTAGGAAGGATGGGGCAGGAGGGCTGCCCAGTTAAAAGGTAGGTAAAGAATGGGAACAGATGGGGTGGAATCTTCTTTTTCTTTTCTCATTTTACTTAAGACCTTACTTCAGAGTACAGATCTCACTTTTCAGATAATGTGTAATTCTGAAAATAGGATTATTTCCTTTCTTTAATAACAACTTATTTGGGAATGCAATAAACCATTGGCCTCCCTCAGAAAGAAGGGGGAAAACACACCTTCTTTTAACTTGCTAAAACTCCCAATTTTCAGAGTAATCTGCTGCTTTTGGTTCAAAAAGAAAAATAAAATCCATAAATAAACACTGAAGATTCTGTTAAAACACAGGGATTTTGTCAGTTTTGATGGAATAATAATTCTCAACTGCATCAGCTTCAGGTTCTACTTCATTCCCTTTAGAGCAGAGTTTCTCCATTTGGGGGAGATATTTTTGTTGTTAAAAATATATAATAATCAGAAGGAGAGAGTTGATAGCTCCAGAGATTGGAATTCCAAAGAGCTTCCTTTAAGTCTCTGGTGACTGCTGACTAGCACAAGCATATGAGAAAAGCACCCAAGGTAGGGGAAAGAACCACTTAAACGGATTAGAGGAAGTAAACTCAAACCTCACCTGATAGGGTCTGGAACAGCTCTGTTTCTTTACCAATAGTGGAAAACCTCTTATTTTACTGGTAATTATGTAGAGTACTCTACTCAGAAGGGCTGTGTCTAAATAGTGAGGCAAAACTAGCCTTTAAATGCTGCGTTGACCCACCTAAGAAATTTTAGAAGCAAGACCTGAAAGGGTCAAATTGACTCAAACTTAACTATATTCTAGGAAAAAAACTCAAGGATGTTTATAAGAATACAAAAAATATCTGGCACCCAACAAGATAAAATCGCAATGTCTGGTTTTCACAAAAAATGTGCATGGTAAAAGGCAGGAAAAAAATTATAATAAGAATATAAACTGATCTGAGCAACTAAAACAAATCAAGAAATAACACAAATGACGGACCCTTCAAATAACTAGAGCAAAGGTCACCGAATTATGGCTTATGGGCCAAATCTAGCCAGACATCTTGGGTACTTCTTTTTGTTTTTGGTTTTTTGTTTTGTTTTGTTTGGTTTTCTTTCTTTTCTAAAGATTTTTTAAAAATTATTTATTTATTTGACAGACATAGATCACAAGTAGGCAGAGGCAGGCAGAGAGAGAGAGGAGGAAGCAGGCTCCCCGCTGAGCAAAGAGCCCAATGCAGGGCTCGATCCCAGGACCCTGGGATCATGACCTGAGCCAAAGGCAGAGGCTTTAACCCACTGAGCCACCCAGGTGCCCCTGGTTTTCTTTCCTTTTGTTTTTTTTTTTTTTTTTTTTTTTTGGTTTTGTTTGGTTTGGTTTTTATGGCCTATAAACTACAAATGGTCATTACATTTTGAATGAGTAATTTAAGAAACAATAAAAGAATAATGACTGTTGAACGGAGACCTTATGTGGTCCACTAAGCCTAAAATAATTACTATCTGCCCCTTTACAGAATAAGTTTGCTAACCCCAACCTACAGAAATGACTATCAGGGGCGCCTGGGTGGCCACTGTCTTCGGCTCGGGTCATGATCCCAGGGTCCTGGGATCGAGCCCCACGTTGGGCTCCCTGCTCAGCAGGAAGCCTGTTCTCCCTCTCCCACTCCCCTTGCTTGTGTTCCCTCTCTTGCTGTGTCTCTCTCTGTCAAACAATAAATAAAATGTTCTAAAAAAATATTAAAAAAAAAAGAAATGACTATGCAAGTGGAGGCATAGACGATATCAAATTAAAAAAAAATTACACTTTTAGAGACAAAACTTCAGTGCTAGATGAATAATACACTGAATGGTATGAACAGTATCTTAGACACCAAAGAAAAAAGATCAGTGAATTTTAAGACAAGGCAACAGAAACCACCCAAAATGAAGCATGAGGAGAGAAAAATATCAAATAAACAAAATAAGAGTTAATAGAACATCAGTAAGCTGTGTGACAACTTCAGGAACCCTAATATATCTTTGATAAGACTTCCTGAGAGGGAGGAAGGCGTAGAAAACTTTTGAAAAAATAATGGCTGGAAACTTCCCACATTTGATGAAAACCAGAAACCCACAGATCCAAGATACTTAACCAATAGCATGCACAAAATCCCTGAAGAAAACTGCATCAAGGCAGTGGTAGGCAGATTTCTAAACTGGCTCTCAAGACTTCTTCTTCAATCCCTGCCACACTCCACAGTGTACTTACTCCCTGCATAAACCTCTGAACTATGAATATGACGGATGTTACTTCTGCGATTCCGTTACGCTACATGCAACAGCGGACCTTTAGAAAGGAAGATTATCTGGGTGACTCTGACCTAATCCCACGAATCTTTTAAAGTCAGAGTTTTTTCACCATCAGAAGAGGTGAGAGATTTAGAGCACACAGGAAATTTGACACTGCCTTGTTGGCTATGAAGATGGGGTGGGCCATATGCCAAAGAATGTGGGTAGTGTTGAGGAGCTAAGAATAGACAGCAAAGAATCAGGAACCTCAGCTCCACAACTCTAAGGACGTGGATTTAGCCAACAACCTGAACGCACTTGTTAAGCGAATCCTTCCCCAGAACTTCCAGATAAGAGACCAGCCTGGCTAAAACAATAGTTTTGCTGTTATGAAACAGTGAACATAGGATCCCAGTTAAGCCCACCCAAATCAGACTTCCAGAATTTGGAGATAATAAATGGATGTTCTAAATAACTAAATTTTTGGTAATTTCTTGTACAATGACAGAAAGCTAATATAAAGTCACATCATAATCAAATTGCCTAAAACCAATAACAAGGAAAAATCTTAAAAATCAACCAGAAAAAAAGCATATTACCCAGAAAGAAAGATTAAGAATAAAAGCATAATAAAAGCATGCTCATTATTATTAGAAACAATGAAAGCAATAAAATACAATTACATCTATAGGGACTGGCAAAACAAAAAAACAAAACTGTCAGCCTGGAATTCTATATCAAAAGAAATATCTGTCAAGAACAATGACAAAATGAAGGCTTTTTCCAGACATACCAAGCTGGAAGAATTCATCAACAAACCTGCACTATAAGAAACAAATACCAAATGGAAATCTGGATCAACACACAGCATAAAGGGGTAACCTGATAGGTACACAAGTATAAAAATTTTGTTCGTTATTATTAGGTATCTTAAGTTTTGTTTTAAAGATTTACTTATTTGAGATAGAGAGAAAGAGTGCACATGAGCAGGAGGGACAGAGAGAGGGGGAGAGACTGTCAAGCTGCCTCCGTGCTGAGCACAGAGCCCAACATGAGGCTTGATCTCAAGCCCTCAGATCACAACCTGGGCTGAAACCATTCCATGCTTAACCGACTGCACCATCCAGGTGCCCCTAGATATCATAATGTCTTAAAAAGACTGTTAAAGCAAAAAGAATAAAAATGAATTGTAGGAATTATAAGGATATAGAAGTAATCTACACCTACATGTTTGTTCATTTGTTTGTTTTGATGGTATTAGCATCAAATATAGCAAACAAGTCTATAAGAATCAAGATTCTCATGGCTCCAATCTCCAGGTGAAGCAAAGCATTTATCAAGGGAAACAGAATTTGATATAAATGGTTAGAAATTTAATTTGTGCTACACCATTTCATTCTCCATGAAATGTGTGAAATCTTTGCTAAGATCCCTATCAGTGTAAACAATATCGTAAACTCACTTTGCAACTTTCAACTTTATACTTTGTTATTATTTCTTGTTACCACCTCTTAAAAAGGCATTGAGTGATGCAAGGCCATGGTTCTGATGAAACTGATGATATGCTTGACAGTGTAATAAACAGCCTTGTGGGACACTTCAGAAAAGGCTTTTTATTTGGGGGCATGTCCAGGTTTTAGCAACATTTCACCCATTTCATGGTCTCATGAAAAAGATCCACACTGTGAAGTGTTTTTCTGGATGCTTCTTTATTTTTCTTGTCTTTATAATTTTGATCAAATCCAACTGTGTCAATAAATGCTTTGGCTCTAGGATCCCCACATCAGGTTTAGAAAACAAAGTAAAACAGGAAAAGTAGTACTTTTTATATTTATTCTATCTCTCTTTTTTCAAAATGTCTCTCTTGAATAACCACAGATGTCAGTAATTATGACTTTTTTTTAGTTTCTATGAAATAATTAGAAAGTACTCTAGATGTCTTAATAGAGTGACTATAAGTTTAGTTCTTCCTGATCTTGTAGGATAGTATCCGATACTACTCCCACATGTGTTTGGAATGAAAGAATAGCCAAATAGCATGAATGAATACAGGAGTAATTTATTTAACTAAATATTATTGCTGAAGTAACAATAAGTCTTTTTGCTTTAGCTATACTCTTGACATCACAGTGTTTTCATCATTACATTTTTCATTTTAAGCTAACATTTTACATAAAATGTATTAAATCCTTAATAGTATTCAAAGTTTTTTTATATATATTAATAAATTTAATCCTCACAATTAAACTATGAGGAAGGTACTATTATTCCAACTTTACAAATGCAACACTGGATCCCACAGAGGACAGTAACCTGCCCTGAATCTCACAGCTAGAAAGTGGAGGATCCAATTCAAACTAGGCCAGGCTGGAATCGGAGGCTCTGTTCTTAACCGAAGTGGTTTTCTGCCTCCTGGACTGAACAGGTACAAACCTCTCCTTTTCTTCTATTCCTCACCTTGGTAAATGACACTATCGTTCACTCAAGATGACCTAGACATCGTTCTAGATTCAAACAAAAACTGAGATGTCATTCTAGAGTCTTCTCTCTGCTTCATTCCCTCCCATTTAATCAGTTATCAGAACTGATATACACTTGTACCTAAATTATTCTTTTTTATCCCATTTTTCATATAGGCTGCCACTTTCTTAATTTAGGTGCTTAGCGTTTCTGTCCTGAACTACTCCAGCAGCTCTATTGTCAACCCTCAACTCTGCATTGCAACCAGGACAAAATTACCTGAGGTGACATTCAGTCATAAGAGGATTTTATCTATGGTTCCATAGGACTGTTAGGAATGGCATGCAATTATGTACTCAGTGAAAAGAGAAAGATACCATCTGCTGGAGTACTTTTTGTGATCCATAAAGATCCTATGTTGTATAAAATAGATCTAAGCCAACAAAAGCATCCACTAAACAAACATTCTGTTAACACCTATATTTTTTCCTGAGGTTTCAATTACTATTCATGTTAATGACATCTGGTGGGATCATTATCTAAAGTGACAGGACATCAAATGGTTTAATTATGTACTTATAATGACACATTGCATTTGAATGCATTATTCTCCAATATTATTATTGCTTATGGAAGTGCAAATTAATAACACAATGGGAAATCTCTACATTCAGTTAGAAAGGTTAAAATAAAAATATAAATATAAAAATATAAATTAAAATGGCTAAAAAAAATAGTGATAATCAAATGCTGGCAAGTATGTGGAGAAATTGAGTCATACTGGATTGCTGGTGGGAATATAAAATGTTACTCTAGGTAACATCTATAAAATGTTAGTTTTTTAAAAAACTAAACATGCAGCTACAATATGACCCAATAATTGCATGCTCAGGCATTTACTCCAAAGGAATGAAAACTTACATTCACACAAAACCCTGTAGGCCAACGTCTAGTGCAGCTTTATCCATATTATGGATAAAATTAAGTTCCCCCAAAGTTCATAAATTAAAGACCTAACTCCCAATGTGACAGTGTTTGGAAACAAAGATTTTAGAGAAGTAACAAGGTTAAATAAGGTCATCTGAGTGAGGTCCTAATCCAATAGAGCTCCTGTTCTTATAAGAAGAGGAAGAGATGCCACACAGAGAAAAGCCCATGTGAGGCCATGGGAGGGCGAGGGGCACAGTGAGAAAGTGCCTGTGTGTAAGCCAGGAAGAGAGTCCTCACAGGAAAGTAAATCTGTCAGCACCTTGATCTGGGATTTCTAGCCACCAGAACTGTGAAAAAATAAATGTCTGTTGTTATGGCAGCCCAAGAAGAATTATACAATTTGTAAGAACAAAAAACTATAAGCGACATTGATACCTTCAACAAATGAAAAGTTAAACTGTGATGATCCGTACCACGATTCCCACTGATGTCCACATCCTACTCCATAGAACTCATAAAAATATTAGGTTACATGGCAAACAGACATTAAGGTTATAGATGGCATTAACCCATTTAAGGAAAACTCTTATTCCCATAATCTAAGTTAATATGAATAAAGTTATTTATTTAGAAATAAATATGAAAGAAAAATAAGATGACTGATCTATTCATTATGAGTGTTAATAATGTTTTCATATTTCATGAAAAATATTAATATTTAATACACTAAACAAAATAATTCTTCATGATGATAATGCTTAAAATGACTAGTAAAGTTTAAAAAGAATTATGTATAAAATTATTTACTCTTATAGATTTTTAGCCCTTGCTGTATTTCAGAGTCACTTAGAGTGCTCCAAAAATCATCTTTAAAATATAAGTATCTGGGCCCATCCCAAGACATTATAATTTAATAGGGGAGAAGGCACTTGGATTTTGAAAAAGATCTACAGGTAATTCTGATGCACAAGATGAAACTGACTAATATAAAATTACAACTTTAGTCTAATATATAAACTTATTATAGAAAACAAAACTGAAATAATAAGAAATTGGTTTAAAAGTAATAGAGGTATAAAATGGAATACAGTATGGTAGTTAGAAATGATGCTACAGATATGTTTGTTGACATGGAAAGATGTATGTAGATATTTATATAAATACACAAAAAATAATATGTATGATATATCATTTTATAAAACAAAATACCCCTGCACATATATGTGTAAAATGGAGTTCATTTTGGTTGGCTGTGGTTACTCTTTATGCTGCTTTATGCTGCTCTTTTTGCTTACCTCCATTATTGATATTTCTAAATGATTACCTATGATATATTATATACGTATATGTATACATTTACGTATATAATATATCATGTATAATATATCATAGGTAATATATATATGAATACATATCTATATATTATATATATATAGATATATATATATAGGAACCTCATTTTGGTGACAGAAAGGTTAACCTAATTTTTTAAAAGATTTATTTATTGATTATTTGAGAGAGAGACACAGAGGGAGAGAGGGAGAGAGAAACAATGAGCAGAGGGGAGGGGCAGACGGGGAGGGAGACGCAGACTCGACCCTGGGATCATGAAGAAAAGGCTAATGTTAAGTAATATGTATACTATAAGAATTTTTTTTTCAATTTAGTACATGTTTATGTATTTCTTCAACTTTTCTGTGAGTTTAATATCCAGATGACTATATCCTGTAGCACAGAGAAAATAAACAACCTAGGTGCCTGACAAGTGCCAAAATAAAGTGCTGGATTATATACTTTGAGTCTTCATAATCAACTGATTTGACTGAAACTGTTTGACAACCATTAAATGATGTATATTTGATTGAAACTGTGTTAAGTCTAAAGCTGATGAGATACTGACCAGAGGTTCTTATTCATTATCAACACTGTGTTTATGAAATACTCTGCATTATCACTCTCACTGTCTACATAAATATGCTACAGCTATCTTACATCTTTGCCATATTTCTTCAAATAAAGGGCATATTTTAGATATATATGGATGCATTTGGTATAGGTGAGTATTTAGGAATTGATAAAAATAAAATCTATGAGGGGGGGTAACTGTCTTCTTATAAAAAGGGATAAGATGATGTGCCTTCCTACATACTCCATATTTGCTCTGATTACAGACTTAAGAAGTTTGTTTCAACATAGCAATTCTTTTCCTAATTCTTCCCAACCCCTGCACACTCAAAACTCATGAATTCTGACTTCCTTAAATGTAGATCATCAAGAACTTCAATTTGACCTCAATTACATTTCAAGGAATTGACTAGGCAAATAATATGCAAAAGTAAATTCTGACAAATATATACCCTAATTAAAATGTTTCCAAATACATTTTAAACAATCATCTGAACAGTTTTTATTTTAATTTACAAAGAATCCAATAAATCAGATCCCAAGAAAACCTGATTTCAAAGTTAATCATTAGTGTGCATTACAATTTAGTTAATTGTAAATGCCCTATTACTAGAAGTCATCCAAATAACTTTAAATACTCAAATCAGACTAGCACTCTCCTCAATATACTGATGTTCTCTAAAACCACCAGAGTGCAAAATTCAATATAATTTATGTTTCTGTATACTCTTTCAAGGGACCGTACAAGTTTACCACAGTACTGTTGAGTATACAGAGTCTTCTGGATTGGCACTGCTTGGTAAGTTTATTGAAGGGAAAGATTATTTTTCTACACAGCTTTATAAATTAAACTTTCTCAAATCCTCACAATTTAAACATTAGTCAAAATGATAAATAATCCCTTCCTAAAACTAATTTACTAGAACTCCAAAAATTCAGGAAAATAATAAATCACAAGCTGAACAGTCAATCTAAATAAACATAAAAGTAACTAAGAAATATTTTATTTTGAGATAAAGCAAATAAGGCAAAATTTTAACAAATGGTACACAGAGGAGACAAAGGATATATGGATAATACTATTCATGCAACTTTTCCAGAGGCTTGAAATTATTCAAAATTTAAAAGTTGAGAAAAATAAAACAATTTAGAATTTGATCCCCTCTTCAAATCATATTCTGTTGTTTTATATGCTGACCATCTGGTACATCAATAATTGAATCCTTTTAAACGGTTTAAGCCAGCCTACGTAAATTAAACCAAACATTAGTTGAAAGAACCAAAACAAACATGAAATTATAGAAATATATATATACAAGGATATGTTTAATGTGTGAAGGAATAAGTTTTTAAAACTTAGACTCCCCTGGAGCCCGTGGTGGCTTCGTCCATTGAGTGTCCAACTCTTGGTTTTTGGCTCAGGTCATGATCTCCGCGTTGTGGAATCAAGCTCCTAGTCCAGCCCCGTGCTTAGTATGGAGCCGGCTTGTCCATCTCCCTCTGCTCCTCCCCTGCTCCCACTCCTCTCTTTCTCACTCAAATAAATAAATAAATTCTTTAAAAAGAAAACCCCAGAAAATTTAAACTCCCCTCCTGTACCTCTTTAGTAAACAACTGCATATATTCTCTCTAGTATGTCAGCCAACTACTGACTTTTAAAAATAATTTTTCTAGGGGCACCAGAGTAGCTCAGCCTGTTAAGCATCAGCCTTCGACTCAGGTCATGCATGTCCCAGGGTCCTGGGGGTAGAGTCCCACATGGGGCTCCCGCTCAGTGAGGAGCCTGCTTCTCCCTCTTCCTCTGCCTACCTCTCTGCCTGCTTATGCTCTCTCTCTCACTCTTTCACTCTTTCAATTAAATAAATAAAATCTTTAAAAAAAATGTGTGTGTGTGTGTGTGTATAATTTTTCTATTACAAATCTATTCATAAAACATACCAAGCATCAAAAATATCAACTTTTTAAAATGATCTTGGGGCACCTGGATGGCTCAATGGGTTAAGCGTACAGCTTTTGATTTTGGCTGAAGTCATGATCTCGGGGTCCTGAAATTGAGCCCCACCTCAGGCTCCACGTTCAGCAGGGTGTCTGCTTTTAGTTCTTTCCCTCTACCCACCCCCACTCATCTGCATGCTCTCTCCTGCTTTCTCTCCCTAAAAATAAATAAATCTTTAAAATAAATAAATATAAAAAATGATCACCTCACCTCATCTAAGTCTTGGATATAAACTGGTTTTTCCTCAAAGCCAACTGGCATTGGTTCACTATAGGGAATCTTTACTTCTTCATACATCTTGTTATTCTCTCTTTGGATTCCTTCTGGTAAAATCATCTATAAATACAAAAAATAAAAATCAATTAAAGAATAGTTCTGGTAAAGATTCTTTAATTAAAGAGAGAGAGAGAGAACACTACTGGCTTTAGACGTAGAACTGGTAAATAAATACAGCAAATTTAAAGAAAAACAAGTCTATACAAAAAAAAAAAAAACCCACATACACACAAATTATTCATATATCAGATCTCTCATATAAAACACCTATTATGCTGATGAATTTTAAGTATGTATTTATTAGATGGTCTCTTGAAGACAGATGTACTTGTGTGGCTAGGAAAAATGTGCAATGTATAGTGTAAAGACCAAAAAGTAATGCAACCACTAAAACTCAAAAATACAAGTTCCATAAATAACTGAAGGGAAAAGAGCAAATATGTTTTGAATACCTACTATGTGTCAAGAATTTTGCATACACCGTATTCTCATTTTCCCCACTATTTTAAAAGTCAGCACAGTATATCAACAAGTACAAGAGTCACAAAAGAAATAAGGAAAATCTATGTATTATTTCCTCAGAATAGACATATTATCTCAAAGTGGTCATATACCAATAACATACCTTTGCACCAGCAATGAATGCTGATGTTCTCATGGCTTCAGCCTGGGAATCATAAACATGGGGATAACGTATTTTTTCAACATCTGTGTCTCTTTGCCTGCTCAGAATTGGAACACTTCTAGCATTCAGAAGTGCCTGCTCTCTGTAAATACAAAAATAATAGGGTAAATCTGAAATTTTTATCTTGCATATATTAAAATACTCACGATGATAACTATTTCAGGTAGCCTTCCATTATAAAGTAGAAGAAACTAAATTACAATACAAAGAAAGATATTAGCAATCCTGAAATTTTCCGTGTAACTACATAGGAGTTAACACATTCTTTAGGTACTATTTTTAGATAATATCATCTGATAAGTTTAATTTAATGTTCCTTATTTATAATTCTGTTTACCATAATCCAAGGATGTGTAACAAGGTATAAATTCCTTAAAAAAGGATTCAATATTTAAAAGAACAAGTACCATAATGCCTTCATATCTTTCTCCTCCTTCCTAACTCTAAATAACATGAGGAAAAGTATTTTTATTATGCTAGGAAAAAAAAAACCCAAATGTCTCAAGATAAATCTGTGTAGGGTTCACAAATTTTACTAGTGGCGTGTGCACAGCACCTAAAAATAGCTTACCTCTGTAATCCAAACCTCTCACCTACATAGATGCAACCAAGAATATTCTAATTAAGATCACTGCTTTTTTATCCCAGAAAATTAGGTTTTCATATATTAAAATACTGTTCTTATAAGAAAACAACACTAGAAGTAAGAATCATCTAAACTGTTTAAAAAATGATGATACATAATCGTAGCAACTACAACAGAAGCATTTTTCAGCTTCTGGTTTTTATTACCTTTGTATCCGCAATTCCTTAGGATCAAAGCACAAAAGTCCTTCTGCAACTTCTCCATCTTCTCCAGCCTTTCTTTCTCGTCTGGCAATTCTTTTTTCTTCACGGCGATACTGTTTCATTAATTGTTTTTCTTGTTCAGACTGAATAGTAACTTGACATCCATAATTAGGTTTAGCATTTTCTCCTAAAATTTTTTTGCAATTGTCTACGAAGCAAATTTAAGAAATACCATGTTTTATAAATTGAACCTTTATGAAAACCATTTTTCCCTTTGCCAAAATGTAAGATTGCAAAATGTTTTAATTCATTTTTTTTAAAACTGCCATATTCAATTGTATGTTTTAAGGAGAGGTTTTTAAAAATATAAAATCTAAGCGATATTAATACAGTGGCTTAAGAAAAGTCACGAGATATTTTCTTTATACAGATTACATAGTTTAGTGTTACAAATTCTTAGATACAACATCAGGAACTTAAAAATTATATTTTATAATTCTGAAATTATTTGTTTACACAATTTCAATAAATAATTATCAATACTAATTAGCACTTACTGTTAACATAATAATAAAATATATTAACATTAGCTCAGGATATATTTATAAGATGACCGAGGCAAATAAAGAGCATGATCCACCTTTTCATGGAAATAGAGTTTTTAAAAAATGGGAAGATGGCCAGAGCCACTAAGAATCAGGTCAATGAAAGGTCAATGTTCACAAGTTCCACTTTAAACATGTGGTTTGGTCACCTCAATATTAAGGAAATTTTTCTTCCAACAGATTACCCTCTATGTTTAATTAAATCTTTCCAAGTAGTATATCTTGGCTCAATGCAGCACTAACGGAACTGCTCAAAGTGTTGTTCAAAGCAGTCCAAACCAATACACATTCATTGTATTGAGTACTTACTAGTTCCAGGCACTGTTGCTAACTGAGCTAGGAAGACAATGAAGACTGAGATTTGGTCCATACTCGGATGGAGCACAGTGCAAGTTATCTTACCAAACTCCAAGATGCAACACAGAACAAGGAAAGAATTAGGTGAAGCATCAAGATGGGAAAATTCGTTTTCTAATTCATCTAAGCCGCAGTCAGGCTACTGTTCAGCAAAAAGTTTAACAGTAGGTATTTGTTTATGTATATGTGTGTGAGTGCATACGTAAAGAGAATAATAATGAAAGAGAGAGAAAGAGAGAGAAAGAAAGCAAAATGTCAATGACTAGCAAATCCAGATGAAGGGTATACAAGTATTCACTGTATTAATTTTACACATTTACTACAGGTTTGAAAGTTTTCAAGGTAAAAAAGTTGGGTAGAAATTAAAACACTACTTAGCTCAGAGTAAATACTGTATGTATTTGCTTTAAAAAAATTGTCTACTCAAATCTTCAGCAAGAAAAAATGCCATACCTAAACATAAAGAGAATCTCTACTGTAATATGCCCTATTTAAGGCATTAATATTTGTTGCATAATCTGCCAGATTTAAAATCTACCTTAAAAAGCGGTATCACTAAATTATATAATAGACCAAATAATATTAAAAGCATAATTATTATTTTTTTTTAAAGATTGTATTTATTTATTTGACAGAGAGAGATCACAAGTAGGCAGAGAGAGAGAGACAGAGAGAGAGAGGGGGAAGCAGGCTCCCCGCCGAGCAGAGAGCCCGATTCGGGACTCGATCCCAGGACCCCAAGATCATGACCCGAGCCGAAGGCAGCGACTCAACCCACTGAGCCACCCAGGCGCCCCAAGCATAATTATTTTTAAAAGACTTGCTAACCAGTGAATGTTTCCATTAAATTAGAATTACCACTGAATACTTTCTTACCTTGAAGAGCCTGCAACTTATGATCATTTGAAGAATTAAGAAATCTATCCACAATTGTAATTCTGTTCTGAAGGAGTTTCTCAATAAGTTCAAGTCCATCAGGTCCCAGCAGTTCAAAGAGCTTAAAAGAAAAAGAATCAAAATAACTGTTACCTCAAACTCACCATTTTCAAGTTATTAAACCTTGTGCCAAACTAACAGAGAAAGAAGTACCCAAAAAGTATTTTTTAAAAAACAGTAACTCAGGAAAGAAAAATAACTCCTCATATTGTTATGTATTTTTCAGCTTTATGAAATCAATTTGCAATTACTAAAGCACATGATTCAACTTTTCAAAATAATTATGTTTTATATATAAAACTAAATCACAGAACAAATAACTCTTACACTTGGCTTTTCTTGGTATAACCTAAGGAAATTCCAAAATTAATTTGCTTTTTACTATACTATTCTGGTTTTCACAAATAGAGTCCAGAGTACCATTCTTCTTACAACTTACTACACATATCAGCTACCATTATAGAGTTAAAGAACCATTAAAATGTTTTAATGATTCATGACTTGCAAATTTTTAATGCTTAATTAATTTTATTATTTTTATTAAATTTATATTTTAATGCTTAATTAATAATTTTTAATGCTTAATAAATCTGAAATCTAAAACACAGTTCCATAAGTGCTTTAACTTTTTATAAAAGTTTCCATGTGTATCTTATGCAGAGTAATTGCCAGAGATTAAGCTGATTTCAGAATCAGAGAACTGGTGATTTAGAAAGACTTTCAATCACATGATTGTATGAAATAACTGCTCCAGAAAGCTTTTAGACTTCTTCAGATGTGGTTAGAGGATATATTTTCTTCCTGTCCAGAAATGTTTTATCTAATTTTACATGTGAAGATTTTATATTAGTCAAATTCTAACTGTTCTCAGAGACTCCACACAAATCACAAAGTAGGAATTTATGATAAGTATATATGAAATGGTAAATATTTAATAAATATTTTATTTTTACTGTTCATTTTGCAGACATTATCTACATACAAGGCCACAGTCCCCAGTCCTGGAACACTTTGACTTTTGGGCTAAACATCACAGAAACCAATCACTCTCACCCTGGCTCATAAGGCACTAATTCCACATCAGGAGAGGCAAGCCAAGAACTTAGGTTACTGCCTACCCTCCTCCCATCAAGTACTTAGCTCCTAAAGCCGCAGTGTCACTCAAGAGATAAGCTTTCCTTTGTCCCCACTCCTAGCTTCAGAGTTTGCATCAAAGATTTTAGGCGATTAAAAAAAAAAAAAAAAAGGGTCCCAATTTCTTCCAAAGGTGTGTCCTCATTTGCAATGTGGCAGGAAGTTGAAGCCTTAGGGCCATCTCAAAAACAGCACAGACTGTGGTTAACTATAACTAGAGATTCACAAATTCAATACTGGGTTACAAAAGAGAATTAAAGAGAGACAAGTGGGAGGAGTCCTTTTGAGTGAGAATAAATACCAACAACAGCTCAGCATCTCTGGAATTGAATTACTCCTTAAAGGGGTCCCAAATTTGCTGGATTAGTTTATGGAGCAATTTATGCCCCAGGACATTTCTACAAACAACAGAGCAATTATCTGGTAACTGGTAAATTTAATAGTTGGGTGTCCTCAAGGTAAGAAAAGCAGAGGCTCCTGCCAAAACTACTTTGATTGTCTTTAATCAAAAGTGTGCCTCCTTGAAGAATATATTAGAATCTAAATACTGTGGGGTAAGGGTGAGAGGACTTGTCTGTACTAAAATAATCCAGCTAATCACTAAACAAATAAACAAATAACAATTATAAACCCATGCACTGGTAGACTAGATAAAATAAATTCCTAGAAAGACACAAACTACCAAACAGCAGACAATCTGAACAGACCTATAACAAGTGAAATATTAAACTAGTAATCAAAACTACCCACAAAGAAAAGTGAAGGTCCAAAGGACTACAGTGGTAAATTCATTCAAAAGATGTGATGTCAATTCCTTACAAACTCATCCAGAAAACAAAAGAGAGAACATTTCCCAGGTCTACTTTGACCCTGAAACCAGACAAACACATCAAAACTACAGACCAATCTCTTAGGAAGAGAGACATAAAAATCCTCAACAAAGTATTAGTAAACCATGTCCAGCAATATATAAAAGGAATTACACACCATGACAAAGTGAGATTTATGTCAGGAATATAAGGTTGGTTCAACATAAGAAAATCAATTGATGTATTAGACCAACAAAATAAAAAACAAAAACCACGTGATCAGCGCAACAGATGCAGAAAAAGCATTTGACAAAACCCAACAGCCTTTCATGATAGAAGCACTCAAAAAACTAGGCTTAGACAGGTATTTCCACCACCTGGTAAAGGCATTTATGAAAATTCTTTAGTTAACATCATACTTAATGGTGAAATAGTAAGAACAGAAATGGATCAAGAAAGGCTGTATTTGTAACTTCTACTGAATATTGCATTGTAGGGCAATTAGGCAAGAAAAAGAAATAAAAGACACTCAGATCAAAGAGGAAGAAAAAAAAACTATTTCCAATAGGAGATCGTCTATATAGAAAATACTAAAGACTCCATTCAAATACTATTCAAACTAATAAGTTTTCTAAAAGCATGACAAAACCATTCAGTAAGAAAAGATCAGACTTTTCAATAAATGATGCTGGGACAACTAGCTAGTCATATGCAATAATGTGAAGTTAGACCCTTATACCACATACAAAAATTAATGCAAAATGGATCAGTGATCTAAATGTAAGAGCTAAATATTATAAAATTCTTAGAAGAAAACAGAAAAGATCTTCATGGCCTCAGATTTAGCAAAGGATTCTTAAATATGACACCAAAAGCATGAGCAACAGAAGAAAACAGATAATTTGGATTTTAGCAAAATAAAAAACTGTCTCAAGGGACATTATCAAGAACATAGGGGGAAAATGCAGAATGGGAGAAAATATTTGAAAATAACGTATTTGGCAAGAGACTGGTACAATCACTGTCTATACCCAGAATACAGAAGGAACTCTTATCACCAATTAAAATATATCAACTAAAAACTGAGCGGAAGATCTGAATTTACTCTAGGAAAATATATAAATGGCCAATAAATGGGTGAAACGATACTCAACATCATTATTTATCAGGGAAACACAAATCAAAATCATAAGAACCACTGGAAAAGCCATTTAAAAAAAAACCAAAACTGGAAAATAACAATCTTGGCAAGAATGTGGAGAAACCTGGAACTCTTATACATTATTTGTGGAAATAAAAAATTGTGCAGCCACTGTGGAAAACAGTTTTCTGGTTCCTCAGTGAGTTAAACACAGAATTATAATGTGACCCAGCAATTCCATTCCTAGGAATATACCCCAAAGAATTTATAGCCATATGTCCAAAGACTTATATATAAATATGGATATTCACATAGCCAAGAGGTAGAAACCACCCAAATGTCCATCAACTAAAGGATGGATAAATAAAATATGGTATGTACTTACAACAGATATTACTAAGCCATAAAAAGGAATGTAGTAGTGTATAACATGGTAAACCTTAAACACATTTTGATGAGTGAAAGAAGTCACAAAAGACCACATATTATAAGATTCCATTTATAAGAAGTGTCCAGGAATAGAGAAATTCTAAAGACAGTATATCTGTGGTTGTTTAGGCCTGGGAAGGGAGTCAAGGAGGGAATAGAAGGATAGAAGTTAAACGTTTAGGATTTCTTTTTGAAGTAAAGAAAATGCTCTAAAACGACTGTGGTGATGGCTACACATATCTACGGATATACTAAAAACCAGTGATTTATACACTTCAAAGGGATGAACTGTGATTTATGTATCAATGAAGCTTTATTTTTAATTATAAACCAAAATGGCTTAAACTAAAATACCAAAAGTAACAAAAAAATTACTTATGGTTGAAAGATATAGATTGGTACAAGTTTCGCGGTAAAAATTTTAAGTGAATGTTTTGAGAATTGTTATTAGTTCAATGTAAGCCCTGTGCTTAAGGTTAAGCATGATATTTTAAAACCAGCAAATTAAAAAAAAATGATATCCCCATAATACAAACGAATTGCAGCAAGAAATGTTCTCTACATATAGCATGAAAAGTCTTTCACATTCTAACAACTCTCAAAAGAATGTGTTAATTCTTAAATTGAGACCATTTCTTCTATAAGAAAATGATTTATCATGGCAGAGTTACCCTTATACATATTCTTGACTTCCTCAAGTTTACTTAATCTGAAATACAGTGTTCACACATGGTAAATTAGAGATTCACAAAGTTTTAGTCCAACGTAACTTTAAGGAAAACACCAGTATATCTGGAATACAACTTTTAATGTAACACCTCAGGAGAAACATCGCAGCTCAAAGAGCCCTTTCTTTCTCTTTCCTCCTTTCTTTTTTTAGCCCATTATTTCTTAAAAATAACACACCTAAGACCCAGCAAAAGAGACAAGAAGGCTGTTTTGCTCTGAATAGTAGGACTTCCATGACTTCTGAGATGAAGAATCCCCAGAAGAATTCTGAGATCAGCTGTCATCAGTTTTAAAGTAATCCCCAAATTACGCTTTCCCTAACATTTGCCATTTTCATCCACATTGAGAGCAGGTGCAGTTCTCACTCAAGATTTGCACTACAAACTAATTTGGCAATGAGTGTGACTATTTGTAAAGATACAGCTGTCTGGATCACTGCTCTATGCATTGACACAAGTTCCAGAAGCTATCAAGTTGAAAAACAAAGAGGGAAAAGTTAGCTGTGGGTAGAGAAACAGACATCAACTACAAAGAAAGAAAGAAAGAAAAATGGCGGGGGGGAGGAAGAGAGAGAAAAAGATAAATTTCAGTATCCTAGCTATAAATTAAAGATAGGAGATTTAAAGGAGACACATGAGAATAGACAGGTAACATCCTTTCCCTGATAGAAATTGTTAAAGCCATTATTATGATCAATATATTATTATTAAGGTACTGTCAAAGACAAAGGTTCTTAGAATTCTTAGTTACTATAAATCCTTTATCATTAAATTAAATGATTAAATTGAAATAGTTCATTAAATTGAAATAATGAGTGTAAAGAGTCAAAATAATGAACCAACAGTCTACATTCCTAAGATGTAAAAAAAAATTTCAAAACATGTACAGACTAACTTTAAAACAGCATTCTGTCCTTGTTTCTTATAACACTTCTAAACAGACAAAGGTAGTTTGTGAATCTCTCAGGAAAGGTAATCCCCACTTTATCCTATATTCTTAATTATATCATTTTTATTCCAATTGGAACAATGCTATAATGGATGCTGTATTCCCAACACAATATCAAGTGAATCACAAATATCAATCATCACAAAAGCAAAATACAGTAAACCTCTGAATAATATACCATGGAAAATTATGCTATAAATCCTATGAAAATGGTAAGAGAGAGAGAGAAAATGAATCTAAATTAGAACTATAAATCTGTTCTCAAACTGGTGGATGCAGAGATATACTGTTTATGAAACCACAGAATAAATATGGCAGATATCTTGGATTATCAGTTTACTGATATTAGAGATTTAGATTAGATTAGATTTAGAGAAAAAAATATTATTTCCAAGTAAAACACAAATTTGGTCATGTTAATGTCCTATTCAAACTCTGTTTCTCAGGTTAGTCAAAAAATGAACAATTAAAGTATTTAATCACTAACTCGGGCTTTAAAGCAAGTAAAGTTTCAACATTTATAAAAGGTTTGTCAGTTCTGTTTTTTTTTTAAGATTTTATTTATTTATTTGAGACAGAGCATGAGCAGGAGAGAGGGGGGGAGAGAGAGAGAGGAGGAGGGAGATGGACAAGCAGCTCCCTGTTGAGCGGGGAGCCGGACACAGGACATGGGGCTCCATCCCAGGACCCTGCAATCATGAACTGAGCCAAAGGCAGACACTTACCCCATTGAGCCACCCAGGCGCCCCTTGTTCCATTCTATTTCCAACTAGTCAATATTAAAGAATTCATCAAAAGTCAAAACTAAGTCTATCAGGAGTTCCAAAAGATCTCTTTCAGAAGAGAGACCAACCCATCTATGTATCAGATAGTCACCGGGCATTCTGAAAAATGATGTAGTGAAGCACCATAGGCACAATATCTTCATGTGAGCAAGGTATCCTTTTGGATGACAATATGGTTAGGTACATTATGGGATTAATCTCAATACTGAGTTAAGCTACTAAGGTTGTTCTTCAAGGAGTGCCCATGGCTCTGTCCTTTTCAAAATTTTATCAATGATATATAAACTAGAAGACATATTAAATCAAATTTGTTAAAGTGTTAATTAGTTGCATGGTAAAATCAAGATTTTAAATTTTCTAAATAGTCTGATATATCTGGCCAATCCTAAGGAGAAGTAATAGAGACAAATATAAAGCCCCACAAGTAGGATAAAAACAAACAAACAAACAAACAAACAAACAAAAAAAACACCTTATGCAAATTTCCACAAAATGGGGAAACCTAGACCCACAAATAAATTCCTAAGAAAATTCCTGAAAGGATGGGGGTTGGTTACTTGCAAGGTCAATATGAATAAAAAATGCAATGAAGGCTAGAAAAATTTTAGTGTATTAATAGTAATATCTCAAAAATTCCACTTAGTGGGGCTCCCAGCTGGGCTCATTTGGTAGAGCATACAGCCCTTGATCTCTGATCTCAACTACTAAACAGATGTCAAGTCTTTCTGCTTGTCTATTTTAAGTTCCCAAACATTTACTGCCTCTACCACTCAAATGACTTCTTAAAAGGTTTCTTCACATCTATCCAAAACACTCCAATCCATTCGCCACATAGCAACAACAATAAATCATATGAAATGTAGGTCTGGTAAATATAAGCCATCTCCCCTCCACTGCTTGCCAACAAAACTCTCCAATGACTCTCCACTGTTCAAAGATGAAGTACTAAATTGACATGAACAAAGAACCAGAACCCCAAAACACCACAAATGCTAAACTATGATTAAAAATACGGACACATAATCATATTGCTCTGACTAGAAAGAATTTTAGTACCATTAATAAAGTTAAGTACTGTTTTTAAAACACCATCATCCTTTTTAATTTTCCATTGCTATGTATGTTTTATGATGAACATAAGGCATAACAGTATATGTTTATAATTTACAATTAAATAACTACATTTATATCAGGAATGCATTATTGAAGTTGTTATTAGAAAGTATGATCAAAAAAGTTTGGGAGACCAATGCTTTCAAATATACTGTTACGAAGTTTATCTCAATGTAACAGTTTTCTAATCTAGCCATATCTTATAACTACTATCTATATTTAATATGATACTTTTTCTGAAAGTGTTATTAAATGAATGGTATTTCTGAAAATTGCAGGTGTTTTATAGAATTTAAAAAATACAAAATATGTACAATCCACTGATACCATCGCTACTCATATTTTCAAAACTTTTTTTTTGTCTAAGTTCATTGTAAGTCAGCAAACCCATCATTTCTTCATATTATCCCTTTGGTAAACTCTTAATTCAAGAGTTTACCAAATTTACGAATGCTAGCATAACATAGCAGTTTAGCAGAGGAGAAAGTTAGCCAGGGCTCAAATCTTTAAAAGCCAAAAGCTTAGGAGCTTCAGGGCCTTAGACATCCTTCCAACCCTCCCATTTTCTCATTAGTATAGCAGGAATAATAGTGCAAGGATTCAAAGGGCTGTGATGTGAACAAAATAATATATGTAAACGTATTTGACACAAGGCCTTGCACATAATAAGTAATTAACTTTAGGTGTTTAGTATTAAAATAGACAAGTCATAATCAAACAAAGGAGTAAAGTACACAAAATAATTTGTAATACAATAATAATGATAACAATACCTAACATCTGTATACTACTCATATCCCAGGTAAGGTATTAAGTACTTTACATATAAAGCATATATTCAAATGTCTTCTATCAGAAGAAATATTTAGTGAATCTTTGCTAATTATATACAACACTCATGCATTTATCACTTAAAAACAATCACAATGGAAATTAAAAGAAAACACTTCAAAAGTATCTAATAATCCACTACCATTAGGAAATAAAATGAAAACAAAAAATAGTAACAAAAGTACGTGTTTACTTCTAGCATTTTATTCAGTAAAGTACGCTTATGATAGTAATATGTGCTTACATAAATTCTTTTTTTTTAAGATTTTATTTATTCATTTGAGAGGGAGGGAGACAGAGCACAAGCAGGGGGAGAGGCAGAGAGAGAAGCAGAAGCAGACTCCCTGCTGAGCTGGGAGCCCAACATGGGGCTCTATCCCAGGACCTGGAGATCATGACCTGTGCTGAAGGCAGATGCTTAACCACCTGTGCCACCCAGTCGCCATACGCTGGAATACACATATTCTAACTAATTTCTGCTGTTAAATTATTCTCTGTTCAATGGTGAAATTAAATACAACATATCCTGGTGCTCTGTAAGTAGCTACATTAAGTTTGAAACAATGTTTCAACTAATCCTTGGTTGGATCATAGCTTTCTTAGTCTTCCTGCCATCCACCAGTATGTCTGCATTTCAAGCTGCTACATACTAGAACCAGATGATTCTTCCTCACTGTCACCTTTCACATAAACTTTTTCAAAAAACTACAATGTAGTCATCTACCCTCAATTTGGAAGGTACCTTAGAGGACAGCTAAACAAAGCTCTCATAAAAGCAGTAATTACTGCCATGGGAAGACAGAATAAGAGGACGGTTGAGAACATGGGCTTAGAGTCAGAAAGAACTAACTTTATCAGTCTGCCAATTTCTAGCTATAGGATAATGGGCAACTTTCATAAACTCCCTTAGCCTCAGCTTCCTTATTTGTTAAAAGAAACTAGCACAGTGTCTGGCACTAAATGCTCCATAAATACGACTGCTACTGATAAGTTTTTTTCCTGGCTGATGAACACCTAGCATAGATCTGCCAGCAGCAAACTATTTTATATGGTAGTTCATGCCTCTGTTAGCTAAGGTAATTTATGCCACTAATTGTTAACAAATAAATAAATAAATAAATAAATAAATCTATCTTTCTTTATATTGAGCCCAGTCACCCTCACTACAACTTTCATCTCTGCTCTCTAGGTTACAGAGAGTGATCTTAGTAAACCTCTACTAGACAGCGCTTCAAATACCTGAAGATAAAGCCAAGTAAAGTATTAGCCACATTTCACACACAAGTCCTTTCCCTCCCAGGTAAACATTAATCGATTCCTTACTATTAGTCATATAACTTGGTTTCTAGATAATTCTTCACCCAAGTTCCTTTACAAATATACCTTTTATTGAGCCTTTTTTAAAAAAAAGACATCATAAACCAAAACTGAACATAATATTTCAAATATAATTTGATCGGGGCAAATCACAAGAGAGTACACCAATATCTTGAATCAGATGTTAAACTTTTCTAAGCATAGCCTAAGTCGATAACAACATCACACTGTTGGTTCAAACTCAATGTGCAGCCAAGTAAAAACATTCAGTTTTAGGTTTTTTCCACATGAATTCCTAATAGTCCAAGATTCCTATATCCTTTATTTTTTACAGTTCGTAAGCCCAGAATTCAAATGGATTGCTAATAAGGTTCAAATTCTTCCTGTTTCTTCTTTTTAGTCTTTTGAGAGCTTTCTAAATCCAGATTTAGGCATCTGTTATATCGGTAAACACTATCAGTGTTGAATCTGTCCTGAATCCAAGTTCAATAACCGTACCTGTATGCAAATGATTGATTAAAAATATTGAGGACAGGGACAGCTGGGTGGCTCTGTCAGTTAAGTGTCTGCCTTAGGCTCAGGTCATGATCCCAGGGTCCTGGGATTGAATCTCCAGTGGGGCTCCATGCCCAGCGGGGAGTCTGCTTCTCCCTCTGCCTGCCACTCCCCTCGTTTGTGCTCTCTCTGACAAGTAAATAAATAAAATCTTAAAAAAAATAAAATAAAGTAATGAGGACAGGGCAAAAAATAAAAATAATAGAGAATAAGAAAAGAATAAAACAAAAAGAAAGAACTGACTCCAAATTGTCCCTGAACCAATATTTAGGGTCAAGTTTTTCAACAAACTATTAATTCCACCTAACTGAATTAACACTGACATTTTTCTATCTTATTTAATTTCGATACTTCCCTAATATTGTAGCCACTAGGCACATGACCTATTTATACTCTAAATAATTATAAATTTAAAATATAATTTTTCTGTCTTATTAGCCACACTACAAGAGATCAACAAACACAAGTGGCTAGTGGGTATTATGTTGGAGAACAAACGGAATATTTCATTTCAAACAGAATATGCAATCAGTGGCCTGGAAGATATTTTGATTCTACTGTAAAATTGTCTGCTGGGAGCTAGATAGCATATATTTGCATGGCATAATTTATCTGTCTGGTTGTATCAGAATGACTACCAAATTAGATTTTATTTAAGTCCGCCGTTTTACATGAGTTTATTTTGTGTGTGTTGCATATTCTACAGGTTTTGACAAATGTATCATGGCTATAATGAATGTTTTCACCATTAATAGTATTATACAGGATAAACCCACTGCCCTGTGCTTCCTCCCTTCATCTCTTCCTTCCTTCCCAACCCCTGGCAACTACTGACCTTTGGATTATATTCAGTTTCACTTTTTCCAGCATGTCACACAGTTACAGTCATATAATATGTAGCCTTTTCAGAATGACATCTTTCACTTGGCATTATTCATTTTTTCCACATTTTTTTTCACAGCTTGATGGCTCATTTCCTTTTATCACTAAATAATTTCCCATTATATGGTTATAACCCAGTTTATTCATCCATTCCTTTCCGCATTTTAGTAATTATGTCTTCATTTCTTATTTCATTAAGTTGTACCCTTTCCATTTTTCACTATTTTTTATCTTTCTCAAATTTTCTATAACAAACATATAATAGTTAATCAAAGAAGTGATTTTTAAATAATACAAATATCTTATTTTTATCTTTATCTTATTTTTAAATAACAAAAACCAGATTCTGATTTATCAATTTTTTTCACTTTTTTAAAATTTTTTTTTATTTTTATTTTTTTTTCAAGATTTTATTTATTTATTTGTCAGAGACAGAGGGAGAGAGAGTGAGCGAGCACAGGCAGACAGAGAGGCAGGCAGAGGCAGAGGGAGAAGCAGGCTCCCCGCCAAGCAAGGAGCCCGATGTAGGACTCGATCCCAGGATGCTAGGATCATGACCTGAGCCGAAGGCAGCCGCTTAACCAACTGAGCCACCCAGGCGTCCCTCACTTTTTTTTTTTTTTTAAAGATTTTATTTACTTATTTGAGAGAGAATGAGTGAGAGACAGCATGAGAGAGGAGAAGGTCAGAGGGAGAAGCAGACTCCCCAAGGAGCTGGGAGCCCGATGCGGGACTCCATCCCAGAAGTCTGGGATCATGACCTGAGCTGAAGGCAGTCGCTCAACCAACTGAGCCACCCAGGAGCCCAATGTTTTTCACTTTTTGTCTGCCAAAGACACAAAGCATCACTCACTTAACTAATAAATAAAATAGGTTTATTTACCATATTTGGAATGAACACCAGAAAATATACAAATAAAATCTCTTATCAAGTGTCAAATTAGCTGATAACTAAGAATATGACAACCAGTGATAAGACAAATTATTTCTTCTACCAAATTGTATTTTTCAGACAAAAATTTTTTTTTTTTTTTTTTAAAGATTTTATTTATTTTTCAGCGACAGAGGGAGAGCGAGCGAGCACAGGCAGACAGAGGCAGAGGGAGAAGCAGGCTCCCCGCCGAGCAAGGAGCCCGATGTGGGACTCGATCCCAGGACGCTGGGATCATGACCTGAGCCGAAGGCAGCTGCTTAACCAACTGAGCCACCCAGGCGTCCCTCAGACAAAAATTTTTTTAAAATCAAACACAATTTGACCACATGGGAATCATGATGACATACACTATTTTCTAAAAAATCTTACCACTGAAAAATTATTATAGTAAGTTTTAATTATTATTATTTCATGGCAGCAATAAATGTTTTCACAACTTAATCATATAGATTCATAAGCAAACTCCTTATTCTAACATATAACTACAACTAGCTAAGAAGGAAGGAGAGGCAATAAGTGCAGGGTGTCCATTATAGTCTTCCTAAGCAGAAGAGACATAGTACTCTTAACTAGTTAAGAAAAAGAAGAGCAGCTTATACAAAGAAATTAAAAATGTGTTTGAGCATCTAAATAGCCAGATTTATAAAATGGAGCAAGCGGGTAAGATATTACTCTTCAAGTAAGTTTATTTCTTTGTGTATCAAAAAAAAGAACAATTTTTTGTAGAAAGCAATACATGTGATTGCTCATATACACATTTAATATTTGTATGAGAATTATTTATTATATTTCATACAGACTGGTAATATGCAAGCAATGTTTAGCCTCTTTCCTTATTGGTACAGACAATAAAAATCATAGCATTTATTAGGGGTCCTTTCTATTTGGGGGATTTGTAAGGCACTAAATTCTCTACACAGAAGTTCAATCCCTAAGGACAGCATATCACACATCACTTTTTCCTAGTTAACAACTGATATATAAAATGCATAAACAACAAACCTATTGACCTGTTATATGAGTACAACAAAGTACTCATATAAAACTGGAGACAGCTAAAAGTACCAAAATAAAGCAAATATAAATAAGGCTTGATAATATTATAAGCAACAAGTTCCTGGTTTTGGCTTTTTTTTTTTTCCAGAATCAACAAAATATTTATATATAGTTGTTATTCTTATTAAATCAACATAACTATCATGATTAATTTTCTATTACCTTGAGCAAACTCGAGATTTAAATGTTAACTCTAAATAGAAATAACAGTTGAATAAGTGTTTATTGATCACTGATTAGGACAATACAATTGGTATGTACCTTCTATATGCTGAATTTAGTTACTCTACTATTTTCAGTTTTTCGATATTCACAAATAGCTAAACCCTTAGTTTGCCACAATAAAAAAAGATGATCCTGTAAGAATAACAAGTCATTTCTCCTTTTAAAAAAATACAAACACTAAAAGAGATTTTACTATTAAACTTCTTAAAATTATTTTGAAAAAATCCCTTCCCCTTTATGCTTAAGATAGGAAGAAGACTGCCTTCTGAAAAAAGACAAGTATTAGCAATTAAGATGAAGAAGAAACGGTGACACAAAATTCATGCTTTAAAGTATCTCTTCTGGTTGAATAGAAAAAGAGAAAACCTAAAAGACACATTTCAAATTTAAAAACAACAAAAATATCTCCCTGGACCAAACATTGAGCAAAAAAGACAAAGCACTGTGTAGACATGAAGAGACTAGCTGGGCTCCAGTTCTGGACAGTATGGTCCTAAGGTTTGGCTCCCTGGGAGCCTCTCACCTAGATGAGAAATGTCCCATGCCACATGGGAACAAGGCTTAGCTGAAGCTAGGTCAAGGGAATTGGGCTGTGTTGTTCATGAAAAGGGATGAAAGAACTACTATAAAAATGACACTTGGGGCCACAACTACTACAAGAATCTAATACAGCGCATAGGGGAGATGCAGCGGGAAGAAGTTACAAATTAACATCTGCATAAGAATTAAAATTCCAAAACATATGAACAAATCATTTTTTTGTTTTAAGATTTTATTGGAGAGAGAGAAAATGAGCAGTGGGGAGGGACAGAGGGAGAAACAACGAGAGAGGGGGAAGCAGTCTCCCCACTAAGCAGGAAGCCCAATGCATGGTTCCATCCCAGGACCTGGAGATCATGACCTGAGCTGAAGGCAGATGCTTAACCCACTGAACCACCCAGGAGCCCCACATGTGAAGAAATCTTATCCTAAAAAATGATAGTTAACAAAATCAACAGTGGAACCTGAGGTCACTCCAGAAGAAGGTAATACAGAACAAGGAGACAAAGACTTAAAAATAATACTATCAAAGAGATCAACAGAGCAGCTGCTTAAATTAAGATAATTTACAAAACAAAAGAGGTATATACTGAGATGTTCTATTCTTTTTGCTCAATTTTTCTGTAAATTTAAAACTGGTCTCTAAAAAGTCCATTAATTTTTTTTAAAAGATGATATATATTCAAGAAAAAAAAAGAATTATAACCTTATTTTTAATACTTGCAAAGCTGAATGATTATCCTACTTGTAGTTTAAACAAAAACTACCTTATAAAATGCCTTATATATAAAAAGATGCTTCATAAATCATTGTGAAGAAAATGAGTAAGTAATGAAAAGATCAATATGAAGTCATTTTCTATCAGCACAAGTCATCAGGTTATGAAATATACATCTCTTGGAATTTTCATTGGGATCTCTTATTTTTCAAATACAATAAAATGTCCTTAAGGTCACCTTATATTTTTAGAGTATTCCAAATGTTATCATGATTATTGTTGATAGCATAAGAAAACAAGTAAAGAAACCCATCTCCACTGTGATACAAATAGATCTGTTATACCTGGGTGTAACTAGAAGGCCATTGGGCTTTATCCCAATCCCTACGTATCTAAAGGCTGGAAAACTGCCACATGCCTTATTATTTAAAACTAATACATGCTATATTAATATGAGCCAAAGCATATGTGTGTGGGGGGGGATAAACAGAAGAGCAACAAAACCAAAAGTAGTTCTCTGAAAATAAAACAAACATTCCTCTATCACTAAAGAGAAAATGGAAAAAAGGTAGAGAGAAAGGAGCAATCCAACTAAAAACTGTTAACATCTTTTTTAAAATAAGAGGATATTATAAATACTTTTAGAGCAAAAAGCTTGAGTACTCAGATTAAGTGGCTAATCTCATTAAAAATATAATTTTCAAACTTGATTTAACTAATAAAAAATCTGAATAAGCCAACAAGTATTGTAAAATCTGAATCGGTAATTAAAGTCTGCCTTCCAAAAAGACACCAGACCAGACGTTGTATCAAACTTCCATGAAAGACATAATCATTTTCTTATAGAAACTTTTTTGAAAAAGGAGAAAGAAAGAAAGCTTCAGAAGTTTATTTTATGAAGTTGTAATAACCTTAGGCATTAAAACAGGATAATTTACAAATCCTCTACTTGGGCTGGGATTCTAAGCATACCAGGAGGATCAAAAAACCATATAATGCACCAGTACCCAATGAATAAAGCTTCAAGAAAAAAAGGAGGCATTCAGATTCCCGTGAATTAAAGCAAATATATGTATTTTCTTTTTTAATTATACAGAGATATACATTGTAAAAATTAAAGTTGTATCTACACCTCCACTGTGTGTACTAAACAGCGTATGTCATACATTATGGTAAACACAGTATCTAAAGAAAAACAATGTTCAATTTAGAGAATGTCTTCTTTTGAGATAACAAGCTATTTTAGATTTGCATGTCAATTTAAAAAGATATGCATATTGAAAACTAAGAATAATGAAGTATGATAAAAGAAAATGTTAAAAGCTAAGTAAATGAAAATAGCTTTGAATTAACAGTCCATGTGGAACTGAGTATAAGAATAATTACATAAAGCACAGTATATTAATAACATTGTAAATTATTCTTAGTTTGGTTTGTGGCATAAAAGATTATTAAATATTCATACGCCCCAAAATAAAGTCTTAAATACATAAGAAAATGACCATGAAAATTAGGACACCATTTATTTAGAATTATTTTTCTCTCAAGAAAAATGTGTTATGCAAATTGTTGCACTACAGAAAATTAGATAAATTATATTTTCAGAATAACTAATGTTCATTATTTACAGGTACTTAATCTAACACAAAGCTAGAACCAAGGTCACTTACAACTTAATTAAAACTACTTGGAATGTGAACCTATTCATTCTTCACATGCTATAATTAATTAGATGTATTTAAGTAAGGTTACAGCTAGATACCACTGTATATTTAAAAGCTTGCTTTATATTTTCATGGCAAATTGATAGTTTCCTTGATTCTTAGAAAATACATTGATTTACCTGCCTTGGAGTAAATAAATTTACAGTCATTACATGTATGTGTATAAATATGTGTGCATGTATGTGTAAAGCTGAACACAATTAATGTATTAAATATTTAAAGGAATGCTCAGAGCAATTTCTACATCTAATAGTCATTTGTTTACAAATTGACAATTGAAACACCTAAAATGTTTTTACTAATCTCACATATCAAAACAAGAAACTTATCCTTTATTTTACTAATAAAATGCGTTTATCTTAATTCTTTAACATATCAATATATTACAGATATCTCTCAGCATATAAATGCATGTGCTCTCCCAAATTAGTCATATTATTATTCATTATGTCAAACACAATTTTCTTTCCCATTCTCCTTGTAAACATATATATATGCGTGTGTGTGTGTGTGTATATATATATATACACACACACACATAGGAGTATTTGATAAACAGTAGAAAATGAATGAATGAATGAGTAAACAGCCAAACAGAAAAATAAGAGAAAAAGTATGAAATTTGGCAAAACGTCCTACTCTTTGAGTAACCATTCCAATGAAGAGCAAAATGGTTTGAAATCCATTACTGCCACAGATTAGTAACAGATTAATTACAGCAAGTGTTTAAGTCTTCATTGTGAGTTTAAACTATAGTTTTATTAAGAGGTGGAGACGGAGTTTTGCCAAAAATGGACACTCATTTACCTACAATAGGTTTTTTTAACTACAACAAATGGTTTTGGGGCACCTGGATGAATCAATCAGGTGAGCGTCCTATTCTTGATTTCGGCTCAGGTCAAGATCTCAGGATCAAGATCTCAGGATGGTAAGAACAAGCCCCATATCCCCACCCTCGCTGTCAGGCCCTGTGCTCAGAGTCTGCTTCTCTGCCTCTTCTCTCGAAGTTGTATGCTCGCTCTCTCAAATAAATAATCTTTTTTAAAAATGGATTTTATCATCATGTATGACATCACTGTTTTCTTATACGAGTAAAATATGCTTAAAACCTAAATGTGACCAAAAAATAAAGCAGGAAATAGTCACTGGTTAAAAATATTTTTTTTTAAACAAATGTAGCTACTAACCTAGATTTTCCTATCCAGAATTAACAGTATTCCTGATTACAAGTACATAAATTTATATTTATTTTATCACGTCCTTTCAACCTATCATTTTAATAACTGGAGCCATAAAAAGAGGAACAAAAGCAACACACAATCAAGGTAAATACAAAATATAGCTAATGCTTTCCTATTACAGGTTATAAAACTTGAGACCAATTATAACAGGTGAAATATTTCACCTATTTTGACCTTTCCTAAATTTCACATTTAGCTATAAGTAGAACAAATGATTCTTCATTTTCCTCATGAAAATTTCATTGCTTATTGAATAAATGTAGAAATGAACAACCTAGAATGGTAAACAATGTGGAAGTGACAAGAGCCTTGGGAAAAAATGGCTCTACCACTTTAGAGTATGCAATATGGACATATTCAGTTATGTATCCATTAATCAAATACAGAGAAAAGAGACATCTGATCCAAATAACATTCTATTTAAAACCTGTGAGACTAAAAGGTAAGAAAGTTCAAAAAACATGGTAGATTCAATCATGTCTTGGGGATTGCCTTTCTAAGCAATCTAACGCCAAAAGAAGATTCCTATGTAAAAAGATGAAAGATCTGCCAACTTGAAATACTTAAAATATCTGCAAAAATTTTTTAACCTCATTATAAATCATATAAATAAAAAATAACTTCATCAAATGAAAAACTGGTAATTCTCACAAGCAAACAGTAAATGGCCTACAAATAAATGAAAAAAAAAAAAGTTAGCCTCAGTTGTAAAAAAAAAAAATGTAATTCAACAGTGAGATACCATTTCCTCTCTTAAACAGGCAAGGATTTTAAGCATAATCACTGCTCTCTCTGAGAAATAATAAAGAAAATCACAAGTGCCAGAGAAAGGCAAAATTCTCCAATTTTGAAAAAGAAAACGGAAGAGATACAATGATAGATTGTGAAAACTACTTAACTATAAGCTTAAAATTAATACATAGCAATGTAACAACAACAAAAAGAACAGGATTTGCTAAATAAAGTCATGAAAAAATAGTCTTAGTTAATTTTCCTATGAGATTATTAGGTTTATTGTTCTTATACTGGCAAAGTAACTCACAGTTTAATATCCTTAAAGACAAGATGATGAAAGCATTGTATATGTCCACATTGGTAGATCTACGGACCACTGAATAACTGTATCAAAATTGTTTTGATAACGGATTAACAGGCAACACAGGAGAAAACTGAGTTTTACACTTAAAAGAAATAAAATGGTAAGTAAGGGAGTGAAAATGTAACTACCACCCTATGCATAAAATATCCTCATGTAAAAGAGCAGATGCCTACAACTTTGTTGCCTCACTGTAGAAATACAGGACTAAATGGCAGACTTAACAGAAATAGTATCAGTTCAACAAACAAGTTTTTTTTTTTTTTAAGATTTTATTTATTTATTTGACAGACAGAGATCACAAGTAGGCAGAGAAGCAGGCAGAGAGAGAGAGGAGGAAGCAGGCTCCCTGCAGAGTAGAGAGCCCGATGGGGGCTCGATCTCAGGACTCAATCCCAGGACGCTGGGATAATGACCTGAGCCAAAGGCAGAGGCTTTAACCCACTGAGCCAACCAGGCGCCCCTCAACAAACAAGTTTTAAGAGAACTATTCAAGAAAGGAATGGGATATCTTCTATTTTTTTTTTAAGATTTTTATTTTTATTTATTTATTTGACAGATCACAAGCAGGCAGAGAGGCAGGCAGAGAGAGAGAGGAGGAAGCAGGCTCCCTGCCAAGCAGAGAGCCCGATGCGGGGCTTGATCCCAGGACCCTAAGACTATAACCTGAGCCGAAGGCAGAGGCTTTAACCCACTGAGCCACCCAGGTGCCCCAGGAATGGGATATCTTCTAAAAACAAAAACAAAATAACAAAAAAAAACCCTTCATTACAATAAGAAGACCTCATTATAGGGGCACCACCATTTTGACAGAATGCTAGACCCACATATACTAGATTGGGTGGAGAAATTCTATGACTGCAAAGATTCTCTACATCTTAAAAGTGTAATTTTACCCAGTGGCAGCTCTCCATCAGATTTGGTTGGAAAAAAGTCTCTTCTGATCACTGATGGAAAGACTATAGAAAAGGCAACACACATTTGGTCTTCACAGCTGAAGGGACACTATTTTAATTCTAACCTGGCTGATGTCAGTGTCTTTGTATTGTTCAACAGTGCTAAATCTACCAAAAAGAATATACAACATCAAATAGATGAAAAATCTTTTCATAAAACATTAATGGTATCATTCAGCATAATAGTATTTTAAATATCCTATTCTAGATACCAAAATCATCATTATGACCTTCTTGTCAGACTGCAGTATATACATTAAATCAGCGATTTTCAAAGTGTGGTCTGGAATCTCTAAGATTCTTTTAAGAAGTCCATGAGGTCAAAATTATTATTAAAAATAAATAACATTATTATTTAATATAATAAATTTAATATTAGTATATTTTATTTTATTAAAATATTTTTTGCCTCATTCACTCACATCCTCCCATGAGTGTAAAGTCAGTTGAGTTTTGCAGAGGCATAATGCAAGATATCAGAACCCACTAAATGCAGAAGCACATATGGGAACCTAGTTGTCTTCTATTAAGCTAGATGTTTAAATAATTTGAAAAAAGATAATCCAATGCCATTCTTCAAACTATATTTTTTTATTTTAGGAAAGTTATTTTTAATAAAAATATTCCTTATCTTAATATAACAAATGAGGTATATTAGTATTAATAGTTTAGTATTATCCTAAGATACTAAATCATTTAATGTATTAAATTTTTTTGTTTTAATTTTTAATACAATATCAATAGAACATACTGATAAATAACATAAAGAAAAGTTCTAGGAGGTCCTCAGTAATTCTTAAGAGTGTAAATGAGTTTTGAGAACAAAATGTTCAAGAACCACCAAATTAAACCATGCTAATTATTCTATACCAAAATTTCACAAGAATGTTGGAATCCTTTATAATGCAAATAAGTACTAAAAAAAATACAGTCTTCTCTCAGAAGACAATCTAACCAAATAATTCGTACTTCTTAGGATCAGGCACATGTCTGGAACAGGGTTAAATTCAGAAGTGAACTTGAATGAGTCAAGTAACACCATCTGCAAAGCGTCAAGAGATAATGCTAACATCAAATGTCAAATCACAAATGCTATAAAGAATAAGCCCCATATACACAAAAGAAACTATGATCATATCAATACAACTCAAAATTCACTTTTCCTAAGAACTGATTATACAATAACTCTATCAATATTTATATCAGTATTAAAAACTCTGCAAATAGCATTTAATATTGAAAGAATACCAAGAGATACGTACACTCCAATATATCTTCAATAGATCTCCAATATTCTCAACTGTCTTTCTATTAACAGCTTTTCTATTTTAACAAAGACTGTTAAAATCAGAACCCACTTCAAAAATTAAATTCAAAAGATTTTCTTTAGGATTAGTGAGACTTAAAAAGCAAATAGAAAAAGTGGTGAAAAATAACAATTCTCTAAATTAAGACCTAGCCTTTAAGCATCATTTTATTACTTGAAACATCTATATATAAGGCATAGATAAAATTTTATATACTGATCTATAATAGAGTATATACTTTAATAAAACTTTGGTATGTATAAATATATGATGCTCATTAGCATGGAAGGCAAGAAAGGAACATTTGAAAGCCTACCGTCTGTGAAACATTATGCTAAATACTTCATATATATTATCTCACAAATCCCAACAGCAAAATTCCTACGCAGATGTTTTACAAATTCGGAGCTGACGTTTATAAAGGCTTAGTAGTTTGCCCGTGGTCAACCACAGGTAAGCAAACAGAATTTGGCCTGACTTTGTGAGAAAAGAAATTCTTCCAATAGTCTTGCTAGTCAGTGCTCTTCTCCTCAAAGAATCTAATGGTATACTGGATAGAACAGTAGGCCTAAGTTCAGAAGAAAGTCCCAGAATTCCTACCAGTCTCGCTTTTATCACTTTAGGAAACCCATGTGCCTCAGTTTTGTTTTGTTTTCTATCTTTATACAGAGGATTCTATCCGTACCATGCAGGACTATAAAGAAACTGGTTATGTCGAGGAAGACAGCCTGTCCAGGTCCACACATAACAGGCACTGAAAACACAGTATACTTCCTGTTACTAATATTACTACTTTCTGGGGGTAAGTAGGTTTTCAAAGTTCATTACATGATCCCAGTAGGACTAAACTGACTGCTACAATTCTGGTTATGGAACACCAGCAACAGGAAGATGTCTGTACTAATCACAACAGGTCCTGATTAAGAAAATAAAATGGAATGTTCAAATCTTACTTGCTTCTGATGACTAAAATGCTCTAATGCTAAGAAATATTTTTTAAAGTAAATATACCTCAAGAGCATAAAGAACCTTAAAGAATCTCTACCCCAAACAAATTCTAAGGATT
The DNA here is from genome assembly GCF_010015895.1 of Lontra canadensis. Taxonomy (NCBI): domain Eukaryota; kingdom Metazoa; phylum Chordata; class Mammalia; order Carnivora; family Mustelidae; genus Lontra; species Lontra canadensis. The sequence continues at coordinate 18,148,526 of NW_022631008.1, forward strand.
AATCATAATGAGTGTAGCCTTAACAGAAAGAGGACTAGAAGTGAGAGGTGAAAAGGCCTTAGAATTGTTAGGTAGGGCAGGTAAAGATGAGGGTATTGGTAAACCTAAGAAGTGGGCTGTTGTTATTAGTTCAATAGCCACTAAAACATAAAAGTACTTCAAGTATAACTAATTCTCTGCAGAAATACTGAAACTCATCCTTAATAAGTTTTCATCCTTTCTCTTATTTCAGCCAGCTCCATATTTGGAACTCTCTAAAAGGGCAAAACATTGTTTCTAATGCAATTGTGAATTAGAGTAAACGCCAAAGATTCCTCAGCATATTTAAAATGTTTTATGTTTCAAAGCACCAAATACAGCAAAATGTAGATTTACTTTTTTGGCAAAGAAAGTATATGACAGTGTAGTCAGAATGTCTGAATTTAAATCCTGGATTCACTACTTATTCTGTAACCTTGGGGAAATTTCCCAACATTTCTATAAAATAGCTTTACCTCCTAGTAAGCAATAATACATAAAGCCACCAGAGTAGTTCCTTAAATAAGTACAGCAAGACAGAGGTACCAAAAAATAAGAAAAACTCTTTTAAAGAATCTGATATTTGAAAAAGACTTCAACTTACCTATAATGGTACAAATGAAAGTTTATTACAATTTCTTATATTTGCTTTAGTATGATTTTTTTTTTTAATAACTTACAGGAGGGGAGGTGAAGTGCTTCAGAATGTAACTTTTCAGTGCTTAAGAGTTTCTAACAGCTTTTAATCCAACACTGCTTACCTCAAAGTATTGCTTTTAAAGATTAAAGGAGGTAACGTACACATACCACTTAACATAATGCTTAAGTCAAACAGTAGACACTCAAAAGCTGCCGTTACTGTTATGACTACTGTCATTAGGATTACTTCTCTCCACACATTTCAGACTAGAAACTCTCTCTTGCACCACCTTTGTGGTAAATGTCATCATATGCACATACTTTTTATTCTCATGCTTCCAACACTACTTCAACAATAACATAAAGGTCTTTGGCGGGGGGGCGGGGGGGGGGAAGACCCTTTAAATAGCCAGTCCTTAGCTTTATCATCAGTCATTAGGTCAAGAAATAAATGCAGAATTGGGAAATCCTGTGTTGAGGGGAAAAAATGCCTTCATCATAGACATAGCTTTTAACATACTCCTCTTACATTATATGTAAAAATCTATTTCTATGGTTCTGCTAAATTTCTGGAGCAACAGCACATAGTGTGTTTATTTAAATATTACTACTCCAGAGTCAACTAAAACCTCAAAAAGAAATGGAAATGAATCATGCTATCATATATACTGATAACTCTTTTAATTACACCCTTTCCAGGCTTAAAAGTGAAGAATTTCAAAGTCAAAAGATAACACATAAGGTATAGCACACCTTAAAGTGAAAATAACATGGTGAAGAGTAACTGTAATGAAACATTTTCTATTCAAGAATTACTTCAAAATTGTAAGGAAAATTTGCTGTAAAACTACAATTGCTCAGAAAGGGGTCAAATATATAAAGTATGAATAACATATACCATAAAATTTTTAAGAACTATCCTAATAATTATTTATTTTTATTCACAGTTAGAAAAACCAAAACACTAAATGAATCATTTAAAACTCCATTACTCAAGCTACTGGTAGATTGTGAAATATTCACTTACATGTTAAACTGTCCATTAAACACCAGTTGAAAACTGACTGAACCAGACCATACAGGGTGTATTGATAGGTTTTAGAGTGGCTCACAGTACAACTTAACAAGGTATACAAAGCCTTACTTTCTCTGACCCTTCTGTCTGCCCATCCTTGTCTCTCAGCCACATGCCTTTTACACCCAGCACCCTCACTGTACAGATTACAGCTCTTTAAAGGTTTTATTTTATTTATTTATTTATTTATTTTTTAAAGATTTTATTTATTTGTCAGAGAGAGAGAGGGAGAGAGAGCAAGCACAGGCAGACAGAATGGCAGGCAGAGGCAGAGGGAGAAGCAGGCTCCCTGCCGAGCAAGGAGCCCGATGCGGGATTCGATCCCAGGATGCTGGGATCATGACCTGAGCCAAAGGCAGCTGCTTAACCAACTGAGCCACCCAGGCGTCCCCAGATTACAGCTCTTTAAACACACCGCATTCTTGCTCACATTTAAAATAGGTTCCCTACCTTTCTGGTCCACTTGAAGAAGTTAAATCTTGTCATATTTTAAGACGTGGCTCAAGATTAACCTGCTCTATGAGTACTTTTCCTACCACAGTAACCCCTCCACACAATCTATGACTGGTTCTTTTACGCCCCCATTTTGTTTCTGTATACAGTTAACCTGGGAACAACACAGGTTTGAACTGTGTGGATCCACTTCTATATGGGTTTTTTCTCAATAAATACAGTATATGATTATAAATGTATTTTCCCTTACTTATGATTTTCTTAACATTTTCTTTTCTCTAGCTTACTTTATTGTAAGAATACAATATATAATACATATACAAAATATCTGTTAATCAACTACATTATCAATAAGTCTTCCAATCAACAGTAGGCTATTAGTAGTTAAGTTCTGGGAGGGCGGGGGAGTCTAAAGCTATAGATGGACTTCTGCCTGTGCACGGGGCAGAAGTGCATTGGCCCCAATGCGTCTAATACCTGTGTTAAAGGTCAACTGTAGTACCATAATACCAATGGTATTTGAGTACACTTATTTAATGTTATGCCTCCTCCTAATGTACAATGAATTCCCTCAGAGTAAGGCTGCTACCTTATTCATCCTTCTATGCCAGTAACTAGCACTGTACGTCACACATAATAACCATACAATAAATATAGGACGAATGGATGGATGCATGAATTAATTTGACCTTGTACTAAGCTAGATTATGATTACTGAGCTAGATTACGAAAAACATGAGAACTTCAGTTTAAGAACTAAAAAACAGTCTCCGTCCAAAAATCAGATTCAGTTACTACTTAAAAACTGTGGCAAGGATGGGGCACCTGGGTGGCTCAGTGGGTTAAGCCGCTGCCTTCGGCTCAGGTCATGATCTCAGGGTCCTGGGATCGAGCCCCGCATGGGGCTCTCTGCTCAGCAGGGAGTCTGCTTCCTCCTCTCTCTGCCTGCCTCTCTGCCTACTTGTAATCTCTGTCTGTCAAATAAATAAATAAAATCTTTAAAAAAAAAAAAAAAAAAAAAACAAAAAACTGTGGCAAGGAAGTAAGAAATACAAACTTCACTGCAGATATTCAGAACTGAAGGAATAGTTTTACAGCTAACTCAGAAAATAAAATTTCCATTAGTTATATAAGTTTCAGTTTACTAAAATCATAACAAGAAAACTATGTATTCAATTATGATAAAGAAGTATCAGTAGGATTTTCTTTATAAATCCCAATTTTAAAAACATTATTATTTACAGAATATTAGAGCAAAACCATTTACAAATGTGGAACGTATCTTGATATAAATTGCAAAGAAGTCAAGAGAAATGAAACTGATCACAGAATTAAAAATACAGTAACTTACTTCTGAATCAAAGCTAATCGGCCTAATACCTAACATTACCATGGGGTCAGGCCTTCAATATCTGTTTAGCTAATTTCCTAAATTAATTTTTCTCTGAAAAAAAAACAAACAAACCAGTATTACCTGTATTCCTGATACTTGATGTGATTTAAAATAATAATAACAATAAATAATATAGCTACCATGTAATGAGTATTTACTAAGTGTTACTTATCATTTCACATTATTGACAGATCATTTAAGGCTTATAATAATTCTATTACCTTTGTATTCATAGCCCTGTGAGATAGTCCAATAAGAAAACACCCTCTGGAAATTCAATTACCTAGAGGCTTACTACCAAGACTTTGGTAGGGAAAGGAAGGACCATCTGATTTTAAAACCTACACCTACTCTGCAACAGTATATCACTTCTCTTAATCCTTCATTAAATACGTTATTCATCTAATTTATCCAGTATTAATATTGACTTGACATTATATTAAATTTATAACAAGAAAGGAAAACAATGCCAGTACTGAGAGCAAAACTAAAAACTTTAAGATAAACTTTTCATGTAACTGTAAGAGTAATTCATCATTTTAAATAACATAAGTAAATTGTGGCATAGAAAGGAATTAAAATTATATTTTCCTTTATGTGATATAAAAAACTTATAAAGACAGTTTTTTCTAAGTAATATAAATTAGTCCAGGTACTTTCAGATCAGTCTGTTTTTCAAAGTTTGTTCTTTCAAACATACAAACTAGTGAAAAAATATTTTTCTAAAGCAGTGGGTCACTCAACATATAGATAAAATTTCTAATACTTTGAAATTTATTGCATTTTATCAAATAACTCTTAGAAATATAAAACACGATACAAACGTTAACACTTATTAGTACAGTAATCATATGATTCATTTAAACCTATACACATTTTGAAGAAGAAACCCTACTAATTATTATAACAACAGATTTAACCAGGAATATCCCAATAACCAGGACATATGGATGCTCTTAAGCCTTCGCTTATTCATTACGCTCACAGTCCTCCTACAACTACTTACTGGAAAGATACACATGCATACTATATAAACCATTTGGCTACTTATTTTACATCAGCATAATATTAAATTATCTTTGATAACTATCCATGTTAAAAAGGTTATTAAGATAACTCACATTACTCATATATTCATACAAATATAAAACTTCAATAATTTCCACTATACCTCATTCTGAAGTTCATCACCACTTTTAACGGAAGCAAGCATATCATATAAAGTACAGCAAAGATCTTCTATTCTTGTTGCTCCAGCCATCTCATTTAGAGTTGCATTTAAGTACTTCTCAACTTCACACCACAAAAAGGAGTCATTTGTTTTTTCCACAGGCTTAAGCTCTGGGGTGGAATGCTCCTGAAAATGTTCATTCAGAAACTTCTTATAATCAAGGCTTATAGTTTTCTGGGGTTCACCATTTATTGGCAGTTCATCAAAGTGGTCCAAATCATGCATGTCAAATGAAAATGCTAAATTTTTACCAAATAAAACTCTATCATCATCTTCTTCTTCTGTCATCTGGATAAGAGCAGTGAGATTGTCTTGACGAAAACGAGAAGTAATTCGATTAGTAGCATTACAAGCTGCAGTGGCAGATGACGATGGAAAGGGACCAAACATCTGTTTGATAGCCTTTGTCTCCTTGTGACCAACACAGTCCTTCAAGTGAAATGTCTTGAAGAGAAATGCAGCTGCACTTTCAATTGCTTCTTTCCCATTACCTATTCCAACTATTCAAAAATGAAAAAAACAGTATTAGCCCAAGTGAATCACTGTTCAAGTCACCCTCTTCAAAAAAAACTACCACAAATATACTTCTGGGTAATTCCAGCAGTGAAAATATACTGATAAAGACAACCAATTTAGGAACAGAAAAAATCCCTTTACATCTATTCCCAAATTCCCAAAGAACCATATTAGGTCAATAAATCATTATCAGTAATCATTCTCTATCTAGAAAGGAGAAACTACCTAGTAACAACTCCTTACATATTTCTAAAAACAGTTTGAGCTGTTAGCTAAAACTTACTTAAAAGTGATTTTTAAAAGCTAATTTAATAGGCTAATCAAATAAACAAAAATAAAGTGTAAAAAATATATCTGAATTACAGACTTGGAGCTAGAAGAAAAACTCAGGGGATCTTTAACTTCCTTTCCAATTTGTACTGCGAATCTGAAATGGCAAGAAATAGATTTATATAATTTTTACTCAAAAACATTTAATACCATCAAGGATGGACAGAAACAGAATCTTGTCAAAGAAACTTAGTTATATTATAAAACATTTAAAAGAATCTGCAGTTTAAAAGATGTAAATTTCTTACTAAAGTAAGAGGAGGAACTAAAGGAGCAGCTACTAATTTCTTTAAAGCATTAATTTCTCATTGCCGATTTTCTCAAATAAAAGATAGAAACTATTTGTGTCATAGAATTCAAAGAATGGCCTTAGAACCAAAAAAAAAAAAAAAAAAAAAAAAGAATTTTATTCTTCAGAGACCCCAAAGGCAATGTGACTAACTTTAAAGTTAGTAATACAACTAATGCTAATATCATCCTGAAACCATGGCTGCAATCATAGAACTGATCACACATCTTGAGTGGCTTAGTACAGCCTAATATTCAATCCAAACTCCTATACTTTGTTTTCACGTCACCCTAGGAGCTACCCCATCCTTTTATTCCAGCCTTACTGACCATTATCCATTTTTAACTCTAGCCAACAAGGATTTCTTAACATCTAAAAACGAGGTCCTGGCCACGCTATGCCTATTTCTATGCAACCTTCCCCAAAGTCTCTGATTATCCAAATTTTACCCATGTTTCAGAATCTAGCTTAATTGCCTCTTTCAGGGTGAGTATAATATTATGTACAATGTTGTACTCCCTCACTGTTCCTAGCCCAAAATAGGTGCCTCAATAGAAATATGTTGAATTAACCTAAACCCAGGCCTCAATGACATCAGACTAGCAGTTTTACACTATATGACACTGCCTCTGTAATTTTTTATCTGATGTTTACACGTGTGTAGGAGACTATTTATATGAGTGAAAATAATTTTACAATAACTATTATTTCTAATTTCCTCAAGTATAAAGTCTACTTGCATGATTATAAAGAATTTATAAAACAGTATGGGACATATATTCTTTTATTATTTAGGAAAATACATGACAAAAAACTTCTATAAATTAAGTAACCCTTTAATTGAATAACATTTATGTACACTTAGTTTATACATGACACTTAGATAATTTGATTTTCAATAATTTAGGAATTGTGATAATTTTACAAGTAATTCAATAAGGTTGGGACTGCTGAGATCTTTAAAAAAAATGGAACTTACATTTTCAAACTCACTTAACATCTAACATTGTAAACATATATTCTTTTGTAAAGATATTTTATACCTTTGGATTTTTCTTAAACAGCTTACTAAGAACTTTTCAATCAAACTATCTCAATTTTTCCTAACAAAATTATCTTTATCTTACAGATGCTATATGGAGAATCAGAGACAAATAACTTGGAAGACATCAAACAGCTAGTTATCAAATGAGATTCAAAGCAGATTTCTAACTCCTAAACAAAGTGCTTCTACTAAACCACACTGATCTCCTATAAATTCCCAGAAAGTAGATTTATCTCAAAGTCTCATGTACTAAATAAATAATAAATCACTTTAGGAAATAAGGTACAAATTGTGAGAACAGTCTTAATTTCTTACTGAAAGTGAAATTAATTAAGTACCATTATTACATCACTGGTAAGTATGTTACAGCCATACACTGCATTCACTAATACAATGCAATGGAACCAAATATCTTGCCAGAAAATAATATCCATAGTAGTGGAAAAGAAGTTATGAGTCTACCTTTGAAGAAAAATAACTACAGACTCTTGGAAACATACACAAAGATCAAAAACATTTTTTCAGTGTTTAAAATTTTTAAATGAGTATCAACATATCTATTTGCAACCCCCCCAAAAAACAAACAACAAAAAAAACCCCCAAAAAACAAAAACCGAAGTCTTTAAAAAATTATTTAAACTAAGTTAGAAAATGGTGCTCATAAAAGTTAATACCCTTTCCTAATTATTAACCCTACCCTCGCCTAATTATTAACTCTGTTCAACCTACTCCACATATCTTTGAATAGGACACGTGTTCACATCACAAAATAGTTTCTTAAAGGTGAACCAGCACCACCCTATTCAGGTGTCTGGAACTTCGTTTTTGAGAAAAATTAACAAACACCATTTATGGCCACTGTTGGCTTTCCAACAGCCTACAGCATTCTGAAAATGATGAAGTTCTCTGGCGCGCTAAAACACGGCATGCTGGCTTTTTGCCACGCTGCCTTCCCGCAACCGCACACGCGTGTCTTCCGCGCCAGGAGCCGAGACACGCGTTCCAGCGTGCGCGGTCCGCACGTAATGACGTAGTCAGCACAGGACAGGGGCTGTTAGTCGACCACCCGGATGAGAATGCACCTCAGGATTGGAGCAGAGAATCCTGGCCTCACGCAGGGCGGCAGCAAAGGAGCCACCCCATTTACCAACACTTGCCCACCCACGAAGGCAGCACGCAGATCTTATGGTGACTAAACCATATTAAAGGTATTTGTAAAACACGGAGAGAACATCTGAAGAGACTGAATGTAATTGATATCTGACCTGTCAAAGGTCTGGCAGGCCCCACCTTCCCTCAACAGCAATGGCAGCGGAAGTGAAACCTCCAGGAAACCTAGGCGCTGGTCCATGGACTAGCTGAACCTGAGCATAAATAATGAGCCAGAGCGAGAGGTGGGGGAGACCTCAGAAAACGCGTGTGGTGTGCTTCTAGAGTGGAAATTTGTAATAAGTAGTCCTTTTCTTACACTGTACCCAAAATTAAATTTGTGAGATTAACTGTGAGGATGTTATTCACAAATAACCTCTTCATTTTTATGTACAATGTAATACTGGTTTATATTTTATGTACAATGTAAAACTGATGAACTCTCAAATGATTATTTCGTAGGCTAAAGCTCTTCAGCCACTTAACATTTGCTCCCAATTTTCAAGCTTTTTCTGTTTCATACGACTGCCTGTGCTAATCTTTCTGGATGGATTTTAAGAAGCTTAGTTTTGTCCTCAAGATTTAAAAAAAAAATCAGTAAAAAATAAAATATACACTAAGTAATCAATTGTCAAAGCTTGAATGAAACTTTAGATCTCCAAACCTATAAGAAAACTAGTCTAGATACCTAACCACTTGAATATCCTATTTTCTATCCATAAAACACTAAACAAGGTGGACTGTAAATCAGAAAACTGGCTTTTACCACCTGGCACTTCAACTGCAACATATTTAAAGAGATATGCTTAGAAGGTCATTAGACTATTCTTTATTAATCATAAATACTTGCCCTGCCTACTACCCAGTTACATTGAAAGAAAAAATGAGATGCGAAGTGTACAGTCATCTATATAATTGGTAACTGATTACTGTAACATAAAACATTTTTAAAATCAGAGCAGCAATGATATAATCTTAAATCATGCTTGACACAAAAATTTACTTCTATATTCCCTTTGATAGAAAAATGCTAAAGAATTAAAGGGTTATAAACTGTAACTTTTAACAAATATCCTATACCTTATAGTTGGGAGATTCTTAAAAATGAATAAAAAATTTTAATTGAAAATTGAATTAAAAAAATCCGTCAACTGCTTGCATTCTTAACTGTTAATATTCAATTTACAAGTTGTCAACAAATGAGTTCCCTGACCAGTTATCTTTAATGTTCAGTAGAAAATATTCCATAAAATCTTTTATATTTATATTTTAATACTGAAATGTTCTAAGCAGTCAAATTTACTTTTTCATGTTTTACAAAACTTTAAGTGTTCATTTTACCAAACACTTGATCTGCATCTGCAAATACTGTATTATAAACCTGCATCAGTGTCAACTGAAGTTTACACCATTTGACAAAAGTATTATTATGCTATATTTGCAGACATTAGCTAAATGATTTTTTAACTGATAATTACAATAATTTTTTACAAATATGTAAAATACTTGTGCAATAAACTTTCCCAGGCAGCATTAGATATTAAAAAAAAAAAAAAGGATTCTGCTTAAATATACTCTATTCCATTCCCCAATCATTTCTTTCCCTTTACATATTTCCCTCCAGTGTCACTGGTGTGCTTTTTAACAAGAATAGTACCGAAAATTTTCTAAAATGAATTGTGCAAGTATCTTCCTTATGTTACAGAGAAACTCAGATATACTGAGATTAAATGACATACTAAGACTATAAGAGCCAGGATTAGGTGTTTTCTTTTTATATTATACCATCTTTCAATAATCACCAAATTGTCAAACAAATTTATGTAACAGAGATCAGCATCTACCATATGACTTTGTTGGGGGATGAACTTAACAATTTACATCATCTAAACTTAAAATTGCCTAGTTATGCAATTTAGTATAATGACCTGCATTTATTTCAGAGTGTAACTCTGCATCAAAGCACCTTCAGCAAAACCTCACATTAAGTAGGCATAGTATTCAAGAAATGTTCAATATAGTAACTTAAAGGAGTTGCTTACACATTTAAATTATTCCTGCACTTACACAGAAATTATTGCCTTCAGGGTGAGCAAATTATTAAAGGAAAGCAAACAGAGAAACATACTTAGTAGAGAAAAAGAGCAATACAAGAGATTAAAAATAGTCCAAAGCACTTCCCCATCTTTTAGTCAGCCATTCAATTTTATGTATATTCACTACAAAATGTGAATACTCATCTTACAGTATAGACTTCAAGTCAGCATCTAGCCACTATACTGCCATTTCTAGTACTATTAAATCCTTCATCAAATTATAACTTGACTTCCCAAGCAACGAAACAGCTAACATAAAAATGTCAATTTTATATAAGAGCTTTCTACATAAAATCATCATTTTGAGCATCACTAAAGAAACTGTACCTTTGAACAAATAACATAGCTTACTGAGATTGACCTAGCACTTTAAACTTATTAATGTCCAAAGAAACACCTTAAAAAAAGTATGATATAAGGTATATACTTCAGTTCTGTCCCCACTTATCAGATGTTTAGTAATGTTATACTTGGTAATACTGCCAGGACAATCAACTGCAACCTTACAAATGCCTCTAAGAAATGCAGTGCAAACTGCTTAGGAAATTATAATCATTTGTAATGAAGAATAATATAATGATAAACTAAAACTTCATAAACTGTGAAGATCTGATCCTATTTCCAACTCTTGCATTGCTATAATGTCCATTCAATTTACTGTTTTGCCATATCCTCAAGTAATCTGAACTGCCTGTTTATACAGCTGATATATCTTCAGTCATGTATGAATTCATTAAGTTATTCAGCTTTTACTTTGTAATTTCTCCCTGAAAACTCCATGAAACAGACATAAATTTAACAACTTTGATCCTAACTATTTAAAACAAAATCTAAACCTGTCCCAGTGTTCTTGAAGAATTCCTTCCAGACTCACCCAAGCACAGTTCCTGACCTTATGCACAGTTCATTCACATCACTGAAGCACATACATTTATCATAACAACTACACAGAACTCTTCGTTTACCAAGGCTATTGGTAAAAAAAAAAAAGTTATTACAAACTATAAACGATTTTATTATAAACTATGTGTTTATAATAAAATCGTTTATAGTTTATAATAAAATCATTCACTGACAGCCATTTGCTAGGTTTTACTCTACAGACTTTTGGTACTGCTTCACACCACAACTATACAAAACAAGAATTATCATCACTGTAATAGATGAGGAAACAGGATTAGTGATATTAATTAGCTACTCACTTTAAATCATCCTAAACTGTAAGAAAATAATTTTATGAAAACAAAACAGAAACATATATGGAATAAAAAATACAGTTGTGAATATTCCAAACAAAGTATTAACTTAATGGATCCATCCATGTATCTAAAAGTAAACTATAGGAAAGTAGAGTTTATTCAGAAATGAAAAGGTGGTTTGATTATCAAAAAATCTAGTGACATAATCTATTCTCAAAAAATTAAAGAAACATCTTGCGTAGATATGATGGCCAGAAGTGGAGCAAGTGGTGAACAAAAGGCAACAAACAGAAGAAAAAGCCAAGCCATTACAGCCTTGGGTCCTAACATTACCAAGTTACTGAATCCTACAGAGGGAGTTTGTAAGAGGAAACATATAAACTCATTTGGTCTTTGTTACCATAGCAGGCTTGATATTTGAGCTGAATACATTCCTAATGCATATTTATGAATGTATAAATATATGTAATAAAAATAAGCATGAGAATAATACAAATTTATTTACTATACTTATGATATTGAGTACCAGAGGCTGAGCAGAGTCCATAAGAGTTCTGAACATAACATTAAGATTTTATATCTTAGGGGCACTTGGGTGGCTCAGTTGGTTAAGCAACTGCCTTCAGCTTACGTCATGATCCCAGGGTAGTGGGATCAAGCCCCACATTGGGCTCCCTAATTCAGTGGGGAGTCTCCTTCCTCTTTTCCCTCTGTCCCTCCCTGCCCCCCACCCCGCTCATATTCTCTCTCTCTTTCAAATAAAATCTTTAAAAAAAAATCATTACTTAAATAATAAATACTGAAGGAAACATAGCTAGCTAAGTGTTAAGCTGACCTGTGAATACACAGGCATTTATTATGTTTTTATCAGTCTGAAATATTTTAAGAAAAATAATAATATGAAAAGCCATTAACTTTTACTTTTTATTGAATAAAACAAGAACATATACAGTACACATACAGCTCAAAGAATTATCACAAAATGAGTGCACCTATTTAATATTAATCTGGATAGCTACTTCTAGATAGAAAGTAATATCAGCTCCCTAGAAACTGCCAAATCTACTCCATCATTACCTGCTTCCTCAAAAGTAGCCAATATCCTGACTTCTAAATCAGAGATCAGTCATGCCTAGTTTTCAATTTCATAAAAACAGAATCATTATCCTATCTGTTCTTTTGTGTTTGGCTGCTTTCATTCAACATTATAAGATCCATTTACAATGTCACATGTAGTTATAGTTCATTATTATTATAAGGTAGTCTACATATCATATTTTTCTATGCCATTATTTAACAGTGAATTGGACTGTTTCCATTTTAAGACTATTACAAATCATGCACTGGTCTTTTGCATACATGTGCAGGCATTTTTATTGGAAATTTATGTACATATTACTGGATAATATATACCAAGACTTAAAATAACACTGTCCAACCACAGCATATACCATCAAACAGTTATTCAAAGCAGTCATACCAATTTAAAACACAATGAGTAGTGGATGAGAATTGTTATTTCACAATCTTGAGCCTAAAAAACAACCGGTATATCATTTTTTAAAATTTTAATCATTCTGATGTGCATGTAGTGCCATCTCTTTGATTACTAATAAGGTTGGACACCTTTTCATGTTTACTGGACATTCAACTGTCTTCTGCAAAGTGCTTATGCAAGGTTCTTGCTCCTTTTTATATAGGATTACCTTTTCTTATTAATTTGTAGGAGTTCATATTTAATATAGATACAAACTCTCTTTTGGGTTATATATGAAGCTATATTCTCCTACTCTGTGACTTGTCTTTTTATTCTCAAAGAATAAAAAATATCAGTTTTCATGTAGTCCAATTTGCCGTCATTTCCTTTATGAGTGCTATTTACTATTTAATAATTTTCCATATATGGAGATCATGAAGATATTCTTCTTTATTATCTTTTAAAGGATTTATTATCTCAAGCTTCACATTTCATTTTATAGGCTGCTTAGAATTATTTGTACAGGTTTAATTTTTTTCATATGCATATACAGCTGACCCAGCATCATGCACTGAAAAAACAGCCATGTTTCACTACTTCATGACCTTCGTGGTAAAGAAAGAGCCCTAATATTCGTAGGTCAGTTTCTGGACTCCATGCCATCCCACTCGTCTATTTGTCTATCCTTAGACCAACATCTCACTTATAATTTACTATCTTTATAACAAGTCTTAATATCCAGTAGAATCAATGTTCCCTCTTAATTTTTCAAGGTTGACTTGGCTGCTCTTTGCCTTTGAATTTCCATATAATTTTCAGATTATCTTGTCAATTTCCACACACAAATGCACATCCTCAAACACAAACCCGCTGATAGTCTGATTGGGATTGCAAGAATCTCTCGGTCAATATGGGTAAAAATGGTATCTTATAATAATGAGTCTTCTAATCCTTTGTACATTATTGTATTTATTTAGGTCTTCTTTAATTTCTCTAATATTTCAGTTTTCAATGAGGAAGTCTTTCTCACCTTTTGTTAAATTTACTTCTAGATATTTGATGATTTTTAATGCTTTTGTAAATAACATTTTAAATTTGCTGCTGGTAAGCAGAAATAAAATTGATTTTTATATTGACCTTGCTAAATTCATATTCTAAAGATAGTTATGTGAAAAATGGGAGTTTCAATAAATCTTTATACTCTTTCTTGCCTTTGACCTTCAGTACAGTGAGAAAAAGAAATGGTGAAGGGCATTGTCTAATTTCCTACCTCAGGGGAAAAGCTTTTTCATCACTGCATCACAACATATGATATTTGATCCAGGCTTTTTTAATATATTATTTGTCAAATTAAGAAAGTTCTATTCCTAGTTGGCTAAGAATTTTTATCATAATTGATTTTAGATATTCAAAAAAAAAGTTTTTTCTTCATCTACTAATCATGTGATTTCAAACCTTCATCAATCACCTTATTTTTCCCTATTAATCCAGTAACATTTTGTGCATTCATGTGGATTTGTGTTCCCTCTCACACACACATTTCATATGTATTTTTTATTGATCCATTTGGCAGTATATTGCAGTCTCCATGACACTTCACTATAAACACTGCAGTATGCATCTCCTGAGATTCAGCATATACTTACACGGTCACTAAACCACTGACTCACTTGAGATCTAATATTACCTCAGGATATCCAGAGTATATATTTAAATGTCTACCATAATGGTCCCCCCAATTTTTTTATTATTTTTTTCCAATTCAGGATTCAATCAAGGATAGTACATTGAATTATTATATGCCTGTAACCTTCTTTAATCTACAAATAATCTCATGCCTCTTTAAATGACATTATATGACATTCTCCAGTAAAGCCATCAAGGCATACAAATTTCTTCATGAGAAGGTTTTTAATTACAGATTCAGTTTCTTTAAGTCAAGTATTCAGATTTTCTATTTCCACTTTTGGCCATTTTAGTCATTTTTGTCACTTTAGTCCTTTGAATCTGTTAAAAGCTTTTCTCTTCTCATTCTCCTCTTCTTCTTCCAGCTTCCTCTTCTGGAATGAACAGTCACCTCTAGGAAAAAGTGGCCCAAAAGCCAGGATCACATTTTCTGGGTTTATGTCTGCTTCCAGATCTCAGCCCCATAATTCATCGCTTTGGTAGACTCCGATGCAATTAAACAAATTTTATATTTTACAGTCTTTCTAGTTATTCTCAGCAGAGAGTTGTTCCAAATTAACCTGTCTGCCAATTTATGGGAAATGGAACTCCAAACATTTTTGGAATCTGCAATTTTCAAGATAGCTACTTTCCACAAATACTCCTGCAAAATTTCTTGCTACTTCCAATACACAACAGGCCTTTATTATTCTAAATGCGTAGCGTGTCTTCCATAGACAGGATTTCCAGATCCTAATATCTTTTTAAGTCTTTTCCATCAACTGATTTCTTCCCTCAGTTTTAATTCCTCACTTTTTGTAGTAAAGCCTTATTTTCTTTACAACTCATAAAATGTAATGGATTACCAAATTACCTAAGCCACATTGTTGCAAGTCACTTTTGTCCAACCTACATTTTGACTCATACTTTTCTTAAAGGCAAAGTTATTAAAGGTAAAATGCATAAGAACGTTGAAACCCAAATAAGGCAAGAGTTATAAATCAGAGAAGTCAAAACAAACAGGTCTGTGCATGGTGAAATAATACGAATAAAATCATGAGATCATTCTGTTCTGGCTCTGGGAGAGATTCAATTACAGAGCAGAGTAGGGAACTTCAGGGTCTTTCTACTGACCTTTCCTCCATTCTTGACCCCCACTCTAGTTTTTCTAGAGGTCTTATCAGCTTCCCAAAATGAGTATTAAGTAACAGATACACATGCCTAATACATGATGCATTTTTTGATCTTGATCTCTTTATTTTCAAAGACGTTTCTTCTTAGAGCACATAAAACATACTGACAAAGTTTCATTGCCAACAGAATATAGGTTAATATGATTATGCATATCTTTTAAAACCCATGGAGGAGATAGCTATGTCTAAAATGAGTATTTAAAGAAACTAAGATTAAGGGCCAAGAATTCTACTTTCAAATAATTTATAATGTTTCCTCCCTAAAGCTAAGTTTTACTATTAAAATAATCTTGAGGGGAGAATAAAATTGTAAAAAGGTACAGGAATAATTAAATATAAGTCTGAGAGGAAAAAAATACTTTAAAATAACAATAACAAAAAGCTGTTAGCATCAGAAGTAATAAAGATCACAGAGTACTTTTAGTTGAGTTCTCAAAAGTTTACTTAATTATTGAACATCTACTATATCCATTGCACCATATTAGGTATTAGTATTCCATACTATAATAAAGTATGGAATAGATGATAGTCTAATGGAATACCATCTACTAAGATTAGAAAAGAGTAACAGATGACATGAATGAAGTCTAAGCCATTTCTTCAGGGATGAAAAGCATTTCACCGGGTAAACACAATGAGGAAAGTTATTTTAACATACAAAAAGACAGAAAAAAACCAGTAAGCACTTTTAAAGAAATTAAGTTAGTAGACATTGTATATGAGTAGTAGTAAAGATTACATGTGATAGAATGGCAAAGAAATGAAAAGGTAAATTGTTTCAATTCATAAAGAAGCTTTTCTTATGTCCATTCTAAGGAATTTGGTCTAAAGAATAATATGGGAATAAAAAATGAGCTTTGGTTTTTACAAAGATCAGTCTAATAACAGTGAAGAAGTTAAATAGGAAAGGAAGGCTGAGGCAATAGGCTACTACAGTAATCAGAGAGGACATGTTAAAAGTCTAGATTAAAGTAAATAACACAAAGAGTGAATTTAAGAATGGGGAAAAGTAGACTTGATGGAACATGACATCTGACTACAAATAAAGAAAAGAATCTAGTATTTCCATCATGTGTCTATTTCAGAATTTGGGTCTAGCCTATCTTCACCATGAATCAATCATGCGATTCAGTTAACCTTTATGGATTCTGTTAATTTACATAGTAAGTAAAAGGAATGGACCAATGTTCTCTGATGTACCTTACCAGCTTAAAATACCCATTATAATGACTAGTCAATATAAATGGTCTTAAATAAGTTCCTTCTACTACTGTATTCAATTGAAATATAAGTGATTGTTCTTCTTTCTTTATTCTTTTGCTCTACCTCTTTAATACAATTATACCAAATTAGCTGTGTGAAAGAGCAATATAAGAAATCATAAAAACATTTTTCCCATGTGACTAACTTTTTCAAAACTGCTAATTTTAATTATACTTCCATTATCAGCATTACTGTCATTCAGAAAGCATGGCTGACTACTAGGCAACTATTAGTATCAATAAAGTTAATAATTACTCAATGTAAAATAGGATTAAAAAGTAGATACGATAGAGCATCTGCCTAAATCCAACTCTAAGGTTTCTCTGTCATGAAAATATTCTTTTGAGATATTACATCTCAAAATAATCAATCCTTAAAAACATCAATGAATAGATTAGTCCCTGAGTATGAATCAGATGTTTTGCCAACAGGCAAAACTCCTAGGATTACATTTAATGACTGATATTTAAAGCAATGATTTCTGACTTGTCAAAGATACACAGGGAAGAAGTCCAAAGGGTACCTTATTTCTTAAAAATCTTAATTTCCACGTAATTTAAATAAAGAAATAATTTAGTCATGGTACTGAATAAACTCAACATTTTAATACTTTTTTGCTAAGTATTTGGAGTTATTTTTAAAACTGAACTAAAGAAGAGGATAGACACTTTCTACAGTTTTTGAAAAAGTATTTTAGTCAGATCACAATTGCCCCCGCAATGGCCCCAACATCTTAGAAATGAAAACAGTGAAGTCCAGAAAGGTTAAGATCCTAGTCAAGTTGATGTTGGTAAACTGGAGACTGCATTTGCACTACAATTTTCCAATGAATCTAACTACTTCTATATTTTTTAAATATTATGCCAAATGCTATTACAAATCTCATCAAAGTGCACTTCATTTCCCCTAGACTTAAACAAACAAACAAACAAATCCCTTACTTAATAAAGCACTTGAAGTTCAGAAGATAATGTATATGTGACATTCACTTTGTACTTTCACAAATTAAAACAATGAGGACATTAAATATTATACTATATTACAAACCAATGATAATTAAATAATATATCAAAGTCAAAATATTTGAAGAATAAATATAAAGATTTGATGATCATAAATAAGTATATGAGATATAATAGGAAAACCCTCCCCAAAGTTCATGTAAGGAAGAACACTGCCAACCAGCATATGACAAAGAATCTAAATTTTCCCTCTACCAAGAAATCAGCAGAGAAAACTTTTTATTTATCAAGTGAATCCTAAGGCTCGAAACATGCCTAACACTATTCTAAGCACCCAGCTTGAAGCACTGAACAAGAAAAATAAGATCCTATCCTCATGAAAGTTACATCCTAGCAGCAAAACACAGGCAATAAACAAACAAGGAAAATATCAGATAACGATACACGTTAAGGAGAAAAATGCTGCTGAGGTTATAAGACAAAAGCATGACTGGGTAACAACTTGAGACTGGATGGTCAGTCAGGACCTCATTAAGGAAATAAGTTTTTGGCTGAGTTCAAAATAACAAGAAAGGATCTACCCACTCTAAGAGTAGGACAGAAAGACATTCTCAACAGAAAGACATTCTCAAGACCTGCACTAACTGGGATTGAGGATGTGAGAAAAGGCCAGTGTCTCCTGAAGCACAATTGGTGAGGACAAGGATGACTTGAGGTCAGAAGGAACGTGGAGGCCAGATCTCACAGGACCTGAATATCAGCATGAAGTTTTTGGGTACAAACCTGAATCTGGAAAATTTAGAACTACAGTAGTGTTAGCTATGCTTTTTTAGTTATCAGAGTCTAGAAAGAGGATGAATCTCAATGAACAAACTCAGATGTTTTACCAAAGAACCATTTGTTTTATTTTGTTTTTGTTTTTAACTTTGGGAAAGTAAATTATATTGATATGTGGTATCACAAACTCTAATTATAATTTCTTTCAAATATAATCAATTGATGAGAATATTAGTGTGCAAAAGGAACTGAAGCAAAATTTAGCTTTAGTGCTGCCCCTCACTATGTGCTGGCGGGCCTCTATAAGAAATTGGTCCCCATGGCTTTTAAGGTTCCTTCAAGCTACATTAAAATTACCATTTACTCTCTCCTTATTTCAACCATAACAGTGGTTTGCAAACTCTAATTCTTATGAATCCCTCATGATTAATTGTATAATAAGTACTAATTTAATTCTGTTTCATGACTCTTTCCTGAGCCCCTAGATAGGTAAGACTATCTTTTATAGTTAAATACTTGTCTGGAAACTTGAGCCTTTCCCTATATAGTATACAGTTTAAAAGGAATCTATTTTTAAACCCTAGTGAACAAAATAAAAGAGAACAAAACAAAACAAAACAAAACTATACCTATCTGTTTTGCAGCCTGTAATATATCATTTAAGTCTTCATTTACACTTTGCATTTCACTCTTGTCCAGTTTTTCATTCAAAAATTTTACTATCTTCTTCCACATCACATCCAAATCTACAATTTGTTCATGAAGTTTAGACCGCTTCACCTGAAACAGCATAATACAGTGACACTGGTTAATGGTCTCCTCAAAGCCATCACTTACCATGTATATTTTGCATTACAATATACAACATAGCACCCACAAGAATTCAAAATTGCTTTTTAACAATTTAACAAAAGCTCCCAGAAGGAGCTTTATTGAAGTGTGATTTTAAAATATCTTGTCTGTTTAAAAAAACTTTATTTTTTATAGTTTTGATCACAATGAATTTTCATTATGCAATTATTTTCATACAGCAAAGGAAAAAGGAACAAAGGAAAAAGTCCAACATCCAGGGGTGCTTACTATTCTCTCATTTATATTGTTGGCTATAACTCAAGATAAAAAGTTACATTAAGGGGCACCTGAGTGGCTCAGTGCGTTAAGCCTCTGCCTCTGGCTCAGGTCATGATCCTAGGATTTTGGGATGGAGCCCCACATCGGGCTCTCTGTTCAGCGGGAAGCCTGCTCCCAATCCCACTCTCTCTCTGCCTGCCTCTCTGCTTACTTGTGATCTCTGTCTGTCAAATAAATAAAATTTAAGAAATTAAAAAAAAAGTTACATTAAAATGAGGCTCATTAGAGGGTGCCTGGATGGCTCAGTCAGCTGAGCATCCACCTCTTGGTTTCAGCTCAGGTCACGGTCTCAAGGTTGTAAGACTGAGCCCACATGGGGCTCCATGCTGGGCTCTGCACTTGGCATGGAGCCTGCTTAAGATTTTTTTTTTTTTAAGATGTATTTATTTATTTGAGAGAGGGAGAGAGCATGAGCGGGAGGAGCAGGAGAGGGAGAATCTCAAGCAGACTCTCTGCTAGGTGTGGAACCCAACGTGGCACTCAATCCCAGGACCCTGAGATCACAACCTGAGCAGAAACAAAGAGATGGATGCTTAACAGACTGCACCACTCAGGTACCACTGTTTAAGAGTCTTTTTCTTCTTCTCCTTCTGCCTTACACCCATCCCCTCCTCCCTCTCTTTTTCTTAAAAAAAAAAAAAAAAAAAAAAAAAGGCAGATAGAAAATAAAATAAGGCTCATTAGATCTGCCACTTTCTTTCCTCAGGAAAAAAAGAAGTGTCTAAAAGTCTGTAAGAATAAATGAAATGACATGGTATATATCTTCAAATTTTAAAATCTCCTATTATATTTATAATATAAAGTAACTTTTAAAAGGGGCTTTGGTTAGATGAGAGAAAACAATTCAAGTTTAAGATAGTAATATAAATTAACTGTATAGACTATATCTTTATTTTTATTGCCATGAAAATGCAAACCAGCTCCCACTATAAAGAATGTGAACTGTTTTCTGTAGCAAAACTGTATCACTGTTAGAAGAAAACTCTATCTAAAGACTGCAAACAAATCTCTTCCTACTATCAATCTTCAAATGAAGGCATTAATTCTAAAAATGGCCTAAGGACTATGAACAATAAAATTCCAACCTATTAGAAAACAACATTAATATTCTACAACAGAGTCAAATAAAGAGTCATCAATGTAACTTTTTTTTTTTTTAACAACACAGGGTCAGTTCCTTTATATATATATTATATAGCTCACATGTTCATATATACTTAATACACCTTCAGGCCTATAAAGTCCACAAGTCATTATAAGGACCAGACAGAAGTCAGTTATGAGACAAGCCACTGATTTTAAAGCATTAATATTCATATTTTCCATGTTATGGTAAAGACATTATTTCTGTCCATTTGATAAAAGTTTTACCAGAGACCCATAAACTTACTCAGATGTACCAGAGTTAAATGACTGGATTAAATTACGAAATTAACTGTGGCAGATATCTTAGCAACAAAAGTTAACAAAGAATTTACTATCATGGTTCTGATTATTCTCTTTGACAATATAGTCATAAGTGCTTAAGATAAGTATGCTCACAGGAAACATCACTACCCATTCCCCTTCTTGGTATCACACCAAACAAAATAAAACTTACCATTTTAAGTACAAAGACCTGAGAAAAAGAGTGTCAGTTATCTGCTCACATTGTACATTTATAATGTTTTTCATCTAAAAAGTTTACCTTTAAGTCAGCCACTTCTTCATTATAATTATCTTGCTTGGTGACATTTGAAAAGGAGCGCAAAGCTCCTGTGAGACGTGGTAAAGCCATCTATTATTCAATCAGTGATCCATACAAGGAGAAACCTGAAACTGAAACAAAACAAAATGGTATTTATCTGTTGGGAGGAAGCTGGAGAAGTAATCAAACTCAACAAATTGACCTATACAAGAGAAAAGAAAAACCAATTAGTTAAAACGCAATGCTGAAAAGTTCTCCTGAAACATTTTTAAACCCATGAAGTTTTTTTAATAACTACACTGGCTATGGCTAAAGGAAAAAGAAACACAAAAACACCTGTTTGTGGGTACTACCACAACATCCCTTCAAAATGAGTTTTACAGATTCCCAAGGACTCCAATACTATACAACTAATGCCAGTCACACTGAAAGATAGGAAAGCACTTTCCCATCTTTTCTTCAATTTTGTTTTATGCTCACTGATTTCATCTCACATTATCCCTTGCTTTCAGAGTCTCACTGGCTTTTTCTCTTCTTGAAGTATCAAGCATGTTTCTATCTAAATGCATTTGCATTAATGGTTCCCTCTGTTTGAAATTCTCTTTTGATGTTCATTTAACAGACTCCTTGACACAAGACACCTTCTGAGATGGGACTTTCTTGACTACTCAATCTAAGAAAGAACAGCTACCCACTTCCTATCTCTCAAAGCACAGAATTTCAATTCTCCTTATACTAATTAATATGATATTTTCCTGTTTGTTTACTTGTTGTCTTGTTTCTTAACCAAAAAAAAAGACCTTTATTTACTGGTCTGTCCTAACAAGTGGACTAGTCTGGGAATACTCTGTGTATTCAGTAATTATCTGGTAAATAGTAAAAGAAAAAAATGGAGAAAGGGAGATAATGGCAACAGAGAGACTGAAGAACAGAAGGAAAAAATTAAAGCAGCTGGGGAAGGGGAGCACTCCCAGGAAAATAAAGAAGTCAGATGATCTGGGCTCCCTGTTTATATGCTGACAACTAAACAACTAAACCTTCTGGCAAACAGACTAATAATACTGACTATGAGGGGAGTTTTTATCTATGAAACACTGTTGAAGGGTCATCCTTGGTTAAGATTGCTTATTATAACAAAACTATAATCTATAGGTTCATAAGGCATGCATGGTTCTCTGCAGAATGCCACAAAAGGTATTTAAGTCTCTAGGACAGTTCTCAGGGATGACTCTGCCTCACATAGGACAGCTGGCAATATCTGGCGACATTCTGAGTTATCACCAGTTATCACAAGTGGAGAGTGGGGAGTATGACAGGCTTCTGTCAGAGACGCCAGTGATGCTGCTAAACATCCTACAATGCACAGGACAGTCTCCCCACAACAAAGACTTATCCAGTCCAAAATGTAAATAATGCAGAGCTTATGAAATCCCACTCCAGAGTGTGAAATAAAGATGTTTTATAGTCCAGAAACTTCTTACAGTGTGAAATGTTCCACAAACCTCAATTAAGAGACCTCATTGATTATTTTGGTTCAAAGAACATGTGTTCAATGTGGGAAGGAAAGAACCAGGGGGACCATATAGAATATTTCAGACCATGACCTGATTCTGCTCTTCTTTATTGTTTATATCCTTGAAAGTTATTACAAAGTTTAATACTTAAAAAATTCTCTGAGTCCTATATTAGAATAATTATAAACAAAATAACTGAAATGTTTAACAAAATAAGAGAGAATTTAACAGTGAATAATAATAAAAAATGACCAGGCAAATTTGAAAATATGACTTTTAGAAATAAATATATTTATTAAATTTAGAAACAATCAATAAGGGTTAAAGAATAGATTAGATGCAGCTAAGGAGAAAACTAGTGACCTGAAATAAAGATCTGAAGAAGTAACCCAGTATGCTGTCATAAATAAACAAATTAGAGATTAAGAGAGATGAAGAGGAAGAAGTCCAAATATATCAATATTCACAATAATTAAACTTAACATGCACAAGATCAACAGAATTACTAAATGGCAAACAAGTGAACATCAGAGTTACACCTAAAACATAAGACAAAGAAGCTTGGATTGAATAAGATCTTCCTGTAAGTTATAACCAAAAGTAGCTGATGGCTTTACCAAAACTTATCAAATTAGACAAAACGGACTTTAAAACAAAAGGTATTATAAAGGATTAAAAAAAATCCTCCCTACATAATAATAAAAATTACATCTCACTAAGAAAATATAAAAATTTTATATTTGCATGCCCTGATGCAAGAGCCTCAAAATAAATTCAAACAAACAGAACTCCAGAAAAAGTCACAAGTGCAACATCAAAGTGAAAGTTCAATATTTCATTATTGAGAGGTCAAACCAACGCCCTAAAAAATTCAGTAAAGTTATATAGGGGACTTGAGCAGTGAAACTAGTAAGTTTAATTTAATGAACATATACAGAAATCTGTACCTAATGATGAGAAAATATATACTCTTCACAAGTACATGTAAAAAAGTTTAATGAAGTAGTCTGTGTATATTAGGCCATAAAGCAAATTTCAACAAATTTCAAAGAATAAGTACCACACAGATCAGGGTCAACAAACTTTTCCTGTGGAAAGAGAGAATAAATATTTTAGATATGGGAGACCACAGGCAGACTTTGTCACATATTTTGGGATTTGTTTTTGCTTTTGTTTTAAACAACACTTTAAAAGTATAAAACTATTATTGGGCTCTGGGTGACCAAATTAGTTTGCTGACCCCGATACAGATTCTATTTTCTGAGCAAAATACAATAGACTAGAAATCAGAAACAACAAAGATAAAGTAAAAAAAAAAAAAAAACAAAAACCCCACAAATGACTGCATTCCAAATCAATAAGAAAATGGTACAAAAATGTCTGGGGGGAGAAAAGATTTGGATGCCCTATATCACACCAAAGAATTTTAATCAGAAAAGTAAAATGACCTAATTTGCAAATAAACACCCTATCTAGCTGATTTTAAATTTCAACTACTCATTGGGAGTGAATTTAGGAGAGTATTTCTGAAAACAAAATGACTCATGGAATCACATCTGGATTTTTCTAATACTGGGTAAATACTGTCTGGAGCATATGGAAGAAGAAATGAAAGCAGGGGTAAATAGCACAGAATGGATTCTCAAATCTTAGTATGCACCAGTTACCCAGCTAAAACTAATAAGCCCCTTCCTCTACTCCTCATCCCCAATTTTGACTCAGTAGATTAGATGGCACTGAGATGAGGCATAAGAATTTTACATTTCCAACAAGTTCAGGTCAAGGACCACACTTTGAAAACGATTGTTTTAGGGATATTATCTTTCATTCTTCTTTTTTTTTTCTTTTTTATTATCTTTCATTCTTAAGTCACATTCAATTTTGTCTCAAATGAAGTGATCAAGGAGTTTCCCCCTACTAAGAATTTAGTGACCTGAGCTTAATTTTAAGTGCACAACCTGTTTTCTAGGAGCCTTTCTCAACCATGGTCTGTGAGAGACTCAAGTCTTAACTTAGAGTGACTTGAGTGACTTTTTTCTCAATTCTCCCAAGGATGGAACATATAGTTACTATTATCCATGTGGAGAAGTAAGGGACACAACAATGCCTTTGGGCACTGAGGTTTAAATTCTCTGTCCAGATTAAAAAACTATCAAGATAGGCATTCTATTCATAATGATTGACATTAACCCAGACATTTAAAGATCTTGACAGAAAACTGAATATAATCTGCCTCAGAACATGCCTTTTACCACATAAATTAGTATTTTCAAAATGCAACATCATAACAAAAGACATATGCTACATGGAATATTCTGCTACATGGAATACTCTGCCTCAGATATGTTTTATGAATAAAACTGGTATTTGGAACCACTACTTCCACCATTTTGACATAACCCACTATAATCTCCTGAATCCCCTGTTCTTCTCTAAAAACAGCAGGGCATGAGAATAAAGATGGATGAAGTCTAATTCACAAGCCTAACAAATCCTAACAAACAAGATAATACACCCAGTCTCTAAGAAGAGATCTAACAGCAGGGCCTGGTAATGACGTTGCACTGTTGTCACATCCTACACTAACAGGAAACTTTAAAACTCCCTAAGTTCTCATCAAAATGTCCAATATGAACTATAGTTGTCAAGAAAATTAAGTAACCCATACTACTTGATTTTCTGATTTGTTTTCTGTTTTATTCCTCAGGTTGAACACTAACAGTTCAAAAATGTAATAGCTCATTTGTTCATGATCACCTCTAAATCATTTATTGACAAATAGTTGAGTTTCTTTGATTTATGAAGAACAGTTTTAGATACTGGGTATAAATAAGATTTACAGAATTCTGTTCTTCAAAACTCACTGTAGTTTGTACCAGTAAAAAAGATTACTAACACTTAAGGATACCTAAATGCATAAAAGTCAAAATGAGAAACAAATTTTACATCTTGGTTATTTATTTAATCAGCAAATATCTATACATGACCAGTTATACATTAGACACATTGTGAGGCTCTAAAGATTAAAAAAAAAAAAAATTGGGGTTATGACTACACTTGCTCTGAATAACAAGCTTACGGTATGGTTAAGAAGAGTTACAATAATTATGCAGCTATAACTGTAGGAAGACAGAGGTAGAACTTCTAAGAGAACAGGAAGGAAGGTAGATAAGGACTGAAGTTGCGATTTACAGGGCTTGAATGAATTGCCTAGTAGAGAAGAAAAGGTAAGGGCATGAAGGAGAAAACTAAATAATGTACATTTGGAGACTCATGTAATAAGAATAAAGATGTGAGCAGAGACCCAACACCATGTTTCAATTTAAGCACTTTTTATCCTGACAATCCGAGTCACTGAAAAAAATTAACATAACGTAGAAAAATTACTCAGATTTAAGTTTGGTGAACGGATTAAATGTAGGTCAAATTGGAGACCAGCAAATCAGTTGGAAAGTTATTTATTACAGTAAACCAGATGTAAGATAAAGAGGGTGGAATTAAGGCAAGAAAAAGCAGAAGAAGATGAATTTGAGAGATACTTACAATTGAAAGAGAGAATGGGTAGGATATGCTGTGAAGATGAAGGGGAAAGGAGCAGGACACCCAAATTTGTTATTCAGGAGAGGCAGAATAGTGGCATATATATGTAATAGATGCCATACAGGAAGAGGAAAGATGACTGAATAATTCGGCTTTGGAAAGTTTTGATCATGTGCCATCAAGTAA
The DNA here is from genome assembly GCF_010015895.1 of Lontra canadensis. Taxonomy (NCBI): domain Eukaryota; kingdom Metazoa; phylum Chordata; class Mammalia; order Carnivora; family Mustelidae; genus Lontra; species Lontra canadensis. The sequence continues at coordinate 18,175,354 of NW_022631008.1, forward strand.
GATAAACAGCAGTTTGGGATTCCTTATCAAAGGTCTGGGCTAGAAATAGAGAATTTAGAGTTATGACTTCAGGGCAGTTAAAACCATGAGTGAATGCATTGCTTTAAGTCAAATATAAATAAACCTGTGGACTTTCTCCCTAAGAAAACAGACATACACATATATAAATATTTTATAATTCATTTCAGAAGCTGCATGAATACCATGAAACCCATCCACATGAACCCCTAAAAACGCTTGAAAGTAGACAGTAGAGGGCCAAGAATGGAGTCCTAAGAAACAGATCAGCAAAGAGTTACCATATGAAGAAAGTGTTACCACAAGAGAACAGAATGTTACAACTGCTGTTGCAGAGTTCACAGTATTTGGCCACTCTCGGGTCTTAAGTGAGTTTAGCACACATACTTTCAAAAAAACTGGGGGAGAAAGCAAATTTTGGTGGGTTGAAGAATAAATGAAAGGGAGAAAATGAGCAAATAAAATGGGTACAAGCTATTTTTTCAAGGAACCTGGCAGAGAAGAAGGAGAAAGGCAAGAAATAGTAAAATACATTGGGTCAACAGTTTTTGAAAATATAGGAGAGAGCTGAGCACAATTTCATATTCAGGGGAGAACCAGTAGAGAGAGAGGGAAACACTGAATAATCAGCACATTATGACTAAGGGAGTAGAGTCCCTGAGAATATAGGAGTGAATGAGAATAAAAGCATGAGGTAGAGATAAGACTGCTAGAAGGAAGAGCAGGGAGGGATGGATGCCTGGAGGTACAGATACGATTGTAACACGGTGAAGCATTGAATGGGGAGAGAAAAAGGTGGTAAAAGGGAGTTTCCACCAAAATCTTTGAGATCTGCTGAAACAATTCAAAAGACGATGAGAAAAAAAATTTTTGAAGACAGAAGCCAAAGTTTGATTTCACCACCAATGATAAGATAGGAAACTGATTAAGAAACCAATAAAAGATTTTTCAGGTAGCAATGAATACTCAGTTTATACTGGAAAAACACAAATTTAGAGTGGCAACAATCTGGCAAAGGAACAAAGATTGGTAGGATCCAGGGTTGAGGTTTTATAACATAGCAACAGTAGTAGGACAGTGGAGTCTAAATGATGAGACCAAGCTCTGATTTGAGGTCCAAACAAAAGGAAATGATGTTCAAGTTGGCGGTCTTAAAGACACATCATGGGGCCCTGGGTGGATTAGAGGGTTAAGTGTCTGCCTTTGGCTCAGGTCATGATCCTGGGGTCCTGGGATCCAGTCCCTCATCCTGCTATCTGCTTTGCAGAGGTCCTGCTTCCCACTCTCCCTCTGCCTGCTGCTCCCCCATTTGCACTTTCTCTCTCTCTGTCAAATAAATGAATGGAATCTTTAAAAACAAACAAACAAACAAACAAAAAAGACACATCATAATGTTCATGGTGAAAATTTCTGGTTTATAAGACTACAATGAATACATTTTAAGATAAACTGTCCTATGTCGCAGTTACCTCAGTAATTTTTATTACATATTTAGTATGACCTACTAAATGGCAAATGAATAAATGAAAAAATCCTTTAATAATAAATATTAACACCTTAGCATATAATTCTATAAGACTAAAACCCAAAAGACTATTTTTATTGGCCAGCAGTAGCCTCCTGTGATTATCTGAATAATCTTCAGAATGTTGATTAGATATAAGTACAGATAAAAAAGAAAAGGTCTTGAAGTACTTAACTGTCCTTCTAAACATTCAATTTAGGGAAGAAAAAAATCTGAATGGAATATGTTTCCCTTTGTGAAATGACATTGACCAACAACTAGTGGACTAGAATTCTAGTACACATTATTCTGAAATACCACATAGCAAGTTTTTCTAAACGGGGTCTGACTGCTTGACCCTAACTTTAGGAAAATATAGTTACTATATTTTTCATTATAAACAAATAACAGCCAAACTATATTTCCTAACGAATGTAAAGTCACCAATTAACTCTTGGCGACCATGGATACTAGAAAATTACTGGCAGGAAAAGTCAAAGTGACATAATGCAGGTGAGGGATAAAAACACTGGAATAACAGGAGTAGGCTGTGAAAGGAGTAAAATTAGAATTTAAGGTTTCAATACTTAAAATAGAATTATATGCCAACAACCAGATTTTGAAAAATAAACTGGAATATTTATATTTTACTTCTAAAAAGTGAGTTGTAAAAGAGTTAATTAAGCCAAGATTAGAATTCAGAAAACACCAGCTTTCGTAGACACATTACATATATAATCCTCTAGTATGCCATTTCAAAGGGGGGTAATTTTTCACAGTAAATTCTAAAAATGATTTTTGCCTTTTATTCCTAACTTGTACATTATTGCCATCAGTTAGTTAATACAGTAGAGTCATATCATAGGCACATTTCCCTATTTGAATCAACCAACTAAAACAGGTCAAATAAAGTTATAGACAGACAGAAACAATACTGGAGTTTCTGCCACTATTTAATAACTGAGTACTTGCTCCAGAGTGAATGGAAGATGAGCAATAAAAATATGATGCTCCCTTCATGTGAGTCACTATATGCATTTCAAACTGTGAGCATCCTGCTGCACTGCAATGTTTAAAACTATGTTCCCTTAAAAAAAAAAAAAAAATAGGGCATCTGGGTGGCACAGTAGGTTGAGGGTTGGACTCCTGATTTTTGTGAGATCAAGCCTGGCCTCTGGCTTAGAGTTTGCTTAAGATTCTCTCTCCCTCTGTCCCCCCCTGCCTCTGCACACTCTCTCACTCTCTCAAAATAAATAAATAAAATCTTTTAAATATATATATATACACACATCATGGCCATTAAACACAAGCCAACTTTTCACCTGGTTCATTTGAAGAAACTGATCATTTTCCAAGTCTGGAAAAAAGACACGACTGCATACAACATACTAAGACAGTGTGTTTTGACAAACTTGTGTCCAGCTGAAGGATTTTCAAGGGCAATTTTTAACTATTCATAATTTCTACCCAAGAAGTTTACTTAATATCCTAACTCATTCCTAAGCAAGAAGCAACTGCTCTTCAACAGTTTCCAGTCAAATTAGAAAATATACTTGGAACCTCGACAACACAGAAAGCGAGGGTAATATAAATAATACATAAATATACACTTTTTATATAAATAACATATCTAATGATTTATTAAAAATGAAATTTATATAAGGGTCATACTCTTTAATTTACTTCCCCCAACTATTTACTTACATTAACCCTAGGTTTCCCACCCTAGGAAGAATAGACCAATTAGGCTCATAACTCTAAACCAAAGTTTTCATATTATAAGAGACCCCCATAATTATATTAATTTTACTTTTTAAGGGTAAAGAACGCTTTTCTTTAAATGCTCTTGGAAAAACAAGTGTCTAGAAAAATATATCAGCTCCAGTTAAGAACAAGAAGCGTAGTCAGAAAGCATTTCACAAACCCCAAACAAGTTCACTTATTACTCCTAGAGAACACATGGAACAGATACACAACATACTAGGAGTGTCTATCTTAACTCTCTCCACACTAGTCCAGTTGAAAAGGTCCTGGGCCAGGTTATCTGAGAAAGGCAGAATTCTAATTCCACCCCAAACTATGGGCTTCTGGAAGACCGAAAAAATGTCTGTCTGTCCCTTAATAAAACCTGAATTCACCAAACCAAAACTCTAGTGATTCTCAAGCCTTAGCTATTTAGAGAGAAAGGGTTTTCCTGACCTTACACTGGTTCTTCTGTATTACAACTTTATGGAGCACCACTACATTCCTGAATATGAGCTCCTTTAGGAATTCTAACTCAAATTTTTACACCCAAACAAACAGGATTATCCACTTTGAATAAAAAAAAAATTATCAAAGTGTATGATGACCTTAATCTTTACTTCTTATTGTTTTGTGCATAGCAGAGGAAATTCTTAAATAGCCCTAACACTGACATTATATAAAAGAAGTTGGCACACACTCACTACCCCTTTTTCTCAAGTAGAGAAAAACATTAAAATGAGGACTCCGATGAATTTATGTGGTAAACGAATATAAAAAACAGAAAAGTAAATTACTACACACTAGATATTATGAATGCCTCTCTATGTCCAAATACATAGAGAGTAAAAATTCTGTTATGTTACTACACTGCATTTAATATATATGCTTTATTATTTCTGAAAAAAAAATGTATTGACATAGCCATATTTAACATTCATGAGTGAACTGTTTCAATATTATGAAAACTTAACTACTGATAAAAAAACCCAAGTGCTTTCTTTTGCTTTCTGTGATATCAGTCAGAAATATGCCCTGAAAAATAAAGGTCCACCAGAATGTCTTTTCTGTGTCTTGTCCTGAGACGAACCATCACCTTCTTATGAGACTTTATCCTCTGCTACTCCCAGCTTCCTAAACTAAAAAAAAAGTTTGAAAGGATCAGGCCTGTTAGTTGTCATTCTTTCTTATATTCTTTCTAGGCCCTTTTCTTAGCAATAAATTATATATTCTACAATTGAGAGGAAAAACAAGTTTTGAAAATGATACTCTTCACCTTTTCAAAATCTAATTACTGAAAGAAACATCATGTTTCAAAAAGTATTACAAACAATTTTAAAATTCACTTTCTCTAATGTTTTAAAAATTAGTGCATGTAACCTTAAACTTTTAAATAATAATATAGACATTTCTCTAAAGATTGTTGCTTAACAATTTTTACAGTGAAGATACCAGGAAAATCATGATATCTGTTGACTTAATAAAAATGGTATCTGTATAGATTGAACAATGATGTTTTTCAATGTCTTTTAAAAATTTCCATATAAGTATAGACCATAAAATAACTGATTACTGGATGTTGCTTCCTGATCATAAATATACTTTAAAAAAAGAGCTATTTGTACTTAAGTCATCAAATTTATGCACTCTTTCCCACATTAGTGACTTCTAAATAGGTGAACACACCAGTCATCCTACTTTAAGCCTTCTCTTCACCAAGTCAATCAATCCTATTTCTTTCCATCAACCCCCTCATTATTCCTTGGTTTACATCCTGTAAATTGTAGTATTTTTCAAAAGAGAAAGATCTGAAGCAAATATGGCAAAAATTAAAACTTGTTAAATCTTGTTAAATTATTTTCTGAAATCTCCCATATTCTTGAAATATTTCATAATTAAAAGTTTTAATTAAGTTTCAATAAATACAGAAGCTAATAAGAGAGAGAGCAGTTTTAAAGCAACAAACTGAATGGCAAATCACTGGTTCTGAAACTGCTACCTAAAAATTATCAGGTTAATGAGAGACTGAACATCTGAACATGGAGCATCTGGGTGCTTGTTTAATGTTCCTACACACATTGTGTCTCAATGCCTCTTAAGGAAATAGTTCATAATAGGTAACCAAATTTTTGAAATACGTACCAACTTTTTAAAAGGTTAAAGGGGAAAAATGAACACAAAGTAAAAGATCTGACAAGCCCATCACAGTAGCACACCTTGAGACCTTGTAAAGACTTGAGAAACACCAGGCTCACCGGAGTGAAAAAGTAAACTTCAAGGTTGGTAATCTCACCAAGGAAGACTAAAACTTGATCAATTTTCACAATCATCTGAAAAAGATGTTAAAGTGTTTCTTATCCCACTTTTTATTCAGCACCAATAAAAAATATATTGCATCTGGTGAAAACACTTTCTATCCCTTCATCAATTCATTCAAGAAAAATTTACTCAGTGGAGATACATGATAAAATTGCTGACATGAAATTGTCCCCTCTCTCTTTATTAGTAATATTTTCTTCTCTACTGGATCATCTCCAAAGCCTAAAAATATGGTATAAGGGCTCCCATGTTTAGAAACCCCCACTGACTCCACAGCCCTCTTCAATTAACATCTTACTTTTCAGCTTCTCTACAATAAAAATTCCATTCCGATCAGGCTTTTACCTCCACTGTTCCATCAAAAGAGCTATCAGTGTCACAAATAACCTCAGCATTGCCAAATTCAATGTTACTTCTCAGTCCTTGTTTAATTCCTGTCAGTTTTTGACCTAGCCCTTCTAGATAAAGTTGCTTCCCTTTGCACCTACGACACCAGTATCTCATTTTTTTCTCCAACACTGCCACTTTTTTCTCCTGTTGATTCCTCCTCATCCTCCTATGCTTTAAGCATTGCTGTGCACCAAGATCAGATCTCAGACCCCTTCTCTAGCTACACTTGTTTCTTAGGTGATCCCATTCAGTCTCAATGCTTTAAGTATCAGTTATACACTAATTCCAAATTCTTATCTCCATGCTGCACATCTCACCTGTATTCCAGATTTGTATACTCGTTACCTCTTTCACATCTCCACTTGCATGTTTAATAGTCAACTCAAACTTAAGAATATCAAAATTGATCTCCCACTGCAAATCTCCTGTGGTCTACTTCACTTTAATGAATCAGAACTCCATTCTGACTATTGCTAAGGCCAAAAATAAACTTGGAGTTAATGCTTTACTCATCAGCAAATTCTCCCAATTCTAGCTTCAAAATATATTCAGAATCTGACCACTTCTGTCACTCTTTCTTCCCTAGATTATTAGAATCGCCTATCTAGTCTCCCTGTTTTCATCCTTACTAACAATCTAGTTTCCACACACAAACAAGAATAATTCTTCCCCCAAACAGGTAACATTTGTGGCTCTACTCTGCTCAAAAACCATTAAAGGTTTCCCATACCTCTGAGTAAACTTCAAAAGGTTAAAGAACTTGGCTTTCTCTTACATTTTGATCTGATCTCCTCTAACTCTCCTCCTTGCTCATATTGGGACATCCATATTGCCCTTCCTTCTAGTGCTATAACTATACCAAGCAGATCTCCCTATATGAACACTTTTCTCAAACATGCCACATAGGTAGTTCCTTCATTTCCTCAGGTCTTTGCTCAAATGTCTCTTTACCAGAGAAGCCGTCTCTGAACAGCACCCCCTTCCTTGATCCTTCTCTTGCATTCAACTCACTTTATTTCATGGCACTTATCACATGACATGTTTTCTGTGTTTTTTATCAGTTTCATCTAATAGAATATGAGCCAGATGAGGGTGAAAATTTTGCTTTGTTCATTGTAATATCCACATTATCTAAAATAAAACAGTATTTTGGGCCTAGTAGGTTCTCAATAAGTATTTGTATTTTGGCCAGATAGACCAACTGAAAAGAAAAAAGGAGGTCAAATGGCCACAAAAAAGAGGCAGTATTTACAGGTCTGGATACACACACACACATATATAAAATATGTATTTTTTAATGTTTACATAATCTTCATTTCAAAACCTCAAAAATACCCCCCCAACACATAAGTTAATTTAATAACTTGATTAATTTATTTTAGTACTTAAGGAGATGTTTTACAAACTAGTAAGTTTTCCAAACACAAAAGAAAAATCTAACGTGATTTTCTCAACTCATGATGCCACTCTTCTCAAAGAACTCAAGAACTTATACATGCAGAAATTTAATCCTCAAGTCAATACTTGGGTATTTTCTAAATTTCAGGCTAATATAATAGAAAACAAAAAGCAATGGTAAAAGTTGACAGTTGCTAGAAAACCTAGAGTAGGAGTGGGCTCAGAAGGAAAACCACAGTAGAAGAATGTAGGAACAGATTCCACTCACCTGTTACTTCTTAACTAGCATTTCTATTATATCCAATAAATACAAAGAGAAGAGCTCTGAAAAACGAGTTCAATCATTTTTCAAACTCCCTAATAACTATTTTTTCCCCTAAGCTAATGGCCAAAATCAGTAACTTAGGATACCAACTTTTTCACTTTTTAAATCAATGACAAAGCCTCTACTTTACTTACTTCAGACTGTGCAGGCTGCATTCACGGGTATTTTTCCTTGATTCAAGTTAATTCAAAGTCTCACAAAGCCAGCATCTTGACTAGCACCTCAGGACTGCAGTAGTGTATGTCTTGGTTTTCCCTAGTACTACTTGCATGGTTCTTGGCTATACCAAGAAACTCAATAAATATTTGTTCAATGATCTGTGACTCTTTCTAAAAGTGATCTTTAGGCTATTCCTTGTTTCCCCACCCCCAGAGTGCAGACAGTGCTAATATTTTGCAAAGTTTCCTTCACTCCTTAAAGAATGCTCATAAAAACAGTTTAAGGAGTCCCCCGGTGTTAAAAGTCCTGCTTAAGTCAGGTCTATTTTAGAAAACACATGCACACTGGGAAAAAAATGCACTGAGATTATTTGTACAAAATGAGTATCATCCTCATATTAAGTTCTTATAAATCATATATGTCAGGTTTTATAATTAAGTTTCTTAAATCAAGATGAAGGTATATTTATTTCTATTGATGTTTAAAAGTAGAATTTAACATTTTTAGATTGTTTTATCTGATTAGCCTGTTGGGCATTTATTGACTTTCAAGAAAGTAAGTAAAAGAATTTTTCTAAAAAAAGACAAATAGAACCCTTCAACAAAGGGATGTCCATGTGGTTTTCTGTCTTTGGACATGTAAGAATTGGAAGCAAAGAAATGTTGACTTGAAGACGACTGGGGTCAGCCTTCTCCCTGCAGGCTCAAGATCAACCATCCCAGAATGAAAAAAAAGAAGAAAAGAAATAAAGAAAAAAATTGTCTCATTAATAAGAATTTTATTGGAATGGAATGTTTTCCTTTATCAAATTTGCACGCCATACTTCCAAGCTACACACAACTGAGTAACTTTCTAGTCACTAACTTAATTTCAAAATGACCTAGCAAGTCTTTAAAAATGCTGGGAAACTGGGGCAACTGGGTGGCACAGTCAGTAAAGTGTCTGACTCTTGGTTTTGGCTCAGGTCATGATCTCAGGGTCCTGAGATGGAGGCCTGAGATAAAGGCCAGGCCTACTTGGGATTCTCTCTCCCTTTCCCTCTGTCCTTCTCTATTCCCCCCACCCCCTACGCCACATCCACTCTCTTTCTAAAATAAATAAATCTTCAAAAAAATAAAAACTAAATGCTGGGAAACGTGACCAACCTCCTCTCTGACTACTCCATAATCCTGAGATAATTCCCTCCTTTTGAAGCTCTGCTTTAATAGACCAGAATAGAGGCTTCTGAATTCATATGGTTTAGTTACAAGTTCTCCAATATAAACTGGTTGCATTGGGATCACAGTGGAGTTGTTTGAACAATAGACATCTCTAGACACCACCCGTAGAAATTCTGATTCAGTACGTTTAAAAATCTCCGGTTTAATTTTTTTTTTAAGATTTTATTGATTTATTTATTTGACACAGAGAGAGAGAGATCACAAGGAGGCAGAGAGGCAGGCAGAGGGAGTAGAAGGGAAGCAGGCTCACTGCCGAGCAGAGAGCCCGATGTGGGGCTCGATACCAGGACCCTGGGCTCATGACCTGAGCCTAAGGCAGAGGCTTTAACCGACTGAGCCACCCAGGTGCCCCTCTGGTTTAATTATTAAACAAGTAGGTGTGAACTTTCCCACCTTCAAATATAAATATTTCTCAGCAATCATTTTATTAAAACATATACTGAGAATGCTTACTGCTACTAGCTTTAAAATTATGTATGTCTTCCAAATTCCACCTTATTTTCCCTATCAGTTCAAATCTTTGATAATGAATTTCCTAACAATTCTCTTTGAAGAACAGATCATAGAATTAGAGGAAGATAAGCCCCAAACTCCAAAACCAGAAAGATAAAATAAGATTCTACCTTAATTTACAAAGGTCCCCAGGAGTCTATTCAAGTAACAACGAGGAGAGGCAAAATGACATAGTATGAACGTAAAATAAAAAGAATGAGAACTGAATTCAGATGTCCATTTTTGTTTGATGATAAAAAATCAGCTAACTTTTCCGGGTATCAACTTTCTGATCCATAAAATAAAGAGGAGTTTCAAAATTATATATTTTTTTAAGATTTATTTATTTATTTGAGAGAAAGAGAGAGAGAATACAAACTGGGGGAGCGGCAGAGGGAGAGGGAGAAGCAGGCTCTCTACTGAACAGGGATCCCAATGTGGGGCTCAATTCCAGCTCCCTGGAACCATGACCTGAGCTGAAGACAGAAGCTTATTAGCTGACTGAGCTACCCAGGTGCCCCTCAAGATGATTTTTAAATGCTCCTTTCAGGTTGAATGATCTGATTAAATCAGAATATTCAAAGATGGATTAAACTGCATTAAACCTGAATAACAGAGTTTCAGAAACAAGACAACCTGTAAAGCAGATCATTATAGCTAATAGCAGGAAAATGAAACTGAACACAAACATTCTCAAACATACTTGCTCATCTACATGCAAAATGGAGGACTTAAATGAGATGCTATATGGTAAATGAATGACATTTACATAGTCTACTATGAGGGAGGCATTATACTAGGCAAAAGATGTAAGAAACAAGACCCAGTAACTACTTTAAAAAACTTTATAGTATAATGTAGGAAAAAGACATATAATGCCTACCTTCTCACAATTACTAAATACGTTAAGATACCTTATTTTTTCCTCCTTGGTAATTATGCACTTTTTCTTTCCATAAATGTTTGTTAAAATTTCAACTTCAGGTAGTTATCTCCTCAGAGTTGAAAACTGTGCCACATTATATAAAGATATATTTTGCACTGCAAGGGCTTATGCTAACGACCTCCCCAGAGAAGATTCTATGGGGCAAAAAATTTACTTGTCAATAAGTACCATACATATTTCTGATGAATATGCTTTGTGCATATAATTCTTGTGAATTACAAGTTATTAACACATAGAAGATCCAATGAGACCAATGTAAAAATGGGAAAAATAAAGTCTTTTTCAGATAGTAACTGATTTCCAATTGTGAACTTTGTATTTAAGCCAACTTTACAGAAAGAACAAAAATTATTCTGGGGGCTCCTGGGTGGCTCAGTCAGTTAAGCGGCCGACTCTTAATTTTGGCTCAAGTCATGATCTCAGGGTATTGAGACAGAGCCCCGCATTGGGCTCCCCACTCAGTGGAGAGTGTGCTTGAGATTCTCTCTCTTCTTCTCCCAATACCCCTCCCCCCACTTGAGCTCCCTCTCCCTCTCTCTCTCAAATAAATCTTAAAAAAAAAAATTATTCTTAACTGGCAAAACATTGGCACGTATGATTTTGATCAAAGGCAAAATCAAGTCATGCTGTTCAAGAAAAATAATCTGTTCCTTTTTAGGGGCCCATTACATATTAATATTGACAATAACTTACTCTCATGAAAAGCTTCACTTTGGTCCACTAGAGATCCACGACATGAAGAGGAACCTTAGTTAAGATTCTCTGTTAAAAGGGTGGACTATAGAAAGTTGCATAAGCACAGACACTGTATCTCTCTTGATTTTCCAGGCCTAGCACAGTGCCTGACACAGATGAAGATATGAATGAATGAAATGATAAAAGAAAACTGTTCAGCAGGGATCAAGAAGGCTAAACCATGAAAAATTATTCATCCAAATAAGATCATTTAGCCTAACTTAATTGGCATCTCTAAGGAGCATTTTTCTCATGCGAGACTACTATTATAATATCATCTCAAATAAAAAATACATGCACAGAACCTCAATCCAGATTAGAATCAAAAGCTGAATTCTTAACTTTTCACAACACTCTGAAAATGAGAAAAAAATTCATCCATGAAACATGAAATCTAGTGATGAAGATACCGGCTATTCAATCCAATCTTACTTAGAGAAAGAAAATATTTTTACTAGCTTGAGTGTACATGTGATACCATTCATATCAAACTTTTAGCTAACGCTAAAATTATGCTTCTTTTAAACCAAAGAAGAGCAAAATACACAAACACACTGCATTCAATAAATAAATAAACTTATGATATAAAGGCTATTTAATACAACTGCCCCCATACCCACAACACCTGCCTCAAACGCGCACACATCTACTTACTTCAATATGACATTCTAGACTCGGCGATTGCTAAATTCACCCACAATTCACCATGACCAACTCCCTAACCAGACTATTTACTTTTCAGTGTGGGGGTAAAAAAGATATAAAGGAGGCTTTTCTCCCAAAATCTGTGTGAAGAAAACGAAGAAGTTACCGCGGCTTTTAACAAAACAAACGAAACCTAAAGAAAGCAAATTACCCTCACACAGGAAAGAAAAATCACCCTATCTGGTCACCACGTTGTGGCCCAATACCTGGCCAATATCTGGCTTGGGGCGATTTTTCTGATCACTACTCGCACCTACAGATTCCAAGAGTGGGACCAGACTGTCGGAGACCACAGACACGACTTCAGGCCCCGAGAGGGATGACAGCTCTTGGCTTGCCACCTAGTCCCGAAGGGGCTGTCGGGTCGCGTAGCCCACCCCGAACTTCCTGCCCCGCCATCTACCCGTGGCCGCGGCGCCCCTCCTCCTTCTCCCACCTCCACCTCCTCACCTCTCCGCACCAGCTCACGCGCATCCCATCACTCGGTCAGCTTCTACCTTCGAGTCTCCCTCCCTTTCGTTTTCATTTTTACTTCCCACGCCGGGTAGAGAACGGAGGGCAGAGCCGAAGATGCCAGTGGGCGGCTGCACCGCTGTGCCTTCCTCCGCACCCCACCCGGAGCTCGCCGGGGTCGCTCCAAGTCACAGAGTACAGCGCCTCGACCACCACACAGACCTACAAACCCGGCTAGGAGGGAGGGGGCGGAGCAGGCGCGGGCCTACACGTCACCCGACCGCAGCGGCGCCAACGTCGGCACGTCAGCTCCCCCGGGCCCCACCCCGTCCGCGCGCGCGCCGCCCGCCCCCTGCTCGCCTCCGGCTCGCCTCCCGCCCGCGGAGCTGAGCTGCGGAGGGGGCCGGGCTGGCGCCGAGAGCGCGTCCCCAAACGGGCACGGGCACGGGCGCGGACACGCGCGTTCCTGGGGCTCCGCGGTCAGGTGGGTGTCCCTGCGGGTTCAGGCGTGCTGCTTCTAGCTCGCTGCCAGAGAATTTTCCTCGCAATTACTGGAGTTGACTGCATCTTTTTTCCTATTCTTTTCCCTAAGATGGAGACAAAGAAGTAATAATTCCTACAAAGGAGAGAAGAGCAGTAAGTATGAAGTCTGAAGAACCGGGTAATTGCGATCTGCGTCACCAGCCACGAGCTCCCGGTTATGGGACACTATACGCGGTTCTCTAGTCTCTGGTACGCTTTCCTTAAGCTTTCTCAATTCTCAGTTATCTTAAAGTTATCTCTGCTATCTGGTCCTTTGGTCGGACGGCCGCCACCACGAACAAAATGTCTTTAAGATTCCCTGGCTCATTTGGAAAGACTGACGACATTAAGAAAAATTAACTAACCTCAAGAACTGTCTGGGTATGTGTATACAGTTCCAGACCAAATGTCGGGCATGACGGCCTGACTTAATGTGTCCCAGCTTCCCCCTCTTCCACCTCCGTTTCTCATAAGGAATGTGTCTTGATGCCTAATGGAACTGTGTTTTATAGAAAGGCAGTCAACAGTGATCCGGTTAATACTCTTCACTGGCCAAACCATAATTGGAGTTCTGTGTTCAATCTAGATTGAGCACTTAAAAAAAAAAAAAAAGCAAATTCAGAAGCTGGAATTATTTCACAGGAGAGCAGATGATGATGAGAACCCCAAAATGTAACACATTAAAAAAGTACTGATTGAACTGGGGAGGATTCTCAGAGAACAGAGAAAGCTACAGGAACATCGAATAAACACTAGTCATGTGATACTAGATTCCTTTCATTTGGTCTCAAGAGATGCAGACTTGAGAGAAACGGGTTTCATGTCCTGAAAAAGATCTTTCTAGAAGTAGTCAGAGAAGTTGTCTGCCTTAGGATATGTGGGGGCCTCAACTACTGGATTTGACCTTAATTAGATTCTGAAGGCTTATTTCATAGGTAGGAGGTGCAAGGGAGCCATATATGAAAAGAATTAGCTCATGGTTTTTTAAAGTCATTCCCAACTTTCAGATTGGATCAGCCCATGGTCCCAGACTTAAAAGAATTTAGAGGTTAACTTATGAGACAAGACAAATGCATCAAAAGGTAAGGAATGAGAGGAAGCCACATGATAATGAGAGTTACTAACAATAAATGCTAGAAATTCATGTGGCAGATTGTTCTTTTCTTATCACAGTTCCCAACAGTTAAGGGAGAAGGAGGAGATTGAAAATGGACCCTGCCTAGAACTGCCCTAGAACTAACCAAATGCGGCTCTTTACCCTTGAAATGTAGCGGAAAATGGAAACATGCAGCAAGTGCAAAATATATACCAGATTTTGAAATTTAGTACAAAAAAAGTAAAATATCTTAATTTTTATATTGAGTACATATTGAAATATTAACATTTGATATAGGGTCAGTATATTAAAAGTAATTTTACCTGTTTTTTTTTTTTTAATGAGGCTTCTAGGAAATTTTAAATTACATAGGTGGCTTGCATCTTATTTCTATTAAGCAGTTCTGACCTAGAGGGAAGTACACTTCACTGAGCTCTGAAAACTATCTTTGTCCTCTTTGTAATCCCTGGAGGGTTTTCCAAAATGTCAGTGGAAAGAGTCTGATGACAGGATTCCTAATGAAGAGATAGAAGACTGTCTAGAAAGTGTGTCATGAGCAAAGACAAGGTAACAAGATTACAGATGCACTCTATGATAATGAGTAACCCATTGGTTTATAATAGAAGGTGCTTATTGGAAGGCAGTGACAATAAAGTTAAAATCAGAAACTAATCTATAAGAAGACTCACTTTTTAATTTAAGAAATTTAATACTGGGGGCGCCTGGGTGGCTCAGTGGGTTAAGCCGCTGCTTTCGGCTTGGGTCATGATCTCAGGGTCCTGGGATCGAGCCCCGCATCGGGCTCTCTGCTCGCCTGCTTCCTCCTCTCTCTCTGCCTGCCTCTCTGCCTGCTTGTGATCTCTCTCTGTCAAATAAATAAATAAAATCTTAAAAAAAAAAAAAAGGAAATTTAATACTGTAGGCAATTAGGATCTGGCAGTTACAAAATGGGATTGTGGGTGCCTGGGTGGCTCAGTTGTTTAAGTGACTGTCTTTGGCTCATAATCCCGGAGTCCCAGGATCAGGATCAAGTCCCGAATCAGGCTCCCAGCTCCTCGGGGAGTCTGCTTCTCCCTCTTAGCTTCTCCCCTCTCATGCTCCCTTTCTCGCTCTCTCAAATAAATAAACTTAAAAAAAAAAAGAAAAGAAAATGGGATTGTATGAATCTCTTGTCAATATTGAGTAGGGTGGGGATGCCTACTGTGACTCAGTCAGTTAAGGGAACTGATGATCTTCAGTTCAGGTCATGATACCAGGGTCCAGGGATTGAGTCCTGCATCAGGCTCCTTGCTCAGCAGGGAGCCTGCTAGTGCCTCTGCGTGCTGCTACCCCCTGCTTGTGCACACTCTCTCTCTGACAAATAAATACAATCTTTTAAAAAAATATATTGAGTAGGGTGGGTTGAAATTAATGGGTGGTTGGGCAACCAACTAAAACTCATACTTAAAAATGTATTATTCTAGGGGCACCTGGTTGGCTCAGTGGGTTAAGCCTCTGCCTTTGGCTGGGGTCATGATCTTGGGGCCCAGGGATCAAGCCCCGCATCAGGCTCTCTGCTCAGCGGGGAGCCTCCTCCTCCCCCACGCCCCGCCCCCCGCCTCTCCCTGTGCCTGCCTCTCTGCCTACTTGTGATCTCTCTCTGTCACATAAATGAATAAAGTATTTTTTAAAAATGTGTTATTCCACAAACAGTGGGGGATAGATTTAAATTGATTATGGTAGTTTTGCCCTGGTCCAAGGTTTCCCTTTCTGTTGTTTCAGTTACCTGAGGTCAACCACAATCAGGAAGCAGATGATCCTTCTAATATATCATCAAAGGGACAATAGTGGCCTAATGCTATGTCACAATGCCTGTGTCATTCACTTCACTTCATCTCATCACTAGGCATTTTATCCTCTCACATCAAAAGAAGAAGGGTGAGTACACCACAATAAGATATTTAGAGAGAGAAAAAGACCACATTCACATAACTTTTATTACATTATATTGTTGTAGTTATTCTATTATTGGTCATTGTTGTTAATCTCTTACTGCACCTAATTTATAAACTGAACTTTAACATAAGTATGTATGTGTAGGAAAAAACATAGTATATACAAGGTTTGGTACTAGCATTGGTTTCAGGCATCCACTGGGGCAGTCTTGGAAGTATCTCGCACAGACAGGGGATTATTGTACAGCCCATCTCTAAAGTGGAATACTTTATAGGCATTTAAAAGTATGACATGACTCTGTATTGTTTGATATGGAAATTTATCAAGGAGTACAATTGAGTAAATAGTTTGGAAAATAATGCATACACAACGTGAACCCTTATATGTAAAATTATATATGTGTGTGTATGTAACTAGATCATTTGACTAATAGTGCCTTAATTTTCTTAAAATTGCCTCAAAAACAAAATCTCAAGGTGAAGATGTTTCCAGCATATTTTTCATGGGCTCAACAAAGTCATCCATGTTTTTTGGTTCTTTTCATCTCTATGTTCAATCTTTCTTAGCATGTTAGCCTTTCACTCTCACCCTTATCACCTCATGAGTTGTCAGAATGGATTGATAAGCTCCAGACTCATGTCTAGCCCGTGAGTCCCTTAGTATCTCAGTATGTGTGTCCACTAGGTCTGTTCAGCTCACCAGTGTCCCACAGCCTTGGCTTCTGGATATTTTTGGTTTTACCTATTCTCAGTCCATAGGTTCCCCCTCCTTTTTGCATACCTCAACTTAAAATTAACATTGGGTCTTAAAATTACATCTCTGCTGGACCCCAGTGCATTTCTTTTCCTGGAACTGACACTTAACCTCTGGGGGATGCTGATTAATAAAAAACTCAATTCTAAAATGAGTTTCCCTAGTCTTTTTAATAAATGATGATGATACGGAAAAAAAATTATGATGGCAGATGCTGTTGGTTGTCTACACAGTCACCATTTTTCTCCTCTTCCTTAATAAAATGAATTTGTTAGGTCATCAAACAACTAAAGAAATGTGAGCTCTTCCTGTTACCCTGGAAGTAATTCTATTTCCTTTTGAATAAGAATTTTGTAGAAGTGGTCATGTGACCAAGGGATAGTCAGCAAGGGGGGGTTCTGCAATAAGTTTTATCCAAATGGCAAATATATGCTTATAAGTTCTATAGAGAGTTATTCTTGGCTTACAGTTCAAGATGGTAGACTTGGCATATAATTTGCCTAATGTTCTTTCCTATAAGTGCTGAAATAAAAATTTAGAAGTAGGAAAGCTGAGGAATAAATAAAAAAGAAGATAGTGTGTGTTTGGTGCATGTACTTATGTGGAGAGGAGAATGATCAGTGGAGAAGAGAAAAGTAAATGAGACTTTAACAGTTTCCTGGGAAACAAGGCTAATGGTAGAGATTTGACTAGGAATAACACCTAAAACCATTGCCAAAAAATACAGTGAAGAAGCTACAAAAGAGTTGGTTGAGGCATGGCAGAGAGCAGAAATAAGAATAAGGGATGACAATGAGGTTGACATTCTAAATATGGTACACTTGACTCAGGCACCACACACATTTCCTTCTTCATTGTACATAATGAGAGCTGACAAAGACACCTGCCACCAAACAAAGAAACAAAAAAGACCCCAAAAGTCTTGAAATGAATTGTGTAAATAGTAGAGAGGAAATGAAAGCTTTTATGTTGACAACACAGAGTAATACCATTCTCATTGTGGTACTCAGGACCAGCATCCTGAGAGCTAGTTACTTGCCTTATCATCTAAAGTAAAACCTGATATTTAGTATTCCTAGTCCTACCCTATCAAACCCAGGCACTTGTTCACAATTAGTACGTAGGAGAGAAACCTGGAAGACATCCTGCTTACTAAAAGCAAAGGAAGGGCACCTGGATGGCTCAGTTGCTTAAGTGTCTGCCTTCAGATCAGGTCATGACCCCAGGGTCCTGGGAGTGAGATCCTCATTGGGCTCCCAGCTTCTTCCTCTTTCCCTGCTTCTCCCTCTCCCCCTGCTTGTGGGCTCTCTCACTTGAGAGTGCCACCCAGGCACCCCTGTATAAATAAAACCTTAAAAGCAAACAAATCAATTACCAGTTTATATATACATATATATTTAATTTTTTAATTTTTTTATTTAATGTACTTAAATACTTTAAACATATTAAATATATATTTTATATATTTTGCTGAATATTTATATGCATTTTATATGTGTATTTATCTATTACATAAGTAGCAAATATAAGTAAATTTTATATAACATATAATATAATATATATTTAGATAAATATTTGTTATATTGTATGTGTATGTGTTTAGAAACGTACAATAAAGAATAAACAAACAAATCAGGAAATCACCGTTATGAAAGAGAGAGAAAGGAAAACAGAAAAACAAACTCTAAAGGAAACAGATATATTTCATAAAATAAAAGGGGACATTTTTTAAAAACACTTCAATTTATAAACGTAAGTATTCAGAATATATTTTATCTATAAGCAATAAACAAGGTACTCTGAAAAAGGAGCAACCATAGAATGATACAGTTCAGAGACACTGAAAACATGTTCCTTAAATGAGAAATTCAAGGGAAGTACCAGAGATAAAATCAAAGAAATCTAGAACATAGCATACAAAGACATAAACAGAAAATATGAGAAAAGATGAAGAGTCACGGAGAGCCAATCCAATGGACTAACATTCAACCATTAGAAAAGAAAGAGATTTAGAAAAAAAAGTGAGAAAAAAATTTTAATTATAAGAGGTTTTTTTAGAATGTAGAGAGAAATAAGTTTTCAGATTGAGTAGAAAAAAATAGGGTATCAGAACATAGAAGGAAAAAGATTCACACTTGGAGATATTATCATATAATACCAGGAATAA
Source organism: Lontra canadensis (assembly GCF_010015895.1). Classification (NCBI taxonomy): domain Eukaryota; kingdom Metazoa; phylum Chordata; class Mammalia; order Carnivora; family Mustelidae; genus Lontra; species Lontra canadensis. The sequence continues at coordinate 18,194,234 of NW_022631008.1, forward strand.
AAACTAGGGGGGGCACCTGGGTGGCTCAGTTGGTTAAGCACTGCCTTTGGCTCAGGTCATAATCTTGGAGTCCGGCATCGGGCTCCCTGCTCCACCGGGAGTCTGCTTCTTCCTCTGACCCTCCCCCTTCTCATGCTCGCTCGCTTGCTCGCTCTCTCTCATTCTCTCTCTCTCTCAAATAAATAAAATCTTTTAAAAAAAGAATTAAAACTAGGAATACTAGTCAGTAATAATAATATAATAAATCCCTAAAGTTTATAAACATAAAAGACATGTTGTCAACAAAAGAATTAAAATCAAACCTATTGGGACACCTGGGCGGCTCAGTTAGTTAAGCTTCCAACTCTTGATTTTGACTGGGGTCATGATCTCAGGGTCACGTGATCGAACCCCTCAATGGGCTCCTCTGTGGATATGGAGCCTGCTTGAAATTCTCCCTTTCCCTCTCCCCCCCCCACCCCCCCCCCCCCCTTTAAAAAAAAAAAAAAAAAAAAAAATTAGACCTAACAGCATTGGATCCTAGAAGACAATGACAGAATATTTTCAAAGTCTTAATGGTAGATATCGTTCACTCTTGAATATATTTATTCAAATTAGCAATTAACTGTAAGAGCAAAATAAAGATTTTTAGACCATCAAATTGGAACTGCAGAAGATTTTCCTCCCGTGTGATCTTCACTCCAGCAAAATAAGGCCAGAAACTCTGCGAAATAGTTCAGAAAAATAAGGCTGAAAACTAAGAGGAGAACATGTAATTCTGGAAAAGGTATGCAAATCTTAGCGGCAAACCGACATGCCCAAAAGGGGCTGTGCAGCATGTCTAGAGAGAAAGCAGTGTAGATGAAAGAAGGAAGAGTTCAAGGAATAGGTTTTTATGGAAGTAAATGGGAATTCCAATAGGATAAATAATAAAATAGGGAATTTTTTTAAAAGCGAAAGCTGTAGTAAATCAAATACTACAAGGATAAAATATGTAAAGGGAATTCAGAAAAAAATATCATTAGGAAAAGGGTCAAAACAGTTCAGAGGACTACCCTTAGGTCTGAGAGGAGGAGGGGAGCTAGCAAAAGAGAAAGAGTAGCCAAAGAGGAAAGAGTTTAGCAAAGATATTTAAAATCACTTTTTGAAAAAGTCATCAAGGTTAATTCCTGCTCAGAGTCAAGGAGAATGGAGACTGAGTTAATGTCTTCAGAGATTTATATAATTGATGGATTGGAAACAGTTTTAGTAACTTGACAGGGATGGAAATCAGATGGCAAATTAAGAGAATAAATGAGATAATGGAGACAGGGATGAGAATCATTTTTGTCTAACAAATGCATGAAAAAAGCAGAGCAGTGGAGGAAATATTAGGGTCCAGAGAAAGACTTCTGTCTGTGTGTGTTTTTAAGATAGAAAAACAAGCAAATGTCCAAGATACTGATAGAAGGAAAAAACCTATAAGAGATGAGTTGAGTAAAGATAACAGTGAGGTGAAGTGAAGACAGACAAGGATACACTCAAGACCATATGTGAAGTTGTTCTTAACCTTGGGAGAGGGACTTTTTCCTGTGAGATAAGATGAAAGAAGTAGAGGATGCTTAAAAATACAGGAAAATTTTAAGGTATTGAAGGAAGAATGTCTAGCTATAAAAATTTCAAAGTTGAATATACAATATGAATGGAATACTTCTTTTAGCAGCCTTGAAATTATGGCTTGTTCAGTGTATGAATATTCTTAACTATTTCTTGTAAAATAGTAAGATACGTTGAATTTTCATAATTTACTATAAAATACAGAAAAAAAATTCAAACATGCAGCCATAGGTTAGGTTTTAAAAAGCAACACTACTCAGTCAATATAAACTTAAGAAATGAAAACTCCAAGTCAGAGAGTTCTCATTGACTAATTTGACTTGAGATCTACTTAGTTGCCCAAATGCCAGGTGAGAATCAGTGACAATTGTGAGTATGCATATGAATATAGGTTTGTTTATATAAATGGGATTGGGGGAAAGAAGATTAGGGGTAGTTAGCTTCAAAATGATTAATTTTTAGCTAGCCTTTTCATATCAGGAGCTAGGTTTGCCTATCTTTCTTCCTCCCTCTCTTGCTTTCTAAGATTTTATTTATTTGTTTGGGAGAGAGAGGGAGAGCAGGAGAGCACAGAGGGAGAAGCAGACTCCCCATTGAGCAGGGAATATGATGTAGGACTCCATCGCAGGACCCTGGGACTCTGAGCCAAATGTAGATGCTCAACCAACTGAGCCACCCATGCACCCCTAGGTTTGCTTTTCCTATGCAAGCAAATCACCCACCCGAAGTTTGAAGTGCTAACATATTTATTACTTAAAGCACTGTGTGGGAATGGAAGAAACTTTCCTTGCCAACTGTTGCTATTCTGTGATTTCTCCCAACAGAGAAGTTAAGGAATTATTTAGACTGTATATGAGACCCAGAGTAACAGTAGCAATAGAGTTTTCTGTCTCAAAACATGATAGCTGAGTAATTGGTTTGCAAGTTTCTTTGGGAGTGTCCCAGGTATAATCTGAAACTGGTCCCTATATTTGGAGGACAGGGAGAGAACAAAGAAAGAAGAAGCCTACTCTAGGTTGGTAAGTGGCAGATTTAATAACCAAAGGGAACTTACTTACGCAAGTTTGTTTTAGGATACAAGACAAGTGGATCCCTAGATGCACCTGTCGAATCTTAAAAGTTTATATAGAGGCCTTAGCCAGGTTCAGTCAAGTACTTATACTATCTTATACTGTCTAAATAGTTTCAGCACCACATCATTATCCCAATGCTATGTCCTTGGGGCAGCTGCTGGGAGCAGGAAGGCAAGCGGAACTCACATTCCAAAGATAACAGGTAGGCAGAGGTGCCTTTGATTGCCTGGGGTCAGCTCACGGGTCAACCAGCATTGATGTCTTTTCAGTCACCCTACCCCCAAGAGCAGTCGTGGAACAGTGTAGGTGTATTCAGGATTTAGTCATCCAGAGATCCAGGCATCTTCTTGCTATTCTACAATTTCTAGTGTAGTGTTCTCATCTAATAATATGAGATGACTTGCAACCAAGGCTATATTCCAAGTAGCAGTCTAAAGAAGAGGAGGAACAGAGGGACCTATTTTGGGAACATGAGCTGAAAGTACACCCTCACTTAGTCACATAGCCACACTTAATTTCAAGGGCAGCTGGGAGAAGTAGTTTTTATTTTAGGCAACTATATTATATATTGCAGTTAAAATTCAGGAGTTCTGTTGCCATGAGAGATAAAGACGTATTTGGAGACAAATGTTTCACCCACAATCCTTTTCCTTCTCAATTAAAGCAAACATACTGGTATTAAACAGATAAGGATAGCCTCCCTTCACTTATCAGAACTGAGCCATGGGAAACAGAATAATATGAAGACTAACTTTTATCTCTTTTATGCACATAAAAATTGAGCAAGTAAAAAATGGCAATATATAATGATGGATATTAGTTATTTTATGAATTAAAATTTGCTGAAGTTTAGACTATTCTTAAGGATTTTTAATATGGTCAGAATGGAGTTTCCATTCATTCTACCCACAAGTAATTAAGCATATATCACATAACCCACACTTCGCCAAGCATTGTGAACTCGCCAAAGGAAAGTGTGATATAATCTCTATTCTCAGGGAACTTAGAGGAACTTATAGTTTGAAAAGGAGATAAATTTAACACAAGACTCTTAAAGAACTATTAAGTGCTGAGTTGTGTGATACTTTATGAGTACAAAAGGAATGCAAAGCAAAGATAGGGCATCATTGGCTGCAGGAGATTAAACACATTTGCAAAAAAAAGCAAGTATGGAGTTGGGCATATAAGAATAGGTAGAATTTATATATAAAACCTTTCATATGCAAAATCATGAATGGTATATTTGTAAGATTGATTCTAGAGAATAGAGGCATGTTGAATTTTAGAAGTCCAGACTGTTGCTAGTGAGAGCTTGAAAATACTGACTTGATAGTCTATAAACAGGTTTTCTGTTTTTTCCCTATGTTGTATCTTTAAGTACTAGCTTGAAACATAGTAGATACCAAATGTTTGTCAATTAAATGTACTTTTCCTTTAATATTTAGTGTTTCCTTTATTATGTGATGGAGAACTTAAATTTTTAATTAAGGTATAGCTTTTTTTCAAAATTGAGGTATATTAAAGTTTACATATCTTAAGTGTACAGTGCTATATGCTACCTCATGTGACTGCTATCCAAACGAAGATCTAGAATATTTCCAGCATGTCTTAATTCTCCCTTTTAACCCTCCCCATCAGCATTTAAGCCCCCGTATCCCACCCCAGCCACCCCAAAGTAGCCATTATTCTGACTTCTGTCAACATAGATTACTATCTTGTTTTGAAATTCACACACATGAAATCATATAGTATGTCACTCAGTACTTTTTTTTAAAGATTTTATTTATTTATTTGATAGACAGAGATTACAAGTAGTCAGAGAGGCAGGAAGCAGGCTCCCCGCTGAGCAGAGAGCCCGATGTGGGGCTCGATCCCAGGACCCTGAGACCATGACCTGAGCCGAAGGCAGAGGCTTTAACCCACTGAGCCACCCAGGCACCCCCACTCAGTACTTTTTTCATGTTGTTGCCACCCTCACCTTAATTTATATATTGTATTGATACTTCAAAGAGATATTCTCCACCCTCTGTTTTAAAAGTCTTTTCTTATGGGAAAATCCCATAAAAGTATGTAGAAGGTGTTTATTATAATATACATTAGAGGTGTTACTGACTTTTAAATTTCAAAGAGAGATTGTGTTCACTTTAAAAGTAGGTAAGGTCAGGACAAGGTTCAGGTTCGTCCTGAACCATGGTAGTACAGCTTGGTACTTACAAAGTGATGGTCAAGTTAACTTGCTGTGGCCTTGTTACTTTAACAAACCTGAAAATGCTCTATGAGAAGTTTAGGCCAATTACAAAGTTAGAGGCACAGTCCCCACACAAAACCACCCTCATTTCTGATATCAACTGCAAATTTGCGGGAGGGCGCGGGGTTGCGGGGGGGAGATGGAGTGATTCTCCCAAATTCAGTTTCAGTAATTTTCAGAAAGACCCACAAAACCACTAAAAGCTATTATACTGTGGTTATGGCTTATTAAAAGGAAAAGATAATAGATTAAGATTAAAAGAAAGCACATGTAAAACAGAGTCTAGGAGACTTTCAAATGCAGAGAATCAGTTGTCTTCTAGCTATGAAGTCAGGACGCATTAATGTTCTAGCATCAACATGTGACAATATGCATCGAATACCACCAATCAGGGAGGCTCACCTGAGCTTGGTGTCCAAATGTAGGTCTCAGTTTCCAGGTTCACTGATACTGTGTGACTCAAGGGTCCCACCCAAAATCTTATTATTAGTCTTTTTTTTACTGGCTAATACACAACCTAAGATGATATGGGTGTTGCCAGTACCCAACCTAAATCATATTGTTAGACTACTCATTGTAACCCAAGACCCTCAGATAACCCCTTCTTAAAAGGGTAAAGGCAAAGTCCAGGCTTTCTCTTTGGCTCTAATTCATTACTATACACCCCCTAAATCTCCACTTTTCTCATTGGAGGATTTGTTGTTTACACCCCCTGAAATTAAATTGTTTTTTCAAAAAAAAACCTTATTTTTAAGTTTATATTTTAAAACATTCTGAATGATTATGAAGCATCTCAACAAAGAAAATTAAGATTAGAATAGGATTACTAACATTTTCTTTTTCCTCTAATTGTCCTATATATATAAATAGGAAGATGCTACCAGGCTTACTGGCTTGTAATGCATTCTATGTTAAGTTTGACACAGCTAGAAAATAAAATTGAAAGTTTTTCAGTAGACTATAATGCCAGAAATGATAATGAAGGAAAAACGAAGCTGTATAGTAACAGTTCAATGATTTTGAGGCTTGGGGATTGTGTAAGTTTGCAAGACCTCCCTAGAAAGAATATAAACTACTGAAGACCTCCGTAAGGAACACTGAGTTGTTAAAAATTGCCCCTATATTTTAAACATTTCTTTACATATATGTGTTGAGGAGTCATCACTAAGGAAGTAATACCATTATAGTTTAAAATGAAATTATAAGATTTAAATGTTAAGGTCCCATTTATTAATATCAATTTCTCTTAAAATAATTTTAATTGCATTTTGATAGGTTTAGCTCTCCTAGTTTAGACATGAGTTATAATTTTTTGTTGTTGTTGTTCTTTTTAAGATATAGTAGAGATATAGGACTTAAGTGACAAAATAGACTAGAGATGGAAATTCCACCCTAGGAGCTTAAGCAAGACCAGGAAATTTAAAGTCCGTCAACTCACAGGTCAGACGGGCAGTTATAGTCATTGATCAGGAAGGGCAAGGTTCAAGTCAGGCATAAGATTCGGATTTCACAGGCTCAAGACACTCAGACTGAGAGCTATATTTAGCTAACTCTATGCATTGATGTGAAGGTTCATTCATCCATTCATTTGTGAAACTGAGTAGAGGATACCTCATTTAAAATGGAGTCAGGAGGCTAGAAGGGGGAGCTTTCATGTCCTACTACTTCTTTTAAGAAGAGAGCTATCTTGCCTTCCCAGTGGGAGGAAGCCTACCTTACTACTCTAGCAGGAAGAAGAAATAATTTCTCTAGAGCCAACAACAAGCCCAGTGAGTAAGAAAATATCACAGTTCAAACAATGAGAAATCATCACTCTGCTGGACTTACTTTCCTTCAGTGGATTTTCATTCACAGCAGTCTCTCAACCCCCAAATTCTTCCTTTTCTTGATAACGTTTCTCTCATTTGACCTGTGGACCTGCCTGTAGCTTGGCATAGCTTGCATGTCCAAATTGCAAATCCTCTGCTATTATTGAGTAAACACATTTTGCTGGTCAAATAACCAGCTGTTTTTCTTGTAAGGTCAACACATTCAACTGATACACATGCTGAGCACCTACCTTGAGTCAGCAGACTCCGCAGCAAACAAGACAAACACTGTGTTGGCTTTTTAACAAATGATAGCTATCTGTCACTGCTCAAGTACCTGCTATTTGCCAGGCGTTGTGCTAAGCATTTCTTCCTGGAACTCTGAAAGTGTTTATTATTCTCACTTTTGTTATGTAGATTTCACAGGAAAGGAAATTGAGATTTAGGAGGTTGACAGTCTGTCTGGAAGGGAATGTCTAACTGCGATTCAGCACACCCTCTAAAGCTGAAATTTCTTGCTATCAAAAGGCTCTTTCGAGTAGTAATGGACGGTTTCTCAGTATCTGAAAAAGTGTTTTATCTTCTCCAGGACTTTTCAGTTTCTTTGCTGGTTACAGGAGCGCCATCTTTTGACAAGATGTGGAGTTTCATAAAAGAGGACTTAGGGAACTGATGACAAACTGGTCAAGGCTTACCTTGTTCTCTTCTTTATTAAATGGGTTATTGTCTAGGGTTATCATGTTTTCTAAACTAGAAGAAAGGACTTATTTTAGTTACAGCTCTTGGTCAATTGGTGCTTATTTTGCTATTATGAAGAAGAAAGAAAAATAGGGGCAGATAATTAATTTTTGTATATTAGTACTTAAGATATATATTCAAGATTGCTTACAAATAATTTCTTCCTTAAATATGTGATGTTGATTTCATTAATACCACATTTCAAATTTTTAAATCTGGGTTCAACGAATAAACAAAGAGAAAAATTATCCTACCCCGAACACAAAGTCTCAGATTTACACAACTCTGAACAGACCTAGTTACTTAACAACCACTAAAGTGAATTTTTTAAAAAACTAAATGCTGACATATGTGCTCCGTGGGAGAATTTTTCCTTTTAAGCTTTCACAAAGACACAGCAAGAAATTATAAATACATATATAAGCAAAACAAGATTAAGCAACATTTTTCATTGTGTGTGTAGCACTAATTATAGTGTTTCCTTTTATAAAAGCAGAAATAGTATAATATCTTCTTAGAGCTAGAAGTAGATGACTATATCCTAGCAATAGCAAGCCTGTATATTAAGACCACCTCCCACAGACACGAACAGTAGTTACTACTGCCCACAGCTGACATCAATCCCAGAATTCTTTTTCTGTTTAGCCGTCTTTTAACCTAAATGAACCAACTCAACTTGCGAGGAATTACAAGCTTAAAGAACAGTATTTTAAGTTAGAGCAATATTTACTAAAATTTTAATATTGAAAGCATAGCTTTTGACAGAGCTAAAATGAAATGTTTTTTTTCTCTCACCGTTCCTTTAAATTTTATTGGGGTAGAGTACCTATTCCTGGATGAAAACTATGGCGGGATCTGTGGCTTTATTGTTGTTGTTCGTTGACTTTTAAATAATATAACTTTCCATTGTCATTTTAAGTTACAGACACTATGACAATTCAGTAACTTAAGTATTTAATACTTAAATAGATACTATTTGTTATTGTGTAATAATGAAAATTCATAATTGGATTTAGTATGAATTCTTCTCTCTTGCAATAGCTTAAGCCTAATTAGAGCTGAACTGAAGAAGTGGAGTGGGCCTTCTCTCTTCTTCTATTGCGTGACATCATACTGCTATCATTTCCAAGGCCACATCCAGCCCTTAGGAGGTGGGAGGATGACAACAAGTCAGAGATATAGGACATTTCTTACTTCACTGAAAATCCTAGTTGTTTCCTTCTCTGTGTCTAAAGGCAGGGACCTCTTGCAGGTCCTGGTAAATTATTAAAACAGATTCTTTCTCTTTGTAGACACCTTTGAGAACTCCTTGAAGGTTCCCAACTAGACCTTTCCAACTCTGGCAATTCATTAGCTGATGCATCTTTCCTGGTTCAGGTCCTAAAAAGCCTGAAGTGCATCTACAGTTCCTTTTTGAGAGGAACTCTTTACTCTTCCAGGTGGCTTTTTTGGACAGAACCCAGGAACGAACCATGCCAGCTCTTTTTCCCTTGGCTTACTTTCCTTGCCCTGATAACCCAGGAACGAACCATGCCAGCTCTTTTTCCCTTGGCTTACTTTCCTTGCCCTGATAAGTTTTAGGAGTAAAGGCTGGTCCTAAACCAAAAGCACTCTCCTAGGCCAAGCAGCCAGTCATCCTCAGCCTCTACATTTTCTGGGATGGAGGTAGTAGAGTCAGTCACACGTCAGTCTACAGTCCACTTAAGATTTTGGGGGCAGCAGTACAACACTAGTTCTTTGCATTTTCAGCTATAGAAAATACATTTCAAAGCTCTCCCACAGTCCCCTGACAGTACTCCTCGCTAGGCTTGAAGTTAGAAGGTCCTACACATCTATGCCTCTCCCTCTCAGAGGATTGGTACTGTTATTCAACTGAGTAACTTAAAAGATCAGATTTTTTTTTTTTTTTTTTTTTTTTTTTTGGCAGTGCTCATGACAGAGTGACAGCTCTCTAAAGAAGCTATTCCTTTACTTTCTCTGATGCCTTTTTTAAAATATTCTTGATCTGGTTGAAGCCTCAATGAATCATGTAAAATATCTAGAATGCATTTCTTTTGTCAACCTGTGTGTAGAAGGGAGAATGGCTCACCCTCCGTTGAGCATCCTGTCATCTGCTTGGTGCTTCAACAGAAACTATGACAGGAATAATCCCATTCTAAGATCCTGTTAGAAATAGAAGCACAGAGAAGTGGGACACATCATAGAACCTAGGTGTGAATAGATTTACTACATATCAGACTAGGATCTAAATATTTCTTAAAATTGTCTCTTTTTTTTCCATCTCTGTTACCACCATCTTCATTCAAAACTTCGTAATCTCTTACCAGTACTGTTGCAGTCACTTGTCTCTGCCTTGGGTTTTATCCAGTTAAAGGTGTTCTTCATAATACCACCAGGTGGATAACCTACAATGCAAAAGTTACCTTGTCAGTTATTTGCTTTAAATCTTTGAAAATCTCCCAATAGCATTGCCCTAGAGGCAAGCTTCTTAAATGTTAGGGTACCTTCAAATGACCCGGAAAGCTTATTAAAATTCAGATTCTATTAGCATTTGGTTTGGAATGTGGCCCCAGTTCTGCATTTCTAAAAACCTCTATAATAATGTTATAACTCCACCTGCTGCTCTAAGGACCACTCTTTGAGTACCAAGGGCCTAGAGATGTTTTGGCTCTTTAGTTTTGCCATTTCAAGACTAACTGAACTTAGCGATACTCTGATTTCATCTCTTACCTCTCCCCACAGCTACAGTTTAGGGTTCCAGAAGAAAATCATGCTGTTTCATGTCTGGTATCCTTTTTACTATTTTTTTTTTCATATTGTTGATGTTTTTTGATATTTTACGTATGGTAATAGTAACTGAGATCTCCTCCCCTCAAAATTTCCTTTAGCTCCAGAAAGCAATTCCCTATATCCACAAATTGGTTTAATTTTTTATTAGTTTCCTGTAGCTGCTAATAGAAATTATCCCAAACTGGGTGACTGAAAAATGAATACATAAATAAATGTACTCTCTCACAGTTCTGGAGGCCAGTGCCCAAAGTCAAGGTGTCAGCAAAGCTCTGCTCCCACCTGTGGCTTTCAGGAAGAATCTCTTGCTTGCCTCTTCCAGTTCTGGCACCAGGAGTCCCTTGGTTTATAGCTCTAAGCTGTGATCACATTGCCCACTCCCTTTAAGTCAAAACTCTCTGCTTTATATTTATAAGAATGTATGTATTTTCATTTAAGGCCTACCCAGATAATCCAGGAAAAACTCTACCTCTTGAAATCTTAATCACAGCTTTTGTATTTAAGGGGATATGCACTCATGTCATATAAGGCAATGTTCACAGGTTCTGGGGATTAGGATGTGGACATGGCTCTTTGGTGGGGAGGGTCACCAGTTAACCCACCACGTGCCTCTTTTTGGAGCACATGGTATCATAGGAATAATAGCTACCATTTATTTTATTTATTATTATTCTTTTAGGACATTTTCCGTGATTCCTAGCACTTACTGAAATACACTTGTGCTTATCTTTTACATATCAGATATCATACTGTACTACATATCTTAATTCTCTTTCATGTCTTATTTAACATGTGCACTTATATATTATATCATATATAGCAGGGATACTGCTATCTGTGACATAATAGGTGCTCAACAAATATAATAAAGATTTTTTTCTTCAGGGAGCCTTTCTTATTGTCCGTACTGGAATAGGTACTTGTATACACATAGAACACTGAACTTCTTTTTAGCACTTTACTATTTTGTAATTAGATACTTCCTTGTGTATTTGTTTGTTTGTTTGCCCCTCCCCTAGATTATAAGCTCCATGAGGGCAGGGACCATGTGTTTTTTCCATTGTCCTTTTCTTGTTCCTGGCACAGCCCAGCACAGGGTATTTGCTCACTGAGTACTTGTTAAATGAATGACCAGTTGAATGAATGGATCCCTGTCAGAGAAGCTGATGAAGGAGGTGGTGTTCTTAAGGTTTACTGTCAGGAGTCGCAAAGGGAGAGTGTTCTGGGAAAAGAGTAAGAGTGTAAGAGGGTTTCTTGAAAACTTAGGTGGAATACTACTTAAGGATAGAGTAGGAAGAAGACATCGGGTTAAGGATGGAGCAAGGAAGAACAGGGCACTGATAACAGCCACTATTTATTGGAGGTTTATTACGTGCCAGCCTATTAGCCATTTACTCATGTAATAAAAGTATGACTATACTCTCTGAGTAGCATCTTTTCTTGCACCCAGCACACTTTGATAACAGACGCAGCCCTTTTTCTGGCATTTTCTGCAAACACAAGTCCCAACTTCAAAAACACTGGTTAGTACTTAAATGTTAAGAATATTTAGTGAGTAACTTATCTTACATGTAATAGAGCAAACTTCAAGCAAGCTTCTTCAGCAAATATCTCTGTTCATCTCTTTCTGCATCTGTACAGGCTCTAGATCTTCTCTCCATTTCTCGCTTTGCCTATCCTGATTCCCAAGTCCTATATTATAATGAGTTTTGTTGCAGTACCTTCACAGTAAAAGAAAATTAGTAAGCAGTAAGCATTAGTTTATTTCTTTAGATTTAAATTACTCGTTTATTTTAAACATCATAACAACCATAAGAGGTATGGTTTTGTAGAGACAATATGATTAAATAACTTATCCAGTGCCACACAAGTAGTGAATAGTAGTGCTGGATTCAAATCTGTATCTTCTAGTGCCAAAGTCTATGATTTACCATTATTCAAATGCAGCACTTTGACGTTACATTGAAATAACCATCAATGCTTGGCCCCCAGACAAATGTTTCCAAAGAGAGATCACTCACTGGAGATCACCTAAAACAATCAATGAAACAAAACCTCTGGGACTGGGGCCAGGTCCTACATTTTTAACAGCCTCCCTGGCAATTCTTATGCATATTAGCATTTAAGAGACCTCTGCGCTAGACTACAACCATTTCAGGAAAGATGCCTGTGTTTTATTTATCTTTGTGGCGGTTTATCTTGTCAACAGTGATTTGCACAGTGCCTAACTTAGAATAAGTGTGTTGCAATAAATTATTTAGGGCTTCTCCTAACAGCCTTCAGTGAAGACCGCTTTCAGAATCTGACATGGGAGTGAACTTCTAAGTGAAGGTTTTGCAGTAAGATTTAGAAGGAATCAGAACAGAAATCTTAGAGATCATTAGACTACTTAGAAACCTAGCAGTGCGTTGTGCTTACATGGTATTAAATCTAAGTGAAACTTCAGTCAACCTTAGAGCTTAGACCCACGTGCTACTTACACTATGACATGGCCCTGACTCCAAAAGATTTATCCAAAGGGAACTCAACCTATTCTCCCATATCTTTCCCCATTAGCAATTACCCTCTAAGGGGTAGGTCTGCAGAAAAAACCCTGGTCACTTGTTCTGGGTAAAGAAACAACAGTTCTCAGTAATTACCACCCCCCACAGGAGAAAAAGCAGCAATAAATTTACCATCTGAGATCTCCTAACTTATGGAATATATCAAGAAACAACACATTTCATTGGGTTCAAGCTCTCCCACCTCTACCTCCTTCCTTTAGCAGAACCTAATTTGCCTGAGTGGAATTTAGATTTCTCTGGAATTTATATTTCTCTAAATGAGTGTAGGAAGATCTGTCACACCTTCTCAGACAGTGATACACCATTTTGAGATCTTTATTTTGATTCAGTATTTTGCTGCTGGAGTTTAATCTTTAAGTAAATTTTCTCAAGTAGGGTGAATAGATGATGTATTTTCTGAACTTTTGCGTTTCCAGGATATTTTTTTCAGTTGCTTTCAAATGAAAGACAACTTGCCCAGGTTTTAAAGTCTTCAGTTTAAAAAAAATTTTTTTTGTTTACTTGAAACTTAAAATATTTCTGCTCTCTACTGACATTTGTTCTTTAGGAGAGGAAACTGAAGCAGTTTTTTGGGGAGCAAAAATTCCTGTCCCCTTTAAGGTCCTTCTCGTTGAACTAGGAATCAAATTGACATGAGGCAGATTAAATTAAATTTATGTACTGAGACCCTCACATAGATAGGAAATTCCAAAGATGGTCAGCCAAAATAAGGTCTGTATATCATTCTGAACTAAGGAGAAGGTAGTAGGGATCCAGGTCTTCAAAGAAAAGGAATGCAATCCTCAGGAAAAAGGAAAAAAGAGTAAATGTTTGGTAAACAAATGTTTTCTGGGCTTCAGGAAAAACAGGACAAAGATCAAACAGGCTTTGATCTAGGTTCCTTCCTGTCTAGCATACCTGGTTCTTAAAATAGTATAGCTATCTATGGTGACTGCTGTCTTCCTGGAGCAGGTCCTTTATCTAAATTCTTTTAGGCAGTTGTGGGGATGATAAAGAGCTTTTCCTAAATCCAGTGGGTCTTGGTTACTTTTGGTTCAAAATAATCTTTATGCCAAAGCGGCATGTTTTGGAGGGACCAGTCTTGATCATCTTTAAGTCTAATTGCCTTTTTCATGGAAAGCATTTTTTATATGATGTTTATATAGGAAATTTTCTTTAATACATTTCATTCCATAATAAGTCTATCTGCAAACTTCTTTTGGATTTTTTCCTAGGAAAGATCTAAGCATTTCTTACCTGTATACTATCATATTTTCTTTACCTAGGGATTCTTTCTTCAACTATATCTTTAATCATTCTTCTAATTATTCTGATTTCTTACTGAAAAACACCTAAAATTCTTATATTGTGTTTTTATTCCTGTCTTCCATATCTATCAAAGTCTACCTTACAATTTTTCCATACACACACACACACACACACACACACACACATATATATATGTACTGAAAGAGGTTAACCATCCAACAGTTTATCTGCATTCCACTGTGAATGTTACTATTTCTGTTATATTATTTATTTTCTTGCTTTCATTCCTTATTTTACACACTTTATCTCATTCTCTGTTTTTGTTTTAATGTCACCCTGTTTTTTTCCTAATAATCTGCTCTTTGATATAGGTCAGGGACTTGACAAACAGCATGCTAAATGCTTTTCTAAAATCACTCAGCTTTTGGGGCGCCTGGGTGGCTCAGTGGGTTAAGCCGCTGCCTTCGGCTCAGGTCATGATTCCGGGTCCTGGGATCGAGCCCCGCATCGGGCTCTCTGCTCAGCGGGGAGCCTGCTTCCTCCTCTCTCTCTGCCTGCCTCTCTGCCTACTTGTGATCTCTGTCAAATAAGTAAATAAAAAATCTTTAAAAAAAAAATAAAAATAAAATCACTCAGCTTTCTTTAAAAAAAAAAAAATCACTTAGCTTTCTTAAAAAAAAAAAAAAAATTCACTCTGCTTTCTTGATCAAAGTCCCAAGAAAATTCAGTGGAAAAGAGTCCCCTTTCAACAAATGGTACTACAACAGTTGAATATCCACATACAGAAAGATGACATTGAACTCCTACTCCATACCATACACAAGAAATAATTTAGGAGCTCCCAGGTGGCTCAGTTGATAAGCTTCCAACTCTTAATTTCGGCTCAGGTCATGCATGATCTCAGGATTGTGAGATGAGATCAAGCCTGGTGTTAGGCACCCTGCTAGGTGTGAAGCTTGCTTAAGATTCTCTTTCTCCCTCTCCCTCTCCCTTGACCCCTCCCCCAACTTGTGCGCACTTGCTCACTCACTCTCTCTCTCTTAAAAAAAATAATAAAATAAAAAGTAATTAAAAATAGATTGCAGACATAAATGTAACAGCTAATACTATAAAACTTTCAAAAGAAATTTTAGGGGAATATCTTCATGATTTCTTAGATGTGATAGCAAAATACAAGTGATAAAAGAAAAAAAATGATACATTGGGCTTAAAACTAAAACCTTTTGTGTTTCAAAAGCTGTCTTCAAGAAAATAATAATAAAAAAAAAACCAGAATGGCAGAATATACATGCAAGTTGTATATCCAATAATAGACATATCCAGAATAGTTAAAGAATTCTTCCAACTCAATAATAAAAAGGTAGATAATCCAATTAAAAATAGGCAAAAGATCTGAATAGACATTTCTGCAAAGAAGATGCACAAATGACCAATTAACATATAAAACAACAAAAACATTAGCTCTCAGGGAAATGCAAATCAAAATGACAGTGAGATTCTCATGCACTAGAATGGACATAGTGAAAAAGTCAGATAATAACAAGTGTTGGAAGATGTGAAGAAATTGGACCCCTCATACACTGTTGGTGGGAATGTAAAATGGCACAGCTGCTTGGTAAAACAGTTTGGCAGTTCCTCAAAGAGTTGGGCTTTGATTTAACATAGGACCCAAGCGTTTGACTTTTTGGAATCTACCTAAGAGAAATGAGAAGTGAAAATGTCCACATAAAGACTTGTACATAAATGTTTATATTAGCATTATTCACAATAGCTAAGAAACAGAAGCAACACAAGTGCACATCAACTGGATAAATAAAATACAGTACAATACTCTTCAGCAATAAGAAGCAATAAAAAAAGAAAAGCACGGATACATGATACAACATGCTTGCCTAATTCTGGGGATGGGGGTAGGGATAGAAAATAACTGTATATGGGCATGTGATTTCTTTTAATAATGATTTAAATGTTTTAAAATTAGATGTGATGATTGTACAACTCTGTAAATATAAAACTTTTCAATTATTTCAATAAGTGAATTGTATGATGTATAAATTCTATCTCAATAAAACTATTAAAATCACCCAGTTTTTTTGTGTGTAATAAAAAATTTTCAGTGATCCATTTTTTGTTCAATTTAACATTCTTTTTCTTTCCTGAAATCCCCCTTCATAAACACTATGTTGATTTTTTTCTCCCCTCATCTTCAAACAAAGAGAGTTGTAGACAACAGGCAATGTGTAAGACTTGCCATTACTCTGTATCTAGTTAGGTGCTGTTCAAATTGACTTCTCAGTTTATGCCTCGGTACCAGGTTGAGGTACATAACTTCTAGGAGATAATGTATTGAATATGTTGGTGCCTCAGTCAGAACTTCTTTCTTGGGAAATCAGTCTGAGGATTGACAGAATAAACTGAAAAGACAGAGGGAGAAAGGGGGGCCACATTGTGGGAGGTAGGCGGTGTGTAGACATGGTTGCGGGGAGAAACAGATTGTAGCTGCTGCAGAGGGGAGGGAGTCCTGGTCACAGAGAGAGATGAGAGAGATGGGGGAGGAGTGCACAGGGGATTGAACAGGGAAAAAACACTTTCCCAAAAGCATCGACTGGGAAAATGAGAGGGGCCAATTTCTGTGACTTTTTACAACCAGTGGAGCTCAAAAGACAAGTTTTAGAGGTCCGCTCTGTGGCTGGTATAGAGCCCTGAAGGTACTGTAGTGCTCCTGTGGAGAAGGCAGACAGGTAAACTGGGGACAGATGGTGTGATCTGAGGATCTCCTGAGACACACTGGGAGAGACATTTCCCCCTTCTTAGAGTACATCTGAGAGAGGTGGCATTACCTCTCTGAGGACAAAGGAGCTGGGCGGAGGGGGGAGGTGCAATTTCCCTCTCCTGCCTTTCAGCAGAGATGCAGAAGCACCTGCTGAAGGTGGCTGACCTGGACACTGGCTCTTTAGGGTGCTTTGCTCCAAACCCCATGCTCCTGTGCTGTGGTGCAACTGCCCTTCTGTGTCAAACCTACATCAGTTCCAGTGTGGCAAAACCCTCCTCCAGAAGATCAGTGAAGTTCCCCCCAACAGCAGATCCCTGAAATTTGGAGTTTGAAAACTCGGCTAGCTGCCCAAGATAGACCCCAAAATGCACTGTGCTGGTCCAGGCAGGCAACCAACTCAGACACAGACACTGTGAAAACAGCAGCCTGAAAAACACCTACAATGCTCAAGAGAAAATTATTCACTCTTCCAGAGGCTTCCCTGACAGCAGCAAGCAGGAACTCTCCTCTCTGGGGAGAAATGGGGCTGGCACCATTTCCCTGCCCCACTCCTCAGCAAGAACCAACTTCAGTAAATAGGACAACATCAACTGGCTGCTTAGCCTGCTTACACCAAACACTACCCACTGCTAGCAAGGAGAAACTGCAGAGGACTGACCTGTGGGGTAGAGCAGCCATAACAGCAACAAGAGTGCACACAGCACACACCAGAGACCACTTCTTGAAGTGCCAGGCCCTGGACAGTCTATGACCTCTTCTTCATAAAACCATTATTCTTAGGAACAGGAAATATAACAGGCTTTCCTAATATATAGAATGAGACAGACCTAGACAAAAGATAAGATGGAAGGATTTATCCCAAAAGAAAGAACAAGTAAAGTTTACAGCCAGGCATCTAATCAAAACAGATGTAAGTAATATGCCTGATCCAGAATTCAAAGCAATAATCATAAGGATACTAGCTGGGCTTGAGAAAGGCATAAAAGACAGAAAGGAGACCCTTACTGTAAGAGAAAAAGGAGCTTAAAACTAAGTAGGCCAAGATGAAAAATGCAATAACTGAGATTCAAAACCAGCTGAATATAATGACCACAAGGATGGAAGAATAAGAGGAATGAATATGTGAAATAGAAAATAGAATTATGGAAAATAAACTGAACAGAAGAGGGAAAGGAAAATCTTGGATCACAAAAGTAGACTTAGGGAACTCAGTGACTCCATGAAATGTAATAACATTTGAATCCTAGGAGTCCCAGAAAAAAAAGAGAAAACGGAGGCAGAGGGTTTTCTTCAAGAAATTATAGGTGAAAATTTCCCTAATCTGGGGAAAGAAACAGACTTCCAAATCCAGGAAGCACAGAGAATTCCCATCAAAATTAACAAAAGCAGGCCAATCCCAAGACTTATCGTAGTTAAATTTGTGAAATATGGAGATTAAAAAAAATCCTAAAAGCAGCAAGACAAAAATCTCTAATTGACAAGGGAATACAAAAAAGGTTAGCAGACTTTTCCACAGAAACTTGGCATGCCAGAAGAAAGTGGCATATATATTCAATATACTGAATGGGAAAAATCTGTAGCCAGTACTCTATCCAGCAAGGCTATCATTCAGAATAGAAAGATAAGGAGTTTCTCAGACAAACAAAAACAAAAGGAGTTTGTGACTACTAAACCAGCCCTTCAAGAAATATTAAAGAGAACTCTGAGTGGAAAAGACCAAAAGTGACAAATACTAGAAAGGAAGAGAGAAAATCTTCAGAAATAGCAACAAAACAGATAAAAAATGTTACTAAATTTATATCAATAATCATGCTGAATATAAATGGACTAAATGCTCCAATCAAAAGACTTAGGTTATCAGAATGGATAAAAAAAAAAAAAACACATCTATATGCTGCCTCCAGGAGACTCATTTTAGACCTAAAGTCACCTGCAGATTGAAAGTGAGGGGCTGGAGAAATATTTATCATGCAATCAGATATCAAAAGAAAGCCAAAGAAGCCATACTTACTTCATGCAAACTAGATTTTAAACAAAGACTAATGAGATGAAAAAAGGCACTATATCATAATAAAGCGGTCTATCCAACAAAAAGATCTAGCAATTATAAGTATTAATTCCCCCAACTTGGGGGCTCCAGAATATATAAGAAAATTAATAACAAACATAAAGGAAGTCATTTATAGTAATACAGTAATTAAGGGGGCCTTAACACCTCACTTACTGCAATGGACAGATCATCTAAGCAGAAAATCAATAAGTAAACAAGGACTTTGAATGACACACTGGACCAGATGGACTTAAAAGGTATATTCAGAACACTTCATCCTAAAGCAGCAGAATACACATTCTTTTTGAGTATACATGGAACATTCTACAGTATAGATTGTGTACCAAGTCACAAATCAGGCCTCAACCAGTACAAAAAGACTGAAATCATACCATGAATATTTTTGGATTACAGTGCTATGAAACTTGAAATTAACCACGTGAAAAAAATCTGGAAAGACCACAAATATATAACAAAGACCCAGTTCTTTGAATTAATAAAATTGCTAAGCCCTTAGCCAGACTTATCAAAAAGAAAAGAGAAAGGGCCCAAATAAACAAAGTCACAAATGAAAGAGGAGAGATCACAGTCAACAGCATAGAAATACAAACAATTAGAATATTATGAAAAATTATATGCCAACAACTTGGGCAATCTGGAAGAAATGGGTGAATTTCTAGAAACATACAAACTACCAAAACTAAAACAGGAAGAAGTAAAAAAAAAACTTTGTACAGACTGATAATTAGCAAAGATACTGAATCAGTAATCAAAAATCTTCCAACGAACAGAAGTCCAGGGTCAGATAGCCTCCCAGGGGAATTATACCAACTATCTAAGGAAGAGTTAATACTTACTCTCCTCAAACTGTTCCAAAAAATAGAAATGGAAGGAAAATCTCCACATTCGTTCTATGAGGCCAACATTACCTTGATTCCAAAACCAGACAAAGATGGTATTGGCACAGAAACAGACACATAGATCAGTGGAACAGAATACACACCCTGAAATGACCCCAACTGTATGGTCAACTAATCTTTGACAAAGCAGGAAAGACTATCCAATAGAAAAAAGACAGATTCTTAAGCAAATGGTATTGGGAAAACTGGACAGCAACATGCAGAAGAATGAAACTGGACCACTTTCTTACACTATATACAAAAAAAAGATTCAAAATGGATGAAAGTCTTAAATGTGATACAGGAAGCCATCAAAATCCTAGAGAAGAACACAGGCAGCAACCTCTTTGACCTCACCGCAGCAACTTCTTACTAGACATGTCATTGGAGGCAAGGGAAATAAAAGTAAAAATGAACAACTGGGACTTCATCAAGATAAAAAACTTCTGCACGGTGAAGGAAACAATCAACAAAACTAAAAGGCAGTCTATGGAATGGGAGAAGATATTTGCAAGTGATGTATCAGATAAAGAGTTAGTATCCAAAATATATAAAGAACTTATCAAACTAAACACTGAAAAGATAAATAACCCAGTTAAGAAATGGGCAGAAGACATGAACAGACATTTCTCCAAAGAAGCTGTACAGATGGCTAACAGATACAAGGAAAATGCTCAATATCACTCATCATCAAGGAAATACAAAACAAAACCATAATAAGAGACCACCTCACACTGGTCAGAATGACTAAAATGAACAACTTAGGAAACAACAAATGTTGGTGAGGATGCAGAAAAACGGGAACCCTTACACTGTTGGTGAGAATGCAAATGGGTGTAGCCACTCTGGAGAACAGTATGGAGGTGGTTCAAAAAGTTAAAAATATAACTACTCTATGACCCAGCAATTGTACTACAAGGTAGTTACCAAAGGATACACAAATATATTGATTCAAAGGGGCACGTGTATCCTGATGTTTATAGCAGCATTATCAACAACAGCCAAACTATGGAAAGAGCCCAGATGTCTGTGGACTGATTATGGATAAAGAAAGGATGGCATATCTATGTATCTAGATCTAGATATAGAATATTACTTACCATCAAACAGAATGACATCTTGCCTTTTGCAATGATGTGAATGAAGCTAGAGAGTATTATAGTAAGCAAAATAAGTCAGAGAAAGACAAATACCCTAAGATTTCACTCATATGTGGAACTAAGAAACAGATGAACATAAGGGGGAATAGAGAGGGAAATGAAGACATTTGTAACTGTAAAGAACAAACTGAGGGTTTCTAGAGGAGAGTCAGATGGGGGGATGGGTTAAATGGGTGATGGATATCAAGGAGGGCACTTGTTATGAACACTGGGTATTGTATATAAGTGTGAATCACTAAATTCTACACTTGAAACTAATACTATGCTGTATGTAACCTAACTGGAATTTAAATAGTAACTTGAAACTATATATAAAAAAGAACTTCTTTCTTAGATAGGCGTATTCATCCCCAGCTACAAATTGGTTTTGGATGCTAAAGGCTCATAACTGCATCTTTGGCGAATTGCTTCCTCTTTTAAGTGGAATTGCCACACCTGAGTTACACCTATTTCTGCCCTCCCCATGCACCGCCCCACACACACACGTAAACACATCAGTCATGTCCCTTGGCCACTTGTGTACTGAAATATGTCCTCTTTGCCTCAGATAGGACCCCCTGTGTGCTACAATTCATATTCCAGAGCTCCTTTTGGGACCAGGCTAATGCAAGTCTCCAATCAAGGCTACATGCTTAGCTTCCATTTGCTGCCCTGTCCTGATTTCCTCCCTCCCTTTCTGAGAGCACTTCCTAAATCAATCACTTTCACAAGAATCTCTGTCTCATTTTCTAGCTCTAAGGAGTCCAGCATAAGATTAGCAGTGTTTGTAGCAGTACTCCAGACCATAATCTCCCCCCGTAGTCTGTCTTCTGAAAGATTTCTGTCTTCCTTGCTATTCCCCATGCAAAGGGATGATATTCAGAATAGCTGACAACTGGGACACCAAGACATCTGAATGGACACAGACCCAATAAGAATGAATAGTGGCTGCAAATAAATAGTAGAATATACTAAGTATGTATTGGTTCACTATTGGCCCTGTTCCAGAATCTAGCAAAGCACCTAGAATCTTTGTCTCTCAATAAGTTTTTATTTTACAAATGAATTAATGGATAAGCGAGTAAATGAATGAGTGAATATTTTTCATATGAAACTAAAACACATATTCTTTTAGTTTACATAGAGTAGCCTTAGTTTTTTTTTTTTTTTTTTTCAGTAGCCTTAGTTTTTATAAACCATTAAGCATCTATGGTGGATTAAATTTTCCAGCAATAGTCATAATAATTCTCCCTTCCCTCATATTATTCTTGAATCTAGCCACTCCCATATTAAAAGGTGGCATCTTTGTACTTCTCCACTGGATTTGGGTAAGACTTTGTGATTGTTGTGACTAGTATGATTTGTACAGTGTGGCAGAAGTGATACTGTGTGACTTCTGAGGCTAGGTTATAAAAGATGATGTAACTTCTGCTTGCCTGTCTCTCTTGATATGCTTCCCTTGGGATCCAGTCTCATTTGTGAAGATGCTGTGGTCATACTGAGAGACACATATGGAGAGACAACGCAGGCCTGATTGATCAGCTGACAGGCAGCACCAACTTTTCACTCATATGGGTGGGCCTTCTTGATCAGGTCTCCAGCTAACAGCATGTGCAACAGAAGTGAACTTTTCCCATGGAGCCCTGCCCAAATTGCAGGTTGATGAGCAAAACAACTGATTGCTGATGAATATAACTCACCCTCAAGCTACTGTGTTGCAGTGGTTTAGTATGCACCAATAGATCATCAGGATCCTAAGTGGAGGAAAGGACGGGAAGTAAATGATGGCTTCCAAAAATGGGAGAAGCCATGAATTATTTTTGTTGTTATTTCAACATAGGGCTTGAATTCACAACCCCATGATCAAGAGTCACATGCTTTACCAGCTGAGGCAGCCACGTGTCCCATCGTGATTAGTTTTTTTTTTTTTAAGTTAAAAATGTATAATATTTTGTTAATTTGGTAATAATCATTTACTATCCGGCATTCTTTGGGCTAAGAGTTATGGAAATCTAGTTCAAACTAGATTAGGACAATATGGTAATTATTGGCTCTTGTAATTAGTGGTATTCTTAAATGACAAAATCATCTGAAAGACATGAAAGAAAGGGCCTGAAGAACAGTGAGAACCAGGGAATTGAAAGTTGTCAAAACTCTCTTATCTCTTTTTTTCTCTACTTCTGCTTCATTTTCTCCTATTGTTGCAAGTTTCATTCACATAGTTTGGGATATGACTTCTGACAATTCTTGACCCTCATAGATTCCCGCCACATAAGACAGACTGACTATTTTAGTTCCAGTTTGAAAAATCCTGTGGAAAGACTTTGGGTGGCTGTCTTAGGTTAGATGCCTTTTCTTGGACTGATTGTGTATAGCAGCTGATTGAGGAGGAGGTCATTATGTATGTATGGGTATATGAGTAGAAGTTGGTATATATAAGTCAATCACCTATCAATCAATTACCTATACCTATACTCACTAGATGGGGGAACCTCATTCCTCTATCATTTATATGTTGGTGATTCCCAAACATTCACAGAACTGACCTGACCCCAATTCCAGGATTTTATATCTAAATATTTACTTAACATTTCACTTGAATGTCTAATGGTGACAATGTCAAGATAGGCTAGGTATTAATAAATCTCCACATTTTAGTGAATTGACATAACAACTGCTTATTTGGTCATGCAAATTCTGCTATGGGAATGGACAATTGTCTAGGATGACTATTCTCCATCAGTCCGCATTGCTCACTGATGGAGTCTCCACCATCCTGCAGTTGCGCTACCTGAAATACGCAGCCTTTTTGGACAATGAAACAGGCTAAGAAAATGCTTCTCCTGGGACCTGATACTATCATCTCAGCTTGCAACTGTTAGCCAGAACTGCTTGCATAGTTTCACATGGCTGTCAGGTGGTGGGGAAGTGTAATTCTCCAGTGTGTCCAGAGGAGGAAATATGGATGAGTACAAGAAGTCACTTTCACAAGAAGAACCTCTCTAGAGGTTTCAATTCCCACCTGCCCCCCATCTCTGCAGCAATAGTTACCACAGTAAATGAGATCCATTCAGTTTCAGAAGCCAGAAATCTTGGGAGTCATCCTCACCTCCCCCAGAGTCCACATCAAATCTATCTGTATTAATGTTCAGTCCTGTCAGTTGTCTCTGTGTTAAAATACATGCATAAAAGAAAGTTAGTTTATGAAAATGCTTCATATTAAAGGAATCTAAATAGACATGACAATTAAATGCAATACCAGATCTTGTACTGAAGGGGAGCAAATACTATTAAGGACATTATTGGGTCAACTGACAAGATTGGAATACAAATAGTAAATTCGATAAAATTAGATATTGTATCAATATTACATTTACTGAAGTTTATAGTTGCATTGTGATTATATAAGGGATGATTCTTGTTCTTAGGAAATACACACTGAAGAATTTAGAAGTAAGGGGCTGTGATGTATGATGAATATAACTCACCCTCAAATAATTCAGATGTGAACGAGTCGAGAGAGGGGAGAGGGAAAGGAAAATGATAGAATGAAGAAATGAAGAAATGATAAAGCATATTAACAGTAAGTGAACTTGGTAAAGGGTATAATCAGTAGGTTTCTAGGTCCAGAGTCAAACCACACCTTACCACTCAGTACGAAACAACCTACCTCAAGCTACCATTCTCATTACCCTGATTCTAGTCTTGTATATCCTGTAGTCTTACAGCAGCCAATGTAAGCCTTTGGAAACATAAATAAAATCATGTCACCATCCTGCACATAACCCACCAGTGACTTCCCACTGCATGCATAATAAAATCTAAAGACCTCTATAGCCCTATGTCTTGCCCTTTGGTTAACTTTTTGGCCTTACCTTCTCTATGCACCCCATCCTTCCCTCTCTTTTCTTCAATCACCCTGTCTCCTTGAATTTGCCAAGCATGCTTCTGCCTCAAGGTCAGCACTCCAAATTTATATTCATTAATACTAATTTTTATTAGTATAGTCAATATAAAAATCTTTGATGCTATTTAAAACATTCAGTATTTTGTTTTTTTGTCATAGGATTAAAAAATAATAAATAAAGCATAAAAACAAATGAAAACTGGGTCATAGCTAGCAGCCAAAACAATATAGTGGCAATGAATCTGAAATTATCAACAATAAAAAGTAAACATTTTCGTATCAGAATCTTATTTCAGTTTAAGCTGCCACAAATTTTAGTACTGTTATAAAAATACCTTTTACTTCATCTTTTTAGAACTGATGCTTAAGAAATTCTTATGGGAAAAGTCTGTATTTTTTAATATACATTTGTATTTCCTCATGATGAAAAGTCTATCCATATATTCAATCTTACGCTTTGGTGTTTTATTGAAGTTATTTGTTGGAAGAATAAATGATTTCTCAAAGGAAACAAATTACATATTTTGAATAGTAAAATAATCGTATCTGAATAGTTCCATTGAATGTATATTAATTTAATAAAGTTACACATGTAAGCAGGCCTTTATCAGCCTGCTACTACAGTCATAGAAAAGAAAACTATTTTTAAGGAGTAAGAGGTAACTGAATGCCTAATCAGAATTTAATTTTGTAGAGGATTTAAGTGTATTCGAATTAGAAGCCAAAAATGACATGTCAGAAAGCAGAAGGGCAAAAAGTTAGTCTTTTGGTGTTCTTGGCAGGAATACTGAAGCTTAGAGACAAATTCTGCATTCCAAATGGAACTGGTTCTTGTGGGAGGATGAAGAAGGATAGAGTTGGGGACCAGAGCTGATTAGGAGGTTATAGACAGAGATTTCACTGAACTCACTGCATTCTAATCTATGTTGAGTGATACCTTCCTTTCATGTCTATCATGGAAAGATTTGTTTTGTTTTGTTTAGTTTTAGATACATGAGTTACAGCTTCATTTCTCAAAGGCACTAGATTCTTCAAAATGGCTTATTTTAAAAGTATCATAGTGGAACAGCTGAACATTTTTAGGACAATAATTCTGTGAAACAGACTATATTATGTGAGCCGTGAGCTTGTGCACTTGTCTCAAGAAGTATAGGGGAAGGAGCAGAGGGTGTTATACTTCACTAATGAATCATTGAACACTACATCAAAAACTAATCGTGTACTATACAGTGGCTAACTGAACATTAACAAACAGTATAGGTGACAGACATACATCTCATTTTAAGAAATATGATTCAATGCCAAGTAATATAATACCAAAAAATAAAATATAATTCACCATTTGTCTGTCTTTCTGTCTCTCTATGAACCATGGTTTTGTTGTTGTTGTTGTTGTTTTCCTATGTTCTCTTAACATTTAAAATCACAAAAATTTTACCTAGTTTTAGCCATGGGTTCAGATTTTAATTTTTAAAATGATTTAAAAAATTTTTTAAAGTGATTTTTAAATATTTTAATTAGTGCATAATATGTCATCAAATGAATGCAAAATAATTAACCATTTAATCATTTGTGAATATTTAGAAAACATACATGATCTTAATTTTTTTTGTAGTGTAGAGATTTCTTAAAAACCTGAATACAGTTTGTGTAGTTTGGATTAATTGCAACTAGTCCAGTGAATAAAAAGTTTGTTAAAGCAGTGTTAGAAATTCTTCAGAGGGCTACCGACTAAACATTATTAAAATATAAGATACTCAATTATTTTAAATATTCAGAATAAGAAAAATAAACATTTAAGAATTAATGAAAATACTCCAAAAGCATAATTTGGCCATATAAACTTTTTGAACAGTGAGGAGCAAGGAGGAAAAAAAAGGCAAGCAAGAGGAGGAACTAGAGAGACATATCGAGACAGGCACACTGGACACAGTCTCTTTTTTCCTGTCTCTTCACTATTAGAGCTCTGTATGCATCACCTCTAGATTTCAACCTGTATGACTGCTTGGAACATTTCTGCCTTTGGGAAGGGGGAATGGGAGGACCCCTAATCAAGTCAGCAGCTGTCATTTTAATTACACACCTGAGTTCTTGCCCCTGATGTGTTGTCTAATCCCCCTTTGCCTGAGTCCCAGCCTTGTTTCTAAGAAGGGTATGTAAGCTCTTATGGAGCAGAGCTTGTCCTGTACTTTTTTCTTGATTCCATCCTACCCCTATGAATGGCTTCTATTTTCAGCTTCAGGTTCTTTTGAATGACGAGTAGATCTCTAGTTCTTTTATTTTGTGTTCTGTGTATCTACTGGAGATCCCATCTATTGTTGAATTTCCCATCATTGTAATGACATTAAGTTTCTCTGAACACTCTGGGCAGCTCAGGTCCAGTCCCCCAACCTGCCTTGCCTATGGATGGATGTTTACTCAGTCTTCAGATGTGGGTCATCTCAGACTAGTCCATCTCACTGCCAGTCAAAACCCGGGGACTACTCAACAAAGTTTGGTATATAGTGGTGCTTAAAACTGTCTTGTCAGTTTTAAACCTTTAAAAAATATTCAACAGACAAACATTTTGAACCCCTTTTAACAATGGTTTGTGTAATTGACTATTATTTAGCGGAAAGTCAGCTGCAAAAACTCTAACACTGGATTACTCATTTTAAATTATATGCAAAGGGTTTTGTATAAATGTGGAGAATCAAGGGAAGATGAGAATAAGCCATGTATGAAGAAAGAATATGGGATTTAAAATCTGAAGGGCTGAGTTTGAGATGCAGCTCCATCCCCTTGTTCACTATGACACTGGGTCAGATACTTAACAATTCTGAGCCTCAGTTTCCTCATCAGCAAATTGGTGATGATAACCATCTAAAGGGCTGAGAGAGGTTAAGCTGAATAATAAAATGGGCTTTTTGATAGTTTATTGTCTCTAAGGTAAGACTTTTCCTGTGTACAAACTCTGTGAATAAGTCCCAAGGATACCTGGGACACATTCCAAACTTGCTGGCTGTACCTTAGGGAGTCACTCATATATGCACTAAATATCTTTTAGGCTTTCAAAAACATACTCCTCATAATCAAGTAGTTCACCATCTAGTGAACCTGGGTTGGGGAAAAAGCCTTATAACTAGGACAATGGGGCAAAGACGAACCATCCCCTGAGTGATGTTACTTATAAATGCATAGTGTTGTTTTCGATCAGATAACAAGTTGGAATCATAAAGTTGATATTAGCTATATGGTCTAGTTTTCTCTGGGCTTTTAATCATGCAGAAATATGAGAAAGAAGGAAGAAAGATCCAAGCTGCCAGGTATTGATTGTTTGGATTGTGAAGAGAAAAAGTACTGCTAGGAGGAGCAGTTATCTGCACCTAATTTGAAAGCCTAAGAGGTGGAAGAGACACCTGTCCCTCTCTCTTTGTTCACTCAGCCAACACTCTGAGTCCCTATTCTCTGCTCTGTCTTCTGTTAAGTTCCAGGAATTCAAAAGCAGAGCCTCTGCCCTTGTGGTATGCTCTGTCTGACTGGGAGGCACAGATGGAAATCACAATACAGGATGCCTGTCAAGCTACGTACAAAACCTGTGAGCACTGGGGCAGAGCAGTCAGTTTTATTTTGGGGGGTCATGAAGTCTATTCTTGGTCTTAAAAAATGATCTGAGGTCACCAGAAATTTAAGACTTTTCCAGGAAAATGAGAATTAAACAAAAACATAGGATGTGAAGAAATTATTTAACATACATAGAAACAGTGCATGAAATGGGAGAATATGGTGAAAGGGATCAGAGTTAGAGAATTTAGTGGCTTCAGTAGTCTAAGTGAATGGTCAGCAAACTATGGCCCATGGGCTGGCCCACTACTTGTTTTAGTAAATAAAGTTTTATTGGAACACAGCCACACCCATAGTTTATGTATTATCATTAGTTGCTTTCAAACTACAACAGCAGAATTGAGGAGTTGTGAAGAGACCATATACCCACAGGTATAAAATAAGAGTAGTTTGCTGAATCCCGGTCTAGGTAGTAAATGACAGAGGAATGTACTAAAGAAGTAGTAGTATGCCAGGAAGAGAAAGAGAAAGATTTGTGAAGCATGTTAGAGAGAGATTTTTTTTTTCCAAGAATATATTTATTAGTATTGCTTTTTGCCTTGTATTACATATCTCTGTAAAAGTAGTAGATATGTACTATAAATAATTTAAATAATGCAGTACATATAAAGTAGATAGTAAAAGAAATTTCAAATAACAAAATGTATGACGAGAATGTGAATGTCTTCAGAGGAAATTATTGCTAACAGTTTGAGGTACATCTTTTAAAAAAACTTTTTCATTCATATACATTTATTCATATTCATTTATTTCTTTTATAATTTGAGCCATTTCATTTTTTTTTTAAATATTTTATTTACTTATTTATTTGTCAGATAGAGAGAGCACAAGCAGGCAGAGTGGCAGGCAGAGGCAGAGGGAGAAACAGGCTTTCCCCTGAGCAAGGAGCCTGATGCAGGACTCCATCCCAGGACCCTGGGATCATGACCTGAGCTGAAGGCAGTGGCTTAAACTGAGCCACCCGGGCTTCCCTAAATTGAGCCATTTTATACAGACTATTCTGTAATCTGCTTTTATCACTGAATTGTAAATCACAAACCTCTTTCTTTTTTTTTTCCCATTTTATTTTATTTTATTTCTTTTCAGTTTTCCAAAATTCATTGTTTAGGTACCACACCCAGTGCTCCATGCAATTTGTGCCCTCCTTAATACCCACAACCAGGCTCACCCAACCCCCCACCTTCCTCCCCTCTAAAACCCTCAGTTTGTTTCTCAGAGTCCACAGTCTCTCATGGTTTGTCTCCCCCTCTGATTCCCCCAACTCACTTCTCTCCACCTCCCAATGTCCTCTGTGTTATTCCTGATGCTCCACAAGTAAGTGAAACAATATGATACTTGTCTCTCTCTGCTTGACTTATTTCACTCAACATAATCTCTTCCAGTCCCATCCATGTTGATAAAAAGGTTGGGTATTCATCCTTTCTGATGGAAGCATAATACTCCATTGTATATATGGACCCCATCTTTATCCATTCATCCATTGAAGGGCATCTTGGTTCTTTCCACAGTTTGGCAACTGTGGCCATTGCTGCTATGAACATTGGGGTACAAGTGGCCCTTCTGTATATAGATAAAGATACTGCATCTGTATCTTTGGGGTAAATACCCAGTAGTGCTATTACAGGGTCATAGGGTAGCTCTATTTTTAAATTCTTAAGGAATCTCCACGCTGTTTTCCAAAGTGGCTGCTGCTTGCATTCCGACCAACAGTGTAAAAGGGTTCCCCTTTCTCCACAACTTCTCCAACATTTGTTTCTTGCCTTGTCAATTTTTGCCATTCTAACTGGTGTGAGGTGGTATCTCATTGTAGTTTTGAATTTCCCTGATGAATGATGATGGACATTTTTTCATGTGTCTGTTAGCCATTTGTGTGTCTTCTTTTGAGAAGTGTCTGTTCATACCTTCTGCCCATTTTTTGACTTGATTATTCGTTTTAGGGGGGTTAAATTTGAGAAGTTCTTTATAGATCTTGGATATCAGCCCTTTGTCTGTAGTGTCATTTGCGAATATCTTCTCCCCTTCCATGGGTTGCCTCTTTGTTTTTGTTGACTCTTTCCTTTGTTGTGCAGAAGCTTTTGATCTTGATGAACCTCTTTCCATGTCATGACATGTAATGTATATCTATCTCATGCCCATTAACAGTTTTATATTTTAAATATCCTTTTGTAGAGAAATCCAATTTAATTATTCATTCATTCACTAGATACTTATTGAGAAATGTAGTGTTTTCTGTGGAATTGTCTACCTAGTACCTTCCCCCACACATATATTCATGTGCTGTGAGCTGCTCCTTCCACATCCATTTGTGTACCAACCATGCTGGTATCATACTCATAAAATTTCATCCTCTCTCTTGGCCTCAGTTCTTTTGTGCAAGTGTGGGTCAGGATTGCAGTGGGAGCTGTAGGCCTCTGAAGGGTTGGCTAGTACTGGAGTTTCTCCTTCCAAGATGATTCACTTATATGGTCTTTTGGCAGAATTCCTTAGCTCCTCACCACATGGAACTCCCGAAAAAACCTCTTGAGTATCCCTATAACTTTGTAGCTGGCTTTCCCCATAGCAAATGATGCAAGAGAGCAAGACAGAAGCTGAGATATATTCTGTGACCTGGGCTCAAAAGTCATATATCATCATTGCCGCAATATCATATCACTTACACAGGTCAGCTCTATTCAACATGGGAGAGTACTACAATAGGACATGGAAACTAGGAGATGGAATTCACTAGGGGTCATTTCAGAGGCTGACTACAACAGGCCTTTGAGAAAGAAGTTAGACCTTCCCTAGATTCTCTTCTCCTTCTGACTGGAAACTAGATATGGAGCCCCATTCTAGAACATAAAGATGGTGACAACCCCTTATGGATTGCAGAAGCACAAGATGGGATGGTTATGTATCCATGAATCAGATTCCTCTAATCAAATTAGAAGAGGAGGTCTGGGCATCCTCTAGGTAACAGTGGTCTCATGATATCAGCTCTTGATATAATAACTGAATGGATTTAGGGACGGCCTTCCCCTGAAGACAGGATTTGAATGTGAAATATTTGATACATACATTAAATATTTTCTGCATGGTTCAGATCTTTAAACCAGGGGGCATGTTTGAGTCACAGAGACCTTGGAAGCCAGAGATATAGAGACTTGTCTCCTCTGGAGACATTTGCTAATGTTCTTTTTGTTTTTTTCTTTTTAATGTTCTTTTTTTTTTTTTTTTTTTTTTTATTTGAGAGAGAGACAGAGACAGAGAGAGCACAAGCAGGGGGAAAGGCAGAGGGAGAAGGAGAAGCAGACTTCCAGCTGAGCTGGGAGCCTAACATGGGGCTCCATCCCAGGACCTAGAGATCATGACTGGAGCAGAAGGCAGACGCTTAACTAACTGAGCCATCTAGGCGCCCCCACTCATATTCTAAGGTAATAAAGAGCTTCCCTCTTTTCTTTGGAGGCTATTTGTTTACATTTCAGAATAAAATTCCCTTCTTCTCTCCAGAGGGGAGAATGGTCATACGTACCAGTAGCACCTGCCTAAGCTCCAGGTTTCACAATTTTGAGACTTGATGTGTCCTGTGATGCATCCCTGCCACATGTGCAGTAACATCTGGCTTTCATTCATTTTGCCACACAGAGACGGCGGGGGGAGGGGGGGAACTGGTGCTAAAACACTGTCTAGCTGTTTTGTTGTAAGTAATAAAGGGTATCTTTCATCCTAAAAAATTTTTCTTTCTTCTGTCTAGATATCTATATCTGTATCTGTATTCACAACTATATCTACATCTTTATCAATACTGGGATGAGCTAACTTGTTAGCTTGCAAGTAGGATAAACTATCTGGCCTTTGACAGTTTTTAACAATTAAAAACAATATTATGCCAATAAATTGGGAAACAGGTGAAATGAACAGATTCCTTCAGAGACACAAACCACCAAATTCAA
Organism: Lontra canadensis; assembly: GCF_010015895.1. NCBI lineage: Eukaryota > Metazoa > Chordata > Mammalia > Carnivora > Mustelidae > Lontra > Lontra canadensis. The sequence goes on from NW_022631008.1 coordinate 18,226,578, forward strand.
TAAGGAAGAAATAAATAAATAGACTTTTATCCTAAAAAATGGAATTTATAGTTAACAACCATCCTACAATGAAAACTTCAGTCTCAGATGACTTCACTGAAATCCCTCCAGACATTTAAGGGAAAAATAGAGAACCAATGCTCTGCAAACTCTTCCAAAAAACTAAATAGGAGGGGCTCTTCCCAATTCATTTTATGAGGCAAATTTTCTTTGATAGCAAGACATTACCAAAAAAAGAAAACCACAGATAGCTAGCTATTCCTCATAAATGTAGATGAAAACCTTTAAACAAAAGTTTTTGTGAATACAATAAAAATATGTGGAAAAGATAATGCATCATGAGAAAGTGGTGTTTATTCCAGAAACAGAAAATTGATTTAACATTTGAAAATCAATCACTGTGATAAACCGCTTTAAAAAACTAAACAAGAAAAATCATAGGATTTTCTCAATAGATGCAGAAAAGCATAGGAGAAAACTTTGGGTTACATGACACTTTCTTGATATGACACAAAAAGCACCATCTATTAACAAATTGACAAACTGAACTTCATCAAAATTAACCTATTTTCCTTGCAAGAGGTGTTACTTGGAGAACAAAAGACTAGCTATATTTGCTAGTAGAAAATATTTGCAAATAAGATATGTTGGATAAATAATCTGTAGACAAAATACAAAAGAACTTTCAAAACTTAATAGTATGAAAACCACCTACAAAAATAAGCAAAAACATTTGAACAATTAAAAAGATTTAAAATGGCAAATATGCACATGAAAATGTTCAACATCATTAGTAATTAGGGAAATGTAAATTAAAACACTACATACCTATTAGAATGGCTAAACTTAAAATGATTGATTTGGGAGAAGGTATTTGAAAAATGGAACTCTCATACACTGTCGATGGGAATATGAAATGGTACAACCACTTTTGGCAAGAGCTTGACAATTCTCATGAAGTTAAACTAACCATTCATATGATTCAAACATTTCATCTGTAGGTATTTACCAAAAGAAATTAAGTAGGTCTCCACACAAAGACCTGTATGCAAGTGTTGGTAACAATATTATTTGCTGTAACTAAAACCAGGAAACTGATCAAATGCCCATCAAAAAAGGGAGTGAATAAATAAACTATTGAATGTATTATAGTATAAACTCTTCAGTAATACACTTGGAATTATATTTGGTGATATCTGCTTCTCCAGCAGAGGAAAACATAGGAGACACTAGAGTAGAAGACAATTCAGAAACAAAACAAAACAAAACCTTTGGAGAGCAGCTTATAGCAACAAAAGGTTGTTAGCAGTTGCAAGAATAATGACTTCAGTAGGGAGTGCCAGTAGAGGGCCATGTTACTGAGGCTGGGACATACCATGTAACATACTTTCATACACAAAATGAAATGTAGCATTGAGGTGGGCTCATTTGAGAGCATTTGGTTTACTGTGCTATTCTATTGGATATTATCTGTGTTATTGGCTTTCCTTTTCTTCTGTTTATTTATTTTTTTTAAGATTTTATTTATTTGACAAAACAAGAGATGGAAAAAAAGAGAGAGCACACAAGTGTGGGGAGGCAGCAGAGGGAGAAGCAGACTTCTGCTGAGCAGGGAGCCTGATGCGGGGCTCCGTCCCAGGACCCTGAGATCATGACCTGAGCAGAAGGCAGATGCTTAAACCACTAAGTCACCAGCCACCTCTCCTTTTCTTTCTTTTTTTTTTTCTCCTTTTCTTTTAATAATAATCATGTTTCTATATTGTGTCCATTGAATTTAGATTTGAGGATTTGGTGTAGAGTTCAGATATGCTGGTTTTTCGAGTAAGGACTCTAATAAAAGACTAATCCCTTTTGTGAGTAATTTAAGCCTTCTGTGGTAGAAGTGAATCAGAAATAAATATATATGTATATTTGTGTCACAGTCTATTTACTTGAGCTATGGGATTTTAAATGATCAAATATTATCTTTGCCCTTTGAAATTTTGATGACCTAATTAGTCAATATTAATCATGGTTCAATTAGTCCAGTCTTTTATTTTTTTTTTAAAGATTTATTTATTTATTTATTTATTTGACAGAGAGAGAGGAAGAAGTAGGCTTCCTGCCTACTGCCTATCACAAGTAGGCAGAGGCAGGCAGAGAGAGAGAAGAGGAAACAGGCTCCCCACCAAGCAGATAGTCCAATGCTGGACTCAAATCCAGGACCCTGAGATCATGACCCGAGCCGAAGGCAGAGGCTCAGCCCACCGAGCCAGCCAGGCATCCTATTCCAGTCTTTTAAAGTCAAGAACACAACTCCATTTTGAATGGCGTATGCTAGCATCAAATACCAGAAAACCTTGCTTTCTAGATACAGGAGGTTTCCGCTCCAGTAATATAAAATCAAATGCAGACTTTGGCTTATGTGCCATAGTTTTCTTACCTTGAGCTGGAGAATGACATTTATAAAATAAATTCCTTTATAGAACAGTTAACAGTTTTGGTTTCTTCCTGTCAAACCAATTACATAATTTTCTTCTAAATACAAAAGAAAAGAAAAACTCTAGGCAGCTTAGACCTGACCCATATTGATTGCATTCCATGACTTTGCTTTTAACTTTCTAATGGGTTAGGAAATAAGGACAAGAAATTGGCTTAATAATGTTTTTATCCTATAGTGTTCCTGGTACTCCTTTGTCAAGATTTGTGTTTGATTTTTCACCACCTACTTTGTTGCTGGCTTTCTAGCAGTCTGTATTCCCAGAACTGTTGTTTGATATAATCCAATATAATCCCTTGGATCTGGTATGGCCCCTCCTCTGAAAACTTATATCATGGTCATAATTTTATTTCAGAGACCTCAGTTTCATGCTATGAGAAAAACAAAGAAAGCAAAGAAAAAAAATGTAGGCAAACATTTTGAAAATAAATGCTATCAACCACAGAGAGTATTTGGTGATGTTACATATAATTTTATGTAAACTATTACCACTAAAGGAAAGCCAATAAAAACAATGCCCTGACAAGTTTGGATCTATTAACCTCTTCCTGAGAGGAAATTCAAAGACAATCTCAGGCATCTCCAGCAGAAGGAGAATCTAAAAGAGATAATCTATATATAACCACATTTGTGACTAAAATTTACATGTTGGATTCAGATTATTCCTTGTACAGTTGGATATAAAAAACTGTTAGCAACTGGTATCAGAGTTTTTTTGATTTTATTGAGGAAATGGTTTGATAGAATCACCAGAATTGGAAATGAGATCCTAAGAGGATGGATTATTAGAAGCCAAACAAACAATGGAAAAAGTTTAACTTCTGTTTATCATAAACAACAATTTGCGGGAAGGAGAAAGAGCATAACAGAGAGAAAGAGAAAAAAATGTAGGTAAACATTTTTAAAAGCAGAGATATCTCTAATGTTCATTATTCTGAAATGAAAACTCCCTGCTCTATGTCCCCAAATCCTCAATAAAGCTCTGAGAATCCTGTTTTACAAGTTGAGAGACTGATTTCCAAAAATGGGTTTGTATTGGTTTCCTATTGCTGCTGTGACAAATTACCACTAGTGGCTTGAAACAACACACATTTATTATCTTACAATTCTGGAGCTCTGAAGTCCATAAATGGGTCCTACAGAGTGATATGAAGATGTCAGCGGGGCTGAAGGCCCTAGGAGTAATTTGTTCCTTGTCTATTTTTAGGTTCTAGAGGCTTTATTTCCAACCTAATGGCATCACATCTTCAAATCTCTCTCTCTGTTCTCTGCTTTTTGTCTTTAAGTCTTCTCAGACCGACTCTCCTGCTTCCCTTCTTCCATTGTAAGGACTCGTATGATCACATTGGGCTCACCTACAAAATCCGGGTTAATCTCTCAAGATCTTTATTTACAACTGCAGAGCAAGGTTACATATTCACAGGTTCTGGAAATTAGTTATGTGGACATCTTTGGGAGCCTGTTACTTTGTCTACCACAGGGCCCCTTTTGGGAAGAACAGAATGTGCAAGTGGAACACTTTCATGATCTCTAAAATGAACCAATTCAGAGGAAGCAGGAAGCCTTGAAGCCAGAGGGAATCGTGAGAATGTACCTTTCATACTTTTTGAGCAGGACAATAGCATGATCATAGTATCTGTGCTTTGGGGAGATAATTTTGTGATAATATGAAAGAAGGATTGTAGCATAAAGATAAATAACAAAATAGTTAACAGTTCAAGAGAACAATAGGTTTGTCACAAAGCAGTACATGATTAATCACCAAAAGAATTCTAAAGACAATAACTGCTATTGGAATTTTTTAAAATGTAAATTTGGATAATGGTGATTAGTGAAACTGTTCTAATGAGGCCAAGGACATGCATTTGATTTTTTTGTGGGTCAGAATGTTCCATGGCCTAGTTAAACACAGCCACAGAAGTGTGGGTGAGTAAGAAAAGTAAGAAAACAAGGTAGAGTGGTACTAACATTTCATCTCTACTGGAAAAAAAAATCCCAGTTTTATGTTCTTCTGATAAGTTAGTACTTTACATATTGAAGATGGTACTTTAGTCATATAGTTAGACAAAATAGGTTTTATAAGAGTCATGCTTCTGTAACTATGAATACATTTAATTTTCTGATCATAGATACATTCTAAAGATTTGTGTAAATAAAATTTACATAAACCCTCTAATATTCCAAATATATTTCTTACATGAACTTTATGAAAAATCAGTGTGCAATTTTGCTCCCTAAAGAGAAAATTTATATAAGAATAATTGTAATTATTCTTTGTAGTAATAATACAAAGTTTGCTTGATGAACACAAATTTAGGTCAAGAATTAGGAGAGCCCAGTGGTATACATACAATAATGGCTTTGAAATGTAATAGTAGATCTGAGTCTTAACTCTGCTTTTAATTAGTTGTATGATTTTACATAATTTACCTTTCTGAGTCATTGGTTCTGTTTTATGAAGATAATAATGCCTACTATTAGGATTATTTTGAGGATTAGAGATTATTTGTATATTATAGGAGTAGCACAGATGGTATTTTTATTAGCTATTATCCTAATTCAAGTGTTCAACATTAGTAACCTAATACATCTGTCTCCATAATAGGGACACACTTGCTTTTAGGACCAGAGGGATTAAATTTAAAATATGATTTTAAACGATCTTGTAATTGTCTTTTGTCTCATCATTTAAAAAGTATTTTCCCTCTTTTTTCTGTCTTCCATTGTTGTTAAGACTGTCAGCTGTCTGCCCAATTTTCTTTCCTTTGTTGGAAATTTGTCTTTTCTCTCTAATTGACAAGTGCAAATCACAAATGATATGTGGGTAATGTGAATAGTTATAAATGTCATGGTTTGAACATGGTGAAAATGAACCAATTGCTCATAGGCACATAAAATTTTTGCTGATATTAAAGAGAATTTTTTTCTTTTGACACTTTGTAGAAAATCACATAGTGAACATATTTCTCAATACTTACTTTCCAAACTACCTTAAAATAGCTCCTCATCCTCCATTACTTTATACTCTTACTCATGTAGTTTTCCTCGTAAGACTGACTGCTTCTTGACACTGAATTTTATATGTATATATTGTCTGTCTGCCCACCCCACGAATACCCATAATATTAGTTGCTCTATCACACCAACTACCTTGGTGTTTAGTGGCTTTGTTCATAATAAGATTTCTGAGCATATTTTTATCCATAACCAAATACCACAGGCTGCGTGGCTTAAGCAAAAAGTAATATATTCTTAGTCTTCTGGAGGCTAGCAGTCCAAGATCGAGTTGTCCACAAGTTTGGTTTTTCCTGAGGCCTCACTCCTTGGCTTGAAGATGGCTACCTTTTTGGTGTGTTCTCATGTGGCCTTTTCTCTGTGTATGCACATCCCTCCTATGAGAACACCAGTCACACTGGATTTGGATCCCAAGTAAGTTATCTTACTTTAACTTAATTATTTTTTAAAGACCCTATTTCCAGATATAATCACATTCTGAGGCACTGGGAGTTCAGGCTTCAATATATGAACCTGGAAGGGACGCAGTTGACTCCATAACACTGAGAAAGGGAGTGTCATGAGCTTAGTTTCAGCTCAGGGTCACACAAGTCAGAATAGTAAGGAGAAAGGAAATGATACTCAGAAGAAGATAGGAGAAAAAGCGCTAGTTATTTTAAAAAACAACAACAAGACATTAATAGTCACCATGTGTTTCCTAAGGAGAACTTGAAAGGCAGCTGGTCTGTGTTGCTAGTTACTTGTGGATATAAAAGCTCTGGGTTTTTTTTTTAGGAATGAATAAATAGTTTCAGCTATTTAAAAAAGGCAACAAAAAGCTTTACCAAAATATTTTATCACCTTTACTCTCTATTTCTCTTGCCACTTTTTTTAAATTTGCCTCTTCTTTTATTTAACTGTTCAAAGTTGTTTTTAATGTAGGTCTTTATGTAGAAAATACAATTCAACCGTATATGGAAGTGTTTCTGTGTTTTCATGAAACTGATTACTGGGTTTATGTTAGGCTTTCTTTCTTCCTTTCTTACTTCCATTCTTCCTTCCTTTTTTTTTTTTACTGTGTATTTATTGAGTGCCTACCTTATATCAGCCTTTGTGGTAAGAATTGAAAATTGAAGGAAAATTCTATTGCAGTAAAGCTTTGGAGGTCTTATATATCTGTGAATATTTTATTATGACTTCAAACACATTTTAATAGCTACATAGAAAATTCTAGATTCTAACTTCTTGCTCTTTAACACTTTAGAGACATTTCTTCACCATCTTCTTGCATCCGTTGTTGCTACTGAAAAATCCGAAGTCAGCTTAATTCTTATTACTTCGTATATTATCTGTTCTTCCTCTTTTTAAACTTTTAAAAATGCTCTCTTCATCTATGATATTAAATAGTGTTACCCCAATATGTCTCAGGGTAGATTTTTACTTTTTTTCTTCTTTTTAGTACATTATGGGTCTTTTCAACCTGACATATTTTACCTTTTTTGAAAAAGATTCTAGAAAATATATCTTCATTATTTCTATAAATGTTTCCTTCTAGCCAAAGGCTTTGAGAAGCAGCCAAGTAAGCATTGAGAATTCATTTGATCCATTTTCTTGGAATATTTTATTCATAAGGTTCATTATATAGATTATGTTTCTCTTTTTCTAAATCCAATCATACAAAATGATTCTGTAATGAATGATAATGTACATGCTTTCTGTTTTCAGTTTTCAGAATCAACATATAGACAAAGAATGAAAGAACTAATAACTGTTAGAGAACAAAATGCAAATTCACTGAAACTTGACAGTAAAATAATGGTACATCTGACTAAGGTTGGGAAGGGGAAGGAGGAAGGGAAATATAATGAGGTACAGAAAGAAGTACTAGTTTTTTTTCATATATGGTAGTTAGGAGTTAAGTAATATAATAAAAATGATGGGGAAGGGAATGTGTAGGAGTGAGCTCAACTTTTCTGGAAGAGAGAACAGTTGATAAAAGAAACAGAGGTGTAAAGGCACAAGCACATTGTTATATGCTTATATTGTTGACCTCCAGAAGATAATCTAGAATCCAGATAATCTTTGTTATAACAAAGATAACCTCTAGAAAAAGTAAAGTCAGAAATGGTACAAAATAATTGTTGTCTGTGAGGAGTGGGCCTGGGGGTGGAAAAAATTGTTTTTTATTTTAAGCCCTTCTATATTTTTAAACTTTTTGTTTTTGTGTACATCTATTACTTTTATGATAAGAATAAAATAAAGATTTTTTATTTATAAAGAAGTTTCTGCTCTCCAGGGGAAAGACAAACATTATCTTCAGAATATATTTTGTGCTTCTGTATTCACATTTTTAAACAGAATATTTTCTGATTATCTTCCGATTACTCTGTCTCCTGATCATGACAGAAGGCTTATTACTATTGAAAAAAAAGAAAAGAAAAGGAAAAAAAAAAGAATGCTAGAATTCATCTGTTTGATTAGGTTAGGATTTTATGGACATTTGTTCTTTCTGCCCAACCTGTAAGTCTTAATTTAAATTTTCCATCTAAATTGTCCTGGACTGTTACCATGGGGACAGGTATGAAAGTTTAAAAATAAAATTTAATAGATCTTTATATTTTGAACCCTCCAATAATAGTAGTGAGGGTTGATTTTCAAGTGCCTCCTGTTAGGATATTTGCTTATATTTTGGCGTCTTTTTGTAATTTCGCGTAGTTACTATTCAGTGCATTTATTTCTTGTGGCAGCACGCTTCTAGACATACTTAAAACTAATTGCCTGAGTCTGAAGGTGAACAGTTTTTCTATTTTATTTGTCCTTGTCCTGGTGAATGAATGTTAGATTTGTTGTTTTTTAACATAGTCTCTAGTCAGCAGGTGAATGTGCTTAGGATACTACTGATCCATGCACGTTCTTGAACTGATATTAAAATGAAATGAATTTTTCAAAGACTATTTTGTCATTAAAAGCTTAAGCAAAATACATAAAGAAAAATAACACAGGATTGCAAATGTCAAGTAACTAATCATGTGGATACTTAGTTGTTTCTTCTCTAATCCTAGATTCCTGTCCTTCTTATTTCCCAATAGTGTTTAGAATGATTTATGTTCACTCTTGTATTTAAGGCTAAGGCATTTACATTACATCACCAAAAAAAGATAATGAACATTTAAAGAAGACCGTTGCCTTCATATCTCAAATCTCAAATTATCCTAGTCAAATAAGTCAAATTCACTCAAATCTTTGAGTATCAAAAGTGTACTCTGTGTCCAGTATTGTGCAAAGTATTATAAAGAATGAAAAAGAAATACTAGTTCCTGTCTTTGGGATTTTAGCCATTTAGCTGTGGTGACAGAATTTAGATAAATGAAATCAATGTAAGGTAAGAATTTATAATATAATACCAATACTCTAGTGTTACAAATATAAGTATTCTAACAGTGCAGAAATGGTGATTCTCAAAGTGAGCCAAGGTAGTAAAAGCTAGTCATGGGAAAAGTATTCCTATCTCAGATTAAGGAATTGTTAAGACTTAGATTAATTATTGAGAAGGAAATGGGCATCCAAAAAAGAGTAAGACTCTGGACATTTGGAAAAAGCATGGCTTATCTTCTCGTTAGAGTATATAGATGCTGCAGGGGGAATAGAGTTGTGTCCTAACAGCTCCTTCCCCACCTCTTCTGTGGTGAAAGCCCCTTGACCCTACTACTGTCAGATTCACTCAAATGATGGTTATGGTAGTTGTAGGTTCCCTGATAATTGTCTTTATGTTATCCCTGACCTTTCAATAAAGACATGTTACAAATGTCAATTTCCTATGTAACTATGGGGTTGATGATGTGCTGGGGAGGATTAACAAGAAGTACCTGACCAATGTTTATGATGAAGTAGATGATGAATGAGCAAAGTTTTTCTCTGAAGTCAAACGGTAGTAGCGCAGGCCACCACTGGGTGAGGACAGTTGTGATCAACAGTAGGTAAGATATCCTTAGGAGGGTCCTCAGCATCAAAGTAGCAGTGCTGGTCTGAGGAAGAAACTGCAGACAGGACACAAGAGCACATGGGAGGTAGCACCTGGAAAATTATCAGAACTCACTACAGCACATTTTGGAAGGGAGGTGGTTTCTAGCAATGAAACCAGCAGAGGTTCATTCCTGTGTATTTTGGGCCATATTTGTGACCATCATTTATTCTGCAGGTTGCACTGATTCCTATTTGTGTTTTTATCACAACAAATAGGAAAGCTATCTTGTGTCCCAAGTCTTAATGAAATTCTGAGTAGTTGTAGGTATTTTGAATCCAGGGATAGAAAATAGTAATGAGCTTAAATTAAGATTTTTTTAAAAACATGGAGATCTTAAGTTCTTAGATCCTCCATTTATACAAGGAGAAGATTGAACAAAATAAGGTCTGTTTTTTTTTCTGGTAGAAATCTATTAGTCAACTCATCCCTGAGCCATGCATATTTTTCATCCATCCTCCAGCGCCAAAGAAAAGATTATTTGATTCACTCTGCCTGTCTGCCCTCAACTCCCAAACTCAACCTTAAAGATGTATTCATGTAAAACTTTAGAAATTGAGTCACTTCATTTAGTTTTCTAAAAGAACATGCTGATGGGGTTTAGTATTCTTTATCTGTGTTTTGAAAAGATTACTACCAAGCAGGATCTATATTTCAACTTTGTTTTCCCCTGTGATGAATCAGTGACAGAAGGCCACCAACTTGGATGATGGCCCTACTACCCAAAATAAATGGAACAAACGTATATTTCCATATAAAGGAAATACATATTGACTGTAGAAAACATTACAGAATAAAGTATGAAGAAGACAAAAATCCATAATCTAAAAACATTGTCCAGAATCCCATGTTTTGTAAATAACAAGAGGTAATATTTTCTACATTTCAGTTCTGATGGTTTCCTATGCCGAGGTAGAGTTATTAACACACTTAAACATATATTTAATGTGTATGTGTGTGTGAATATATATATATATATATATATATATAGTGTGTGTATAAATATAAAATGTGTGATATATATATATAATGTGTATATATATATAGTTTTATTTAACATGAAAACTTAAGTATTTTCTTATGTTTCTTATCTTAATATACTTAATATTCTTTGTGACTGCCAAATTTATCGTATCCCTGTACTATATTTTATATGATTTTTTTTCCTATTGTTGTATCTTTAGCTTATTTCCATTCTTCTCTATCTTAAAAAAAAGCTATAAAGAATATTTTCAAATACATGTCTTTGACTATATATATAATGGTTTCTTTGGTTTATCTATACAAAAGGGAGTATATGGGTCAAAAATATGAACATATTTAAGCTCTAGAATAAATAACGTCAAAGTATCCTTCCAAAAAAGTTTTACCAGTTTACTTACTACAAAAGTATGAGTGCTTGTCCTCACATGTTCTTGCTATGGAACATGTAATATGTCATCTTGATAGATGAAAACATTATTTTATTGTAATTGTATTCTGTACTTCTTTGGCTATATTTTTATGTTTGTTCATTGGGAAAAATCGGTTGCTTTCTTATTATTAAATTTTGAGAATTCTTTATATATTCTGAGTACAAATCCTTTATCAAATATGTGATTTGCGGGCACCTGGATGGCTCAGTCATTAAGCGGCTGCCTTCGGCTCAGGTCATGATCCCACGGTCCGGGGATTGAGGACCACATCGGGCTCCCTGCTTGGCGGAAAGCCTCCTTCTCCCTCTCCTGCTCTCCCTGCTTGTGTTCCCTCTCTCTCTCTCTGTCAAATAAATAAATAAATAAAATCTTTAAAAAATATATGTGATTTGCAAGTGTTTTTCCATTTTGTAGCTTTTCTTTTCATTCTCTTGGCATGTTTTGAAGAACTTCATTAATGTACTAGTATTTGATGGCTTTGTATCACTTGACTTAATTTTAAAAGGGGGAGAGAGGGAGGAGAGTGAAGTGGGGGAGAGAGAAAGGTGAAGGGAGGAGAGATGGGAGAGAAGAAAACTGGTTGTTTTAGGTTGAGTTACATGCTCATTTATGGGCCAGGGAAAGATGGCACTTTGATATTTTCACAAAGAACGTAATGCGTATTCATCAAAAAGTATAAGAAAAGGGCAATGGTATGTGATTTTATCTGATAAAAGCTATGGGCCCTTTGGGTAGAAAATGCACAAATGCAATACATAATATATATCTTTTCATACAAATACATTCACAAAAATGGTCAGGATAAGAACACTGGTTTGATAATTCTGAAAATACAACTACATAGTTTATAATTTGGTTTATTATAATTGAGCAATCTGACAATATCCTAAATTTGACTCAGGTTATAGTACTGTTTTTCTTTTGGAAAAGCTTCTGAAGCATAGAGAATTCCTCTTGGATACTTAAGCCTTTCACTAGGCTATATCTTAAAATGGCTACTTGCTTTTTCATTTTTACTTAAAGGCATTATAAATCCTTTCAGGTTTCAGGCACTTAAAAAACCTTTCTAGGGACACCTGGGCAGTGCAGTCAGTTAAGCATCCAACTTTTGGGTTTGGCTCAGGTTGTGATCCCAGGGTCATGAAGTCAAGCCCTGCATTGGGCTCTGTGCTCAGAACAGTTGCTTGAAATTCTTTCTCCCTCTCCCCTTCCTCCACCCCCCACGGTCTCTCTCTCTCTAAAATAAATAAAAACATCTTTAAACAATTTCTAGGTAACTTTGATTCTATTTTTGATTCTTGTAATTCTCAAGTTGGACTATACTATCTCATTCATGAGTCACATTTGTACTTATTTTCTTTGTTAATTTCATCTATGTAGATCCCTTCAGTTATCACTTGTTTTACTATCTAGATATTCCATAACATCATTTCAATAATATATTGCTTCTTTTTTTTTTTAAAGGTTTTATTTATTGACAGAGATCACAAGTAGGCAGAGAGGCAGGCAGAGAGAGAGAGAGAGAGAGGAGAAAGCAGGCTCCCTGCTGAGCAGAGAGCCCCATGTGGGACTCCATCCCAGGACCCTGGAATCATGACCTGAGCCGAAGGCAGAGGCTTTAACCCACTGAACCACCCAGGCGTCCCTCAATAATATATTGCTTCTATCCAGTCAATATGATTGAATGATTCCTATCATTTAATGATTTGAATAGTTTTCCTGCAGAATTTAACCTGTTCTACTCTTATTTAGTAGTTGCTAATATCAGTGAGACCCACTCTAAAACTATCGGTCTGGGTCTCTGGGTATTGCAAAGAAGAGCATGACACAAACGAAGTTAGGGTATTTATTTACAACCCTTAGGCTGTGTATTTTCGTTCTCAGAACTTCATTCTCATGTAACTGCATTGGCCATATTCTCCATAGCTGGGACATGGCTTAAATGTTTATCTGGTTTTTATTTCCATTTAATAACCAGCCCTTTATTTATTTATTTATTTATTTATTATTTATTTGACAGACAGAGATCACAAGTAGGCGGAGTGGCAGGCAGAGAGAGGAAAGGAAGCAGGCTCCCTGCTGGGCAGAGAGCTCAATGTGGGGCTTGATCCCAGGACCCTGGGATCATGACCTGAGCCGAAAGCAGAGGCTTTAACCCACTGAGCCACCCAGGTGCCCCCACTTTTTTTTTTTTTTTAACAGTCCTTCCTCTAAATACAGTTATATCTCCAGCCAAAGACAATTCCTCTTCCCCTCACATTAAATATAAACTAATTCCAAAGACACCATATGATTATAAAACAAAATATTTCTTTTAAATAGTATATGATATCTGTAATTACTTCTCTTATTTTCTGTTCTGTGTCCTCACTATATTGTATGGTACTCAATCAGATCTTGTCCTCTAGGTGTCACACTTAAAATTTTCTCTTAATTTTTGCTTCTTATTCTACAATCCTTCAATAAATCAAATGACTAAAAAAATTCTCCTTGAGAACAGATGATAATCTTCCTGTACTTCTAGGACATCTATCCCTGGGGAAAAACTGACTCCCTACTTGTTCTGCTTTCTTCTCTTGCCTTGATTTATTTATTTTTAATGGAAAATTTTCTCAGTAGGGTAATATCATTATTATTTAAAAAAAATTTTCCTCATATTTTATTGGGATTAATTTGTTGGCCTGTGGAGACTTGATCTTAGGGGATGATATTTTAAAATTCTTTAAAAAGCTGACTTTTGCCTGCAGACTGCATCCTAGTTAGAGATAAACCTGATAATAATACTATTAAAGAAATGCTAGTTTAAAGAAATCTTCCTTTAGTTTTCCTAAGTGATGGAAAATTGAGTTAGTTGGAATTTCCTTAAACATAATTTCCCTTTATGTAAATCTTTCTTAATTGCAACCCATCAGAATTAGTCTAAAGAAAGTTCAGATTGCCTCCTCTTATAGAAGACTTAAATAACCTTATTGTAATTATTTTAAAGTTTATTTCAGATTTCTTCTTTTTCTGATGCTTTTGTGAATTAAACTTTACATATTAAATGCAAACAATATTTTGGGGTACATTTTTAATATTTAAAAATTTTTATTTTATTTTTATTTTACTGAAAAAAAAAAGTCCTATTTTGATATATTGTTAAAAATGATATCTTTGGGGGCACCTGGGTGGCTCAGTGGGTTAAAGCCTCTGCCTTCAGCTCAGGTTATGATCCCAGGGTCCTGGGATCGAGCCCCGCATCGGGCTGTCTTCTCAGCGGGAAACCTGCTTCCCTTCCTCTCTCTCTCTGCCTGCCTCTCTGGCTACTTGTGATCTCTGTCTGTCAAATAAATAAATAAAAATCTTTAAAAAAAATGGTATTTTTGTTAATTTGTGTTTAAATACCATGAGAACTGTGTGAATATGACTTAATCAACCTTGCTTTAGCTTACCTTGCCTAGTAAAGATAATACTATAAAGCAGAAATAATTTCAGTATTATATTCCTATAGATCAGTTTCATCAGAGACGATAGTCTGCTTGCCTGGGGCAACCATTTGCTTATTAAATAAGAATTTACTTATCAAGATTCATTTGAAGACCCTCATTTTCTGTAATTAACCAATTTGGAACTATTATATCACAAACTTTGGTCAATCCTAACCAGTTTCCTGCCTCAAAAACCTTGCTTTAAACCACTTGATCTGAGTCACTTTTCTGACACACTGCTAAGATTCTGCAAAGGCGGTGTTCACCCTATTATAGTGAATTCAAATGAACTTATTTTTCCTTAATTATCAAGTCATTTGGTGATATTTTGTTAAATTCAACAATCTGGAAAAATGATTTCCTGTAGAGGTTCATACAATGTTAGAAATATCCAATGTAGTAGTCACTAACCACATGTGCACTTAAAATGTAGCTAAGCATGACTAAGGAACTAATTTTTAATTCTTTTTAGTATCTTTCGTTTAGTTACTTTAAACTTAAAATTAAATATCCATCTGTGGATAGAGTCTATCATACTGGTTAAGATAGATCTTGGCGGTTTTACTGAGATTTAACTGAGACCCCGTCTTACCACTGTGGCTAAGGCTCTCAAATCCGGAAACAGCGCTGAAGTCCCTGGAGCTCAGTGGTCTCTGCTGTGGTGGGGAAAGGGTAAATTTTGTTCCTCCCCCCCCATTGTAAGAAATGCCAAGTTTATATTCTCTTCCAGGAAATAGAATTTATTATTGGATGTCTTTATTATCTGATAAGATTTGAAAGCTTTTATCCTTGCTGAAAATCTGCTTTGTTGCTAACATCTCTACTATTTGTCTTTGTCTTTGTGTGTGTGTGAGAGAGAGAGACAGAGAGGGACAGAGACAGACACATACACACAGAAAGAGAGAGACATACAGAGAGAGAGAGACGTAAGAAGAAAGAGAAAGGGCATAGGCTCCAATAAGCCTATTTCACTCACCCAGGGGCTAAGGACTATGGGAATTTTTATTCAGGCTAGTTTCATTTAAACAAATATTATCTTATGTTACTTATCAGTGGGAATCTTACAAGACTAAGGCAAGTGTTGACTTACTTTTCCCATGAGAACATGATTATGGAAGATACCTCCTCTCCAGAACTTTTATCTGCGTCACAGATTTTCAGGTCTGTGTACTTGACTGACTCTGACGGACAGGCTGTGTGATGTGGCAGATGCAAGCCAGTCAGACACAAGGTGCATTACATGCTTTATTTAGATGGATTGTTGTTAGACTTTCATAGGTTTATCTCATTCTAAAACCAAGCCCGTGTACCATCTTGGTCAGCTCTTCTGTCTCTAACGTCTTTTCCCTTTAATTCAAGTGACTATCCTTCATAATTTCACCAAGGATAATTTAGATTATAGTGCCACCTTGAGGAAATGTGACATGAAATTGTTAATTTGAGAAGCATGCTGTAATGGAAGGGGAACAAAATCCCAGATATCCAACTTTTGTATTGATTTTATCGTTATGAAGAAGCTTCTAAAAGAAATTCCAACTCCAGCTTGCTTTTTAAAATAATTAATTAATTAATTAATTTTTAAGATTTTATTTATTCATTTGATAGACAGAGATCACAAGTAGGCAGAGAGAGGGGGGGAGCAGGCTCCCCGCTGAGCAGAGAGCCCGATGCGGGGCTAGATCCCAGGACACTGATATCATGACCTGAGCCAAAGGCAGAGGTTTTAACCAACTGAGGCAACCAGGTGCCCCTCCAACTTGCTTTTTAAAAAGATTTCTTTGCTTAGACAAAAAAATGTGAAAAACTTATACCTATCTTTTTTTTTTTCTTAATATATTCCCAATCTCAACTTGAGCCTAATGGCTTTTATTTTATTAGTTCCTTTTGTTTATTTTTTGCCTCTCATTGGTTTCTGCCTCTACTCCTCTTTTGTTTCTTCTGGGTATCCAGAAACCTATGAAATTCAGCTGTCTTCTAAAGTTAAAGCCCCTTTTTAAAAAGATAAGCTTTTTATGGTTGATTTTAAGCCACAAGTCATATCAAGACTGGTCTAAGCTGAAAGCTATTGCCAAAGACTTTTTTAGAAGCTTAGAAAAGATAAACAGACATTTACAGAGGAATTTAAGATAGTTCTTAGAACAGAAAACCCAGGCTCCAGGATCAATATCGGTTGGTTCATATCTTAAGAGGAATTCTAAGTACAAAAATTGGATGAAAAAGAAAGATGGGAAAGACCATACGGTTTGCTTAAGAGGATTCTGAATTACACAGGAAACCAGAAGGATTTAGAAAAGCCACAGAATTGATGAATTAAAAGCTCTCCCAATGGTATTTTTCTTCAGATATCTTAGAAAGTCCTTATTGATAATCAGAATACAGCTTCCTAGCTAAACTGAACTTTACTTCTCCAGTATTTTTTTTTTGTCTAAATCAAGCCCAGGTAGAAGATCACCAGGTTCTTTTTGGACAAAAATTCTACTGATATTGGCAGAATTCTGGGTGATGAACTCATTGAAGTTCAGGTTGATCTTAAACTTTCATAATATCATCTAAAACCAGGAGCTAAGAAATACCTCAAGTCAATATAATAATCAAAAACCAAACAGACAGAGAAGATTAAACATACCTTATACTGGTTCCTGTGACACCAATTCTCCTAGTCAAAAAACCAAGATATAGTGAGTGAGGATATAGACTTCTTTAGGACCTTAAGCACAAATAAACAAGTTATATTAGTACTCTGCTTCCCTTAGGTACCAAATCTCCATACCACTTTATCTTCAATACTAATATTATAATCACATATTCTGCTTTCTTCGGTGGTCCTTTAGATCAACACTATTAATACCTGGTAGCACTCCACCCCTCAACCCCAGGGAAGTTCAACAATTTACTGGGCAGTTCTGCCTCGGGGATTTACTGAGGCACTGTCTTATTTTCCACAGGTTTTTAACTAGAACTTTCAGGATTCTGAATTTTTCTTATACAATGTGTAGGTGATTTTTGCTGTGTTCTCAAGATTAGGTAAACTTGAACATTGACTCCTATTTTTACTTACTCTTTTAGTTTTAAAAAGTTCTATCATTTCCCAAGAAAAAATACAATTTTTTTCCAGAGCAGAGTGCATTATCTAGAACATAATTTGTATTTTAAAATTTAATTTAATCTTAGTATTTTTCATTTTTTAAAAGTTTTTGTATAAATTCCACTTAGTTAACATACAGTGTAATATTAGTTTCACGTGTACAGTATAGTGATTCAACACTTCTGTACAACACCTGGTGCTCATCACAAGTGTACTCATTAATCCCCATCACCTATGTAACACAACCCTCCATCCACCTCCCCTCTGGTAACCATCAGTTTGTGCTCTATTGTTAATAGTTTATTTCTTTGTTTGCCTTTCTCTTTTTTTCCCTTTGCTAATTTGTTTCTTAAATTCCACATCTGAGTAAAATCATATGCTATTTGTCTTTCTCTGACTGACTAATTTCACTTAGCATAATACTCTAGCTCCCTCCATGTCATTGCAAATGGCAAGATTTCATTCTTCTTTTATGGTTAATATTCCATTTTATATTTAATTCCAGTGTAGTCAACATAGAATGTTATGTTAGTTTTAGGTATACAATATAGTGGTTCAATAATTCTACATATTACTCCACGCTTGTTTTATTAAGTGTACTCTTAATCTCCTTCACTGATTTTACCCATCCCCCACCTCCCTTCTGGTAACAATCAGGTTGTTCTCCAGAGTTAAGAGTCTCTTTTTTTTTATTTTTTGGTTTGTTCATTTGTTTTGTTTCTTAAATTCTGCATATGAGCGAAATCACCTGGTATTTTATTTCTCTGACTGACATATTTCATTTAGCATTATATTCTCTGGATCCATCCATATTGTTGCAAATGGCAAGATTTCCATTTTTATTGCTGAGCAATATTCCAGTATGTATCCACATCTTCTTTATCCATGCATCTATGGATGGACACTTGGGCAGTTTCCATAATTTAGCTATTGTAAAGAATGCTGCAGTAAACATAGGGGTACATATACCTTTTCAAATTAGTGTTTTCATATTCTTTGGATAAATACCCAGTAGTGGAATTACTGGATCATATGGTAGTTCCATTTTTAATTTTTTGAGGAACCTCCATACTGTTTTCCACACTGGCTTTCCAGTTTGCTTTCCCACCAACAGTACATGAAGATTCTTTTTCTCCACATCCTTACCAGTACTTGTTGCTTCTTGTGTTTTTGAATTTAGCCATTCTGACAGGTATGGTGTGATATTTCATTGCAGTTTTGATTTGTATTTCTCTGATCATGAGTGACATTGAGTATCTCTTCATGTGTCTATTGGCCATCTGTATGTCTTTGAAGAAATGTTTGTTCATGCCTTCTGCCCATTTTTTAATTGTATTATTTGGGTTTTTTATTTGTTTGTTTTTTGGTTTTTGTTTTTGGTGTTGTATTCTACAAGATCTTTATATATTTCTAATACTAACCCCTTACTGGGTATGTCATTTGCACTCAGCTGGTTGTTTTTTAGTTTTGTTGACTGTTTCCTTTGCTGCACAGAAGCTTTTTATTTTGATGTAGACCAAATAGTTTATTTTTGCTTTTGTTTTCCTTACCGCAGGAAACATATCTAGAAAAATATTTCTATGCCAATGTCAGAGAAATCACTGCCTGTGCTCTCTTCTAGGATTGTATGGTTTCAGGTCTCACATTTAGGTCCCAAATACATTTTGAATTTATTTTTGCATATGGTGTAAGAAAGTGGCCCAGTTTCATTCTTTTTCGCATAGCTGTTCAATTTTCCCAGTACCATTTGTTGAAGAGACTGTCTTTTCCCATTGTATATTCTTGCCTCCTTTGTCAAAGATTAGCTGACCATGTAACTATGGGTTTATTTTCAGGCTCTCTATTCTGGAGAACATAATTTATCTTAAAGGGAATAAATTTTTACTTTTGATAGATTACAAGCCACTCAGAACTTTCCTAGACAGATTATTAAGAGATAACAAGAGTGTTCTGGTTTTTACCAGTTACTGCAAACAATGGGTTCCCAACTTAAAAAAAAAAAAATCATCACATCTATATGACTTACTTCGTCCTTGGTAGCTGAAACTTTTTCCTGAGAATCTAAATATTAACAGCAATTTTCTGACTCAAACACTTCAAAATCCCCATGTTCTATGTCTTCCTAATTATAAATTTTTCTACCTATTGGAACAGGAATGTCCTGTACCAAGAACTGACTATGCCTTGAACAGACTTATTACAAATATCCCTAGAAAATCTTGATTTAATATCATTTATTGATTGGCTCTTAATTCTGAAACTGGAAAATTTAGGCAAGGCATGTCATAACAGATTTCAATGAACTCTTAGAATATAACCTGTTATCATGGGGTGCCTGGGTGGCTCAGTCAGTGTCTGTCTTCAGCTCAGGTCATGATCTCAGAGTCATGGGATAGAGCCCTGCATCAGGCTCCACACTCAGTGAGGAATCTGCTTGCCCCTCTCCCTCAGTCCCTCTTCCTGTTGGTGTGCACACACTCTCTCAAATAAATAAATAAATCTTAAAAAAAAAAAAAGAATATAACCTATTATCAGAAGTAAGTTTAGCCCAAATAGTAGAATTCTGTGTACTTGCCAGAGCTTACAAATTGACAAGAGAAAATAGTTAATATATGTATACTCATACCTGGTAGTCCATTGGAATAATCCATGATTTTGAAATGCTTTAGAAAAACAGGAGATTTTTTTTTAAATTATGGTTACAATACACACATGCACGCACGTGTGCACACACACACACACACGCATGCACACACATATCTTAGTCCATTTGGGAAGGTATAAAAAAATACCATAGGCTGGGTCGCTTAAACAACATTATTTCTCACAGTTCTAGAGTCTGGGAAGTCCCAGGTAAAGGTGCCAGAGGGTTCAGTGTCTAGTGAGGACCTGCTTCTTGGTTTATAGACTTCCATCTTCTCATTATGTTTTCACAGGCCAAACAAGTAAGGAACTCTATGATGTCTCTTTTATAAGAGAATTAATCTGTTTCTAAAGGCCCCACCTCATAATACCATCACATTAGAGATTAAGATTTCAGTATTTAAATTTGGTGGGGGACACAAAAATTCTATACACATCAAAAAATTTACCACTTTAACCATTTTTAAATGTACCGGTCATTGGCATTAAGTGCATGCACAGTGTTGTGCAACCATCACCATGACCTATTGCCAGAACTTTTTTATTATCCCATATAGAAACTATGATCTCATGAAACAATAACTCCTCACTGTTGTCTCCCCCTAGCCCTTGTAACCTCTATTCTAGTTTCTGTCTCTATGAATTTTTAGGTACCTTATGTAAGTGGAATCATATGATATTTTTCCTTTTCTGTCTGGCTTATATCATGTAGCATCATATAATATATTAATGTAAACATATTAATATAACATAAATCTATTTTCTACAGTGGCTGCATCATTTTACATTCCTACCAGAAAAGCACCACTGTGTAAAGCACTACTGTTCTAACTTGTTCACATCCTCACTAACATTTGTTATTTTTCATATTTTTGATAATTGCCATCCTAATGAGTGTGAACTGGTAACAATGAAGGTTTTTGACCCCAGCCATTAACCCAGTTAAACTGGTTAACAGATTAAATGACTCCTAAGTTCTCCTATACTTCCTAAATGGATGGCCTCATAAATGTTGAAGCCATGCAAAAACAGATAGCATAAAAGCCAAAGGAAATTCCTAGATAATGAATATAGCAGGTAGGCCTTACTAAGGTCCTAGCCCTTAGGATAGTCCTAGAAGCTAACTCTTCCGAGAGGCTGAAGGAAGTTTTATAGCATGCCAGTGATTGGCTCCAGAATCTGAAGAGTAATTGGAGAAATCACAGCTGTAAATTGCATGAAGAGGATCTCTGATACTTCAGAGTGGATACTTGGTGACACTAGAGGATCTTAACTAGAATCTTGCCAAAAATTTCGCTTCAAACTACTTACCACAATAAAGACAAATTGACCACCACAGTCAATAAACATTGGTGAGGGTATTTTTACTAAGATTACTAAGGATACATGTCTGATACATGTCTCTATAGAAGGGGCATGGACAAGAGCCTAAGGCTCAAAGTCCCTGTGAACATTTTTAAAGGAGGTCATATAATTACCTCCTTCTTTATTTTTTTTAATTGAGATATAATTGAAACATAACACTACATTAGTTTCAGATATACAGCAAAATTATTCAATATTTATATATTTTAAAATGATTACCACAATAAGTCTACTAACATCCTTCATCATATGGGTTTTGAATATGCCATTCTGGTCATTGTTAGCTTATTCTTAGAGTAGATCAAAGGATTTCCTTTCTGGGCAGCTATGGTTTTGACAATAGCAAACACATTTCTTGATTTAATGTTTCCATATCTCCAGTGATAAAGGTACTCATTTTGTTGGGACTGTTAGAAAATTTTTCATAGCCTTGAGCTTAGAAACAAATTGCCATTCTTTAAACTGTGTGCTTTCTGTATTCTTCTTCTTCTTCTCCTCCTCCTCCTCCTCTTCCTCCTTCTTCTTCCTCTTCCTCTTCTTCTTCTCCTTCTTTTAAAGATTGATTAATTGACTAAGCGAGGGAGGGAGAGAGAGAGGGAGGCAGGAGGAGGGGCAGAAAGTCTTAAGCAAACTCCGTCCTGAGAGTGGAGCCCCATGTGGGGCTCCACCTCACCACCCTGAGTTGAAACTAAGAGTTGGCCACTCAGTCAGCTGTGCCACCCAAGCACTCCACTTTTCTGTATTCTTATTCAATTCTCAGAATAAGCCAAACACCTGGATGCAATTTGTTCATGATGTGGATTTGGGTAAAACATAAAATTGAACAAATTGCTGGGCTTGCAACCATTTTTCTTTGTGTCAACTAACTCTTTTTAGTTCTAGTCTTTTACAATAAAGCATTTGGTTTCATCAGTCATTTGCCTCTATTATTAATGTGTGGTTGGGTTTTGTTGTTGCTGTTTGTTTATTTCTGTTGTGTGTGGAAGACGGCACATCAAACAGATAACCAAAAACAAAATCACCGTTTATGTCATACTTAAAGGGCAGGAAGGAAAGTTTCTGTAACACCCAGACATCACTCATAGAAGAACACCTCTGTATAGCTGAACTTTCACAGGCGTAAGACTCAGAAAATAAACCTGTGGAATTTATTGAATACCCGTCTTATGTTACACACCTTATAAACAAGGTTTACCATGTAGGAAATTTTTGGAATCCCCTATAAGATATAACATTTCATCTATTTCATGACATCTTTACTATATATTCTCCCACCTAGTACTTAAATACCCCTGAAAAATACAAAATTTTATACAATGAGACTAGGCATCCACATAGGGTATTTTGTCTGAGAACTTGTCAGGAGATTCCCCCTACCATAAATATCAAATTTCTAACACAAAAGCCTACTGACTACTGCCAGGAAAGTGGACAGGTACTTTTATCTTAGTAAATTGATGCCTGTTTCAGAGTACTCAGTAGTCTCTGATATCACTCAGTCTACCTTCGGGTCTACTATTTTACACTCAGAGAAAGAGATTATTATGTAGCTTGTTTCAAGAAGGAGGAAAACCAGATCTCTATAGAGATCTGAATTCAAAGGAAAGTATGGATATTTTTCCTTCTGTCCTTAGCCTCTTTATATCACTCTTCACTAGATGCATAGAAATCTTAACATACCATGGTTCAGAGATTGAAAAGGGAGTTAGGTAATGTCAGAAATCCATAGAACTCCTTCTGTTCGCAAAGTAAAAATACCAAGACATAACCGAACTTCAGAGCTATTACATGTACCACTTTAGGAAAAAAGTATATATTTATAATAAATATTTATTTTTATTATATATATTTAGATAGATAGATATTTCTGAGAATTTTATTCTCAATAGATATTTCTGAAAATTTTATTATTACTAAGAGGGTCCAGGAAAAAATAAAGGAAATTATGAGATTAGGTAATTTAGATAGTATGCCCATATCTAGTCTGTAGGCTCTACTGTGGATGCAGTCTGTTCTCTTGAGTTAATTAGACCACCTTTGGTTTTTGGCTTAGATGTGGACAATATAATCTGATCATAGTATTCTTAGTATTTGACTGAATTATGATGTTCAAATATGTAACCTCTAGAATTTTAAATGCCTTTCATAGGCATTGTTCTATCAAATGATAGTCCAACAACAAGAATAAAAGAAAACCTGGTGTATGTAAAGGTTGAAATGACCACCAACAGAACTCTGATATGTAAGGATGACTCTACGAACATCTACTTAATCATTTCCCCTTATTATAACCAACTCTCTGATCCTCTATATCAGGCTGAAAAGTGATCAAAAGGGAAGATGGAGTAGTGTACCATCTGTTTCAACAGGATTTCAGTAAGGTTTTAGATCAACTATGTCAACCTGTCTTAGTTGCTTGTTTTAAGAAAATTTTGCCTTGGAGAAATAATGCCATAAATCAATAGATAACTTCACTGATTACATTCCCTATAGACATTTCCTATAGATCAATTTATTGCTGACAAAAATCTGCTCACTTGGGTATACTGGTTACTTATCAAACAGGAATTTACTTTCCAAGATTTGCTTGAAGACACTTGCTTTGTTATGTTTATCAATCTTAAACTATTATAATCACAAATTTTTATTGAATCCTGGTCAGTTCCCTGGTTAGACAGACCCACCTTTAATCACTTGAGCTCATACTTCAAAGTCTTATAAATATCTAATTTCTGACATTATTCTTCTAAGACACTGCTAAGACTCAATCAAGGAGGCACTCTCCCTCAACAGAGTGAGTCCACATAAACTTGGTTTGGCTTTATTAACAAACTATTGGGTAATATTTTGAGGATTTCAGGAAAAAGTTATACAAATACCTTTTGAAAGAGATGGAATTTCTGTTTCTCAAAGTTTTGGATTTCATGTTGTATAGAAGTGATTATTTTAGGAGTTTAGAGAACTATTTTTTACAGATAAAAAACCATTATTGACATAAAATTCTATAAAATTTTGTCTTTAAAATCTGTTAAAAAATTGAACATATTATGAAAGTCTAATAAACCAGAATTGTTAGTCTATAAGGGTTAATTAGTATTCTTTTCAGTAGGTATGAAGGCACTTCCATACATTAAAAACATTTTGAAAGATGTAATGGAGGTGAAAAAAAAATCAGTTGCTGCTGCTTACTCAGTGGCATACATTTCCCAATCAAAAATAAGAAAAAAGTAGACAAGCTATCATTTACAGTGTGAAGAGAG
Source organism: Lontra canadensis (assembly GCF_010015895.1). Taxonomy (NCBI): domain Eukaryota; kingdom Metazoa; phylum Chordata; class Mammalia; order Carnivora; family Mustelidae; genus Lontra; species Lontra canadensis. The sequence continues at coordinate 18,251,307 of NW_022631008.1, forward strand.
AGAGAGGTATTGAGAGTGAAATGCAAAGAACTTTAGACACTAAGTAGTATAGGACATTTAAATACAGCTCACATTTTGAATAAGGTTTAAGGTTTGATTGATATAAAGTTCATTAAAATTAGTCCTCTATCTATCAAACTGAGTATTGATTTTGTGTATTTATATATTGTGCTGACTGGAAGTGAAATGATGAAACTAGAGATTTGGAAACCAGGATGGGGAAGAAAGAGGAAAGTTAAGTGACCCAAACTCTAATTAAAAATCACTGACTGCAAGAAATGAAATAACGTTAGATATCAAGAAGAAAATAAGAAATCTAGCTGTTTGAAATAATATTGTAACTGACTTCAAAGAAATTTGAATTTCTTCAAATTTCAAATTAGTTGCATTGTACTTTTCCTTATTGGAAGTAAGAGTTACATAAAGTTAGTCTTTTATTTTTACTTTGTCTTTGTCTATGTTATGCTATCCCAAATGTTTCAACTATGCAGGAAAAGAAAATGATTCAGAGAAACTCCTATTGATTAAAGAAACTTTATACTAGTATTCTGGGTGTATTGGGAACCAGAACACCTTAATAAAAACTTATTTATTGAAAAGAAATGTAAATTTGGCCATTGACTGTCTTAGCAGTGATTTTCATTTTTTTTAAATTATTTTTATTAACATATAATGTATTATTTGCCCCAGGGGTACAGGTCTGTGAATAATCAGGCTTACACATTTCACAGCACTCACCATAGCCCATACCCTCCCCAATGTCCATAACCCTACCACCCTATCTCTACCCACCCCACCTTCCAGCAACCCTCAGCTTGTTTTGTGAGATTAAGAGTCTCTTATGGTTTGTCTCCCTCCTGATCCCATCTTTACTGCAATTATGCTTATATTCTTCTTAAAACTTGTGCATCACAACATACTCCTTTCATAAACACTGGCTTTCAAAATATCTCTGTGAGATAGACTTAAAAATATGTTTCACTATTAATAAAGTGGTCATCTCTGAAGTCAAGTAGATTGGACAATATTATAGACAGTCGAAATGTTTTACAAATCCTTTTTGTACTTTTTTCATTGTCGATATGTTATCAAAACAAACTCTTCTTTATATATGTCCCATTTTAAGATGTGACTAGAATAACAAATCAGTGGTATTACATGATGACAATATTTCTTTAGTAGAAAGCAACTGTTTCTCATCATTATGAAGAATCATACTTTTTGTGTTTTAATACTCAAGAATACCCATGATAACCAGGAACACAAACTTCATTGTAAGCAATGTGAGAGAAAGCGTTCCTTCCCACAACAAAATTAAGAGTCCTCCCTTGAACCACGGAAACTAGTGGATACCATTTACTGATTGGCTTACACCTGGACAGTTTGGACCAGTCACTATGGGAAGAAGGATGGATTTACCCTAATTGCTTGAGGCCCAGTTCATTGCGGGGAGCTAGGGCCATTATCTTATAAACCACATGGTTGCAAGAATGGACATTGGGAAGATAATCACAATATAATGCTGCCTGTCTCCAAGCTTGTGTTAATGCTGCTTCTCTGGAACTAAATGTGGACTCCTCCCTTCTTTCTACTTATTGAAATGCTCTCATCTTGTAAGGATAAGGTAAAGACTTATCTTCCTGCTGCACATCACCACTCTCCTTTCCCTACTAGACTTTTATTTTTGTACCACATAATGTATGGCTGGATTGCATGCTTCTATTTAAAGTTGACCAGATTTCTCTCTTTCTCTCTCTCTCTCTTTTTAATGGGTTGGGGAAAATATATTGTCAATGTGCACTTGTTTCATGTCGGCCCCTTTCATGTTCCAAGCTGGATTGTATGCTCTTCATGGCAGGAATTTGCCCTTTATTTTTCTTGGCCTCATAGATTTGGACTCAGAAAATACATAGCAAATTATTATTGTCTAATTCTTAATGATCCAAAATGCAGCATTGCTTATTGTTGTTATGTTTTGGTCATTAACATTTTCAAACTTACTTTTAGAATTTATATTTGATTTTATCTTAAGATGGTACCGATTTACTAAAAGTAAAAACAAGAACAAAAAAATCCCCAAACTTTAAAACATCAGTTCAATCACAAAATAGCCTTAGCTTCAGATGTCTCATGTTAAGTAAATATGTGTTATAGAGGAAGGAAGTCTATATACAGAAATTATTTTAAGAGAAAGAGATTCTCAGCCATGCACGAACTGTACTCAAACGCTCTTGAGTGCTTAATAAATATTTGGTCTTATTACTTGGTAGTTCATGTTTGCTTATTCATTGGAAAATTAAAATAAATCTCCTAATTTTCATAATGATTATATCATATATCAGTCTTCTTTGTAACTCTTCTGAGGAATGTTGGTCAATGAGGCATTCTGTAAAGGAAGGTTAAAGGTTTTATGACTTTAATCTGCATATAAAACTCATAATTCCAAATACTTATAGTTTTCTTAGGCTTGTTCTAATGGCTATATTTTTTAAAATTTATTCTGCCTAATGCAATTTCTAGATAGATTATGAGTTACCACAAGCCTTCTCTAAAATATTATTATTTGGATCATAGAAAAATAATTAATATGCTGTAAATTATATACTTCTTAGGAGTGTGAAACCTGGAGCCGCAAAGTCTGTGTTTGAATCCTAACTGAATGACCTTAAACACTAGTTGAATGACATTGGGCAAGTTAGTTCTTGTTACTCAATTTTATCATTTATAAAGTGGTGATTACAATAGTACCTATATCATAGGATCCTTATGAGGGTTTGATTTAACTTCATTTCTAAATATGGATTGTATACAAAATGTCATCATAGAATTACAGAATTAGAGATTGTAAAATCTATTCTTTATTGCAAAATGATTGCTCTTAGATACCACTTAAGTCAGTATAATTAAAATGTCTAACTTATAAGTATGCAAGAACATCTTTTTAGAATCAAAAGGAATAAATTAGCTGTCAGTCACTTGGTTTGGAAGCAGAATAGAGAAAACAGAAATCAAGGCAGTCTCTTTCCCTGTCTTGTAGGCTGTGAGATCTCTGTGTGTGTCTGCTTCATAATTCTATTTTTTCAGATAGACTTCCTCTGCTCCATTTGCTTATAAGCCTAACATAGTTATCCCCACCTTGGTATTGCAACTGTATTGGGTCAAACGCCCAACAGAGATTGACAAGCATTTTTGAGTCCTTGGATTATTTTTGACAGAAATTACAACTGGTCCAATTTAGGTCAGGTAATCACCCTCATCCAGTGAACTAGACCCAGGGGCATATAGTTTCCTGCCCACTCAGTAGGGACTCTGGGGCCCACATTTCCTAAAACAAGAGTGCACTGACAGGGAAATTGACTGGTAAGTGCCAGACAGATATTTTTTAGAGATGGGCTTGAAAATTTAACAGAAGCCATGTGAGAACAAAATAGAGATTATCAATTAACCAACCTAATCAATTTAGTTTTAAAGTTTGGATGACATTTTTCATTGATCACGTTTTGTAATGACAAGAGTTTTTTTTCCCCCCCCTCAGATCATTATAGAAATTTTGAACATAAGTGTAAGACTAATACTTGCATCGTCAAAATTATGACCTTATACTAACCTCATTTTTCACTCTGGAGAGCTTTACAAAATGATACACTTGAAAATATTTTATCCAACTCTAGGTGAGTAAGAACACTGAAAAATGCCAAAACAAATTGACACCATATAGGTAGTTTTATTAGATAGGATCAATTACTGGAATGGGGTTTAGCTAACACTCTGAAAAGGAAATAAATTCAAGACAATAAGAATATGCTATTATAATTTACCCCTGCTTCTCAATCCGTGGTCTTCTAGTGTTGCTTCTCAGTGGACATTTCCATATGGCCCCTTAGCTTTAGTTTTGGCACTAGACTTGGAGAATGATGGCAGTCCCGCCTGCCCTTAGAAGAAAGTGGGCTTATACCGGATGGTGAATCTTCTGGCACCTTGATCTTGGACTTCTAGCCTCCAGAAATGTAAGAAATAAATGCTTGTTGTTTATAAGCAACTCAGTCTATGGTATTTTTGTTACAGAAGCCCAAATGGACTAAGTATCATTCCTTGAAGCTGAAGTGAATTCCCTTGCTGACCTTTTGTGAAGCATTTCCTTAACTCTCATGCTCTTGCCTTTGGCCATACTTCATAGCATTTTGACGCAAGGCACCACTTGGAAGAGTATAACTTAAATATAGCTTAATTCTGGTGAGCTTTGTGTATCCACTTGGTTTATAGGACGCTGCCCATTGCATCTTCTCTTCTTTCCTTGACATTATGGTGCTCTAGCCAGACTTTTGTATTCATAGTTCTCTAGGCAGGAAGTAAGAATTAGTCTCTGTTTAAGTATGTCCTCATCTCTTAAAGGACTATTGCCAAGTTCTTTTAATGTCAGCCTGTCATGGTTAATTTTATGTGTCACCTTGAGTGGGCCACAGGTTCCCAGATTAACCATTGTTTCCATGTGTATCTGTGGGAGTGTTTCCTGATGACAGTAGTATCTGAGTTGGTAAGCTTTGCAGATTGCCCTACACAATGTGGGAGGGCATCATCCAAACTGTTGAGGGCATGATTAGAAAAAAGGGCTAAGGAAGGAGATGTTTATCCCTTTTTACCTGCTTCACTGATTGAGCTGGGACATCATCTTTTTCTGTCCTTAGACCAGAATTTATACCACCCAATTTCCTGGGTGCCATCTTGCAGATGGCAGATAATGGGACTTAGCCTCCATAATTGTGTGAGCTGATTCCTCAGAGTAAATCTCTAGATGGGTGGATAGATAAATAGATCAATCGATCGATCGATCTCTTATTGGTTCTGTTTCTGTAGAAAAGCCTGATATACTGTCTCATCATTCTTCACTCAAGTGGCAGCCCTGTAGTGGACATATGAGCATCTACAAGTTAGCAAATGTCAAGCCAAGAAATGAGATGCTAGAAACAAGAAGAATGACTTTCAATAACCAGTTCCTTCTGTTATGTAATTTGGTTTTCGCAATGAGTACTGAGATCTGTTGGATGATACTATTTTCTCTCCTTTACAAATAAGTAAATGAACAGTCAGAAGTTAAGCGAACAACTCCAACCAATTACAGGTTCATTCTGGAGCAGAGCCTTTTTTTCCATTTCCAGATTTAAAACTCAACTTTTTCTTTTTTTTTAAGATTTCATTTATTTATTTGACAGACAGAGATCACAAGTAGGAAGAGAGGCAGGCAGAGAAGAGGGGGGAAGCAGGCTTCCTGCCGAGCAGAGAGCCCGATGCAGGGCTTGATCCCAGGACCCTGGGATCCTGACCTGAGCTGAAGGCAGAGGCTTTAACCCACTGAGCCACCCAGGCACCCCAAGACTCAACTTTTTATACCAAATTACATACCTTAAAAGACTGTTGACCTCTGGAATCAATGTATTTCTTAGATATTTAAGACTTCAACAAATATAAGAAAAATAAATCCTGAATAAGTGATTTAGTATTTAGTGGGTTTTGTTTTTTGTTTTTTTTTTTTTTTAATTTTTTAAAGTCTTTAAAAAGTTGCTAGGGAGGGAAGAAAAGACCTAATTCAATACTCATTTCTATATCCTTCCTACTTACTTTTCAGAGCTGTGACAGAGCTGTCTTCTTCATTTTGACATAAATACTCTCTCCACAGTCACTAAGAAATTAAGAAAACCTCATTTATTTTTCCAGGGTCCATTAACAAGTCCATATTTTATTTGTCTTCCAACTTCATTTTCGGCTGTGCCTTGCTAATAAGAGAAAGCTAACATTTTTTTTTCTAGCAATCAAAATCCATTCACAATACTGATTTCCAATTATTTAAAGAGTGAATTGCATTTTGCAATTTTGGCTGGTTTAAAAAGATTCAGTAAATATCTTGCCTGGAAACAGAGATAAAAGCTCATCATGGATATTGTCCCTTAAGTCGGAGTTACACAACAGTAGTTTGTTTAATCCTTTCCTTCCCCTTGCCCCGGTAATGACATTTCATTAACATTTTAACTTCTATGGAAAAAACTTATTTCAGCTTAGAGCTTTAATAACCTACCTAGGGTATGTTTTACATGAGCCTGCATTTTTAAAAAAGAAGCTTCTAACAGGTTCTAATATTAGTTTTAATTTTGAATTCTTAGCAGTGTCTATTGACCCAATGAAAATTTCAGTACTCAGTTTTAGCCATATTTATGAAGAAAGATCAAACCCTCACTGCATAGAATAAGGGTACAAAAGAAGAAGATTTGTGTACCAGGTTTCACTCTGCTCCTTCAAATATGATCCTGACCATGGGCATCCCTCTAATCACCCTTACTTAGGGAATTTGTCACATAACACTCCCATTTCCTCTCTACTGGTTAGAGAGGGTACACGCCTCTGTTCTGTACAGGCCTACTGGGCTTCGGTCCTCTGGAATTTGGAAATTTAAAAAATATGTATTAAATTAATAGTCTTTTAGAATTCTTTTTGAAGACTTACTAATTTTTTTAAATTCGCTTTAAAATGAAATAATAATTTACGAAGTAGCTAAATTGAACATCAATGATGTTACAGTACACCACAAACGTGCGTTTAGCTTTGCTCTCTGAATGAGGAAAGGTACCTGAGCATTTGATCTACTGCCTTTATCACTCATCCTCCTCTTTCCTCTTCCTATAGCTTTCTGTGTAAAGTGATTCAATCTTTACTTAGTGCTCAGTCATGTAACTGGGCTTTGCTTCCCTGGATACAGATGGACACATGTTAATTTTCCCTTTCTCCTAAAAATGCTCTAATTGTTAGCTTTCTCTTTCTGCTCTAGTTTCTCTCTCCTTTATTCTTTGTGTTAATTGACCCACTCTTTCCCTGTAAGGCCCTGTAATGGCCACTGCTGCTGCTTCTCTCTGCTCACTTTTTCAGGGCCACATTTACAGTCTCACCCCATGCCAGGCAGGCTGCACAGATTTTCCCTGAGTTCTCTGGCTTTCCATCTTTGCTGATCATCTGGGCTCAGAGGTCACATGCTCTGGGGCCACCAGGCCCATAATTTGGGCTCATAATCCACCAGTACTTTACCTTTGCTCTGTGGTTCAGTAAGGGGTATACCCCAATCAGCATATGGTCACATTACTCTGGGCATTAGTCCTGTCATTATACTATAGCCATTGAGCCATATTTTCGTCCCTCTTCTCTGAATGATAGGGGAGAACTATTTTCTCCCTTTGAGAAACTAAATATTTTGTAGAGAGGAATCTGCTGGCAAGGAATTCCCTGAAATTAAAAAAATTCCCTTATAATGCTTTCTGGTTTTCTCCCTATGTGTCTTCATTGTAGCTATTAAGCAGAGTAAAAGGTCATCTTCTAGAATTTTAACATTTTAAATTTTTTATTGGCCACCTCATGCAGGTTGCTTAAGATCTGGAATTATTGAGGACTTTCTATATGGTTCAGTGTATGTGGAGTTCAAATAAAATTTAAATGAAAGGGTCAATGACCACTAATGGCCATAACTAGCTTGCTTGCTTGCTTGCTTCCTTCCTTCCTCCAGTAAATATTGAGAAGGATTTTTAAAATGTATTATTTTAGATGCTAAGTATGAATAAATAGACAGTGAATAAAATAGACTCTTTGCCTTCACATAGTTAACTTGCAAGTTATGGAGGACAAACAATAAACAATTTATTAAATAACGTAATGTCAAGTGGTAAAAATATGTAGTAAGAAGAAGAAAAGGATACCTTAATCAAAACAAATAATATGTTGAGATCAACATTTCTTTTTGCAATCTGACTTCTAAATATAACTTCTATGGGCTTTTCCTAAGACATGAACAGTATTTTGTCATGTGATTTGTAATGGAATTTTTAAAGCATAAACTTTATGCTAAAATATACATATGTAAAATGTAACTTTATGCCAAATCCTTAGAGTATAGCCCAGAGAATTTTTTCACTGGTGGTTACATTGCCACTACTCAGATCAAGAAATGGAATATTATCAGAAGCTCAGAATCCTCCTTCATGCCTTTTCTAATTCTTAACAACCTTCCCAAAGGCAGGAGATGTTGCCTACTATCTTGACTTCTTTGCCACCAGTTAATTCTGTGTTTTTGAACTTTAAATAAATGAAGCCGTATAGTCTGTATTCCTTTTTGTTTGCTTTCCTTCTTTGAGATTATCAATATTGTTTTGGGTAATAATACTTCATTCTCATTGCTAGTTAATATTACTTGGTATAAAAATGTATTATGGTTTATTAATCCATTCTACTGTTAAAAGACATTTGTATCGTTTACAGTTGGGGGGTATCATAAATAGTATTACAATGTACATTCTTATAAATGTCTTTTGATGAGCATGTATTTCTGATGAGCATATTTTTCTATCTCTGCAGTGTAGGTTCATAGGAATAGAAGAGCTTGATCATAAGTTATGCATGTATTTAACGTAAGCAGTATTGCCGGACGGTTGTACCAATTTCCATTTTCACAATGCCTTATAGGAGTTTGAGTTTTCTAAAATATCATGAACACTTGGTGTTATCCTTCTTTAATTTTAGCCATTATTGTATTATTTCATTATAGTTTTACTTTGCATTTCCATGATGAGTAACGATTTTTAGCACATATTCATGTTTACTATCCATTTGATATCATCTTTTATCAAGTGCCTGTAAAAGTATTTTATTCTTTTTCTTTTTTAAAAGATTTTATTTATTTATTTATTTGACACAGAGAGAGATCACAAGCAGGCAGAGAGACAGGCAAAGAGAGAAGGGGAAGCAGGCTTCCCTCCGAGCAGAAAACTGGATGTGGGGCTTGATCCTGGGACGCTGAGATCATGACCGGAGCTGAAGGCAGAGGCTTAACTCACTGAACCACCCAGGCGCCCCTCTTTTATTCATTTTGTAAATTGGGTTGCCTATTTTTTTTTTTTTATTACTGATTTGTAGGAGCTCTTTATATGTTCTAGATACAAGTCCTTTGCTGGATATATGAATTGAAAATGCTTTCTTTCTCTCACTCTATGGCTTACTTTTTAAATTCTCTTAAAGGTGTACTCTGGGAAAAACTTCTCAATTTTAATGTAACCCAGTTGATCAATCTTTTCTTTTTATGGTTAGTGCTTTTGAGATCCTAATCAAAAATTTTTTGTCGACCTTAATATAATTTCCCATGAAATCTTGTAGATGTTTTCCCTTATGAACTTTACTCTAAAACTTAAAATATACCTGGAAAGGATTTTTTTTTTTTTTTTGGTGATATGATATAAAAGTCAAGATTTTTTTTTTTTCCTTATGCAAGTGTGATATAACCCACTTATTAAAAAATTTCCTTTCTTCAGTACAGGTTCTTGGCCTCTCAAATCCTGGCTGCCTCTGTCAGGTTGGAATTCAAACTATTTCTCCAGCAATTTGAAACCACAGAGTGTTCCATTCATCTGCTAATTTCTCCTTCTTTTACTGACCAGCCTCTTGTCTATACTGACCAAATCCTAAAGATTTAGCCAATTTCTCAAAAGGGAAAACTGGAACATTGGATGTCAAGCTCATTCCAATAACCATTTTGTTTCTTTGAGTGCTTGGGCTTTCAAATCATGAGTGCTTTGAAGCTTTCTAACATCTCTAAAATTATTTTTTAAAAATATCTATCTTTTCTGGAGCCACCTGGGTGGCTCAGTGGTTAAGCATCTGCCTTTGGCTCAGGTCATGATCCCAGTGTCCTGGGATGGAGCCCCACATCAGGCTCTCTGCTCCGCAGGAATCCTGCTTCTCCCTCTCCCACTTACCCTGCTTGTATTCTCTCTCTCACTGTCTCTCTCTCTCTGTGTCAAATAAATGAAAATATCTATCTTTTCTAGTTGTTTTTGGTGTGAATTTTGAACTGCTAGTAGCTGTTCTATCATAGCTAAAGGTGGAAGTTTTTTTTTTTTTTTTTTTTTTAAGCTCATTTAAAAAATTAACATATAGGGCGCCTGGGTGGCTCAGTGGGTTAAGCCTCTGCCTTCGGCTCAGGTCATGATCTCAGGATCCTGGGATCGAGGCCCGCATCGGGCTCTCTGCTCAGTGGGGAGCCTGCTTTCTCCTCTCTCTCTCTATGCCTGCCTCTCTGCATACTTGTGATCTCTCTCTCTCTCTCTGTTTTAAATAAATAAATAAAATCTTTTAAAAAAATTAACATATAATGTGTTTTTTGTTTCAGGGGTACAGGTCTGTGAATCATCAGTCTTACACAATTCAGAGTGCTCACCGTAGCACATACCCTTCCCTAATGTCCATCGCCCTGTCACCCCATCCCTGCTACCCTCCTCCCCTCCAGTAACCCTCTGTTTGTTTCCTGAGATTAAGAGTCTCTTATGGTTTGTCTCCCTCTCTGGTTTTGTCTTGTTTCATTTTTCCTCTTTCTTCTCCTATGATCCTCTGTCTTGTTTCTCAAATTCCTCATATCAGTGAGATCATGTGATATTTGTCTTTCTCTGATTGACTTATTTCACTTGGCATAATCCCTCGAGTTCCATCCACATCATTGCAAATGGCAAGATTTTGTATTTTTTTGATGGCTGCATAGCATTCCCATGTGTGTGTGTGTGTATGTATAAAACACATCTTCTTTATTTATTCATCTGCTGATGGACATCTAGGCTCTTTCCATAGTTTGGCTATTGTAGACATTGCTGCTATAAACATTCAGGCGCACGTGCCCCTTTGGATCACTACATTTGTATCTTTAAGGTAAATACTCCGTAGTGCAATTGGTGGGTCATAGGGTAGCTCTATTTTCAACTTTTTGAAGAATCTCCATGCTGTTTTCCAGAGTGGCTGAACCAGCTTGCATTCCCACCAACAATGTAGGAGGGTTCCCCTTTTTCCATATTAAAGGTGGAAGTTGTAATGAGGTTTTCTTCTATGTAAAGAATGATCTAATGACAAATGATCATTAATCTAGTGCTTAAAAAAATGTGAGGGTAACATCTTAATTAAATCTTAAACTAGAAAGAAGGATTGAGCAGTCTAAGAAAGGCTGAGATACTAACCTAAGAAAAGAGTACAACAGGTTACAACTCATCAAAAATTGGGGGGACATGAGGATTACCATTATTCTATCAGTACTAGAGTATTAGACTGCTATAAAACCAAAATATTAACGAAAAGAAGCTGACTATGTTGTTAATAACCTAATAAAACTTAACAGACATTTTTAAATGCCTTTATGAGAAAGACTTTCACTTTCTTGCTCTTGAATGTGAGCAACCAATTATGGCCCTTGATGCTATTTCATCTGTTTTCAATGAGAAAAAAATCATAGCTCTTTCTGAAGCAAGTTCACAGGAGAATGTTTGCTTATACCTCTGCAAGAAAAGCAAGAAAGTCCTTACTGTAGAGTGTCCTGACACCAGTTTTGGCAACAAGCTTTTTCAGAATTGTGAAAGACGGATAAAAATAAAACCACAACCTTAATGGGAAAACCTAAGTTTAGGAGAAACTTGAGTAGGAACAGCTGTAATATTTTATATACAATGGAATATTACAGGCTTACCTAATAGAAAACTAGACAATAAAAAATAGTGGTGTACATCAGGACCAGTCTCCCCCCCCCCCCCCACAGCTGATTTTATACTTTGCTGCTTATAGGTCCCCTTGTGGCTACATGACTTACAGGATTTGGAGCTAGGAAGAACTATGCATTCCTAACAAGTCATCCAATTATGGTATTTCTCTATGTACGCTTTTAAAATATCTTTAAAAACTGACTGAGATGCAAAGATATTTAAGCCTGATAGAGGTCACCATCTAAAAAACATATTAATGCACAGAGGTTTTCTGCAGTCTGGTGGATGACTTAAGGGAATACAGCTCATAGATGATGGAGGAGCTTATTCAACCTGGGAAGATTAGGAAAGCAATTTTCAAATTAATAGAAAATGGAGCATAATTTTCTAACCTACAATATCTTTTGAGTCTGTTCAATAAGCATCTATTAAGCACTTACTATGTACCAGATATTACCATGGGTGCTGAATATAAAGATTGTGGTTGGTCTTGCATTAAAGAAGGGTTTCTTAACCTCAACAGTGCTGAAATTTTGGGCCAGATATTTCTTTCTAATAGGAAACTGTCCTATGCACTGTAAAAAGTTTAGTTGCATCATAGGCCCTTACTTACTACATAGTGGTAGCACCCTTTTGCCAGCTGTGAGAACTCAGAGGATCTCCAGATATTACCAAATGTGTCCTGGCAGGCAAAAATCACTTTCAGTTTAAAATCATTGCCTTAATAGAAATTTAAATCTAGTGGGAGACACTGAGGAGTAAATAGATAATATAAATACTACAAGTGTGGTGAACGGGTAATGCTTTGGGAGAAAAGAAGGAGGATAGTTAACTTTGTTTTAGATCCAGAATGGGGTACAGAGAGAGTTACTGAAGAAATCTGGATTCACTTTGAAGTACTACTGAACTTTAAATAACACAGATTTGAACTGTGCAAATCCACTTGTATGTGTATTTTTTTTTTTTCTGCAGAAAGGTTTATTTCCATTTGGCCAGGGCTACGTAGAGGGCTCCAGGTGGTTAAAAAACTACCTAATGGCTGCAGGGCAAGGATTAGGCAGAAGCCTTGACATCAGGGTGATGCCAGACAGGCTTGCTGGGCTCTGGAGATGCCTAGTAGTACTTAAGTGTGAGCATTTTGAAGAGATACACAGCTCAGCGTGGGAGCCAGCTACCTGGTAGAGATTAATCAAGTGGTTGCAATCTTCTTGATGAGTTTCACCTCTTCATCTACAAAATGGATCTCCAGGAAGTCACAGAGATGGGGTCTGTGCCGGCAGAACCCAGGGAATGTAGCGCCTAAAAGGCTGAGTTGAGGTCATCTCCAGGACCATGGTAGATTCCATGGCTTCTGGAGTTTTACACACTCATCTTGGGATGGTGTCTGCACGTCCTGAAGAATGGTGCTGTTACTGCTTTGATTTTGCTTGGTGCCCTGTACTTCTCTTCAGCTGACTCCGGAAGTGGCCCATGCCCTCCAGAGCCATACTGTCACTGTGGAAATAGAACCACAGAAAGAGGTAGGTGTAAGAAGAGGCCCATAGATGCATGCTGATCATTGGTCAATGGTGGTCTTCACCTCAGTGGAATAATTCTGATGAATCTGAGAGCTCACAGTTGATTGGCAATAAGGATCTAAGCTCAAAAAATGGTGTTAACTGGTTCTGAGGTAGAGGATGGGTGAGAAGATGGTTCCAAAACTTGCAACTGGGAAGGAGGTTGGAGGGTGGTAGGAGGCTGGAAGAAGGGGTATTCTTGAGTCTGTTCTATTTGAACATTGTTGAAGCAAGAGGCAGATTCCTGGGAGCACTGGGAGCACTGCCTATATACAGAGTTTTTACAATGTAGTACTATAATTGTATTTTCTCTTCCTTTTGATTTTCTTAATAACATTTTCTTTTCTGTAGCTTACTTTATTGTAAGAACACAGTGTATAATACATACAACATACAAAATGTGTATTAATTGACTTTATGTTATTGTTAAGACTACTGGTCAACAATAGGCTACTAGTAGTTAAGTTTTAGGGAAGTCAAAAATTACACAAACAATTTTCACTGCACAGGGGCCAGAGCCCCTAACCCTGGCATTGTTCAAGGGTCTACTGGGATTTAACATCTTCACAAGTGAGTGTTACTAAGTATAGTATATGTAGCAAGAAGTGGCCTAAGATCTAAAAAACAGACTGTCTAGGCCCAAACCCCAATTCCACCATTAGTAGTGTGGTGAGTTTGGATAATTTATATTTGCCTCTAATAATCCCCAAGGAAAAGTTATTAGAGTACCTCCTTTAAAGGTGGTTATGCATATGGAATTGGGAAAAATGTGACATATTTAGGTCAATGCCTATATGTAATAAGCATTCACTAGATACTGGAAACCAGTATTGTTGTTGTCTTTGTCATTAATAATTTTGCAGAAATTCCCTCATTAGGTAGATTCTGATGCTGTTGCATAGAAATCAAAAGTGTGCAGATATCAAGTCCTCGAGCTCAGTTACATAGTCATATTTGGGGTTTACCTGGAGGGTGGGCTTAGGCTCTCAGTGGCATAAACTTCCCAACAGGAAAGCCATTTAGAAAGAAGCATTTGCCAAAACCTTCAGTTGAGGATCCTGCTATAGGGAAGAATGCTGTGAGAGTTACTGAGGAAGTTTTAGATGCTCATTTTAAAGAAATGCTGTTTTATTTTTCTTATATACTCCTAAGATAGATTAAAGAAGCATTCTAAGGAGTCTGAAAATTGCTAATGAAGTCCTGAATATCAAACTGGAAGGAGAAATTCAGAGACTCATTAAGCACATATACTGGTAAGGTTTAACCATAGTCTTCAGGACCTCTATAATCACGGAGCCAGACAATATCCACCTCGTACTCACTAGACCACACAAGACTTCTAAGTATTTCTTTCTCTGTGGCTTTTAGCTGAAATGTGGCCAGTGACCAAAGGAGATCTATCTCCCTTTTGTGACCAAGGTCTATGAATTTCTACAACAAGCAGTTTTATACCCAAGAGTTGCTTACTTCCTTTCATTTTCTATTTATAGTTCTTAAACCACTATTTTTTTTCTTTTTTCTATTTACTTATTTATTTTTAATTAACATATAATGTATTTTTTGCCCCAGGGGTACAGGTCTGTGAATCATCAGGCTTACACACTTCACAGCACTCACCATAGCACATAGTCTCCCCATTGTCAATAACTCAACCACCCTTTCCATACACCTCTCCCTCCGGCAACCCTCAGTTTGTTTTGTAAGATTAAGAGTCTCTTATGTTTTGTCTCCCTCCCGATCCCATCTCGTTGCATTTATTCTTTTCCTACACCCCAAGCCCACC